>NW_027517560.1:0-672460 GCF_048772815.1 Callospermophilus lateralis | reverse complement strand
AGTTTTTAGGGCAGCAGAGTTACATGTTTGTGGAGTGTTTACCATGTCCCTTACTTTTGGAAACTCCTAAACCACCTCCACGTTTGTGAACTCCTGAGCATTTTCCATTCCAGATATGTATTCACTGATTTTGTAACTCTTCTCCTCTAATTGTGTCTTACTTGGGGTGAAGGTAATGTCAAGGCATTGTTTTGGATGAGAGCGGGAGGATATTTGTGCAGCATATATTTACATACACATTGGAGTCATTTTCAAATTTGTCATTCGAAGTACTGAATCCCTGACACTAACCATACCTAGTAGACTCAGACTATTCATCCTAATATAATGGGGAAAATTAACCCAACACAATAGAAATACAAGCACTTCAGAGGAGACATGTTCTATAGTTGGACTTGACATTTGCATTATATAAGGTAGGGGTTATACATCTAGTCAAATTTTAATTGAAGTATTCTCCATGTGTTTTTAAACTTAACAAATATGTGAATACTTGTTTCCAATTTCTGTAGCCTATTCACACATGTATATTTATATGCATATATAGAATCCTACCAGGTATCACACGGACATTTTTGTAAGGTGGAGGTCTTGGCAGATACAAATTGTTAGAAGTGTTCACTCCTCCTAAATGCTGTTGGAAATGAAAATTCAACCTATAAGAGAGCGTCCTAGAATAACAACTTTATACATAAACTCATGTTCAGTAACATAAATATTTTTGCATCTGTGGATGATATATATTTACTGATGAATTTCGATTGGCATTTATATTGGTACTTCTTAATGTTTGTGAGTGTTGTGTGTGTGTGTGTGTGTGTGTGTGTGTGTGTGTGTGTGTATAGATATAGATATAGATATACTCTCCAAAGTTTTCTAAATATGAAATATATGTGTCTAGTATACACTCTCTAAATTCATTCATGTTCATGTATGTGGATTTATAATCAACTTTTCACAAGATTATAATCAGAAATATTCATCCACCTGAATACATATTTGTTTCCTAGTACTGACTACTAACTTCAGTGAAGGGTGCATACAAATCCTAATTATTCTACAGTATCTGACCCAGTCTAACATCAATGCAAGTAGACTCTATGGGACATGATATGTAATTTGTCATTCATTTGTATTCGACACTGGTACATTATTGTTTCTTCAGTTTTTGCACATCATAGGATATACATTGCATCCACAAGTTCACAAATTAATAGGCATTTGTTTCAACATTAATCACTTTTTGCTTCAGAACACATGTATTGTCAGGGTTTCTTCACTGGTCTTTTCATGAGACTTCTTTCCAAACACATTATTTTGAATTTCCATAATCATTTTGAAGCAAAACTCACACACTCTTCATGATAAACCAAAACACTAATATGTTCCATTAGATATATAACTGGTTGGAATGAATGATTGTATATTCAATATACAATTTCCTTTTATTTTTCAGATATCAGTTCAATTCATTATTTAAAGTTCAAAAAAGTTATATTATTTATTCACAGTATGGTCTATTCGTGGTTTTTCTCTATGTTCATAGAAACAGGGACACCTATTTGTACCCCCGATTCTAATTTTACATCTTCAATATATTGTTCCCAGAAATGGTGAAATAAAATACTCATGTCACCTCATTATCACAGTAATATTCTGGACAAAAAATGGAAAGGTCACACTTATGATTGTACCAAAGCCTAAATGGAAAGTGAACATGGATTTCTAAAAACATCCATGTCCATGTTGCCTAATGCTGTCAATTGGTCAATCCTATTGGTGACTACATATTTGTTTTTTTCCTAATTTATATATTGAAACTCAACCTGTTGAAAATGTCTATTCTATCCCTCACTTTATACTTTGCCTGATTTCGTAATGTTTCCATTGATATCTGCTTTTCTACATATTTTCCCCAGTTCAACATAGTGTCTGACTCTTCATTTGTGCTGACATTTACATTCACTCTATACCCAAAAGTCTATTGCTAAAGAACTTTTGGTCCAAATCCTATACTCACTCGTCTTCCTAACCTACCGACTATCTTCCTAATGCTACTGAATATCCCTTTTTGACTGGATGTTCTCTTCTAAATTCAATCATCCAATGTACAAGGTCCTATGCCATTGTATATCAAATTATCTGAGACACCTTTGCAGAACATAATTCAAAGCTAAGTATCCCAATCAAGGGCAAAACCCTTCTGGGCTTCAAAGCATACCTAGATTTCTTTTTTCAAACTTAGTATTTCACCTCTATATTCTTGTAAATATTGCAGGTTCCCAATCCCATTATTCATCGCACAGAATCATTCGTCACCAAATCAAACCTGTTTTTAACCCCAGGTATACACTGTTCCCTCAATCATTTTAGAGAAGAGCAGGGACAGAGGGGTTCTTACAATACAGGAAAGTTGGGGATCTTCCACCAGATGAGAACCTCAAATGTCCATGCACAAATGATACATGGAGAAGTTGTAGGCAGGTATGAAGCTCCTGAGAGAGCAAAAGTCATCTTCCATGGCAAACAACCTTTTCAGGATGAAGGGATGTGTCTGAATCTGCCTCTCTCTTCTTATTGTAGACAAGGTGGAACAATCCAGGCCTGAGTGGAGAGCTGTTCCCGGGTGCCAATGGTTGATATACATTCAACCTTATGAAAGTGTCACAGGAAGTAGGGGAAACCTCCATCTTATGTAACCCTTGGAAGCAACTGTTAGGACAAAGTGGTTGCCAAGGCAGTGACCTCATTCAGTTCCAAAGAATGTGACATACCTCATTTCTTTGGTGATGGAACTCTCTGAACTTGGTATCCAAGAAGCCAGGCACCCAGAGGCAGTCCCAGTCCCAGGCCCAGTGGCTCACTTGTTTGGATTTACCAAGGACAGAGTCAGTTTTCATGGTACCTAATGATGTGAGGATGGCCAAATGCCAGGAGAGCTCTGAAGATGGACCTTTCCTGAGAAAACAGGTAGTGGCTAACCACTTTTCCTGACATCTTCACAGAGTTGGTCAAGGAAACAAGATCTGAGAGAAGACAGGCCATTTCGGGGGAACATAGTATGGCCCACCAGTCAGAGGACACTCCAGATTAGTCACACACCTACTTGGGGGAAGGAGGTGCCTTTGTGGGAGTGGGTGTGGGTTTGTTGTTTTGTCTCATGTTCTGAGAATAGATCAAAAAGGCGGTTTGTTTGGTTTGGAGCAGACAGTTTCTAGTAAGTCATTTGACACGGGCAAGTGTTTCTGTTTCTGTGTATCCCACTGTGTCCGTTGTTGTAGATATTAGAAAAGAGAATGCATTAATGGATGTGTCCTGTCTAGTATAAATCTTCCCTATAATTCATCCTGCCCAATATGTGAATGGACTGCAGCTTGTCTTATCGATGCTGCAACACCTGCTATCTTTCTAAGTTGTTGTTTTCTTCCTGAATTCTAGCCACTCTCCAGAATGGGCTCAGGGATTGTGTCCAAAATATGTACCACCTCCAAGCTCTGTGTCATGGCCATGTAAAGGATAGTTGAAGAGAATGGCGAGCATCTCAGAAAACTCAGATATCAGTGTGACCAGGAAAGTCTCAGTGCAGAAACACTGCCTTGGGCTTTTTGCTTACTTATTGTTGTGTTGCACTGAATGTCAGGAAGGTCTTCGCATCAGGCCACCCCTTTGTGAAGCCTGAAGAAAACAGTTTTCAAATGGAAATGAATGGGCCTCACCTGTGGCTCTCTGCTTAATTGCTTTGGAAAGGGATGTGTCTTTATCAGCCTCTTGGACCTGTGTGTGGCTGTGACTTAGATTCTCAGCACCTGATGGATATTAAGAATGATCCCATGTGAGCTTCCAAAACCAAAATGGCAAAAAATATCATTCATTGTGGATGAAGACTCTTGCCTTCCTCTGTTAGGTTCCTTCACTCCAACAAATGAGAATAGGGATTCTGTGAGTCAAATGAGTTCTTCAAAGCCCTGCAGAGGTGCTTGTGTTTTCGCATGACTCTAAATCACCTAAAGAATCGATACCTAAAATCAGTAGCCCTCAAATTGGAGAAACATAGAAGTATTAATGGCAGGCTTATTTGTTCACTCCTGGTTCACAGCAACGGTGTCCAGGCTACCCTGACTTTAGGCAAATGAGGGGCAAACGAGCTGATTTTGGACACTGTCTTGGGCTGCACCCCCCATGGAAACCTCCAGCCAGAGGTTAAGATGATTGACTATATGGAATAAGGTGAGGGCCATGTGGGAGTGTTTTGGTTTTAATGTTGGTCATTTGTGTGGCATTGGAAAAAATGACTGGGTCCACGTGGGCTTGAACTCTGGTGTGATTCCCCTTAGACACTGGGTTTTGGAACTGAACTCAGAGAAGCATTGCCATGAATTTTGTTGGGATTTTAAGAGGCCACGCATGAAAGTCGCTCTTGGAAACTGAGACCTAGGCCCCGGGTAGATTTCCACTGAGGCCTGGGAATCTCAGCAAGGATATCACATGATTTTATTCTTAAAGAAATGGCAGCCATAATTGAGAGTCAAAACACACATGGACCTCACATTGTTGACCTCAATGGGCCTGGCCTAATGTGACGTTTTGTCCATTCTTAGGGAAGCCTTGCCTGTGACAGTTCTCCAGAGATTTCATTGAAATGAGCTTCCTAACCATTTAATGTTTGCCTAATGAATTGAAACCCACAGTGCCTCCAACTTCATGCTTGAAAAATGGCCAGATAAATACCATGAAATTTTTGAAATTCCTATGACCAGGTGGCACTAGAGAAACATTGGATGACCTGTTGCTGATCATGAGTATACCAGACAATGCCTTGATTTACTGAGTTTCATGAAAATGGTGTAGAACAGAGATGCCAGTAATTTGGAGCCTGCTGAGTAGTGGGTCTAGAGCAGTGGTGGGGAGGCGTTTGATAAAACATCTGTGGTAGGACCATGTGCATCTACCATTGGATTCCAAATGGCTTGTAACTGACATGGTGCTGCTAGCAGACAATTATATGTAAAGGCATCTTGTTATATGGAGAGTTTTAAGAGGAAAATTAAGAATCAGGTTGATATGGACAAGGGGGCAATGGGGCAAGCTGTGAGAGATAGAAGCCTAGTTGGTGCATTCTCTTGCAGACCCTGACCCACCACACGTGACAGAATTCCCTCCAGCACTGTGTCCCAGTTTAGCTGCTAGTATTTCGTGAAACAAATACCAAACTCACAGTGCAGCAGCCTAAACACCACAAAAAGTGGAGGAGGACCAAATGGCTTCACAGTCCACACGGGGAGACGGGGAGACACTTAGTCCCCAGTGGCCTCAGTTTACCTATAATGAGAGGATTCAGCACTGCTTCATCTTGTTCATTGGAAAATAAGAAACCATGTCCTCCAGGTCACATAGATGCAGACCCAGCTTTGATGGTCTCACTACAAAGGAAGCCAAATCTCATGAAAACAACATATATTTCAAGTGCGGAAGCTCAGAGGCAGTTTCTCAAAAAGTTATTAGGCCAGCAGAGTTACATGTTTGTGGAGTGTTTACCATGTCCCTTACTTTTGGAAACTCCTAAACCACCTCCACGTTTGTGAACTCCTGAGCATTTTCCATTCCAGATATGTATTCACTGATTGTGTAACTCTTCTCCTCTAATTGTGTCTTACTTGGGGTGAAGGTAATGTCAAGGCATTGTTTTGGATGAGAGCGGGAGGATATTTGTGCAGCATATATTTACATACACATTGGATTCATTTTCCAATTTTTCATTCGAAGTACTGAATCCCTGACACTAACCCATACCTAATAGACTCAGACTATTCATCCTAATATAATGGGGAGAATTCACCCAACACAATAGAAATACAAGCACTTCAGAGGAGACATGTTGTATAGTTGGACTTGACATTTGCATTATATAAGGTAGGAGTTATAAATCTCGTCAAATTTTAATTGAAATATTCTCCATCTCCTTTTTAACTTAACAAATATGTGAATACTTCTTTCCAATTTCTGTAGCCTATTCACACATGTATATTTATATGCATATATAGAATCCTACCAGGTATCACACATACATTTTTGTGAGGTGGTTGTCTTGGGAGATACAAATTGTGAGAAGAGTTCACTCCTCCTAAATGCTGTTGGAAATGAAAATTCAACCTATAGGAGAACGTCCTAGTAGAACAAAATTATGCATAAACTCATGTTCAGTAAAATAAATATTTTTGCATCTGTGGATGATATATATTTACTGATGAATTTCGATTGGCATTTATATTGGTACTTTTTAATGTCTGTGAATGTTGTGTGTGTGTGAGTGTCTGTGTGTGTGTGTGTCTGTGTGTGTGTGTGTGTCTGTGTGTGTGTATAGACATAGATATATATATACTCTCCAAATTTTTCAAAATATGAAAAAATGTGTCTAATATATACTCTCTAAATTCATTAATGTACATGTATGTGGATTTATAATCAACTTTTCACAAGATTATAATCAGAAATATTCATCCACCTGAAATACATATTTGTTTCATAGTACTGAAACCTAACTTCAGTGAATGGTGCATACAAATCCTAATTACTCTACAGTAACTGACCCAGTCTAACATCAATGCAAGTAGACTCCTATGGGACATGATATGTAATTTGTCATTCATTTGTATTCGACACTGGTACATTATTGTTTCTTCAGTTTTTGCACATCATAGGATATACATTGCATCCACAAGTTCACAAATTAATAGGCATTTGTTTCAACTTTAATCACTTCTTGCTTCAGAACACATGTATTGTCAGGGTTTCTTGACTTGTCTTTTCATGAGACTTCTTTACAAAAACATTATTTTGAATTTCCATAATCATTTTGAAGCAAAACTCACACACTCTTCATGATAAACCAAAGCACTAATATTTCCAATAGATATATAACTGGTTGGAATGAATGATTGTATATCAAAATACGATTTCCTTTAATTTTTCAGATATCAGTTCAATTCATTATTTAAAGTTGAAAAAATTGTATTATTTATTCACAGTATGGTCTATTCATGCTTTTTTTCTATGTTCATAGAAACAGGGTACACCTCTTTGCACCACGATTCTAATTTTACATCTTCAATATATTGTTCCCAGAAATGGTGAAATAAATACTCATGTCACCTCATTATCACAGTAATATTCTGGACAAAAAATGGAAAGGTCACACTTATGATTGTACCAAAGCCTAAATGGAAAGTGAACATGGATTTCTAAAAACTTCCATGTCCAGGTTGCCTAATGCTGTCAATTGTCAATCCTATTGGTGACTACATATTTGTTTTTTCCTAATTTATATAATCAAACTCAACACTGTTGACAATGTCTAATTATATCCTTCACTTTATACTTTGCCTGATTTCGTAATGTTTCTATTGATATCTGCTTTTCTACATATTTTCCCCAGTTCAACATAGTGACTGACTCTTTATATGTGCTGACATTTACATTCACTCTATAACCAAAAGTCTATTGCTAAAGAACTTTTGGTCCAAATCCTATACTCACTCTTCTTCCTAAACCTACCGACTATCTTCCTAATCCTACTGAATATCCCTTTTTGACCGGATGTTCTCTTCTAAATTCTATCATCCAATGTACAACGTCCTATGCCATTGTAATTCGAATTATCTGAGACATCTTTGCAGAACATAATTCAAAGCTAAGTATCCCAATCAAGGGCAAAACCCTTCTGGGCTTCAAATCATACCTAGATTTCTGTTTTCATACTTATATTTCACCTCTATATTCTTGTAAATATTGCAGGTTCCCAATCCCATTTTTCATTGCACAGAATCTTTCGTCACCAAATCAAACCTGTTTTTAACCCCAAGTATACACTGTTCCCTCAATCATTTTAGAGAAGAGCAGGGACAGAGGGGTTCTTACAATACAGGAAAGTTGGGGATCTTCCACCAGATGAGAACCTCAAATGTCCATGCACAAATGATACATGGAGAAGTTGTAGGCAGGTATGAAGCTCCTGAGAGAGCAAAAGTCATCTTCCATGGCAAACAACCTTTTCAGGATGAAGGGATGTGTCTGAATCTGCCTCTCTCTTCTTATTGTAGACAAGGTGGAACAATCCAGGCCTGAGTGGAGAGCTGTTCCCGGGTGCCAATGGTTGATATACATTCTACCTTATGAAAGTGTCACAGGAAGTAGGGGAAACCTCCATCTTATGTAACCCTTGGAAGCAACTGTTAGGACAAAGTGGTTGCCAAGGCAGTGACCTCATTCAGTTCCAAAGAATGGGACATACCTCATTTCCTTGGTGATGGAACTCTCTGAACTTGGTATCCAAGAAGCCAGGCACCCAGAGGCAGTCCCAGTCCCAGGCCCAGTGGGCTCACTTGTTTGGATTTACCAAGGACAGAGTCAGTTTTCTTGGTACCTAATGATGTGAGGATGGCCAAATGCCAGGAGAGCTCTGAAGATGGGCCTTTTCTGAGAAAACAGGTAGTGGCTAACCACTTTTTCCTGACATCTTCACAGAGTTGGTCAAGGAAACAAGATCTGAGAGAAGACAGGCCATTTCGGCGGAACATAGTATGGCCCACCAGTCAGAGGACACTCCAGAGAGTCACAGACTTACTTGGGAAAGGAGGTGCCTTTGTGGGAGTGGGTGTGGGTTTGTTGTATTGTCTCATGTTCTGAGAATAGATCGAAAAGGCCGTTTGTTTGGTTTGGAGCAGACAGTTTCTAGTAAGTCATTTGACACGGCGAGTGTTTCTGTTTCTGTGTATCCCACTGTGTCCGTTGTTTTAGACCTTAGAAAAGAGAATGCATTAATGGATGTGTCCTGTCTAGTATAAATCTTCCCATAATTCATCCTGCCCAATATATGAATGGACTGCAGCTTGTCTTATCGATGTGCAACACCTGCTATCTTTCTAAGTTGTTGTTTTCTTCCTGAATTCTGGCCACTCTCCAGAATGGGCTCATGGATTTGTGTCCAAAATATGTACCACCTCCAAGCTCTGTGACATGGCCATGTACTGGATAGTTGAAGAGAATGGCGAGCATCTCAGAAAACTCAGATATCAGTGTGACCAGGAAAGTCTCAGTGCAGAAACACTGCTTTGGGCTTTTTGCTTACTTATTGTTGTGTTGCACTGAATGTCAGGAAGGTGTTTGCCTCAGGCCACCCCTTTGTGAAGCCTGAAGAAAACAGTTTTCAAATGGAAATGAATGGGCCTCACCTGTGGCTCTTAGCTTAATTGGTTTGGAAAGGGATGTGTCTTTATCAGCCTCTTGGACCTGTGTGTGGCTGTGGCTTAGATTCTCAGCACCTGATGGATCTTAAGAATGATCCCATGTGAGCTTCCAAAACCACAATGGCAAAAAAAATCATTCATTTTGGATGAAGTCTCTTGCCTTCCTCTGTTAGGTTGCTGCACTCCATCAAATGAGAATAGGGATTATTTGGGTCAAATGAGTTCTTCAAAGCCCTGCAGAGGTGCTTGTGTTTTCGCTTGACTCTAAATCACCTAAAGAATTGATACCTAAAATCAGTAGACCTCAAATTGGAGAAATACAGAAGTATTAACGGCAGGTTTATTTGTTCACTCCTGGTTCACAGAAACGGTGTCCAGCCTACCCAGAATTTAGGCAAATGAGGGGCAAACGAGCTGATTTTGGACACTGTCTTGGGCTGCGCCCCTCATGGAAACCTCCAGCCAGATGTTAAGATGATTGACTATATGGAATAAGCTGAGGGCTATGTGGGAGTGTTTTGGTTTTAATGTTGCTCATTTGTGTGTCATTGGAATAAATGACTGTGTCCACGTGGGCTTGAACTCTGGTGTGATTCCCCTTAGAGACTGGGTTTTGGAACTGAACTCAGAGAAGCATTGCCATGAATTTTGTTGGGATTTTAAGAGGCCATGCATGAAAGTCGCTCTTGGAAACTGAGACCTAGGCCCCGGGTGGATTTCCACAGAGGCCGAGAATCTCAGCAAGGATATCACATGATTTTATACTTAAAGAAATGGCAGCCATAGTTGAGAGTCAAAACACACATGGACCTCACATTATAGACCTCAATGGGCCTCGCCTAATGTGACCTTTTGTCCACTCTTTGGGAAGACTTGCCTGTGAGAGTTCTCCAGAGATTTTATTGAAATGAGCTTCCTCACCATTTAATGTTTGCTGAATGAATTGAAACCCACAGTGCCTCCAACTTCATGCTTGAAAAATGGCTAGATAAATACCATGAAATTTTTGAAATACCTATGACCAGGTGGCACTGGAGAAACATTGGATGTCCTTTTGCTGATCATGATTATACCAGACAGTGCCTTGATTTACTGAGTTTCATGAAAATGGTGTAGAACAGAGATGCCAGTAGTTTGTAGCCTGCTGAGTAGTGGGTCTAGAGCAGTGGTGGGGAGGTGTTTGATAAAACATTCGTGGAAGGGCCTTGTGGATCTACCATTGGATTCCAAATGGCTTGTAACTGACATGGTGCAGCCAGCAGACCCTTATATGTAAAGGCATCTTGTTATATGGAGAGTTTTCAGAGGAAAATTAAGAATCAGGTTGATATGGAAAAGGGGGCAATGGGGAAAGCTGTGAGAGATAGAAGCCTAGTTGGTGCATTCTCTTGAAGACCCTGACCCACCACACGTGACAGAACTCCCTCCAGCACTGTGTTTCAGTTTAGCTCCTAGTATTTCGTGAAACAAATACCAAACTCACAGTGCAGTAGCAAAAACTCCACAAAAAATGGAGGAGGACCAAATGGCTTCACAGTCCACACGGGGAGACACTTAGTCCCCAGTGGCCTCAGTTTACCTACAAAGAGAGGATTCAGCACTGCTTCATCTTGTTCATTGGAAAATAAGAAACCATGTCCTCCAGGTCACATAGATGTAGACCCAGCTTTGATGGTCTCACTACAAAGGAAGCCAAATCTCCTGAAAACAGCATATATTTCAAGTGCAGAAGCTCAGAGGCAGTTTCTCAAAAAGTTTTTAGGCCAGCAGAGCTCCATGTTTGTGGAGTGTTTACCCTGTCCCTTACTTTTTGAAACTCCTCTACCACCTCCAGAATGTGAACTCCTTAGCATTTTCCATTACAGATATGTATTCACTGATTTTGTAACTCTTCTCCTCTAGTTGTGTCTTACTTGGGGTGAAGGTAATGTCAAGGCATTGTTCTGGATGAGAGCGGGAGGATATTTGTGCAGCGTATATTTACATACACATTGGATTCATTTTCCAATTTTTCATTCGAAGTACTGAATCCCTGACACTAACCCATACCTAGTAGACTCAGACTATTCATCCTAATATAATCGGGAAAATCAACCCAACACAATAGAAATACAAGCACTTCAGAGGAGACATGTTATATAGTTGGACTTGACATTTGCCTTATATAAGGTTGGAGTTATAAATCTAGTCAAATTTTAATTGAAATATTGTCCATGTGTTTTTAAACTTAACAAATATGTGAATTCTTGTTTCCCTTTTCTGTAGCCTATTCACACATGTATATTTATATGCATATATAGAATCCTACCAGGTATCACATGTACATTTTTGTGAGGTGGCTGTCTTGGCAGATACAAATTGTGAGAAGAGATCACTCCTCCTAAATGCTTTTGGAAATGAAAATTCAACCTATAGGAGAGCGTCCTATTAGAAAAACATTATATATAAACTCATGTTCAGTAAAATAAATATTTTTTTGCATTTGTGGATGATATATATTTACTGATGAATTTCGATTGGCATTTATATTGGTACTTTTTAATGTCTGTGAATGTTGTGTGTGTGTGTGTGTGTGTGTGTGTGTATATATATATATATATATATATATAGATAGATAGATAGATATAGATATAGATATAGATATAGATATAGATATAGATATATACATATAAATATAGATATACTCTCCAAATTTTTCAAAGTATGAAATATATGTGTCTTATTTTGCACTTCCTAAATTTTTCATATTCATGAATGTGGATTTATAATTATCTTTTCACAAGATTATTCTCAGAAACATTCATATACCCTACGAGACTCTTACCACTAATACTAATATAATGGAGAAAAAGACCCAAACAGAATAGATACAAGCATTTCAGAAGAGACATGGTGTATAGTTGGACTTGCCTTTTGCATAATATAAGGTAGGAGTTATAAATCTATTCAATTTATTGAAATAATATCCCATGTGTTATTTTTTTTTGACACAACACAAAATTTAATCTTTGAAAAATAAATAAAATTGACACTTCCTTAACCAAGCTAATGAAGAAAAAAAAACCTCAAATTACTAAAATTAAGGATCATAAAGGAACTTTTACAGAGTACACAACTAAAATACAGAGAATAATTGAAAACTAATTTGAAAATTTATAGTATAATAAATTAAAATAATATGATGACATCAATAAAATTTTAGAGATATACCCAAACTTAATTAGTAGGACGTGAACAATTTAAACAAATCAATTTCAAGCAATGAAATAGAAGTTGCTGTCAACAGCCTACCAATCAAGCAAAGCCCAGGAACAGACAGATTCTCAGCCATGTTCTACAAGACCTTCAAAGAAGCATTCATCACAATACTCCTCAAATTATTCCATAAAATAGAAAAGGATGGAACTCCTCCAAACTCATTCCATGAGGCTATTATCACTCACATACCAAAATCAGACAAAGACACATCAAGGAAAGAAATCTTCAGAGCAATATTCCTGACAAAGATATATACAAAAATTCTCAATAAAATTCTTTTTTTTAAGCCAAAGTTAATCAAAAGGGATAAAGAGGGACACTACACACTATTCCATGTGTTTTTAAAGTTAAGAAATATATGAATTCCTGTCTCCCTTTCTCTGTAGCCTATTAAGCACATGTATTTTTATATGCACAAATAGAATCCTACCTGGTTTCACACGTACATTCTTGTAAGGTGGCTGACTTGGCAGATACTATTTGTGAGAAGAGATCACTCCTCCTAAACGCTGTTGGTACAGAAAATTCAACCCATGGGTGAGCTTCCTAGATGAACAACATTATACATACATCTATGTTCAGTAAAATGAATATTTTGGGATATGCGGATGAGTTATTTTTCATGATGAATTTCGATTGACATATATATTGCAACATTATAATGTGTGTGTGTTTCTCTCTCTCTCTCTCTCTCTCTCTCTCTATATATATATATATATATATATATATATAGTCTCCAGATTTTCCAAAATATGAAATATATGTCTTCTTATACACCACCTGAATTCATTCATATTCATATATGTGGATTTATAATCAACTTTTAACAAGTTTATTCTCAGAAATATACATCCACTGAAATACATATTGTTTCCTAGTACTGAAAACTAAATTCAGGTAAGGGTTCTTACAAATCCTAATATTTCTAGACTAACTGACCAAGTTTAACATCAATGAAAATACATTCCTATTGGATATGATGTGTTTTTTAAAGTTCATTTTTATTCAAACTTGGTACGTTATTATTTATTCAGTTTATGGACATCATAAAATATATCCTTTCATTCACAAGTTCACAAATTTATAAATATTTGGTTTACTTTCAATCACTTCCTCCTTCGGAACACATATATTCCTCTATGTTTCTTGACTGGTCTTTTCACTAGACTTCTTTCTAAACACATTATTTTCGATTCCATTATCATTTTTGAAGCAAAACTCACACACTATTCATGATAAACGGTAACCCTAATAATACCATTAGATATATAACTTGTTGGAATGAATGTACATATATCAATATATGATTTCGTCTATATTTTCAGATATTAAAACAATCCATTATGTAAATTTGGAACCAGTCACATAATTTTTTCACAGTATGGTCTATTAATGCATCATCTCTATATTCATCAACACAGGGTAAACCTCTTAGTATCCCCAGTACTAATTTATATGTTTTCAAAATATTGCTGCCAGAAAAGGTGGAAGAAATACTCATGTCACCTGATCTACATATACATATTATCACAGTAATATTCTGGACACAAAATGCAAAGGTCACCATTATGATTGCAATAAAGCCTCAATGGAATGTGAACATGGATTACTAAAAACATCCATGTCCAGTTTGCCTAATGCTCTCAAATGTCAATCCAATTGGTGACTACATTTTTGTTTCTTTTTAAGATTATGTATTCAACCTCAACCCTGTTGAAAATGTCAAATCTTATCACTCACGTTATACTTTGCCTGATTTCCTAATGTCTATTGATGTCTGCCTTCCTACCTATTTTTCCCAGTTCATCATTGTGCCCAACTTTTCACATATGGTGCCATTTATATTCACTCTCTAACCGAAACCTATTGCTAAAGAACTTTTGGTCCAAATCCTAGACTCACTCTTCCTCCTAAACCTACTGACTATCTTTCTAATCCTACACACTATCCCTTTTTCACTGGATGTTCTCTTCTACATTCAATCATCTGAGGTACAGGGTCTTATGCCATTGTATATCGATTTGCATCGACCTCGGTGCAAAACATTACTCAAGCTAAGGATCCCAATCAAGAGCCCAAATCCTTCTGGGCTTCAAATATTACCTAGATTTCTGTTTTCATACTTATATTTTACCTCTATATTCTTATAAATATTGCTGGTTCCCAATACCATTATTCATCCAGCAGAATGATTCCTAAGCCAAATGGAACATGCTATTAACCCTAACCATACAATGTTCCCTCAATCTCACTTTACAGAAGAGCAGGGATAAAGTTGATATTACAATACAGGAAGTTAGGAGATCTTCCACCTGCTGAGTACCTCAAAATCCATGCAGAAATAATCCCTGGAAAAGATGTAGGCAGCTATGAAAGACCTGAGAGAACAAAAGTCATATTCCATGGCAAACAACATGGTCAGGATGAAAGGATGTGTCTGAGTCAGCCTCTCTATTCTTAATGCAGGGAAGATGGACCAAAGCAGGCCTGTTTGGAGAGCTGTTCCCAGGTGACTATGGTTTCTATACCATTCTAACATGTGAAAGTATCACAGGAAGTAGGGCAGCCTCCATGTCAGGAGACACTAGGATGCAACTGTTAGGACAAAGTAGTGGCCAAGACAGGGACCTCATTTATTTCCTGAAGGTAGTGACCTCACCTCATTTCTTGGCGATGGAACTCTCTGAATTTTGTGATCCAGGAAGCCAGGCACCAGAGCCAGTCCAAGTCCCAGTCGCAGTGGGCTCACTTGTTTGGATTTACTAAGGACAGAGTCAGTTTTTCTTGGTACCTACTGATGTAAGGGTTGCCAAATACTAAGAAAGCGCTGAAGAGGGGTCTTTCCTGAGAGGACAGGAATTGGCTCACCACTGCCTCCTGACAACTTCACAGAGTTGACCAAGGAGACCAGATGTGAGACAGAAAGGCCATTTGTGGGGAACATCATATGGCCTACCAGTCAGAGGACACTCCAGATAGTGACAGACCTACTTGGGGGAAGGAGTTGCATTTGTGGGTGTTGGTTTGTGTTTGTGGTTTTTTTCCATGTTCTGAGAATAGGTAAAAAAGGAGGTTTGTTTGGATTGGAGTGGACTGTTTCCAGTAAGTCATTTGACAAGGAGACTGTTTCTATGTCTGTGTATCCCACTGTGTTTTTCTTTGTGGATATTAGAAAAAAAATAGCTCATTGGGTGTGTCCTGTCTAGTAGAAAGCTTCCCAGCATGCATCCTTTCCAATTAATGAATGGACTGAGGCTTGCCTTATCCATGGGCATCACCTGCTATCTACCTAATTTTCAATTTTTTCATGAATTCTGGCCACTCTCAAGATTAGTATCATGTATTTTTGTACAAGATATGTACCACCTCCAAGCTCTGTGACATGGCCATGTACTGGATAGCTGAAGGGAATGGCGAGCAACTCAGAAAACTCACATATTAGAGTAACAAGGAAAGTCTCCGTGGAGAAACCCTGCTTGGGGCCTTTTGATTACCTATTGTTCTGTTGCTCTGAATGTCAGAAAGGTCTTTGCCTCAGGCCACCCCTTTGTGAAGCCTGAAGAAAACAGTTTTCAAATGGAAATGAATGGGCATCACCTGTGGCTCTTTGCTTCATTGCTTTGGAAATGGACGTGTCTGAATCAGCCTCTTGGCCCTGTGTGAGCCTGTGGTTTAGATTTTCAGCCCCTGATGAATATAAAGAAAGATCCCATGTGGGCATCCAAAACCTAAATTGAAAAAAGATCAGTCATTGTGGATGAAGCCTCTCGCCTTCCTCTGTAAGATTCCTGACCTCCATCAAGTGAGAATAGGGATCATTTGTGTCAAATAAGTTCTTCAAAGGGCTGCAGAGGGGAGACAATAGGTGCTTGGGTTTTCTTATAACTCCAATTCACACTAAAAATCTATACCCCACAGTCAGTAGGCCTCAAATTTGAGAAGTGGAGTAGTATTAATGGCAGGCCTATTTGATCACTTCTGGTTCACACTAACGTTGTCCAGGCCACCCTGACTTTAGGCAAATGAGGGACAAGGGAGATTATTTTTGACACTGTCTTGGGCTCTGCCCCTCATGGAAACCTCCAGCTAGAGGTTATGATTAGTGTCTATATAAAAAGATGAAGAGGGCCATGTGAGAGTGTTTTGGTTTTAATTGTCATCATTTGTGTGGCAATTTGAAGAGATGCCTGGGTCCACCTGGGCTTGAACTCTGTTGTGATTCCCCTTAGAGACTGAGTTGTGTAACTGACCTCAGAGAAGTATTGCCATGAATTGTGTTGGGATTTCAGGAGGCCACACATGAGATTCACCATTGGAATCTGAGATCTTGGCCCAGGGTGACTTTACACAGAGCACTGGGAATCTAAGCCAGGATATCACAAGATTTTATTCTGAAAGATTCCAGCCATAGTTAAAACACCAACAGGGAATCTTTAGATCACTTATAAGCAAATTAAAAAACAAAATTTTTTAACAAGAGTAAAAATACTTAGTTAATGTAATGCTACCCTGAATTTTTTGGGTGAGTTATACTTTATATTCCTTGTTTGAGATCCTAGTAAACTTGAGAGAAAAAAAAAAAAAACTTTTGAACATAACTTTAAATGAAATAAAATCTGACCTACTGCTTTCGTAGTCATTCTCACATGTAGTAAGATGGGACACAGAGCCTTATATCAGGTAAGACAGGGCTCTTTATAAATCTTAAGTGTTTTAGTTCTAAAGCTGATCTTCGTTTTTTAATATCCTTTTACAAAGTTTACATAAATTGTTTGAGGTCACATGAACATTAGCTAACACCATATAATATCACTTTTGAAACATGAATTAAAGAATGGCTGAATGTTTTTAACATTCAAATAGATTAGGCTCTCATTAATTTAAAAATACATTTAAATTGTTGCACAATGTAAAGTGTAACATAAAACTTTACATATCTTATTGATAACAGGTAAATAAATCCCCAATATATATTTTATTTACCATACAACTTCAGAACACCAGCTTGATATAATGCTCTTTTAAAGTTTCTACCTTATCGAGTTGTATAACTGGAAGATATGAGCACATTAATAGCATCACAGTTACATTGATGTTTCTACATTAACCAAGATTATCTTTTAAAGAAATGGCAGTATAGTGCTCTAAAATAACAGTTCTGTTTTAAACAGTTGTTTAATTTTTATGGTTGCTTGCTCTGGAAAAAATAAAACTTAATAAACACAATGTTATGAGTAATCTTATGTTTTAAGAAATTTTTGTCTCTTTAACACATGACTAATTTTTACAATCTTACACAGACTTTAGTAGAAAGTCTGTATAAGATTGTAAACATTTTATACAGATTTTGTACTAAAAATTGATAGACCTTAGTATATCAATCAGATATCAAACAGAAACACTCATGAATGAGTAAATCCAAATCAAATTTACTTTACTTTTTAATCAAAATATTAGACAAATGTATTGAACAGTGTAAACCATTTTTTGGTTGAAGGAAAAGTCCTAGAACAAAGTCATATAGACCTTTGGTAGACGATAATATTTTATTAGATTCTTGAACACCTAGAAAAACTTATAGGCATAAATTTGAAGACATTTATATTTATCTGTTTATCCAATCTAAATTGAAACATTTAAACCACGTGAATTAAAGATCTGTGGTTCACTTTTTAAAATTTGTTTTTATGAGCGCTTTTTTATATGAGTGCTCCTTATATATGTTAATTTGTGTATCATTTGAATGATATACGGACATATGTGTATATATATATATATATATATATATATATATATATATATATATATATAGAGACATACAACACATAACAAAAGTGTGCACACCTAATACACCTAATAATAGTGAAGGCCTTGTAGCTTTTCACAGGTGAAATCACCATTGCAATGTTTTTAAAACTCCACAGTTGGTCAAAGATAAAACTGATCAGAAAAACATTAACCTAGGTCTGTAGGATCAAAATCATAAACTCAAAAAAAAAAGAATCTAAGAAAAAATTATGAGTCCTAGAAAAAATGACTGGCCGGTAATTAGTAAATACAATACAATTTACCATTTTTTTCCCTTAGGCCTCAGATCAGTCTCCTACTGAGCTTACAGGAGACTTTCATTTGCATTTCAACAGAAGTCCTGGCTGAGGTCTGGAAGGAGCAGGAAAAAACTGCTATTCTGAGCAGACACCTCAGGCCTAAGGCATTTTAACCATAATTTTCTGGTTAGGATGTTGAAAATTATGCTACAAGTTTAAGATACAATTCACAAAATTTTATATCTTTACATCTTGTTTTGTCAACAGATATCATACTATGATTTACTATCCTTGTCCAAATTAATGCACTGGTAAACACAGTGACATTTTCCCAGGCTACCCAATTCAAAATTGGAGAAAAAAAGACTGCATGATTGGGAAGTTACTTGCCAACTTGGAAGTAGAGTTCTTTAGTTTTCCATCCTAAGTATTTAAGTTCTCTGGCATGAATTATCTGAAATCAAAAACTAAACAATTACCTAAACCCGACTTTTAACTGCAATATTGTGCAATGCTTCAAAAAACGCATTCAGATACCAGATTTTTACAATAAAACATCATCATTTAGACACACATTCAGCTAAGATCATTCTCAAGAAACAATTTATAATATAAACACATTATTGCACATGTCTTAAAGGGCCAAAAACAAAGGCACAAGACAGACAGAAAGGAACTCCAGAATATGGCTGACAGACAGAAGCCTTTAAAACAGAGCAGATAAGAGAAAAATCTCCTGCACCAGTGGCACCACAGATGTCCCCACAAGGGGACCAGATGTTTTCACAGAGAAGCTACCTGAAATGTAAAATCAAGGGTCTCCATGGTGACTTTACTGCATTTAGTGTCCCCTTTTTATTTTTCTCTTTTAAAAGAAGACAGAGGTGTCATAATGCTTACAGTGCAGGGAAGGAAGGAGGGAATTCCCTGAAGCAACAGGGCTTTGGCAGTTGCTGGGGTCCCTCAGTCCCTCCTTTTACTTACAGGATTAGCTCTTCTGTTTCGGGTCCACTCCAAGCATGCTCCATCTCCTAACATTTCAGTCGTCAGCACTCAAAAAGTTCTGGGACGGGGCCGGGTATCAAAATTTGTAACTTAAAGTTCGGTTTCTGACCCTGAAGCAAACTAATGCTAAATTAATAATGAGGACAGGGTTTTGAGAAAAAGAAAATGGAGGTTTATTGCTTTGCTAACAAAGGAAAAACAAGGGGACTCTGCCAAAAGGTTGTGACTCTCATGATCTGGAGGGACAAGGGATTTTAAAGAGTTTCACTTGTTAACCTGGGATATACTCAGTTCTTCGTTCCCCAGCAGGCATTGCCCTGTGCAGTGGGTGTGCTCCAGGCAGCCAGCTAGGGGCTTCTTTCTTCCTGCTTAACAAAGGTGGGTAAAGTTCATCACAGTTCCTTAAAACACAGTCGAAAGGGTGTCAGGCTTACTTGCTTTGTTACCCTTTTTCACGTCCAATATCCTTAAAATTTTACCACAGAAATCAAACAAAAAAACGCACAAAAACAAACAACAAAAACCATATAGACCACAGAACAAAACACAGAAAAACAGAATCCTGGTGCCGAAACAGAAAAACAGAGGAGCAATGCAACATCTTGCTAAAGCTCCAGGGTAGGAGCGTGTGTGTGCCCATCGGCACCTCTCTACCCTTCCAGAGGAATTCCCTACAGAACAGAACAGTGGACAGCATGATTCTCATTACTGTCCTGGACAGGAGTGTATGTGAGCCTCCCCAGGCCACCTCTCTGTCATCAGAAGAGATCTCCCTTAACCAGATATCAGATGTTATAAAGGCGCCACTTACCTATGGAGGCCTCCTCCACCAGAGGCTTGATAATAGTTTTAGTGTGGTGGTTCACTGCAGTGCTCCCCAGACTGACGGCTCACTCCAAGGCCTTGGAACATCTCAAGTTGTGCACCCCCTAGAGTGGTTCTCCAGCCCAGTGCCCTGGAGGGAAGGCCAGCTTCAGAATTTTCAGCAGTCTGGTTTTGTGATCTGCTCAGGCAGGGTCATCTCACTGGGGAACCCCAAAATTTTGGACTAGGATGCAAGAAAAGACCACTGACTCCAATTAAAATCAAATTAAGGCAAGCTTATTATTTCAACAGGCTGGGCTGCCTCTCCTTCCCCAAACGGCGGGAACAAGACAGCAACCCCACCTTTCCTACAGCCCAGCTATATAGCCCAGAAAGTTACACAAACGGGTGGTTACAGATAACAAAACTTTGAAAGCATCACACTAATGGTAGTTTACATTTTTTTTTTTTTTGCTGGCCCCAATATCAGAAATAATGAGGACCATTAGAGCCTCAGAGAGGGTTGTTGTCTGGCCAGGGAAGGCCAATATTTATGAGGTGTCACTAAAGTTTCAGAAAGTACTGTTATCTGGTCAGAGAGCCAGGTGTGGATGAGTTCAAGGCACGGGCAGGCGTTCCAAGCAGGTTCAGAATTTGCAGTAATTTAGAGTAAAGCCAAAATTATCTTTTCACGGCTTTGTGGCAAGATGGTTCCCAATTTTAATAAAAAATCAGGTTGGGTCTATCAAGCCTCTCCCTTACTTTTGGAAACTCCTCTGCAAACTCCAATGTTGTGAACTCCTGAGCATTTTAATTCCAGATATGTATTCACAGAATTTCTAACTCTTCTATTCCAATTGTGTCTTTCTTGGGGCGAAGGTAATATCAAGTCATTGTTCTGGATGAGAGTGGAAATATTTTTGTGTAGCACATATTTGCATACACATTTAGGAGATCACTCCTCCTAAACACTGTTGGAACAGAAAATTCAAACTATGGGGGAGCTTCTTAGTTGAACAACATTATTCATGAATCCAAGTTCATTAAACAAATAGTTTTGGATCAGTGGATGATATATATTTCAAGATGAATTTCAATTGGCATATACTATGCTACATTTTAATGTCTGTGTGTGTTTTTTGTTTATAATGTTTTGCGATTTATATGGATTTAAAATCAAGTTTCCACAAGATTATTCTCAGAATATTCATCCACCTGAAATACATATCTGTTTCCTAGTACTGAAAACTAACTTCAGTAAATGGTGCATAAAAATCCTAATATTTCTACAGTAACTGACCAAGATTAATATCAATGCAAGTAGATTCCTAGGGGACATGATGTGTATTTTGATGTTCATTTTTATTCAACACTGCTACATTACTATTTCTGCAGCTTATGCACATCATACTGTATATATTTCATTCAAAAGTTCGCAAATTTATATGCAAGTGTTTCACGTTCAATCACTTCCTGCTTCAGAACACATGAATTCCTCCAGGTTTCTTGACTATTCTTTTAATGATACTTCTTTCCAAACACATTATTTTTGATTTCCATAATCACGTTTGAAGCAAAACTCACACACTTTTCAGGATAAAATATAACCCTAATATTACCATTAGATCTATAAGTGGTTGGAATGAATGATCGCATATCAATATGAGATTTCTTTTATATTTTCAGATATCAATTCAATCCATTATTTAAAGTGGAACCAGTTATATTATTTATACACAGTATGGTCTATTCATGCATAATCTGCATATTCATAGACACAGGGTACACCTATTTGTACCCCAAATACTAAATTATACGTCTACAAAACATTGCTCCAGAAACGGTGGAAGAAATATTCATGTCACGTGATCTACACATACATTTTATCACAATAATATTCTGGACACAAAATGCAATGGTCACACTTATGATTTTAAAAAAGCCTAAATGGAAAGTGAACATGGATTACAAAAAAACATCCAAGTCCTGGTTACCTAATGCTCTCGAATTCAATCCTATTTGTGACAACATATTTGTTTCTTCCTAAGATTATATATTCAAACTCAACCCTGTTGAAAATGTCTAAACCAATTACACACTTTATACTTTTGCTGATTTCCTAATGTCTCTATTTATGTCTGCTTTCCTACATATTTTCCCCTGTTCATCATTGTGACTGCCTCTTCACATGTGCTGACATTTACATTCACTCTCTACCCGAAACCCTATTTGTAAAGAACTTTTGGTCCAAATCCTATACTCACTCTTCTTTATAAACCTGCTGACTACCTTGGTAATCCTACTGACTATTCCTTTATGACTAGATGTTCTGTTTTTTATTCAATCATCCGAGGTACAAGATCCAATTTCATTGTATATTGACTTATCTGAGACATCTGTGCAGAATATAATTCAAAGCTAAGTATCCCACTCAAGGACCCAATGCCCTACTTGGCTTCAAATCTTCCCTAGATTTCTGTTATATTTTACCTATATATTCTTGTAAATATCACAGGTTTCCAATACCATTATTCATCCAGCAGAATGATTGCTAACCAAAATTGAACATATTATTAACCCTAACCATACACTGTTCCCTCAATCTAACTTTAGAGCAGTGCAGGGACAGAGTTGGTCTTACAAAAGAGGAATGTTGGGGATCTTCCACCTGCTGAGAATATCAAAGATCCATGCAGAAATGATCCCCGAAGAAGATGTAGACTGCTATGAAGGACCTGAGAGAGCAAAAGTTAGCTTCCATGGCAAACAACCTGGTCACTATGACGGGATGTGTCTGAATAAGCCTCTCTCTTTTTAATATAGAGCAAATGGACCAAACCAGGCCTGTGTGGAGATCTTTTCCCGGTACCAATGGTTGATATACCATTCTAACTTGTGAAAGTGTCACAGGAAGTAGGGGCAGCCTCCATCTCATGGGACCCTTGGAAGCAACTGTTAGGACAAAGTGGTTGCCAAGGCTGTGAGCTCATTCACTTCATGAAGCAAGTGACCTACCTCACTTTCTTGGTGATGGAACTCTCTGAACTTGGGATCCCTGAAAACAGGCAGCCAGAGTCAGGCCCAATAACAGTCACAGAAGTCTCACTTTTTGGATTTACCAAGGAGAGAGTCAATCTTTCTTGGTATCTACAGTTGTGAGGATGACCAAATGCCAGGAAAGATCTGAATTGGCGTCTTTCCTGAGAAAGCAGGTATTGGCTCACCGCTGGCTCCTGACAACTTCACAGAGTGGGCCAAGGAGTCCAGATTTGAGAAAAGAGAAGCCATTTTGGGGGAACATAGTATGGCCCACAAGGCAGAGGACACTCTTGATAGTCACAGACCCTCTTGGGGGAAAAAGGTGCCTTTGTGGGAATGAGTGTGTGTATGTGGTTTTGTCTCATGCTCTGAGAATAGGTAGGAAAGGCGGTTTCTTTGCTTTAGAATGGACTGTTTCTAGTAAGTCATTTGACAAAGCAAGTGTTTCTATGTCTGTGTATCCAACTGTGTCCATGGTTGTAGACATTACAAAAGAAAATGCATCAATGGATGTGTCCTGTCTAGGAGAAAGCTTCCCCACATTCATCCTGCCCAATTTATGAAAGGACGGAGGCTTGCCTTATTGATGGGCAAGACCTGCTGTCTTCCTAAGTTTCTGTTTTCTTCTTGAATTCTGGCCACTCTCCAGAATAGACTCATGGTTTTGTGACCAAGATATGTAGCACCTCAAAGCTCTGTGACATGGCCGTGTACAGGATAGCTGAAGGGAATGGCGAGAATCTCAGGAAACTCAGATATCTGTGTGATCATGAAAGTCTCAGTGGAGAATCCCTGCTTTGGGCCTTTGCTTACCTATTGTTCTGTAGCACTGAATGTCAGGAAGGTCTTTGCCTAAGGCACCACTTTGTGAAACCTGAATAAAACAGTTTTCTAATGGAAATGAATGAGCATCACCTGTCTCTCTTTGAGTAATTGCTTTTGAAAGGGATGTGTCTGAGCCAGTCTGTTGGCTGTGTGTGAGGCTGTGGCTTGCATTCTCAGCACCTGATGGATCTAAAGAAAGATGCCATGTGTGCATCCAAAACCAAAATGGCCAAAAGAGCAGTCATTGTGGATAAAATCTCTTGCCTTCCTCTGTAAGGTTCCTGACCTCTATCAAGTGAGAATAGGAATCCTTTGGGTCAAATGACTTCTTCAAAGCCCTGCAGAGGCTAGCCAATAGGTGCTTCGGTTTTCTCATGACCCCAATGCACATAAAGAATCTAAACCCCACAGTCAGTAGGCCTCAAATTGGAGAAGCTGAGCAGTATTAATGGTAGGCCTTTTTGATCACTTCTGGTTCACAGAAGGGGTGTCCAGGCCACTCTGACTTTATGGAAATGACGAGCAAGAGTGCGTATTTTGGACACTGTCTTGTCCTGCGCTCCTCATAGAAACCTCCAGCTAGAGGTTATGATGAGTGTCTATATGGAAAAAGATGAGAGCCATGTGGGACTATTTTGGTTTTAATTGTGGTCATTTGTGTGGCAGTTGGAAGAGATGACTGGGTCCACCTGGGTTTGAACTCTGGTGTGAATCCCCTTAGAAACTGAGTTCTGGAAGTGACCTCAGAGAAGTATTGCCATGAATCGAGTTGGGATTTTAGGAAGCCATGCATGAGAGTCGCCCTTATAAACTTAGATCAAGGTCCAGGGTGGCTTTCCACAGAGCACTGGGAATCTCAGCCAAATTATCCCATGATTTTATTCTTAAAGACTTGGCAGCCATACTTGAGAGTCAAAACACACATGGAACTCACATTGTAGACCTCAATAGGCCTGGCTTCATGTAACCTTTTGGCCACTCTATGGGAAGCGTTGCCTATGAAAGTTCTCCAGAGTTTCACTGAAATGAGCTTCCTCAACATTTAATGGTTCTTGAAAGCCACAGTGCCTCCCAACTACATCCTTGAAAAATGGCTAGAAAAATACTTTGAAATTTTTGAAATTCCCATGACCAGGTGGCACTGGAGTATCTTTGGATGTCCTGCTGCTGATCATGAGTGTACCAGAGAGTGCCTTGATTGACTGGAATTTATAAAAATAATGTAGAACAGAGATGGTAGTAAGTTGGAGCCTGCTGAGTAGTGGGCCTAGAGCAGTGGTAGCCACGTGTGTGATAAAACATCTGTGGTGGGTCCATGTGATTAGCCCATTTGCTTCCAAATGGCTTGTGACTGACATGGTGCAGCCAGCAGACCCTTGTTTGTAAAGGCATCTTTTTATTTGGAGAGCTTTCAAGGTAATGATCAGAATCAGGTTGATATGGTCAAGGGTGCAAGCTATGTGAGAAAGAAGCCTGGTTGTTTCATCCTCCTGCAGACCCTAACCCACCACACGTGACAGAACTCCCTCTAGCACTGTGTCCCAGTTGAACTTGTTGTTCAAAAAGCCCAGTGCAGCAGCAAGAACCAAAAGCCCCAGTGCAGCAGCAAGAACCACCACAAAAATTTGAGGAGGACCAAATGGCTTCACAGTCCACACGGGGTGAAACTTAGCCTCCAGTGGCCACACTTTACCTACAAAGAGAGAATTCAGCACTGCTGCCTCAGGTTCATTTGAAAATAAGAATCCATGTTCTCCAGGTCATATAGATGCAGACCCAGCTTTGATGGTCTCACTACAAAAGAAGCTAAAACTCCTTAATACAACATATATTTCAAGTGCCCAGCTTCAGAGGCAGTTTTTCAAGAAGTCTTTAGGCCAGCAGAGCTCAATGTTTGTCGAGTGTTTACCATGTCCCTTACTTTTGGAAACTGCTCTACCACCTCCAAGGTTGTGAACTCCTGAGCATATTCCATTCCAGATTTGCATTCACAGATTTTCTAACTCTTCTCCTCTAATTGTGTCTTACCTGGGGTGAAGGTAATGTCAAGGCATTGTTGTGGATGAGAGTGGGAAGATTTTTGTGTAGCACATATTTGCATACACATTGGATTCATTTTCCAATTTCCCATTAAAAATACTGAATCCCTGACACGAACCCATACCCTACTAGACTCTGACTACTAATCCTAATATGATGGAGAAAAATAACCCAAACAGAATAGAAATACAAGCAGTACAGAGAAGGCATGGTGTATAGTTGGACTTGCCTTTTGCATTATGTAGGGTAGGTGTTATAAATCTAGATAATTTTTAATTGAAATAGTTCTCCATGTGTTTTTAAAGTTAACAAATATGTGAATTTCTATCTCCCTTTCTCTGTAGCCTATTCAGCAAATGTATTTTTATATGCACATATAGAATCCTAGCTGGTATCACATGTACATACTTGTTTGGAGGCTGACGTGGCAGATAAAAATTATGAGAAGAGATAACTCCTCGTAAATGCTGTTGGATCTTAAAATTCAACCTATGGGTGATCTTCCTAGTTGAACAACATTATTCATAAATCCATGTTCAGTAAAATTAATATTTTTGGATCAGTGGACGATATATATTTCACCATGAATTTCGATTGGCATATATACTGCTACTCTTTAATGTCTGTGTGTGTTTTGTGTTTGTGTGTGTATATATATATATATATATATATATATATATATATATATATATATATATACAATCTCCAGATTTTTTAAAATATAAAATATATGTGTCTTATTATACACTCTATAAATACATTCATATTCATGTATGTGGATTTATAATCAAATTTTTACAAGATTATTCTCAGAAATATTCATCCCCCTGAAACACATATTTGTTTACTAGTACTGAAAACTAACTTCAATGAAAGGTGCATACAAGTCCTAATATTTCTGCAGTAACTTACCCAGGTTAATATCAATGCAAGTAGATTCCTATGGGACATGATGTGTATTTTGACATTCATTTTTATTCAACACTGGTACAGTACTATTTCTTCAGTTTATGCACATCATAGGATAAATGTTTCATCCAAAATTTCAAAATTTAAAACTTTTGATTCACTTTCAATCACTTCCTGCTTCAGAACACATGTATTCCTCCATGTTTCTTGACTGGTCTTTCATGAGACTTCTTTGCAAACACATTATTTTCGATTTGCATAATCAATTTTGAAGCAAAACTCACACCCTCTTCATGATCAACCGTAACACTAATATTACCATTAGATGTACAACTGGTTGTAATGAATGTATGTATGCCAATATCAATATAAGATTTCCTGTATATTTTCAGATATCAATTTATTCCAATTCCAATTTCTAATGTTGGGTCCAGTTATATTATTTATTCACAGTTTGGTCTATTCATTCATCATCTCTATATTCATCAAAACAGGGTACACCTATTTTTTTCCCCAATACTAATTTATAGGTTGTAAAAATATTGCTCCCCATAATGGTGGAAGAAATACTCATATCACCTGATCTACATATACATTTTTATCACAGTAATATTCTGGACACAAATGTAAAGGTAACACTTATGATTGTACCAAAACCTAAATTGAACGTGAATATATATTACTAAAACCATCCATGTCCAGGTCGCCTAATGCTCTCAAATTTCAATCCTATTGGTGACTACATATTTGTTTCTTCTAATATCATATATTCAACCTCAACCCTGTTGAAAATGTCTAATCCTGTTACTCACTTTATACTTTGCCTGATTTCCTAATGTCTCTATTTTATATCTGCTTTCCTACATATTTTCCCCAGTTCATCATTGTGACTGACTCTTCATATGTGCTGATATTTTCATTCACTCTCTAAACGAAACCCTATTGCTAAAGAACTATATTTCCAACTCAAAGACTCACTCTTCAACCTAAACCTACTATTTTCCTAATCCTACTGACTATCCCTTTTTGACTGGATGTTCTCTTCGACATTCAGGCATCTGAGGTACTAGGTTTTATTCCATTGTATGTAGATTTACCTGCGACCACATTGCAGAATGTAATTCAAAACTAAATATCATAATCAAGGGCCCAATGCCCTTCCTGGCTTCAAATTTTACCTAGATTTCTCTTTTCATACTTATATTTCAAATACATATTCTTATAAATATTTCAGGTTCCCAATACCATTATTCATCCAGCAGAATGATTCCTAACACAAATAAAACATGTTGTTAACCCTAACCATACACTGTTCCCTCAATCTAAATTTACAGAGGGAAGGGACAGAGTTGGTCTTAGAGTAAAGAAATGTAGGGGGTCTTCCACCTACTGAGACCCTCAAAGTTCCATGCTGAAATGATCACTGGAGAATATATACGCAGCTATGAAGGACCTGAGAGAGCAAAAGTCATGTTCAATGGCAAACAACCTGGTCAGGATGAAGGTTTCTGTCTGAATCAGCCTCTCTATTCTTAATGTAGAGAAGATGGACCAAACCAGGACTGTGTGGGTAGCTGTTCCTGGGTGCCTATGGTTGATATAAGATTCTAACTTGTGAAAGTGTCACAGGAATTAGGGACAGCCTCCTTTTCATGTGAGACTTGGAAGCCACTGGTTGGACAAAGTGGTTGCCAAGGCAGTGACCTCATTCAGTTCCTGAAGGAAGTGACCTCACATCACTTCCTTAGTGAAGGAAATCTCAGAACTTGAGATTCATGAAGCCAGGCACCCAGAGTCAGTCCCAGTCCCAGTCCCAGTGGTCTCACTTGTTTGGATTTACCAAAAACAGAGTAAGTCTTTCTTGGTACCTATTGATGTGAGGATTGCAAAATGCCAGTAAAGCTCTGAAGAGGGGCCTTTCCTGAGAAAGCAGGTAGTGGCTCACCTCTGGGTCCTGACACCTTCACAGAGTTGGCCAAGGAGACCAGATCTGAGACATTTCAGGCCATTTAGGGGGAAAATAATATGGCCCACCAGTCAGAGGACACTCCGGATAGTAACAGACCTTCTTGGGGGAAGGAGCTGCCTTTGTGGGTGTTGGTTTGTGGTTTTGTCTCATTTTCTGAGAATAGGTAGGCAAGGCGCTTTATGTGCTGTGGAATGAACTGTTTATTGTAAGTCATTTGACAAGGCGAGTGTTTCTATGTCTGTTTACCTCACTGTGTCCGTGGTTGTACTCATTAGAAAAAAAGAATGCATCAATGGATGTGTCCTGTCTAGTAGAAAGCTTCCCAGAATTCATCCTGCCCAATTTATGAATGGAGTTCAGATTGCCTTATCAATGGGTAACACCTGCAATCTTCCTAAGTTACAGTTTTCTTCCAGAATTCTGGCCCCTCCCAGAATAGTCTCATGGTTTTGTCTCTAAGGTATGTACCACCTCCAAGCTCTGTGACATGGCCATGTACTGGATAGCTCAAGTGAATTGTGAGCATCTCAGAAAAATCAGATATATGTGTGACCACTAAATCTCAGTGGAGAAACCCTGCTTTGGGCCTTTTTCTTACCTATTATTCTGTTGCTATGAATGTCACGAAGTTCTTTGCCTCAGGCCACCAATTTGTGAAGCCTGAAGAAAACAGTTTTCAAATGGAAATGAATGGGCATCACCTAGGGCTCTTTGCTTAATTGCTTTGGAAAGGGATGTGTCTGAATCAGCCTCTTGGCCCTGTGTGAGGCTGTGGCTTAGATTCTCAGCACCTGATGGATCTAAAGAAAGATCTCATGGATGCATACAGAACCAAAATAGCCAAAAGAGCTGTCATTGTGGATGAAGACTCTCGCCTTCCTTTCAAAGGTTCCTGACATCTATCAAGTGAGAATAGGGATCCTTTGGGTCAAGTAAGTTATTCAAAGCCCTGCAGAGGCTAGCCCATACGTGCTTGGGTGTTCTCATTACTCCAATTCACATAAAGAATCTAAACCCCACAGTCAGTAGGCCTCAAATTGGAGAAGCCAAGCAGTATTAATGGCAGACCTATTTGATCACTCCTCGTTCACAGTCAGGGTTTCCAGGCCACACTGATTTTAGGCAAATCGGGGGAAAGGTAGGTTATTTTGGACATTGTCTTTGTCTGTGCCCCTCATGGAAAACTCCATCCAGAGGTTATGATGAGGGTCTACATGGAAGAAGATAAGGGCCATGTGGGAGAATTTTGTTTTGAATTGTGGTAAGTTGTGTGGCAGTTGGAAGAGATGCCTGGGTTTACCTGGGCTTTAACTCTGGTGTGATTCCCCTTAGAGTCTGAGTTCTGGAACTGACCTCAGAGAAGCATTGTCATCAATTGTGTTTGAATTTTACTAGGCCATGCATGAGAGTTGCCCTTGGAACCTGAGATCTAGGCCTAGAGTGGCTTTCCACAGAGCACTGGGAATCTCAGCCAGGATATCACATGATTTTATTCTGAAAGACTTTGCAGCCACAGTTGAGTCAAAACACGCATGGACCTCACATTGTAGACCTCAATGGGCCTGGCTTCATGTGACCTTTTGGCTACTCTTTGGGAAGCCTTGCCTGTGAGTGTTCTCTAGAGCTTTCATTGAAATGAGCTTCCTCAACATTTAATGGTTCCTGAATGAATTGAAACCCCCAGAGCCTCCAACTTCATCCTTGACAAATGGCTTGATAAATACAATGAAATTTTTGAAATTCCCATGACCAGGTGGCACTGGAGAACTTTTGGATGTCCTGTTGCTGATGATGAGTGTACCAGACAGTGACTTGATTTACTGGGTTTCATGAAATTTGTGTAGAACAGTGATGCCAGTAAGTTGGATCCTGCTCATTAGTGGGCCTAGAGCAGTGGTGTGAAGGTGTGTGATAAAACATGTGTGGTGGTGACATGTGGATCTGCCATTGGCTTCCCAAAGGCTTGTGACTGACATGGTACAGCCAGAAGACCCTTCTATGCAAAGGTGTTTTTTATATAGAGAGGTTTCAGGGCAATGTTCAGAATCAGGTTGCTATGGAAATAGGGGCAACTTATGTGGAATTGAATCCTGGTTGGTGCATTCTCATGCAGACCGTGACCCTCCACATGGGACAGAACTCTCTCCAGCACTGTGTCCCAGTTTAGCTCCTTGTATTTCATGAAGCAAATACCAAACTCCCAGTGCACCTGTGAGAAACACCACGAAAATTGGAGAATGACCAAATGGCTTCACAGTCCACACGTGGAGACACTTACAACCCAGTGACCATAGTTAAACTACAAAGAGAGTATTCAGCATGGCTACCTCATGTTCATTGGAAAATTAGAAACAATATCCTCCAGGTCACATTGTTGCACACCCAGATTTGTTGGTCTCCCAACAAAGGAAGCTAAAGCTCCTAACAACAACATATATTTTTAAGTGCCCAACCTCAGAGGAAGTTTCTCAAGAAGTCTTTACACCAGCAGAGCTCCATGTTTGAGAAATGTTTACCCTGTCCCTTACTTTTGAAAACTCCTCTACCACCTCGGAGGTTGTGAACTCCTGAGCATTTTTCATTCCTGATATATATTCACAGATTTTCTAACTTTTCTCCTCTAATTGTGTCTTACTCGGAACAAAGGCAATGTCAAGGCAATGTTCTGGATGAGAGTGTGAACATTTTTTTGTAGCACATATTTACATACACATTGCATTCATTTTACAATTTTCCATTCAAAATACTGAATCTCTGACATGAACCCATACCCTACTAGACTCTGACTACTACTCCTAATATGATGGAGAAAAATAACACAAACAGAATAGGAATACAAGCAGTTAGGAGAAATCATAGTGTATAGTTGTACTTGTATTTTGCATGATTAATGGTAGGTGTTTTAAATCTAGTCAATATTTAATTTAAATAGTTCTCCATGTGTTTTTAAGGTTAACAAATATGTGAATTCCTGTCTCCCTTTCTCTGTATCCTATTTAGCACATGTACTTTTAAATGCACATATAGAATCATACCTGGTATCACATGTACATTTTTGTGAGGTGGCTGATTTGGCAAATACAATTTGTGAGAAGTGATCACTCCTCTTAAACGCTGTTGGAACTGAAAATTCAACCTATAGGTGAGCTTCCTAGTTGAACAACATTATACATAAATCCATGTTCAATTAAAGAAATATTTTTGCATCTGTGGATGATATATATATCATGATAAATTTCGATTGGCATATATATTGCTAATTTAATTTCTGTGTGTGTGTGTGTATTTTGTGTGTGTGTGTATGTGTGTGTGTGTATATATATATATATATATATATATATATATATATATATATACTCTCCAGAAATATATGTGTCTTATATACACTCTCTAAATTCATTCATGTTCATGTATATGGATTTATAATCAACTTTTCACAAGATTTTTCACAGAAAAATTCATCCACCTGAAATACATATTTGTTTCCAGTACTTAAAACTAACTTCAGTTTATTTTGCATACAAATACTATTATTTCTACAGTAACTGACCCAGTTTAACATCAATGCAAGTAGATTCCAGTGGGACATGATGTGTATTTTGAAGGTCATTTTTATTCAGCACTGGTACAATACTATTTCTTCAATTTATGCACATGATAGGATATATATTCCATCCACAAGTTAGCAAACTTATAGGCAGTTGTTTCACTTTCATCACTTCCTGCTTCAGAACACATAAATTCCTCTAGGTTTCTTGACTGGGCTTTTCATGAGACTTCTTTCCAAACACATTATTTTTAATTTCCATGATCACTTTTGAAGCAAAACTCACACACTCTTCATGATAAACCATAATCCTAATATTACCATTAGATGTATTAGTGGTTGAAATGAATGTATGTATATCAATATAAGATTTCCTGTATATTTTCAGATATCAATGGAATCCATTATTTAAATTTGGAACCCATTATATTATTTATTCACATTATGGTCTATTCATGCATTATCTCTATATTCAGAGTCACAGGATATACCTATTTGTACCCCCAATACTAATTTATACATCTTCAAAATATTGCTCCCAGAAATGGTGGAAGAAATACTCACGTCACCTTATCTACATATACATTTTATCACAGTAATATTCTGGACACAAAAAGCAAAGATGACACTTATTATTTTACCAATGTAAAGGTCAGGTGAGTGTCGGAGGAAGAGACTACCAGAGACTGTCTCATGCAACAGCCAAGAATTTATGGGGGTCCAGCATGCTGGGGTCAGAGCTCTTTTGAATAGAGCACAGAGCCCTGAGAACAGCTTAAGCAGAGCTTATATACTTTCCTTGGAGAGGGCAGATAGGAAAGTTTATTGATGGGTCAGGGCGAGTGGGCGGTTTGCGTCCAAATGGGTGAGGAAGTACATTCTGCAGTTTTGCAGTTGGGTACAGCACTTTCAGGGAACTAGATTAGCAAACAGTTCTCAAGACATCAACAGTGTTTTGTTAAGCATACCGAAAAACTGGAAGTGACAAGTACCTATTTTATTAACCTTTCATTCCCCACTTCTTCTTTTGGTTACTTTTAATCATAAAAATGATCATTGGGGGTGTCACATTTTATGTTTACTAGTGTGGTATATTGTTTTCTGATTACCATAAGTTTAACTTGTCCAATTTGAGCATGGAGAAAGGAAACTACACGGTTGATCAAACAGGGTCCTACAATTACGAATAATATGAGGATTATTAATGGACCGGCCAGGGCTGATGAAAACGTAGTTAATGAGGGGGCTTTGTGAACCAAGACTCAAACCACCTTTTTTGGGCCTCTCTCTCTTGTTGATGCTCTTCAAGGCATCTTCTTAATTTAATCATAGATTCTTTTACAACTCCAGTATGGTCGGCATAAAAACAACATTCTTCCCTCAATGCAGGACGAAGGCCCCTTCTCTCATGAAGAGGAGGTCCAACCTTCGACTGTTCTGTAAAATAACTTCAGAGAGAGAGGTTAAAGATTCGTGTAAAGCTGTGAAGGAGGTTTTTAATATCTTTAAGTTTTGGTCTATTACTGCTTCTAATTGGGTCATTTGTTGTGTCCCATGGACCAGGGCAGTGGTTCCTGTGCCCACCCCTGCAGCAACTCCTATTCATAATAGGATGACTAAAGTGAGGGATACAGGTTCCTGGCAGAACCGGGTTGTTTGCCCCCCTATTTGATATTTAAATATACCTGCGTCATGATAGAGCACTCTGGAAAACATCTGCACCATTACATAATTAATCACATCTGTTGACCATTTTATGAAAACATAAACAATGTTTAAGTGTATAGAATTGTACTGCTGTAGAGATGGACAAGGCAAGGTACCTAAGATAGCACAGAAGACAGGGAAACAGTCTTATTTGGTTGCATCCGGATTTAGAGGGCATTGCTTCTGTTGTAATCAATTAATCCCTGAACCCAAAGTTTAGGTTGTTTCAGAATTTTGTACCCAGCATGTAAGGGAAGGGGCTCAGAAGTTCACAGTCTGCAGAAGTTCACAAAAAGCAGTTTTTGTTTCTGTTTTTTTTTCCTCTGTTCTGGGAAAGTTAACTTCTTAAGGACACCTGGGAGGGGGAGAGCTTTTTTCTTCTTTTTTTTTCTTTTCCTCCCTGCCAGCTGTTACCATGGAGCCCAGTTGGTAACTTCTATATCTTAGAAATGTAGCCATCTCTATGAAGCCCCAGCTCTAGGCCAGAGGCCTTCTTCAAATATTTTGTTAAAAACTACTAAGGGGGTGTCTAGCTTAGGAGTGCTGATTTTTCCAGCCAGTGGCCAAGTAGAACAGAGCAACACAAATAGAGGAAGTTTATCTACATTGAACTCTTTTATAGGAACTGTGTTGCTGAAAGGCTTAAAGTCAGCCATGGTGAAGACTTCTGGAGAAGGTCATTTAAGACTTTTCTGTGGGCCTGGTACAGAGGGGAAGACAGGGAAGGCAGGGGATGAGAGCAGCTCGGTGGATCTGAGGATGAGGAAAAAGAGATATAAAAGAATTATGGGAAAGGGGTTTGGGATTTTCCTGGCAACAAAACTTGAGCAGTAGAACAGGTAGAGCAGAGGGGAAGACGGGAGTGAGTATCCCAAAAAGCCTGTGAGGGACTTTAAATTCTTAGTAACCTGTTTTCAGTGATGACAAAGCAACTTTAAAGGCCATTTTAATTACATCTTTGATAGGCGTCTGAGGGCACTCCTTAGCTGGTTTGAGCTTTGGGTTAGCTGGTAAGAGGACCTGGTGGGACCCGGTGCGGGCACTGACAGGAGGAGAGAGGAGTGAGTGGGTGGAAGGGTACCTCAGTACCTGCAAGCTCAGCAAGGGGCAATGGTCTGAGAACCGATGGAAATTTGGGTTTTTGATCTAGTAACTGGAGCTGAGAAATCAGGTTGCTGATGTGGGAGTGACAGCAGAGAGTCTGGGGCAGAAGGCTGCGGGTGAGTATCTATTGGAGAAGCATAGTTCAGGATTTGAGCATAGGAGGGAAAAGGCCTACACGTAGGGGAATTTCCTTCCACACTTTTGAGCACTTGTCGAAGTTGAAAAGGTCACGCAAAATTTGAGGATCTAGAGACCCCTCTGGTGGCCATCGGTTTTTGTTATCTAACTGGTAATATGGCCAATGCTGTGTACTGAATTTGATGAGGAGTTTTGCTTCCACCAGGTAGCCCCTGTATCCTCACATCCCCATTATTTACAGAAGAAGTTGGCTTTTCCCCCACACAGTCGTGGCTGTTTTTGGCTTTGGTAGTCCGCCAGGCAAACATAGTAATCTAGGCTAGCCAACCTGCATCTGGCTCGCGTGTCCCTACATCCATAATGTTTGTTTCCATTATCTATTGTATGGAAAGTATTTAATGGAATTTTTGGGGATCCTCTTCATCAGGGATTTCCCAATAGGAAAGACGTATAGCCAGCTGACAAATTTCTTGGTGGAGAGATGGCAACCAGGTCCCTAAGTGGGCTGTATGTGTGATAGACCATACTTCTTGTCTAGTAGGATTTGTGATCAGCCATCGCTGCTGAACGGGTTGATGAGGGTTAGGACTACTGGTGACCAATTGGAGAGTCTATAGTCTTATTCACATGGCGAATATACAATTTGAAAATGTTACCAGTCTTTTCCATTTTTCAGCCAGATTCTGGACAGGGCACAGGCATGAGATGAGAATTAGGAACCAGGAAGTGATTCCGTCTAACTTTAGCACTGTAGGTGTTATAAGTAGCACCTGGTATGGTCCTGTCCAGCCGGGTTCCAGGGATGACACCTGATGTTGTCTTATGTAGACAAAGTCTCTTACTTGATATAGATGTGGAGTACCCTCTTCAGCAGGTTGGTAGGCAGTGGCCAGCTGTTTCCACAGGTATTGCTGAGTTCCTTCCAGAACTTTAAGTCTGTCAAGCAAGGTGGTGTGGAAGGGATCGTTAGATCTTTGAGTTAGGGTTAGGTCCCTTACTGGAGATGGGGCCCCATAGAGAATTTCATAGGGGGTGAGGTTACACAAAGAAACAGAGGGAGTATTTCTTGCATGAAATAGTGCATAAGGCAGGAGCATAGTCCAATCTTTTATGCTACTCTTTAAGGTTAATTTCGTTTAGGTCTCTTTAATGGTTCTATTTAATTTTTTTACCTGTCCTGAACTCTGGGGTCTATAAGCACAATGTAACTTCCAATTAATCCCCAGGGTCCTGGCTAACCCCTGAGTTACCTGGGCCATGAACGCTGGTCCATTATCAGACCCTATTACCTTAGGCAGGCCGTACCTTGGAAAAATATCTTTCAGGATCTTCTTGACCACCATTTGCGCCTTTTTTTTTGGGGGGGGGGGAGGCTTCAATCCATCCTGAAATATATCTACAAAGAGTAGGAGATATTTAAGTCCATACCATGCTTGCTTAATTTCAGTAAAGTCCACTTCCCAGAATTGTCCTGGTCTGGTTCCTCGTAGGTGCTTTCCTGCAGGAAGCTTGGAAGTGTAAGCATTAACCTATTGACAGACCCGACAGGCTTTTTTTTACCTGTTCAGTTATTTCCTTTCACTGTGAGTCGGTTAGTGGAAAACTCTGTTCTTGATCCTTCAGGAATGCCTGCAATTTCTTTGAACCAAGGTGAGTGAACTGATGTACATTTTTAACGTAGTGTAGGGCTTTCTGAAATTTCAGGCTTTGCTCAGTGAAGTTGAGGAGTACAGTGTCAGTGTCCTTAGATGTTATCAAAAGCTTGCTGGATCTCAGGGGTCCATTAGAATTGGGCATCTCCCTTTAACAGCGGGTGTAAATGAGAAGTTAAGGACCCAAACACAGGAATCCTTAACCTGCAAAACCCAGCAGTCCCAAGAAACTCTCTGTGTTGTCTGCTGTTAGATGGGGGTGGTTTCTGCACAACCGTTTGATTTCTGGGCTCAGTGAGCCATCGTTTACTGCCCCTAAAGGAATAGCCCAGGAAGATTACTTCTTGCTGGCAAATTTGGGCCTTTTAGGAAGAAGCTCTATACCCGAGTTGAGGAAGCTCACATAATACTGCTTGGGTCCCAGATTCACAGATATCCTTGGTGTTGGGTGCCAGTAGCAGGTCATCCACGTATTGAAGCTGGGTGACTTCGGGGTGCGTAGTTCTGAAGCTGTTGAGATCTCTTTGGAGGGCTTCATCAAAGAGAGTGGGGGAGTTTTTCAACCATTTTGGGGAGTCTAGTCCAAGTTAGTTGACCACACGTTCCAGTTTCTGGGTCTACCCACTAGCAAGCAAACAGCAACTGACTATATTTATGCAGAGGCAAGCAAAAGAAAGCATCTTTTAAGTCCAGAACAGTATACCATTTCCTCTCAGGGTTCAGAGTGATAAGCAGATTGCACGGATTAGGTACACTGGGGTGAATGTCCTACACTCTGTTGTAGGTCTCTCTTATGTCTTTAATGGGGGATAGTCCCCGGCTCCTGGCTTTTTATACTGGTAGCGGGGGAGTGTTTTAGGATGATTGACAAGGCCTTAGGACCCTAAGGCCAGATATTTCTGAATATGGGGCCTTATCCCATCTTTAGCTTTTTTGCTCAGAGGATATTTTTTGACATTGATTGGGGAGGCTGAGGTTTTGAACTCCACTGTTTTTGGAGGTTGTTTCATGGCTAGTCCTAACCCAGCAGTTTTTTTCCAGGGATCTGGGTAATCTGTTATCCATTTCTGGGGTAGCTTGCCTGTTTGATCAGTCTTGGGGGGTGTGAAGAGTTGCTGTTCATCTTCTACTGACATATTTAAAGCCGTGAATATAGGAGTTTATACTAAAGGATTTAGAAATATCATTTTGGGGCCTTCATGGTTAAAAGTCATTTTGGCCCGGAGCTTGGTGAGCAGATCTCTGCCCATCAATGGGGCCAGGCATTCTGGGATTATTAGGAAGGAGTGATGGATTTTTCCTTTCCTCATGTCCATGGTTTTCTTAGTTGTCTAATTCCCATATTTACTGGTGTTAGCACTTTGAACTAGAGAGCTTTTATTTGATAGAGGGCCCAGTGGCGCCTTAAGGACTAAGTATACTGCCCCTGTATCCACTTCAAAGTTTACTGGGGTCCCCTCCACATCAAAAGTTACCCTGGGTTTATTGGGAGTCTAGCAATCTGGGGCTCAGTGCTCACTTGAATAGAGCAGAGAGCAATGAGAACAGCTTAAGCAGAGCTTATATACTTTCCTTGAAGAGGGCAGGGAGGGAAGCTTATTGATGGGTCAGGGCGAGTGGGCGGTTTGCGTGCAAACAGGTGAGGGTGTACATTCTCTGTTTGGCAGTCGGGGACAGCACATTCTGGGAAAAAAATTAGCAAACAGTCCTCAAGGTTTCAACAGTGTTTTGTTAAGCATACAGAAAAACAGGAAGTGACAAGTACCTATCTTATTAACCTTTCACCAAATCCTAAATGGAAAGTGAGCATGGATTTCTAAAAACATCCATGTCCAGGTTGCTTAATGCTCGCAAATCAATCCTATTGGTGACTACATATTTGTTGCTTTCTAAGATTATATATTCAACCTCAACCCTGTTGAAAATGACTAATACTAAACCTCACTTTATGCTTTTCCTGATTTCCTAATGTCTCCATTGATATCTGCTTTCATACATATTTTCCTGAGTTCATCATTGTGACTGACTCTTTACATGTGCTGAAATTTACATTCACTCTCTATCCGAAACCCTATTGCTACAGAACTTTTGTTCGAAATCCTATACTCACTCTTTTTTCTATACCTACCAACTATCTTCCTAATCCTACCGACTATCCCGTTTTGACTGGAAATTCTCTTTGACAATCAATCATCCAAGGTACAAGGTCCTATGCCATTGTATATCAATTTATCTGAGACATCTGTGCAGAATATAATTCAAAGCTAAGTATCCCAATCAACAGCCCAATGCCCTTCTTGGATTCAAATCTTATCTAGATTTCTGTTTTCATACTTATATTTCACCTATATATTCTCGTAAATATCGCGAGTTCCCAATACCATTGTTCATTCCTCAGTATGATTTCTAACCTAAATCAAACCTGTTATTACTCTAACCATACACTGTACCCTCAAACTAACTGTACAGAAGAGCCGGGAGAGAGTTTGTCTTACAATACAGTAATGTAGGGGCTCTTCCACCTGCTGAGAACATCAAAGGTACAAGCAGAAATGATACCCTGGAGAAGTTGCAGGCAGCTATGAAGGACCTAATAGAGCAAAAGTCATCTTCCATGACAAACAACCTGGTCAGTATTAAGGGATGTGTCTGAATCAGCCTCTCCTTTCTTAATGTAGAGAAGATTGATCAAACCATGCCTGTGTGGAGAGCTGTTCCCAGGTGCCTATGGTTGATATACCATTCTAACTTGTGAAAGTGTCACAGGAAGTAGTGGCAGCCTCCATCTCATGGGAACCTTGGATGAATCTGGTAGGACAAAGTGGTTGCCAAGGCAGTGACCTCATTCAGTTCCTGAAGGAAGTGACCTCACCTCACTTTCCTGGTGATGGAAATCTCTGAATTTGGGATCCAGGAAGCCAGGCACCGAGAGCCAGTCCAAGTCCCAATCCCAGTGGTCTCACTTGTTTGGATTTACCAAGGACAGAGTCAGTCTTCCTTGGTACCTACTGATATGAGGATTGCCAAATGCCTGAAGAGCTCTGAAGAGGGGCCTTTACTGAGAAAGCAGGTAGTGGTTCACCGCTGGCTGTTGACAACTTCACAGAGTTGGCCAAGGAGACCAGATCTGAGACAGTACAGGCCATTTTAGGGGAACATAGTATGGCCCACTATTCAGAGGACACTCCGGATAGTCACAGACCTACTTGAATTAAGGAGGTGCCTTTGTGGGTGTGGGTGTGAGTTTGTGGTTTTGTCTCATGTTCTGAGAATAGGTAGGAAATGCTGTTGTTTTGATTGGAGTGGACTGTTTCTAGAAAGTCGTTTGACTAGGCGAGTGCTTCTATGTCTGTGTATCCCACTCTGTCCATGGTTGTAGACATTCGAAAAGAGAATGTATCAATGTATGTGTCCTGTCTAGTGGAAAACTTTCCAGCATTCATCAGGCCTAGTTGATGAATGGCCTGTGGCTTTCCTTATGGATGGGCAACACCTACTAACTTCCTAAGTTCCTGTTTTCTTCCTGAATTCTGGCCACTCTCCAGAATAGCCTCATAGTTTTGTGTCCAAGATACATACCACCCCCAAGCTCTGTGACATGGCCATGTACTTGATAGCTATTGGAAATGGGAACATCTTAGAAAACTCAGACATCATTGTGACCAGTAAACGCTCAGTGAAGAAACCATATTTTGGTTCATTTGCTTACCTATTGTTCTGTTGCCCTGAATGTCAGGAAGGTCTTTGCCTCAGGCCACCCCTTTGTGAAGCCTGAATAAAACAGTTTTAAAATGGAAATAAATGGGAATAACTTGTGGTTCTTTGCTTTGGAAAGGGATGTGTTTGAATCAGCCTCCTAGCCCTGTATGAGGTTGTGGCTTAAATTTTCAGCACATGATGGATCTAAAGATAGATACCATGTGTGCAATCAAAACCATAATGGCAAAAATTCAGTAATTGTGGATGAGTCTCTTGCCTTCCTCTGTTAGGTACCTGACCTCTATCAAGTGAGACAGGGATCCTTTTGGTCAAATGAGTTTTTCAAAGTCCTGCAGAGGTGCTTGTGTTTTCTCGTGACTCCAAATCACATAAAAAAATCTATACCTGAGAGTCAATAGGGCTCAAATTGGAGAAGCAGAGCAGTATTAACGGCAGGCCTATTTGATCACTTCTGGTTCACAGGAAGGGTGTCCAGGCCACCCTGACTTTAGGCAAATGAGGGGCAAGGGAGAATATTTTGGACACTGTCTTGGGATGCGTCCCGCATGGAAACCTCCAGCCAGAGTTTATGATGAGTGTCTATATTTAACAAGATGAGGGCCATGTGGGAGTGTTATGGTTTTAATTGTGGTCATTCGTGTGGCGGTTGGAAGAGATGACTGGATCCAACTGGGCTTGAACTATGGTGTCATTCCCCTTAGAGACTGAGTTCTGGAACTTACCTCAGAGAAATATTGCCATGAATTGTGTTGGGATTTAGGAGGCCACGCATGAGAGTCACCCTTGGAAACTGAGATCTAGGCCCAGTGTCGCTTTCCACAGAGCACTGGGAATCTCAGGAGGATATCACACAATTTTATTCTGAGAAACTTGTCAGACATATTTGATAGTCAAAACACACATGGACCTCAATTGTAGACCTCAATGGGCCTTGCTTCATGTGACCTTTTGGCCACTCTTTGGGAAGCCTTGCCTGTGAGAGTTCTCCAGAGCTTTCATTGAAATGAGCTTCCTCACCATTAAATAATTTCTGAATGAATTGAAACCCACAGTGTCTCCAACTTCATCCTTGAAAATTGGCTAGATAAATACCATGAAATTTTTGAAATTTCCTTGACCAGGTGGCACAGGAGAACATTTGGATGTCCAGTTGCTGATCGTGAGTGTACCAGACAGTGTGTTGATTGACTGGTTTTCATGAAAATGGTGTAGAAAAGAGATGCCAGTCATTTGAAGCCTGTTGAGTAATGGGCCCAGAGCGGTGGAGAGAAAGTGTGTGATAAAACATCTGTGGTGGGGTCATGTGGATCTGCCATTGGCTTCCAAATGGCTTGAGACTGACATGGTGCAGCCAGCAGATCCTGTATGTAAAGACATCTGGTTATATAGAGAGGTTTAAGGGCAATGTTCAAAATCAGGTTTCTATGGTCAAGGGAGCAACCTATGTGGTATACAAGCCCTGTTGGTGCATTCTCCTGCAGACCCTGACCCACCTCACGTGAAAGAACTTCCTCCAGCCCTTTGTCCCAGTTGAACTCCTTGTATTTCATGAAGCAAATACCAAACTCCGAGTGCAGTATCAAGAAACGTTTTGAAAAGTGGAGGATGACCTAATGGCTTAGCAGTCTACATGGGGAGACACTTAGACCCAGTGGCCATAGTTTACCTACAAAGAGAGAAATCAACACTGCTGCTTCATGTTCATTGGAGAATTATAAACCATGTCCTCCAGGTCACAGATGTGCAGACCAAGCTTTGATTGTCTCACTAGAAAGGAAGCTAAAGCTCCTGACAACAACATATATTTCAAGTGCCCAACCTAGAGGCAGTTTCTCCAGAAGTCTTTAGGCTGGTAAATCTCCATGTTTGTGGAGATTTTACACTGTCCCTTACTTTTGAAAACTCCTCTACCAACTCCAAGGTTGTGAACTCCTGAACATTTTTCATTTCAGATATGCATTCAAAGATTGTCTAACTCTTCTCCTCTAAATGTGTCTTACTTGGGGTGAAGGTAATGTCAAGGCATTGTTCTGAATGAGAGTGGGAAAATTTTTGTGTAGCACACATTTGCATACACATTGATTCATTTTACAATTTTCCATTTGAAATACTGAATTCTTGACACTAACTCATACCCTACTAGACTCTGACTACTAATCCTAATATGATGGAGAAAAATACCCAAACAGAATGAAAATACAAGCAGTTTACAGCAGGCATGGTGTATTGTTGGACTTCCTTTTTGCATGATAGAGGGTAGGTATTCTAAATCTACTCAATTTTTAATTGAAATAGTCCTCCATGTGTTTTTAATGTTAACACATATGTAAATTCCTGTCTTCCTTTCTATGTAGCCTACTCAACACATGTATTTTTATATGCAAATATAGAATCCTACGTGGTCTCACACGTACATTTTTTTGAGTTGGCTGACTGGGCAGAAACAAGTTGTGAGAAGAGATCTCGTAAACGCTGGTGGAACTGAAAATTAAAACTATGGGTGAGCTTCCCAGTAGAACAATTTATACATAAATCCATGTTCAGTAAAATAAATATATTTTCATCTGTGGATGATATATATTACTGATAAATTACGTTTGGCATATATATTGATACTTTTTAATGTATTTTTGTGTTTTTCTATATATATATATATATATATATATATATATATATATATATATATATATATATACACACACACACACACTCTCCAGATTTTATAAAATATGAAATATATGTCTCTTATATACACTCCATCAATTCATTCATGTTCATGTATGTGGATTTATAATCAACTTTTCACAAGATTATTCTCAGAAATATTCATCTACCTGAAATACATATTTGTTTCCCAGTATGAGAACTAACTTCAATCAATGGTGCTTACAAATCCTAATATTTCTACAGTAACAGACCCAGTTTAACATCAATGCAAGTAGATTCCTATGGGACTTAATGTCTATTTTGACCTTTATTTTAATTCAACACTGGTACATTAGTATTTCTTCAGTTTTTGCACATCATAGGACATATATTTCATCCACAAGTTAGCAAATTAATAAGAATTTGTTTCACTTCCTGCTTCAGAAAACATGAATTCTTCCATGTTACTTGACTGGTCTTTTCATGAGACTTCTTTCCAAACACATTATTTTCGATTTCCATAATCAATTTTGAAGCTAAACTCACACACTCTTCATGATAAACTATAACATTAATATTACCATTAGATGTAAAACTGGTTGGAATGAATGTATGCATATCAATATAAAATTTCCTGTATATTTTCACATTTCAATTCAATCCATTATTTAAAGTTGGAACCAGTTATGTTATTTATTCACTGTATGGTCTATTAATGCATTATCTCTATATTCATAAACACAGTGTACACCTATTTGTCCCCCCATTACTAATTTGTACCTCTTCAAAATATTGCTCCCAGAAATGGTGGAAGAAATACTGATGTCACCTTATCTATATATACATTTTATCACAGTAATATTCTGGACACAAAAAGCAAAGGTCAAACTCATGATTGTATCAAAGCCTAAATGGAAAGTGAGCATGCATTACCAAAAACAACCATGTCCTGGTTACCTAATGCTCTCAAATGTCAATCCTATTGATGACTACATATTTGTTTCTTCCTAAGATTATATATTCAACCTCAAGCCTGTTGGAAATGTCTAATTCTATCACTCACTTTACACTTTGCCTGATTTCCTAATATCTCTATTGATATCTGCTTTCCTACATATTTTCCCTAGTTCATCATTGTGACTCATACTTCATATATGCTGACATTTACATTCACTCTCTACCCGAAACTCTATTGCTAAAGAACTTTTGGTCCAAATCCTATACTCACTCTTCTTTATAAACCTACTGACTATCTTACTAATCCTACTGACTATCACTTTTTAACTCGATGTTCTCTTCAACAATCAATCATTCAAGGTAAAAGGTCCTATGCCATTTTATATCAATTCATCTGAGACACATGTGCAGAACATTATTCAAACCTAAGTATCCCACTCAAGGGCCGAATGCCCTTCTGGCTTCATATCTTACCTACATTTCTGTTTTCATACTTATATTTCACCTATATATTCTTGTAAATATCACAGGTTCCCAATACCATTATTCATCCGGCAGAGAGATTCCTAACCCAAATCGAACATGTTATTAACCCTAAATATACACTGTTACCTCAATCTAACTTTACAGAAGAGGAGGGACAGAGTTTCTCTTTAAATACCGGAATGTAGGGAATCTTCCACCTGCTGAGAACATCAAAGGTCCATGTAGAAATAATCCCTGGAGAAGATGTAGGCAGCTGTGAAGTTCCCGAGAGAGCAAAAGTCATCTTCCATGGCAAACAACCTGGTGAGGATGAAGGGATGTGTCTGTATCAGCCTCTATCAACTTAATGTAGAGAAGATAGACCAAACCAGGCCTGTATGAAGAGGTGTTCCCAGGTGCCTATGGTTGATATACCATTCTAACTTTTGAAAGTGTTACAGGAAGTAGGAACAGCCTCCATCTCATGGGCCCTTAGAAGTAACTATTTGGACAAAGTTGTTGCCAAAGCAGTGACCTCATTCAGTTTCTGAAGGAAGTGACCTCACCTCACTTCCTTTGTGATGGAACTCTCTGAACTTGGGATCCAGGAAGAATGGCACCCAGAGCCAGTCGCAGTCCCAGGCCCAGTGGTCTCACTTGCTTCAATTTACCAAAGACAGAGTCAGTCTTTCTTAGTGCCTACAGATGTGAGGATGTTCAAATGCCAGAAAAGCTCTGAAGAGGGGCCTTTCCTGAGAAAGCAGGTAGTGGCTCACCCATGGCTAATGACAACTTCACAGAATTGGCCAAGGAGACCAGATTTGAGACAGGACAGGCCATTTGGGGGGAATATAGTATGGCCCACCATTCAGAGGACACTCTGGGTAATCACAGAACTACTTGGAGCAAAGGTGGTGCCTTTGTGGGTGTGGGTGTATGTTCATGGTCTTGTCTCATGTTCTGAGAATAGGTAGGAAAGACTGTTTGTTTGGATTGGCGTGGACTGTTTCTAGTTAGTCGTTTTGCAATGCGAGTGCTTCAATGTCTGTGTATCCCACTGTGTCCGTGGTTGTAGACATTAGAAATAAGAATGCATCAAAGGATGTGTCCTGTCTAGTAGAAAGCTTCCCAGCATTCATCTTGCCCAATTTATAAATGGACTGTGGCTTTTGTTATCAAAGGGCAACACCTGATATCTTCATAAGTTTCTGTTTTCTTTCTGAATTCTGGACACTCTGCAGAATAGCTTCATGCTTTTCTGTCCAAGATATTTACCACCTAAAAGCTCTGTTATATGGCCATGTAGTGGGTAGCTAGTGTGACCAGAAAAGTCTCAGTGGAGAAACCCTGATTTGGGCTTTTTGCTTACCTATTGTTCTGTTGCCCTGAATATCAGGAAGGTATTTACCACAGGCCAATTCTTTGTGAAGCCTGAAGAAAAAAGTTTTCAAATGGAAATGAATGGACATCACCTGTAGCTCTTTGCTTAATTGCTTTGGAAATGGATTTGTCTGAAACAGCCTCTTGGCCCTGTGTGAGGCTGTGGTTAGATTCTCAGCACCTGATGGATCCCATGTGTTCATCCAAAACCAAAATGATCAAAAGAGCAGTCATTGCGGATGAAGTCTCTTGCCTTCCTCTGTAAGGTTCCTGACCTCCATCAAGTGAGAAGAGGGATTCTTTGGGTCAAATGCATTCTTCAAAGCCAAGGAGAGGCAAGCCCAAAGGTGCTTGCATTTTCTCATGCTTCCAATTCACATAAAGAATCTAAACCCCACAGTCAGTCGTCCTCAAATTGGAGAAGCAGAGCAGTATTAACGGCACACTATTTGATCACTCCAGGTACACAGGAAGGTGTTCAGGCCACCCCGACTTTAGGCAAATGAGGGGCAAGGGAGCTAACTTTGGACACTATCTTGTTCTGCATCCCTCATGGAAACCTCCAGCCAGAGTTTATAATGAGTATCTATATGGAAGAAGATGAGGGCCTTGTGGGAGTGTTTGGGTTTTAATTTTGGAAGTTTGTGTGGCGGTTGAAAAACATGACTGGCTCCACCTGGTCTTGAACTCTGGTGTGATTCCCCTTAGAGACTGAGTTCTGGAACTGACCTCAGAGAATTATTACCATGAGTTGTGTTGGGATTTTAGGAGGCCATGAATGACAGTCGCCCTTTGAAACTGAGATCTGTGCCCAGAAAGGCTTTCCACAAGGCACGAGGAATCTCAGCCAGAATATCACATGATTTTATTCTGAAAGACTTGGCAGCCATAGTTGAGAGGCAAAACACACATGATCTCACATTGCAGACCTCAATGGGCCTGGCTTCATGTGACCTTTTGGCGACCCTTTGGGAAGCCTTGCCTGTGAGTGTTCTCCAGAGCTTTCATTGAAATGAGCTTCCTCAACATTTAATGGTTCCTGAGTGAATTGAAAATCATAGTGCCTCCAACTTCATCCTTGAAAAATGGCTAGAGAAATACCATGGAATTTTTGAAATTTTCATGACCAGGTGGCACTGGAGAACTTTTTGATGTCCAGTTGCTGATCATGAGTATACCAGACAGTGCCTTGATTGACTGCGTTTCTTAAAAATGGTGTAGAACAGAGATGCCAGTAAGTTGGAGCCTGCTGAGTAGTGGGCCTAGAACAGTGGTGGGCAGGTGTGTGATAAAACATCTGTGTTGGGGCCATGTAGATCTGCCATTGGCTTCCAAATGGCTTGTAACTGACATGGTGCAGCAAGCAGACCCTTATATGTAAAGGCATCTTGTTATATGGAGAGGTTTCAGGGCAATGTTCAGAATCAGGATGCTATGGTCAAGGGGGCAAACTATGTGAAATAGAAGCCTGACTGGTGCATTCTCCTGCAGACCCTGAGGCACCACATGTGACAGAACTCCCTCCAGCACGCTGACCAAGTTGAACTCCTTGTATTTGTGAAGCAAATAACAAACACCCAGTGCTCTACTAAGAAAAGTAGAGCATGATCAATTAGCTTCACAGTCCACACAGAGAGACCCTTAGACTCCAGTTGCCACAGTTTACCTACAAAGTGAGAATTCAGCACTGCTGCCTCATGTTCATTGGAAAATAAGATACCATGTTCCCCAGGTCACATAGATGCAGACCAGTTTTGATGCTCTCACTATAGAGGAAGCTAAAGCTTCGGACCACAACATACATTTTAAGTGCCCAAACTCAGAGGCAGTTTCTCAATATGTCTTTAGGCCTGCAGAGCTCCATGTTTGTGGAGTGTTTACCCTGTCCCTTACTTTTGGAAACTCCTCTACCACCTCCAAGCTTGTGAACACCGAGAATATTCCATTCCAGATAAGTATTCACAAATTTTCTAACTCTTCTCCTCTAATTGTGTCTTATTAGGGGAGAAGGTAATGTCAAGGCATTGTTCTGAATGAGAGTGTGAAGATTTTTGTATCACACATATTTGCAAACACAATGGGTTTATTTTCCTATTTTCTATTCGAAATACTGAATCTCTGACACTAATCCATAACCTACTAGACTCTGACTACTAATCCTAATATGATGGAGAATAGTAACCCTAACAGAATGGAAATACAAACAGTTCAGAGAAGGCATGGTGTATACTTGGACTTCCCTTTTGCATTATATGGGGTTGGAGTTATAAATATAGTCAATGTTTATTGAAATATTTCTCCATGTGTTTTTAACGTTAACAAATATGTGAATTCCTCTCCCCTTTCTCTGTCACCTATTCAGCACATGTATTTTTATATGCTCATATAGAATACTACCTGGTATCACACAGACTTTCTTCTGAGGTGGCTGACTTGGCAGATACAAATTGTGAGAAGAGATCACTCCTCCTAAACCCTTTTGGAACTGAAATTTCAACCTATGGGTGAGCCTCCTAGTTGAACAACATTATACATAAATCCATTTTCAGTAAAATGCATTTTTTTGGATATGTGAAGGATATATATTTTATTTTGAATTTCGATTGGCATATATATTGCTACTTTTTAATGTCTGTGAGTGTGTTTCTGTATATATATATATATATATATATATATATATATATATATATATATCACTCTCCAGATTTTTCAAAATATGAAATATATGTGTCTTATTATACACTCCCTAAAATCATTCATATTCACGTATGTGGATTTATAATCAACTTTTCACAAGAATATTCTCAGAAATTCAGATTATTTATTCAACTGAAATACATATTTGTTTCCTAATACTGAAAACTAACTTCAGTAAATGCTGCATACAAAGCATAATATTTCATCATTGCCTGATGGCCACGAATAGAGTGCATCACACCCAGTGTACCGCGCCACTGCACAGGTGAATAACGAGATAGAACCACAAAAAACTATCTTGTTAAGAACTTACAGCAAAATGGGGGTGCACCAAAACCTATAAGAAAGATTTTTAGCACTGAGATCTGGTAATTGGGTCTGAAAAACGAGCCAAATGTGCAACCGGAGATCCGGTCTGTCTGATCCTCAAAACAATAGAGTGTCTGGGTTCCAATAGACACCCTCCACACCCAACAAATGACAGGCCCAGAATACAGATTGAACTGCAGAGAAGCATCACTCAGGGGAAATCTAGTCTAGCAGGAGAAACCAGGACTAGCAGGAGAAACCAGGGGACTAGAGGCCAGGCTCTTGTGACTGGGAAGCTGGAGAACACAGAAGCGCAGGTGACAGTCCACCTGCTGTCCGCGTGACTGGGCGTCTAGAGAACAACGGCGCGCAGGAGACCGACTGCGCCACTGGGTGGCTAGTGATTGCCCACCCGCCAGTGACCTAGAGCTGAAACCAACTGGAGACAGTCCAGTTCCATCCCCGTATTCGAACATTTCGGCAAGAAGCCTGGGCCCGCCAAAGCAGAGGGGTGACGTCACTGGAGCTCGGCCTTGGGAATTCCCTACAAGTGGAATCCACTTTAGCAGGCATAGTCTACCAACACAAAGGAGAGACAACAGAGATACACAACACCGAAACAAATCTATAGAATAAAACAGAAACACAGCAATCAAATAGAGCTGGAAAGTAACATGAGCATCATGAAAAAACAAGGGAAAGAAAGGAGTACAAACAATGCAGGACAACTTAATTCTACAGGAGGACCTAGAAGCATCAGAAACAGGGATAGGGAAAGAACTTAAGGCATACCTAACTCAGATGGAAAGGAATATTAGAGAAGACATGAGGCAGCAAGTCCAAGCAATAAAAGTATATTTTGAAAATGAATTAAACAAACAAACTCAAATGGCAAACAACGAGCTTTACCAGGAGATAGAGATCTTAAAAGAAATCAAACAGTAATACTAGAAATGCAGGAAAGTATTAACCAAATTAAAAACTCAAACGAGAATATTACAAATAGACTAGATTAAGCAGAAGTCAGAATATCAGATAATGAAGACAAAGTTTATCAACTTGAAAAGAATATAATCAACACAGAAAAGAGGCTTAAATCCCACTAGCAATCTATTCAAGAGATATTGGATGTCATAAAAAATGAGAGTCATTGGGATAGAAGAAGGCATAGAGATTCAAACCAAAGGAATGGAGAACATATTAAATAAAATAATTCTAGAAAACATCCCAGAGATGAAAGATGGATTGGATTGTCAAATCCTGGAAGCCTACAGGACCCCAATCATTCAAAATCATAATAGACAAACTCCAAGACATATAATAATGAAGATAGCCAACATACAGAACAAGGAGAGAATATTAAACACTATAAGAGAAAGGAGGCAGATTACATTCAGGGGAAAACCAATTAGGTTAATGACTGATTTTTCATCACAGACATTGAAAGCGAGAAGATCCTTGAACAATGTATTTCAAATGCTGAAAAATAATGGATTCCAACCAAGAATACTGTATCCAGCAAAATTAAGGTTCAGATTTGAAAACGAAATTAAAGTCTTTCACAATAAACAAAAGCTAAAAGAATTCGCAGCCAGAAAACCAGCACTGCAAAGCATTTTGAGCAAAATACTACAAGAAGAGGAATTGATAAATAGTGCCAAAAACTAACAGCAGGAGGTATCTCAGAAAAGGGGGAGGAAAATAACCAAAAAAGTAAAAACTAGCCAAACTAAAACATAATAAATAAATAAACATGATTGGAAGAACAAATCATATTTCAATTGTAACCTTAAATGTTAATGGCCTAAATTCACCAATCAAGAGAATGGGCTAGTAACCTGGATCAAAAAAAATAAATCCAACAATATGCTGCCTTAAGGAGACTCATATGATAGGAAAAGACATACACAGGGTGAAGGTAAAAGGTTGGGAAAAATCATACCACTCAAATGGCCCTCAGAAGCAAGAAGGAGTGGCCATACTCATGTGGAATAAAATCAACTTCAAACCTAAGTTAATCAAAAGGGATAAAGAAGGACACTATATTCTGTTAAAAGAAACCATCCACCAACAAGACATAACAATTATGAATTTGTATGCACCAAGCAATGGAGCTGCAATGTTCATAAAACAAACTCTCCTCAAGTTCAATAGCCAAATAGACTACAACACAATAATTATGGGTGACTTCAAGACACCACTCTCGGCATTAGACAGATTCTCTAGACAAGAACTGAATAAAGAAACTATCAAACTTAACAGCACAATTTGTAACCTAGACTTAAACGACATATATAGAATATATCAGCCATCATCAAGTGGATACACGTTCTTCTCAGTTTCACATGGATCCTACTCAAAGATAGACCATATATTATGCCATAGGGCAATTCTTAGTAAATATAAAAGCATGGAGATTATACCATGCACTATATCTCATAATAATGGAATGAAACTGGAAATCAATGATGAAAGAAGGAAGGAAATATCCTACATCACATGGGAAATGAACAACATGCTACTGAATGATCAATGGGTTACAGAAGATATAATGGAGGAGATAAAAAAAATTCTTAGAGACAAATGACAATACAGACACAACATACCGGAATCGATGGGACACAATGAAAGCAGTTTAAGAGGGAAGTTCATTTCTTGGAGTTCTTTCCTCAAAAAAAGAAAAAAATCAACAAATAAATGAACTCACACTACACCTCAAAAACCTAGAAAAGGAAGAGCAAAACAACAGCAAATGTAGTAGAAGACAAGAAATAATTAAATTTAGAGCAGAAATCAACAAAATTGAAACAAAAAAAAATAAAAAAATTGATAAAACTAAAAGTTGGTTCTTTGAAAAAATAAATAAGATTGACAGGCCCACAGCCATGCTAATGAAGAGAAGAAGAGAGAGAACTCAAATTACTAACATACGGGATGAAACAGGCAATATCACAACAGACACTACAGAAATACAGAAGATAATTAGAAAGTATTTTGAAACACTATATTCCAATAAAATAGAAGATAGTGAAGATATCGATGAATTTTTTAAGTCATAAGATCTGCCCAGATTGAGTCAGGAAGACACACGCAATTTAAACAGACCAATAACAAAGGAAGAAATGAAAGAAACCATCAAAAACTACCAACCAAAAGAAGCCATGGACCGGATGGGTATACAGCGGAGTTCTACAAAACCTTTAAAGAAGAATTAATACCAATATTTTTGAAGCTATTTCAAGAAAAACAAAAAGAAGGAGCTTTTCCAAATTTATTCTATGAGGATAAATCACCCTGATCCCGAAACCAGACAAAGACACTTCAAAGAAAGAAAACTACAGACCAATATCTCTAATGAACTTCGATGCAAAACTTGTCAATAAAATCCTGCGAATCGAATACAAAAGCATATCAAAAAAATTGTGCACCATGATCAAGTAAGATTCATCCCTGGGATGCAAGGCTTGTTCAATATACGGAAATCAATAAATGCCATTCACCACATCAATAGACATAAAGACAAGAACCATATGATCATCTCAATAGATGCAGAAAAAACATTTGACAAAGTTCAGCATCACTTTATGTTCAAAACACTAGAAAAACTAGGGATAACAGGAACTTACCTCAAAATTGTAAAAGCTATATATGCTAAACCTCAGGCTAGCATCATCCTAAATGTGGAAAAACTGAAGGCATTCCCTCTAAAATCTGGAACAAAACAGGGATGCCCTCTATCACCACTTCTATTCAATTTAGTTCTTGAAATACTAGCCAGAACAATTAGACAGACAAAAAAAATTAAAGGCATAAAAATAGGAAAAGAAGTATTTAAATTATCGCTATTTGCAGATGTCATGAAAATATATTTAACAGACCCCAAAGGGTGTACAATGAAACGGCTAGAGTTAATAAATGAATTCAGCAAAGTGGCAGAATATAAAATTAACACGCATAAATGAAAGGCATTCCTGTATGTCAGCAACACAACTTCTGAAATGGAAATGAGGAAAACCACTCCATTCACAATATCCTCAAATAAAATAAGATACTTGGGAATCAACCTAACAAAAGACATGAAAGTTTTATATACTGAAAACTACAGAACCCTAAAGAGACAGAGAGAAGAAGATCTTAGAAGATGGAAAAACAAAAGACCCAGAATAGCAAAAGCAACTCTAAACAGAAAATATGAATCTGGAGGTATAGTGATACCAGATTCAAACTGTACTAAAAGCAATAGTAACAAAAACAGCGTGGTACTGGTAACAAAATAGGCAGGTGGAACAATGGTACAGAATAGAGGACACAGAAACCAATAATCAAAATTACAACTTTCTTATATTTGAAAAAGGGGCTAAAAGCATGCAATGGAAGTAGGATAGCATCTTCAAACAATGGGGTAGGGAAAATTGGGGAAAGGTGGGGCAAGGGAGAGAAGTGAACAACAGCAGATGAGGTAGAGAAAGAAGATGGGAGGGGATGGGAGGGGGTATAGTAGGGGATAGTAGGGGATAGGAAATGTAGCAGAATAAAACAGTCACTAATATGACATTATGTAAAAATGTGAATGTGTAACCGATGTGATTCTGCAACTCGTATTTGGGGAAAATTGGGAGTTCATAACCCAGTTGAGTCAAATGTATGAAAGATGATATAGGATGAGCTTTGTAATGTTTTGAACAACCAATAAAAATAAATAAATAAAGGTTTAAAGTTGAGTGGGAAGAAATCAGCTAAAAAAGTGTTGAGATGCATTCATTTTGCTAAGCAGAAACTTTGTTTTGTGTACTTGTAACTATCACAAATTTATTTTACCAGAAAACTGGCTTTTAAAAATGCACATAATTGAGATTAAAGGATAATCCACTTACCTTAAAGAAAAACTCATAGCATTTCCTATATTTTTCATATTTTATTTTTTTGTGAATATTTTGACATGGACCAGGTCTAGACTTAGGCTATTCTTCCAGAGTACTACCTCATCTGACAAGTTGGTACAATGTGTTGGATTGTTCTTTTCATCTTTTATTTAATAGTTTCTAGATGATAATGTGTATTTTTCCATATGTTTATTTGGACATACATACCCAACTATATCTTTGCATTTTCTGTTTTACTGGGGAAGAGACTCATCAAAAGCTCTTTATTATATGTATCAACAATCAAACATTTAGAGCATGCAATTATACATAATTTTGCATGAAAATATTTTTGTACCATTTTTATAAAGATTTAGAATTATTAATACTGTCCCTACTGTAATTAGTAACTCCTTACAAAAAGAATTAATCAATTGACTTTATATCAATTATGAATATGAAAATTACTAAAATAAGTATTTGGCAATTAATATGCAATTGATAGAAAGTGAAATCACAAGAAAGCCATTTAAAATGTCAGTGCATATGGTCCTTAAATAATAGGTTGTTCAAAAAAAAATTCTCTAATTCAAAAGAGTTAATATGCCATATTACAGCTAAATGTGATATAAAAACCTTAAATTATCAGTATTGATAAATAAGAATGATACCTGTTTACTTAAATATGTTTATTTGATTTTCACTGTAAGATGTTAATTCTGGAAGACTTGAGAATTAAGAAAGACTTGGTCTATATTATTTCTAACAGGCTAATCAAAGTACTTTTAAATATATATGTGTATATATATATATATATATATATATATATATATATATATATATATATATATAACACATATGCATGAATATAGATACATATGGATAATAAATGTATTGTAATATATTTATCAGGTGGTTATAATTTTTTAAATTTTCTCAAGAAAAAAGAATGACTATAAAAAACAGTTTTAAATGTAAATTTCATAGCATAGTACTGTTTGTAATGCTATGAGAGAAAAATGCTTATGGAGGGAAAATGAAAAAGGAAGAGAGAGAAGGGGGAAAATGAGGAAGAAAGTGAGTAAAGAAGAGGGAGAGGAGTGTTTGATGAAAAGATAAAAGTGGAGGGGCTGGGTTTGTGACTCAGTGTTAACATGCTTGTCTAGCATGTGTGAGGCAGTGGGTTATATTCTCAGCACCACATACGAATAAATAAAATGAAGGTCTATCAACAACTGAAAAAATAAAAAAAGGAGAAATATTACCAAAATTCCAAGGTTTTATGAATGTTAAATACAAAAAATTATGTTGCATAGCCTTATGTAAATTCTAGACTCCCCAAAATAATCATTAAATGCTAGATTATTAGTGTTATAACTAAAAATCCATTGCTCTTTCTTCTACATTCTGTGGCATGCTAGTGCTAAAATAAATTGTATTATAACACCAAAATAAAATTCTAATATTTATACAGTAACTGACCCAGTTTAACATCAATGCAAGAAGATTCCTATGTGATATAATGTGTATTTTGACGTTCATTTTTATTCAACACTGGTACATTACTATTTCTCCAGTTAATGCACATCATAGGATGTATGTTTCATCCACAATTTAGCAAATATATACACATTTGTTTTGCTTGCAATCACTTTTGCTTCAGAACACATGTATTCCTCCATGTTTCTTGACTTCTCTTTTTGTGACACTTCTTTCCAAACACATTATTTTCGATTTCCATTATCACTTTTGAAGCAAAACTGACACACCCGTCATGATAAAACATAACACTAATATTACCATTAGATGTAAAACTGGTTTAAATGAATGATTGTACATCAATATAAGATTTCTTGTATACTTTCAGATATCAATTCAATCCATTATTCAAAGTGAAACCAGTTATATCATTTATTCACAGTATGGTCTATTCATGCATTGTCTATATATTGATAGACACATGGTACACCTCTGTGTACTCCCAACAATAATTTCTATATCTTCAAAATATTGCTCCCAGAAATGGTGGAAAAAATATGCATGTCAACTGATCTACATATACATTTTATCACAGTAATATTCTGGACACAAAATGCAAAGGTCACACTTATGACTGTCCCAAAGCCTAAATGGAAAGTGAACATGGATTACTAAAAACATCCATGTCCAGGTTGCCTAATGCTCTCAAATGTCAATCCTATTGGTGATTACATATGTGTTTCTTCCTAAGACTACATTTTCAATCTCACCCTGTTGAAACTGTCTAAACCTCTCACTCATTTTATAATTTGCCTGATTTCCTACTCTCTATTCACATCTGCTTTCCTACTTTTTTCCCCAGTTCATCATTGTGACTGACTCTTCACATGTGCTGACATTTATATTCAATCTCTACCAGAAACCCTATTGCTAAAGAACTTTTGGTCCAAATTCTATACTCAATCTTCTTCGTAATCCTACCGACTATATTCCTAATCCTAGCAAAAATCCCTTTTTTAACTGGATGCTCTCTTCTACATTCAATCATCGAAGGTACAAGGATCTATGCCATTGCATATCAATTTATCTGAGACATATGTGCAGAACATAATTCAAAGCTAAGTATCCCACTCAAAGGCCAAATTCCCTTCTAGGATTCAAATCTTATCTAGATTTATATTTCAATACTTATATTTCACCTATATTTTCATGTAAATATCGCAGGTTTCCAATAACATTGTTCATCAAGCAGAATGATTCCTAACCCATATTGAACATGTTATTAATCCTAACCATACACTGTTCCTCAATCTAACTTTACAGAAGAGCAGAGACAGAGTTGGTATTACAATACAGGAATGTATGGATCTTCCACCTGCTGAGAACCTCAAAGGTCCATGTAGAAATAATCCCTGGAGAATGTGTAGGATGCTATGAACGACCTGAGAGGGCAAAAGTCATCTTCCATGGCAAAAAAACATGGTCAGGATAAAGGGTTGTGTCTTAATCAGAATCTCTCTTCTTAATGTAGAGAAGATGGACCAAACCAAGCCTCTGTGGAGAGCTGTTCCCCAGTACCTATGGTTGATATACCATTCTAACTTATGAAAATGTCAGAGGAAGTAGGTGCAGCCTCCATCTCATGGGACCCTTGGAAGCATCTGTTAGGACAAAGTGGTTGCCAAGGCTGTGACCTCATTCAGTTCCTGAAGGAAGTGACCTACCTCACTTTCTTGGTGATGGAATCTCTGAACTTGGGATCCAGGAAACCAGGCACACAGAGCCAGTCCCAGTACCAGTCCCAGTGGTCTCACTTGTTTGGATTTACCAAGGACAGAGTCAGTCTTTCTTGGTACCTACTGATGTGAGGATGGCCAAATGCCAGAAAAGCTCTGAAGAGGGGCCCTTCCTGAGAAAGCAGAAAGTGGCTCACCAATGGATCCTCACAACTTCACAGAGTTGGCCAAAGAAAACAGATCTGAGACAAGACAGGCCATTTTGGGGTAACATAGTATGGCCCACCATTCAGAGGACACACTGTATAGTCACAGACCTACTTGGGGAAAGGAGGTGCCTTTGTGGGTGTGGGTGTGAGTTTTTGGTTCTGTCTCATCTTCTGAGAATAGGTGGAAAAGGCGGGTTTTTTTTTGGTTTGGTGTGGACTCTTTATAGTAGGTCGTTTGACAAGGTGAGTGTTTCTTTATCTATGTATTCCACTGTGTCCATGGTTGAAGACATTAGAAAAGAGAATGCATCAAGGATGTGTCCTGTCTATTAGGAAGCTTCCCAGCATTCATCCTGCCCGATTTATTAATGGACTGTGGCTTGTCTTATAGATGTGCAACACCTACTAAATTCCTAAGTTCATGTTTTCTTCCTAAATTCTGGCCACTCTCCAAAATAGTCTTATGGATTTGTGTCCAAGATATGTACCACCTCCAAGCTCTGTGACATGGCCATGTACTGGATAGCTGAAGGAAATGGGAGCATCTCAGAAAACACAGATATCAGTGTGACCAGTAATGTCTCAGTGGAAAAACCCTTCTTTTGGCCTTTTGCTTACCTATTGTTCTGTTGACCTGAATGTCAGGAGGTCTTTGCCTCAGTCCACCCATTTGGGAAGACTGATGAAAACTGTTTTCAAATGGAAATGCATGCGCATCACCTGTCGCTCTTTGTTTAATTGCTTAGGATAATGATGTGTCTGATTCAGCCTCTTGGCCCTGTGTGATGCTGTGGCTTAGATTCTCAGCACCTCATGGATCTAAAGAAAGATTCCATGTGTGTATCCAAAACAAAAATGGTAAAAAACCACGCTGACTTTAGGAAAATAAGTGGCAAGGGAGCTCTTTTGAACACTGTCTTGGGCTGCGCCCCTCATGGAAAACTCCAGCAAGAGGTTATGATTAGTGTCTATATGGAAGAGGATGAGGGCCTTGTGGGAGTGTTTTGGTTTTAATTGTGTTTATTTGTGTGGTGGTTGGAAGTGATGACTGGGTCCACCTGGGCTTGAACTCTGGTGTGATACCCTTAGAGACTGAGGTCTAGAACTGACGTCAGAGAAGTATTGCCATGAATTGTGTTGGGGTTTTAGGAGGCCATGCATGAGAGTCGCTCTTGGAAACTGAGATCTTGGACCAGGGTAGCTTTCCACAGAACACTGGGAATCTCAGCCAGGATATCACATGATTTCATTCTGAAAGACTTGGCAGCAATAGTTGAGAGTCAAAACTCACATGGACCTCATATTGTAGACCTCAATGGGCCTGGCTTCATGTGACTTTTTGGTCACTCTTTGGGAAGACTTTCCTCTGAGAGTTCTCCAGAACTTTCATTGAAATAAACTTCCTCAACATTTAATGGTTCCTGAATAAATTTAAACCCACAGTGCCTCCAACTTCATCCTTTAAAAATGGCTAGATAAGTACCATGACATTTTTTAAATTCCCATGACCAGATGGCACTGGAGTAACATTGGATCTTATGCTGTTGATCATGAGTGTACAAGACAGTGCCTTGATTGACTTGGTTTCATGAGAATGGTGTAGAACAGAGATGCCAGTAATTTGGAGACTGCTGAGTTGGGGCCTAGAGCAGTGATGTGCAGGTGTGTGATAAAACATCTGTGTTGGGGCCATGTGGATCTGCCATTGGCTTCCAAATGGCTTGTGACTGACATGCTGCAGCCAGCAGACCCTTATATGTAAAGGCATCTTGTTATATGGAGATTTTTCAGGGCAATGTTCAGAATCAAGTTGCTATGGTCAAGGGGGCAAGCATGTGCGATAGAAGCCTGGTTGGTGCATTTATATGCAGACCCTGACACACCACATGTGACAGAAATCCCTCCAGCACTGTGCCCCAGTTGAAATCCTTGTATTTCAAGAAGCAAATACCAAACTCCAAGTGCAGCAGCAAGAAACACCACGAAAACTGGAGGATTACCAACTGGGTTCACAGTCCAAACAGGGAGACACTTAGCCCCAAGTTGCCACAGTTTACCTACAAAGAGAGAATTCAGAACTGCTGCCACATGTTCATTAGTAAAATAAGAAACAACATCCTCCAGGTCACATAGATGAAGACCCAGCTTTGATGGTCTCACTACAAAGAAAGCTAAAGCTTCTGACAACAACGTATATTTCAAGTGCCCAACCTCAGAGGCAGTTTCTCAAGAAGTCTTTAGGCAAGCAGAGCTCCATGTTTCTGGAGTGTTTACCCTTTCCCTTACTTTTGGAAACTCCTCTACCACCTTCAAGGTTGTGAACTCCTGAGCATTTTCCATTCCAGATATGTATTAACAGATTTTCTAATTCTTCTCCTCTAATTGTGTCTTACTTGGGGCGAAGGTAATGTCAAGGCATTTTTCTGGATGAGAGTGGAAAGATTTTTGTTTAGCATATGTTTGCATACACATTGGATTCATTTTCCTATTTTCCATTTGAAATACTGAATCCCTGACACTAACCCATACTGTACTAGAATCTGACTACTAATCCTAATATGATGGAGAAAAAGAATCCTAACAGAAAAGAAATAGAAGCTGTTCAGAGAAGGCATGGTATATATTTGGACTTGTCTTTTGCAAGTAGGTGTTATAATTCTAGTCAATTTTTAATTGAAATAGTCCTCCATGTGTTTTTAAAGTTAACAAATATGTGAATTCCTGTCTCCCTTTCTCTGTATCCTATTCAGCACATCTATTTTATATGCACATAAAGAATCCTACCTTTTATCACGTGTATATTTTTGTGCGGTAGCTGATTTGGCAGATACAAATTTTGAGAAGAGATCACTCCTCCTAGATGCTGTTGGAACTGAAAATTGAACCTATAGGTGAGCTTCCTAGGAGAACAACATTATACATAAATCCCTGTTAAGTAAATTGAATATTTTTAGATCTGTGAATGATGTATATTTCATGGTGAATTTCGATTGGCATATATGTTGCTACATTTTAAAATTTGTGTGTGTGTGTGTGTGTATACACACATACACACTCTCCAGATTTTTCAAAATATGAAATATATGTGTCTTATTTACACTCCCTAAATTCATTCATGTTCAAGTATGTGGATTTATAATCAACTTTTCACAAGATTATTTTCAGAAATATTCATCCACCTGAAATTCATATTTGTTTTCTATTACTGAAAACTAACTTCAGTGAATGGTGCATACGTATCCTGTTGATAGTCACAGCCGAAGGGGCCACAGCAAACTTCCAGGTGCCAGCAAACTTTCAGCTGCAGGCTGATGATTGGCTCACAGCAGCCTTAGCAACTTCTACCTCATTGTCTCCTCTGTGGTGATGCTCATTGGAGATGCTCATTGAGATGTTTCCCCGCCTTTCAGACTTCCAGCTTATGATTGGCTCACAGCAGCCCCAGCAACATCTAGCTGATTGGCTCCTCTGCGGTGATGCTTATTGGGCTGTTTCCCTGCCCATTCAGACCATGGAGCTGCTCATTGGGGTACTTTTTTGGCTCTGCCCACGTGACCCAGCCAATCTGCCTCAAGAGCAGGAGGATTGTGAGAAGTGGATAGAGGCTTGTGTGGGAGGGAGAGGCTTTTGGCAAGCTGGTGTTGGGAGTTGGGGTTCTGAGGATTTTTCCTGAGAGGCTGTTTTGCTTGGCGTGTGTGGTTCTAAAAATAAAGTTAGTTTCTTTTGACAAGTGGATTCTGATTGTGCCCAGCCAGACAGCGGCATTTGGTGGCTCATATGGGGAGCGACTGAGGGTAACTGATAAGGTAAACTGCTCGCTCTTGAGGGCAGGGCGAGAGGATAGGTAGCCATTTTATGATTCCTCTTTTGTTTTAAGTTGCCTGTTCCTGGAGATGAGTGAGATGGAAGAAAAACTGCTCACATCTGAGGAAAAACTATTTGTGTCTGAGGAACAGATAGGGAGAAAGGCTATAATAATTTTTTGTTGTTCCATTTTTATTTCGTTCTATCTCTTTTTTTTGTTTGGTGTTATCTTGTTGGTTTGTATTATAGTAGAAAAATGGGATCAAAAATTAGTAAAAAACAAACCAAAAAAGTGTTAAGTAAATTGTTAGAGGAAGGAGGCATCCCAGTAAAATCAAGAGCAGTCATGGCAATTGTTGATACAATACAAAAATGTAGACCATGGCTTTTTAAGGAGGAGTTGTTAAATATATCACAATGGAACCATCATGGTGCAGATTTAAAAAGAATAGAAAAGAAAAGCCCAGGGATTCTGCCAGTTGGCACATTGCCATTGTGGACATTCATATCTTGTTTGCTGAGTACAAAGCCTTCAGTTCAGTCAATGGTAGAGGAAGAAGAAGACATATTGATTCAAGTAAAAACAGAAGGTGTCTCAAGTTAGTCAGACAGAAGAAAAAAATCAAGTAAAAGAGAAGGTCTCTCGAGCTAGTCAGATAGAGGAAACTATTCAAGTAAAAGAGAATGTCTCTCGAACTAGTCAGACAGAGGAAAAAATTCAAGTAAAAGAGAAGGCCTCTAAAGCTAGTTAGACAGAGAAAGAAAGTGTAACACAGTAAAAAAATCAGGGAAATTTACAACAGGAGACTGCTACTAACACCTTTCTATCACCAGATGACATAAGTGTCCAACTAACAAGGCCACTTTCTTATGCTGGGAGGCCCCCAACTCCCGCAGTTGATAGTTAGGATCCTGAGACAAGATCTCAAATATTAACATGCCCTGTATTTGAGGGAGGAGGGCAGCGTGTTTACCATGCTTTGAATTTCAAAACAGTGAAGCAGCTAAAAGAGGCTGTAACAACCTATCGTCCTCAAGCACCCTTCAATGTAATCATGGACGAATCCATTAACAACTTGAACATGAAGCCAGTGGATTGGGCTAATATGTTTAATGTTGTGCTAAATGGAGGACAATGCATGTTATGGAAGGTTGCCAATGAGGAATGTTGAAAGGAGACAGCTAGGCGAAATGCAGGAGCTGGTTATCCTCAGAGAAATATAGATATGTTGTTAGGAAAGGGACCTTATGAAGATCAGCAGCAGCAAATTGCATATGATCATGGTGTATGTGCACAAATTGGTGTAGATGCAATTAAGGCATGGAAGACTTTACAAGAACATGGAGGTTTACAAGGTCAATTATCTAAGGTAATACAAGGAGCTAATGAACCTTATGCTGAATTTGTAGATAGGCTTATTCAAAGAGCTACCAGAGTTTTTGGGAATACAGAACAAGCAATGCCATTACTAAAACAACTGGCTTATGAGCAAGCGAATCGTTGTTGCAGAGATATCATTAGACCATGGAAAAATGAAGATTTAAACACATTGATTTAATTATGTAGAGACATTAATGAACAAGAGCAAGTCATGGCAGCTGCAGTAAAACAGGCTTTAGTTGCCAGATACATTAATGAACAAGGGCAAATTGTGGCAGCTACAGTAAAACAGGCTTTAGATGCCAGACCAAGAACATGCTACAAATGTGAAGAAACAGGACATTTTAAAAGGAATTGGCCCATAGAAGGAGGGTTTAACAATATTAGGTATCAAAGGAGTAGAATACCAGGTATTTGGCCACAATGCCATAGAGGGAGACATTGGGCTAATGAGTGCTGTTCTCAAACCACCATAGAGGGTACTCAATTATCAAAAAATGAACAAGGACCAGGTGTTTATCCACGATATCATGGAGAAAGGCATTGGGCTCAATTGCCAAATAAATGGACAGGGGGTTCCAATGCTCCGGGGCCCCAAACCACAAATATACAGAGCACTGGAGGAACCCAGCAACCCCATCAGGGTAGTGCCCAGGACACATTGTCCATCAGATCCCTCATCAGACAAACCAGAGGGTGCACAGTGTTGGACATCTGCGCCTCTGCCAGATCAGTACTAACTCCAGAGATGGGAGTTCAAATCATTCCCACAGGGGTAAAAGGACCTCTTCCCAAAGGAACCATGGGCTTATTATTGGGATGCAGCTCTTCTACTCTAAAAGAACTTATGATAAGTCCTGGGGTGATTGATCCCGATTATGAAGGTGAAATAAAAATTATAGCCAGTTCTCCAAAGGACATATCAGTAATTTCACAAGGAGATAGAATAGCACAGTTACTAATAATACCCAGCCTGTATGATAAATTTTCCAGTCGTACTGTAGAAAGATGTTCCAAGGGATTAGGCTCCACAGGTGTAGATTTGGCTATGCTTTCTTTAAATTTAGATTCTCGCCCCATGCTAAAACTAAATATTCAAGGGCATGAATTGAATGGGCTACTGGATACAGGTGCAGACATTAGCATCATCTCTCGTCAAGAATGGCAAAAACATTGGCCATTACAACAAGCCACTCAAACGCTTCGAGGCCTATAAGTGGCGACTAATCCCCATAGAAGTAAAATGGTATTAGATAGGAAGGATCCTAAAGGATGTGAAGGAACTATACAGCCATATGTATTGGATCATCTTCCCATAAATTTATGGGGATGAGATGTCCTAGATCAATTAGGTTTGACATTAACAAATAACATCAACCAAAATGCAGCCACTATTATGACTAGACAAGGTTTTAGGAAAGAAAAAGATTAGAAAAACAAGAATAAGTCATAGCAGCACCAATACAAATAGATCAAGGAACAGAGAGACATGGGTTGGATTTTCAGAAAGGGCCACTGAGACAATAAAAATTACCTGAAAATCAGAAAAACAGTATGGGTTCCTCAGTGGCCCCTGACTAAAGAAAAGATACAAGCAGTCCATGACCTGGTAAAACAACAATTAGCAGAAGGACATATACAACCGACTGTATATCCCCAAAATACTCCCATTTATGTCATCAAAAAGAAATCTGGTAAATGGAGACTATTGCAAGATTTTATAGCCATTAATAATGAGATGGTTATTATGGGACCTGCTCAATCAGGGATTCCTCAATTGTCTGCTTTGCCAATAACCTGGTATGTTTTAGTTATAGATATTAAATATTGTTTTTTTTTTCAATTATAATTCATCCTAAGGATAGTCCAGGTTTTGCTTTTACTATCCCTACACTGAATCATGAAGGTCCTGATCAGAGATATGAATGGAAAGTACTCCCTCAAGGGATGGCTAACAGCCCAACTATGTGTCATATTTATGTTAACAAAGTAATCCAGCCACTTTGAAATCAAAATTCTGAACACAAATATTTCACTATATGGATGATATATTATTAGCACACAAAGCTAAAAACACATTGCTAGAAAGTTATGCCACACTTACAAACTTATTAAAAATTATAATGTAGAGATAGCAATAGATAAAGTACAATTAAATTTTCCAATTAATTATTTAGGAGTTCTGTTATCCTCAAACATGGTCAGTCCACCAAAAATTAAAATACGAGTAGATCAACTCAAATCACATAACAACTTTCAAAAGTTATTAGGAGACATAAATTGGATAAGGCCTTATCTAGGTATACCAACAGGAGAGTTGGGACCTTTATTTGATATCCTAAAAGGTCTATCAGATAAAAATTCACCCCGCATGTTAACACCTGAAGCAAGAAAGGCATTAAAAATCAATGAAACATATATGGAAAATATGCATTTGGATAGAATTGATATAAGTTTGCCTTTATTATATATTGTACTACCAACAAAAAATATTCCTACAGGAGTATTTTGGCAAGAAGGTCCATTATTATGGATACATTTATCTTATTCTCCTTACACTGTTCTTACTAGGTATCCTGAGGCTTTAGGATAATTAATACTCAAAGGAATTAAAGCAGCAAAGGGAGTGTTTGGAATTTCTTCCAATAAAATTTTTACTCCATATACTCTGAATCAAATTGATGAGTTAGCTAATGAGTTAAATACTTGGGCAATAATCATGGTCCAATCTAATGTTTCATTTGATAACCACTTACCATCTAACCCTTTATTGTCTTTTTGGTCATCGCATCCTGTAATTTTTCCAAAATTGAGAAGAAAAACACTTATCATGAATGCTTCAAATATATTCACTGATGTATCAAATAATGGTACAGCAGCAATAGTTATACCTGATAAAACTTATAAATTTTTAGTACCCAAACAATCAGCTCAAAAGGTAGAGCTTAATGCAGTATTACAAGCTTTTGAGATATTTAAATATTCTGTTTTTAATTTATTTTCCGATAGTCAGTATATAGTTAATGCTATAGTATCCCTTGAAGTTGCTGGTAAGATTTCTCCTTTCTCTACTGTTTTCTCTTTACTTTCCAATATAAAAAGTCTAATCTGGGACAGAAAAGATCTATTCTTTATAAGACATATCAGGGCACATCCAAAAAGAAGATGATTTGACTCAAGGCCTTATCAGCTGATATCCAAAATTCTAGTTTGACTATCCTTACATCTGAGATAGAACCAGGATGCTTTTTTCATTATCTATTTTATTATTGCCATTTCCCAAATTCTATTTTGTTTTTTGAGCTCATACAGACCTAGTTTAATGTTTTGCTGACCAGTTCTATTTTTTGACAAAAGAGTTTTTGAACATTGCAATGGAGATTTCACGTGTAAAAAGTTATAAGGCCTTTACTATTAGGTTATGTGTTGTATGTATTATATTATGTGTGCACACTTGTGTTTTGTGTTATATGTTTGAATGTTCGTATGTCCATATATGATATATGATGAGCGCTCATAAAAAAAATGGATCCAAATATTTTTTTATTCACATTATTTAAATGGTTTAATTTAAATTGGGTAAAGAGCTGTTGAGGTTTGTTTTAAAATTTGAAAAAAAGGAGGTTAACAGATCTGTTTCCTTTCTTTCACCTTTCCTTTTCATTATATTTAATAATTATCTTCAAGACAATGTAAATAGTTAAGAAAATTGTTTTCTTTCAGTGCCTTCTGGAATGTTACATAATTTTTCTTTAGCCATTATTGCCAGAATTCCTATCTTCATCCCAGTGCTGGTGAAATCAAAGATAAAACCAATCTACAGCTTCTGCAATAGCCATCACTGAAATGCTTGCAGAACTTGCCTAGACACATTGAGAACTCTCCTGTATGCATTGTAAACTACCTGTTTGTGCAGCGACTTGTGGTAGTGTTCGGGTATATTTGCTGATGATGTCATCGGTGGTACAATTTTTCCAAAAGGAGCCGTCAATTGGCTTGGTGTATCTTCCTCTCTTCTGTGTGTCATTATCGTCCAGCTAATATTTGGGGGCCATTAGAGGTGAGGCAAAGAACCTCACCACCCCCCGTGGTACAAAGACCTCTCCACAGGTGTTGCTGTAAACTGGACCGGTAGTCAGTGATGGGTAAGATCCAATTGCAATGGTACCAACTTAACGGGTAAGGACCATATGTACTATTGGACAACCTAAGGCAGGCACTGTCCCTAAGCCACATGTGTGTTGTTTAAACAGAGAGGGGGAGATGTTGAGAGCCACATCCGAAGGGGCCCCAGCAAAATTCCAGAAGCCAGCAAACTTCCAGCTGCTGGCTGATGATTGGCTCACAGCAACATCTAGCTGATTGGCTCCTCTGCGGTGATGCTCATTGGGCTGTTTCCCTGCCCTTTCAGACCACGGAGTTGCTCATTAGGGGACTTATTTGGCTTTGCCCACATGACCTAGCCAATCGGCCTCAAGAGCAGGAGGATTGTGGGAGGTGGAGAGAGGCTTGTGTGGGAGGAAGAGGCTTTTGGGAAGCCAGTGGTGGCAGTTGGGGCTCTGAGGGTTTTTCCTGAGAGGCTGTTTTGTTTGGCGTGTGTGGTTTTAAAAATAAAGTTAGTTTCTTTTGACAAGTGGCTCCTGATTGTGCCCAGCAAGACTGCGGCATTATCCTAATATTTCTACAGTAACTGCCCCAGTTTAACAGCAATGCAAGTAGACTCTTATGGGACATGATTTGTATTTTGATGTTCATTTTTATTCAACACTGGTACATTACTATTTCTTCAGTTTATGCACATCAGAGGGTATATATTTCTTGCACAAGTTGGCAAATTTATAGGAATTTGTTTCACTTTCAATCACTTCCTGCTTCAGAACACATGCATTACTCCAGGTTTCTTAACTGGTCTATTCGTGAGACTTCTTTCCAAACATTTTATTTCCGATTTTCTTTATAATTGTTTAAGCAAAACTCACACACCCTTCATGATAAACCATAACTATCATTTCACAATTAGATGTATAACTGTTTGGAATGAATGATTGTATATCAATATAAGATTTCTTATATATTTTCTGATATCAATTCAATCCATGATTTAAAGTGGAACCAGTTATATTATTTATTCACAGTATGGTCTATTCATGCATGATCTATATTCATAGACACAGGGTACACCTCTTTGTACCCCCAATACTAATTTATACGTTTTCAAAATATTGCTCCCAGTAATAGAGGAAGAAATACTCATGTAACCTGATCTAAATATGCATGTTATCACAGTAATATTCTGGACGCAAAATGCAAAATTCACACGTGTGATTGTACCAAAGCCTAAATGGACACTGAACATGGATTACTAAAAATATCCATGTCCAGCTTGCATAATGCTCTCAAATGTCAATCCTATCGGTGACTACATATTTGTTTCTTCCTAATATATTCAACCTCAAAACTGTTGAAAATGTCTAATACTATCACTCACCCTGTACTTTGCCTGTTTTCCTAATGTCTCTATTGATATCGGCTTTCCTACATATTTTCCCCAGTTCATCATTGTGACTGACCCTTCACATGTGCTGACATTGATATTCACTCTCTAACCAAAACCCAATTGCTAAAGAACTTTTGATACAAATACTAAATTCACCCTTGTTCCAAAATCTACTGACCATCTTCCTGATCCTATTGATTATCCCTGTTTGAGTGGATGTTCTCCTCTACATTCAATCATCCAAGGTACAAGTCCTATGGCATTGTATATCGACTTATCTGAGACATGTGTGCAGAACGTAATTTAAAGCTATGTATCGCAATCAATTGCCCAATGCACTTCTGAGCTTCAAATCTCACCTAGATTTCTGTTTACATACTTATATTTCACCTCTGTATTCCTATAAATATTGCAGGTTCCCAATGCCATTATTCCTCCCACAGAATGATTCCTAAACCAAATCGATCCTGTTATTATCCCTATCCATACACTGTTGCCTCAATCTAACATTGCAAAAGAGCAGGGACAGAGTTCATCTTACAATACAGGAATGTAGGGGATCTTACACCTGCTGAGAACCTCAAATTTCTATGCAGAAATGATCCCTGGAGAAGATGTAGGCAGCTATGAAGGACCTGAGAGAGCAAAAGCCATCTTCCATGGCAAACACCTTGTGATAACGAAGGGATGTGTATGAATCAGCCTCTCTTTTCTTAATGTAGAGAAGATGGACCAAACCAGACCTGCGTGGAGAGGTGTTCCCGGGTGGCCATTGTTGATATACCATTCAAACTTGTCAAAGTGTCACAGGAAGTAGGGGCAGCCTCCATCTCATGAGACCAATGAAAGCAACTGTTAGGACAAAGTGGTTGCCAAGGCAGTGATCTCATTCAGTTCCTGAAGGAGGTGACCTACCTAACTTCGTTGGTGATGGAACTCTCTGAAATTGGGATCCAAGAAGCCAGGCACCCAGAGCCAGTCCCAGTCCCAGTCCCAGTGGTCGAACTTGTTTGGATTTACCAAGGACAGAGTCAGTCTTTCTTGGTACCTAATGATATGAGGATGGCCAAATGCCAGTAGAGCTCAGAAAAGGGGCCTTTCCCTAGATAGCAGGTATTGGCTCAATGCTGCCTGCTGACAACTTCGTAGAGTGGGCCAAGAAGAACAGATCTGAGACAGGCCAGGCCATTTTGGGGCAACATAGTATGGCCCATCAGTCAGAGGACACTCCAGATAGTCACAGACCTACTTGGGGGAAGGAGGTGCTTTTGTGGATGTGGATGTGAGTTTGTGGTTTTGTCTCATGTTCTGAAAATAGGTAGGAATTGTGGTTTGTATGGTTTGGAGTTGATTGTTTCTAGGAAGTCGTTTGGCAAGGCTAGTGTTTCTATGTCTGTGTATCCACTGTGTTCGTGGTTGTAGTCTTTAGAAAAGAGAATGCATCAATGGAGGTTTCCTGTCTAGTTGGAAGCTTCCCAGCATTCATCCTGCCCACTTTATAAATGGACTGTGGCCTGCCTTATGGATGGGCAACACCTACTATCTTCCTAAGGTCCTCTACACATCTTGATTTCTGGCCTCTCTCCAGAATAGGCTCATGGTTTTGTGGCCAAGATATGTACCACCTCCAAAATCTGTTACATGGCCATGTAATGGATAGCTGAAGGGAATGGGAACATCTCAGAAAACTCAGATATCAGTGTAACCAGTAAAGTCTCAGTTTAAAAACCTTGCTTTGGCCCATTTGCTTACCTCTGGTTATGTTGCCCTGAATGTCAGGAAGGTATTTGCCTCAGGCCACCCCTTTCTGAAGCCTGAAGAAAACATTTTTCAAATGGAAATGAATGGGCATCACCTGTGGATCTTTGCTTAATTGCTTTGGAAAGAGATGTGTCTGAATCAGCCTCTTGGCCCTGTGTGAGGTTGGGGCTTTGATTCTCAGAAGGTGATAGATCTAAAGAAAGATCCCATGTGTGCTTGGGTTTTCTATTGCCTCCAACTCACATAAAGGATTTATACCTACAATCAGTAGGATTAAATTGGAGAATAAGAACAGTATTAACGGCAGGCCTATTTGATCACTCCTGGTTCACAGGAAGGGTGTCTAGGTCACCCTGACTTTAGGCAAATGAGGGGCAAGGGAGTTTATTTTGGAAACTGTCTTGGGCTTCGCTCCTCATGGAAAATTCCATCCAGAGGTTACGATGAGTGTCTATATGGAAGATGATGAGGGTCATGTGGCAGTGTTTTGGTTTTAATTGTGGTCATTTGTGTGCTGGTTGGAAGAGATGACTGGGTACACCTGGACCTGAACTCTGGCGTGATTCCCCTTAGAGACTGAGTTCTGGAACTGACTTCAGGGAAGTATTGCCATTAATTTTGGTGGGATTTTAGGAGGCCACACATGAGAGTCGCCATTGGAAACTGAGATCTAGTCTCAGGGTGTCTTTCCACAGTGCACTGGGAATCTCCACCAGGATATAAGACGATTTTATTCTGAAAGACTTGGCAACCATAGTAAAGAGTCAAAACACATATTGAACTCACATTGAGTAGACATCAATGGGTCAGGCTTCATGTGACATTTTGGCCACTCGTTGGGAAGCGTTGCCTTTTAGAGTTCTCCAGAACTTTCATCCTCACCATTTAATGGTTCCTGAATGAATTGAAAAACCAGTGCATCCAACTTGATACTTGAAAAATGGCTAGATAAATACCATGAAATTTTTGAAATTCCCATGACCAGGTGGCACTGGAGAACCTTTGGATGTCCTGTTGCTGATCATGAGTGTACCAGACAGTGCCTTGAATCACTGGGTTTCATGAAAATGGTGTAGAACAGAGATGCCAGTAAGTTGGAATTTGCTGAGTAGTGGGCCTAAAACAGTGGTGGGCAGGTGTGTGATTAAACATCTGTGTTGGTGTCATGTGGATTGGCCATTGTCTTCCAAATGGCTTTTGACTGACATGGTGCAGCCAGCAGACCCTTGCATGTAAAGACATCTTGTTATATGGAGAGGATTCAGGGCAATGTTCAGAATCAAGTTGCTAGGGACAAGGGGGAAGTCTATGTTGGATATAAGACTGGTTGGTGCATTCTCCTGGCAGACCCTGACCCACCACACATGACAGAACTCCCTCCAGCACTGTGTCCCAGTTGAACTACTTGTATTTCGTGAAGCAAACACCAAACTCCCATTGCAGCAGCTAGAAAGACCATGAAAAATGGAGGATGACCACATGGCTTCAGAGTCCACACAGGAAGACACTTAGCCCCCATTGGCCACAGTTTACATACAAAGAGAGAATTCTGCACTACTGCCTCATGTTCATTAAAGAATAAGAAAACATGTGCTCCAGGTTACATAGATGCAGACCCAGCTTTGATGGTCTCACTGCAAAGGAAGCTAAAGCTCCTGACTACAACATATATTTCCAGTGCCCAAACTCAGAGGCAGTTTCTCATAAGTCTTCCGGTAAGCAGAGCACCATGTTTGTGAAGTGTTTACCCTGTCCCTTACTTTTGGAAACTCTTCTACCACCCCCAAAGTTGTGAACTCCTGAGCATATTCCATTCCAGATAAGTATTCATAGATTTTCTAACTCTTCTCCTCTAATTGTGTCTAACTTGGGGCGAAGGTAATGTCAAGGCATTGTTCTTAATGAGAGTGGGATGATTATTTTTAGCACATATTTGCATAAACATTGGATTCATTTTCCTAATTTTCATTCGAAATACTGAATCACTCACACTAACCCATACCCTACTAGACTCTATATTCTGACTCCTAATCCTAATATAATGGAGAAAAATAACCCAAAATGAATAGACATACAAGCATTTCAGAGGAGGCATGGTGTATAATTGGACTTGCCTTTTGCATTATGTAGAATTGGAGTTATAAATCTAGTCAATTTTTTGTTGAAATAGTTCTCCATGTGTTTTTTTAACTTTTGTTGTTTGTTGTTCAAAACATTATATAGTTCTTGATATATCATATTTCACACTTTGATTCAAGTGAGTTATGAACTCCCATTTTTATCCCGTATATAGTTTGCAAAATCATATCAGTTACGCATCCATTGATTTACATATTGCCATACTAGTGTCTGTTGTATTTTGCTGCCTTTCCTATCCTCTACTATCCCCCCTCCCCTCCCCTCCCCTCCCATCTTCTCTCTCTACCCCCTATACTGTAATTAATTTTTCCCCCTTGTATTTTTCCCTTTCCCCTCACTTCCTCTTGTCCGTAATTTTGTATAACCCTGAGGGTTTTCTTCCATTTCCATGTAATTTCCCTTCTCTCTCCCTTTCCCTCCTACCTCTCATCCCAGTTTAATGTTAATCTTCTTCTCATGCTCTTTATCCCTACTCTGTTCTTAGTTACTCTCCTTATATCAAAGAAGACATTTGGCATTTGTTTTTTAGGGATTGGCTTCCTTTACTTAGCATAATCTGCTCTAATGCCATTCATTTCCCTGCAAATTCTATGATTTTGTCATTTTTTAATGCTGAGTAAAACTCCATTGTGAATTAATGCCACATTTTTTAACCATTCGTCTATTGAAGGGCATCTAGGTTGGTTCCACACTCTTGCTATTGTGAATCGTGCTGCTATGAACATCAATGTAGCAGTGTCCATGTACCATGCTCTTTTTAGGTCTTTATGAAATAGACCGAGAAGAGTAGTAGCTGGGTCAAGTGGTGGGTTCCATTTCAAGCTTTCCATGAAATCTCCATACCGCTTTCAAAATTGGCTGCACCAATTTGCAGCCCCACCAGAAATGTACATGTGCACCCATTTACACACATCCTCACTAAAACTTGTTCATGTTTGACTTCATAATGGCTGCCAATCTTACTGGAGTGAGATGGTATCTTATGGTGGTTTTGATTTGCATTTCTCTGACTGCTAGAGATCGTGAGCATTTTTTCATGTACTTGTTGATTGATTGTATTCCTCCTCTATGAAGTGTCTGTTCAGGTCCTTGGGCCATTTGTTGATTGGGTTATTTTTTATCTTATTGTCTAATTTTTGAGTTCTTTGTATACTCTGGATATTAGGGCTCTATCTGAAGGGTGAAGAGTAATGATTTTTTCCCAGGATGTAGGCTCCCTATTTACCTCTCTTATTCTTTCTTTTGCTGAGAAAAAAAAAATTAAGTTTGATTAAGTCCCATTTCTTTATTCTTGTTATTAACTCTTGTGCTATGGGTGTCCTATTGCAGAATTTAGAGCCCGACCCCACAGTATGTAGATCGTAGCCAACATTTTCTTCTATCACACGCCGTGTCTCTAATTTGATATCAAGCTCCTTGATCCATTTTTTGTTAACTTTTGTGCATGTCGAGAGGAAGGGATTCAGTTTCATTTTTTTTCATATGAATTTCCAGTTTTCCCAGCACCATTTGTTGAAGATGCTATCCTTCCTCCATTGCATGCTTTTAGCCCCTTTATCAAATATAAGATAGTATGTAGTTTTTTGGATTGGTTTCTGTGTCCTCTATTCTGTACCATTGGTCCACCCGCCTGTTTTGGTACCAGTACCATGCTCTTTGTGTTACTATTGCTCTGTAGTATAGTTTGATGTGTGGTATCGCTATACAGCCTGATTCACACTTTCTGCTTAGCATTGTTTTTGCTATTCTGGGTCTTTTATTTTTCGATATGAATTTCATGATTGCTTTCTCTATTTCTACATGAAATGCCGTTGGGATTTTGATTGGCATTGCATTAAACCTATAGAGAACTTTTGGTAATATCGCCATTTTGATGATGTTAGTTCTGCCTATCCATGAACAAGGTATATTTTTCCATCTTCTAAAATCTTCTCCTATTTCTCTCTTTAGGGTTCTGTAGTTTTCATTGTATAAGTTTTTCACCTCTTTTGTTAGGTTGATTCCCAAGTATTTTATTTTTTCTGAGGATATTGTAAATGGAGTGGTTGTCCTCATTTCCATTTCAGACAATTTTTCGCTGATATACAGGAATGCCTTTGATTTGTGCATGTTGATTTTACATCCAGCCACTTTGGTGAATTCATTTATTATCTCTAATAGTTTCTTTGTAGACCCTTTTGGGTCTGCTAGGTATAGAATCATGTCATCTGCAAATAGTGATAATTTAAGTTTTTCTTTTCCTATTTTTATGCCTTTAATTTCTTTTGTCTGTCTAATTGCTCTGGCCAGTGTTTCTAGAACTATGTTGAACAGAAATGGTGAGAGAGGGCATCCCTGTCTTGTTCAAGATTTTAGAGGGAATGCCTTCAATTTTTCTCCATTCAGAATGATGCTAGCCTGAGGCTTAGCATAGATTGCTTTTACAGTATTGAGGTAGGTTCCTGTTATCCCTAGTTTTTCTAGAGTTTTGAACATAAAGGGATGCTGTACTTTGTTGAATGCTTTTTCTGCATCTATCGAGATGATCATATAGTTCTTATTTCTAAGTCTATTGATGTGGGAAATAACATTTATTGATTTCTGTATATTGAACGAACCTTGCATCCCATGGATGAATCCTACATGCTCATGGTGCACAATTTTTTGATATGTTTTCGTATCCGATTCATCAGAATTTTATTGAGGATTTTTGCACCTAGGTTCATTAGAGATATTGGTCTGTAGTTTTGCTACTTTATAGTGAGTTTCTCTGGTTTAGGAATCAGGGTGATGTTGGCCTCGTAGAATGAATTTGGAAGTTCTCCCTCTTTTTCTATTTCCTAAAATAGCTTGAAAAGTATTGGTATTAATTCCTATTTAAATGTTTTTTAAAACTCCGCTGTATACACATCCGGTCCTGGGCTTTACTTAGTTGATAGTCTTTGGATGGTTTCTTCTATTTCCTCCATTGATATTGGTCTGTTTAGGTTGTCTATATCCTCCTGACTCAATCTGGGCAGATCAGATGACTTAAGAAATTTATCAATGCCTTCACTATCTTCTATTTTATTGGAGTATAAGGATTCAAAATATTTTCTGATTATCTTCCGTATTTCTGAAGTGTCTGTTGTGATATTGTCTTTTTCATCCCGTATGCTAGTAATTTGAGTTCTCTCTCTTCTTCTCTTCATTAAAATGTCTAAGGTTCTGTCGATTTTATTTATTTTTTGAAAGAACCAACGTTAAGTTTTGTCAATTTTTTCAATTGTTTCTTTTGTTTCGATTTCATTAATTTCAGCTCTGGTTTTAATTATTTCTTGCCTTCTACTTCTTTTTCTGTTGTTTTCTTCTTCTTTTCCTAGGGTTTTGAGATGAAGTATGAGATCATTAATTTGTTGGTTTTTTTCTTTTTTTAAGGAATGAAATCCAAGCAATGAAATTTCGTCTTAAAACTGCTTTCAATGTGTCCCATAGATTTTGATATGTTGTGTCTGTATTTTCATTTATCTCTAAGAATTTTTTAATTTCCTCCTTGATGTCTTCTAAAACCCATTGATCATTCAGTAACCTATTGTTTATTCTCCAAGTGATGCATGATTTTCCATTACTTCTTTTATCATTGATTTTCAGTTTCATTCCATTATGATCAGATGAGATGCATGGCATTATCTTTACTCCTTTATATTGTTTAAGAGTTGCCCTGTGATGTAATATATGATCTATTTTGAGAAGGATCCATGTGCTGCTGATAAAAAAGTGTAACTGCTTGATGTTGGGTGATTTATTCTGTATATGTCAATTAAGTCTATGTTATTAATTGTGTTATTGAGTTCTATACTGTTGCCTCAATCTAACATTACAAAAGAGCAGGGACAGAGTTCGCCTTACAATAAAGGAATGTAGGTTATCTGCAAACTACTGAGAACCTCAAAGTTCCATGCAGAAATGATCCCTGGAGAAGATGTAGGCAGATATGAAGGACCTGAGAGAGCAAAAGCCATTTTCCATGGCAAACGACCTGGACAGGAAAAAGGGATGTGTCTGAATCAGCCTCTCTCTTCTTAATATAGAGAAGATGGACCAAACCAGCCCTGCGTGTACAGCTGTTCCCACGTGCCTATTGTTGATATTCCATTCTAAGTAGTCAAATTTTCACAGGAAGTAGGGGCAGCCTCCATCTCATGGGACCCATGGAAGCAACTGTTAGGACAAAGTGGTTGCCAAGGCAGCGACCTCATTCAGTTCCTGAAGGAATTGACCTACCTAACTTTCTTGGTGACGGAACTCTATGAACTTGGGATCCAAGAAGCCAGGTACCCAGAGCCAGTCGCAGTACCAGTCCCAGTGGGCCCACTTTTTTGGATTTACAAAGTACAGAGTCAGACCTTCTTGGTAACTACTGATGTGAGGAGGGCCAATTGCCAGTAGAGCTCTGAAGAGGGTCTTTTCCTGAGATTGCAGGTAGTGGCTAACCGCTGACTCCTCACAGTTTTACAGAGTTGGCAAAGGAGACCAGATCTGAGACATGACAGGCCATTTCGGGGGGGAAATATTATGGCCCACCAGTCAGAGGACACTCCAGATAGTCACAGTCCTACTTGGGGGAAGGAGGTGCCATTGTGGGTGTGGGTGTGAGTTTGTGGTGTACCAGACAGTGCCTTGATTAAATGGGTTTAAGGAAAATTGTGCAGAACAGAGTTGCCAGTAAGTTGGACCCTCCTGAGTAGTGGGGCCAAAGCTGTGGTGTGCAGGTGTGTGATAAATCATCTGTGGTGGGGCCATGTGGATTTGCCATTGATTTCCAAATGGATTGACACTGACACGGTGCAGTGAGGAGACCCTTGAATGTAAAGGCATCTTGTTATATGGATAGTTTTCAGGGCAATGTGCAGAATTAGGTTGCTATGGACAAGGGGGCAAGCTATGTGGGAATGAAGCCTGATTGTTGCATTCTCTTGCAGACCCTGAAAAACCACACATGACAGAACTCCCTCCAGCACTGTGTCCCAGTTAAACTCCTTGTATTTCATAAAGTAAATACCAAACTCCCAGTGCAGCAGCAGGAAAAAACCACGGAAAGTTGAGGATGACCAAAAAGCTTCACTGTCCACACGGGGAGACACTTAGCCCCCAGTGGCCACAATTTACCTACAACGTGAGAATTCAGCACTGCTGCCTCATGTGCATTGGAAAATAAGAAAGAATGTCCTCCAGGAAACATAGATGCAGACCCAGCTTTGATGGTCTCTATACAAAGGAAGCTAAAACTCCTTACAACAACATATATTTCAACTGCCCATCCTCAGAGGTAGTTTCTCAAGAATTTTTTTAGGCCAGCAGACCCCCATATTTCTGGAGTGTTTACCCTGTCCCTTACGTTGGAAGACTCCTCTATTACATCCAAGTTTGTGAACTCCTGAGCATTTTCTATTCCAGATATATATTCACAGAATTTCTAACTCTTCTCCTCTAATTGTTTCTTATTTGGGGCGAAGGTGACGTGAAGGCATTGTTGTGGATGAGAGTGGGAAGATTTTCATGTAGCACATGTTTGCATACACATTGGATTCATTTTCCTATTTTCCATTCAAAATACTGAATCTCTGACACTAACGCATACCCTACTAGACTCAGACTACTATTCCTAATATGATGGAGAAAAATAACCCAAACAGAATAGAAATACAAGAAGTTCAGAGGAGGCATGGTGTATAGTTGGACTTCCTTTTGCATGATAAAGTGTAGGTGTTATAAATCTAGTCAATTTTTATTGAAATAGTTCTCCATGAGTTTTTTTTTCCTTTAATTTTTATTGTTGGATCTTCAAAGCATTACATAGTTCTTGACATATCATACTTCACACTTTGATTCAAGTGGGTTATGAACTTCCATTTTTCCCCGTATACAGATTGCAGTATCCCATTGGTTACACATCCACTGTTTTACATATTGCTATAGTGTCTGTTGTATTCTGCTGTCTTTCCTATCTACTATCTCCCATCCCCTTCCCTCCAATCTTCTCTCTCTACACCACCTACTGTAATTTATTTCTTCCCCTTGTTTTATTCCCCTTTCTTCTCATTTCCTCTTGTATTTAATTTTGTATAACCATGAGGATCTCCTTCCATTTCCATGCAATTTCCCTTCTCTTTCCTTTCATTCCCACCTGTCACCCCTGTTTAATGTTAATCTTCTTCTCATGCTCTTCCTCCCAACTCTGTTCTTAGTTACTCTCGTTATATCAAAGAAAACATTTGGCATTTGTTTTTTAGGCTTTTGCTCTCTTCACTTAGCATAATCTGTTTAATGCCATCCATTTCTCTGCAAATTTTATGATTTTGTCATTTTTTAATGCAGAATAATACACCATTGTGTATAAATGCCACAATTTTTTTTTTATCCATTCATCTTTTGAAGGGCACCGAGTTTGGTTCCACAGTCTTCCTATTGTGAATTGTGCTGCTAGGAACATCGATTTATCAGTGTCCCTGTACGATGCTCTTTTTAGGTCTTTAGCGAATAGACTGAGAAGAAAAATAGCTGGGTCAAATGATGTTTCCATTCCCAGCTTTCCAAGAAATCTCCATACTTCTTTCCAAATTGGCTGCACCAATTTGCAGTCCCACCAGCAATGTACAGGTGTACCCTTTTCCCCACATCCTCGCCACCACTTGTTGTTGTTTGACTTCATATTGGCTGCCACTCATACTGGAGCGAGATGGTATCTTAGGGTGGATTTGTTTTGCATTTCTCTGACTGCTAGAGATGGTGAACATTTTTTCATGGACTTGTTGATTGATTGTATGTCCTCCTCTGAGAAGTGTCTGTTCAGGTCCTTGGCCCATTTGTTGATTGCATTATTCGTTTTCTTATTGTTTAATTTTTTGAGTTCCTTGTATACTTTGGAAATTAGGGCTCTCTCTGAAGTGTGAGGAGTAAGATTTGTTCCCAGGATGTAGGCTCTCTAATTACCTCTCTTATTGTTTTTGTTACTGAGAAAAATCTATTTAGTTTGAGTAAGTCCCATTTGTTCATTCTAGTTATTAACTCTTGTGCTATGGGTGTCCTATTGAGGAATTTGGAGCCCGACCCCACAGTATGTACATCGTAGCCAAGGTTTTCTTCTATCAGAAGCCGTGTCTCTGATTTGATATCAAGCTGTTTGATTAATTTTGACTTAACTTTTGTGTATGGCGAGAGAAAGGGATTCAATTTCATTTTGTTACATATGGAACTCCAGTTTTCCCAGCACTAGTTTTTGAAGATGCTATCCTTCCTCCATTGCATGCTTTTAGCCCCTTTATCAAATATAAGATAGTTGTGGTTTTGTGGATTTGTTACTGTGTCCCCTATTATGTACCATTAGTCCAACCACCTATTTTGGTACCAGTACTATGCTCTTTTTGTTAGTATTGCTCTGTAGTATAGTTTGAGGTCTGGTATCGCTCTACCGCCTGATTCACACTTCCTGCTTAGCATTGTTTTTGCTATTCTAAGTCTTTTATTTTTCCATATGAATTTCATTATTGTTTTATCTATTTCTACAAGAAATGCCGTTGTGATTTTGATTGGCATTGCATTAAACCTACAGAGAACTTTTGTTAATATCGCCATTTTGATGATGTTAGTTCTGCGTATCCATGAACAGGGTACATTTTTTCATCCTCTAAGATCTTCTTCTATTTCTCTCTTTAGGGTTCTTTAGTTTTCATTGTGTAAGTCTTTCACCTCTTTTGTTAGGTTGATTCCCAAGTATTTTATTTTTTTGAGGATATTCTGAGTGGAGTGGTTTCCTCATTTCCATTTCAGAGGATTTGTCACTGATATACAGGAATTACTTTGATTTATGCTTGTTGATTTTATATCCTGCCACTTTGCTGAATTCATTTATTAGCTCTAATAGGTTTTTGTAGACCCTTTTGGGTCTGCTAGGTACATAATCATGTCAGCTACAAATAGTGATAATCTAAGTTCTTCTTTTCCTTTTTTTTACGCCTTTAATTTCTTTCATTTTTCAAATTGCTCTTGCCAGTGTTTCGAAAACTATGTTGAACAGAAGTGTTGAGAGAGGGCATCCCTATCTTGTTCCAGATTTTAGAGAGAATGCCTTCAGTTTTTATCAATTTAGAATGATGCTGGCCTGAGGCTCAGCATAGATTGCTTTTACAATATTGAGGTATGTTCCTATTATCCCTAGTTTTTCTAGAGTTTTGAACAGAATGGGTTGCTGTACTTTGTTGAATGTTTTTTTCTGCATATATCGGGATGATTATATGGTTCTTATTTTTAAGTCTATTGAAGTGGTGAATAACAATTATTGATTTCCATATATTGAACCAGCTTTGCATCCCAGGGATGAATCCTACTTGATTATGTTGCACATTTTTTTATTATGTTTTTGTGTCTGATTTGCCAGAATTTTATTGAGAATTTTTGCATCTAGGTTCATTAGAGATATTGGTCTGTAGTTTTGTTTCTTTGAAGTGTCTTTGTCTGGTTTAGGAATCAGGGTAATATTGGCCTCCTAGAATAAAATTGGAAGTTGTCCCTCTTTTTCTATTTCCTGAAATATCTTGAAAACTATTGGTATTAGTTCCGCTTTAAAGGTTTTGTAAAACTCTGCTGTATACATATCCAATCCTAGGCTTTTCTTAGTTGGTAGTCTTTGGATGATTTCTTCTGTTTCCTCAATTGATATTGGTCTGTTTAGGTTATCTATATCCCCCTGACTCAATCTGGGCAGATCATATGACTTAAGAAATTTATTGATGCCTTCACTATCTTCTAATTTATTGGAGTATAAGGATTCAAAATAATTTCTGATTATCTTCAGTATTTCTGAAGTGTCTGTTATGATATTGCCATTTTCATCCCGTATGCTAGTAATTTGAGTTCTCTCTTTTCTTCTCTTCCTTAACATGGCTAAGGGTCTGTCGAATTTATTTATTTTTTCAAAGAATCAACTTTTAGTTTTGTCAATTTTTCAATTGTTTCTTTTGTTTCAATTTTATTAATTTCAGCTCTGATTTTAACAATTTCTTGCCTTCTACTTCTTTTGCTGTTGTTTTCTCATGTTTTTCTAGAATTTTGAGATGAACCATGAGATCTTTTATTTGTTGTCTTTTTCCTTTTTTAGGAAAGTACTCCAGGCAATGAATTTTCCTCTTAGAACTGCTTTCAATGTGTCCCCTAGATTCTGATATGTTCAGTCTGTCTTTTCATTTATCTCTAAGATACTTTTTATTTTCCTCCTAGATGTCTTCGATAACCCATTGATCATTTAGTAGTCTATTGTTCATTCTCCAAGTGATGGATGATTTTTCCTTCCTTCTTTTACCATTGATTTTCAGTTTCATTCCATTATGATCAGATAAGATGCCTGGTATTATCTGTACTCCTTTATATTTTCTAAGAGTTGCCCTGTGACATAATATATGATGTATTTTTGAGAGGTATCTATGTGTTACTGAGAAAAAAGTGTAACTGCTTGTTGTTTGGTGGTATATTCTATATATGTCAATTAAGTCCAATTTATTAATTGTGTTATTGATTTCTATTGTTTCCTTATTCAACTTTTGTTTGGAAGATCTGTCCAGTAGTGAGAGAGGTGTGTTGAAGTCTCCCATGATTATTGTATGGTGGTCTATTAGACTCTTGAACTTGAGAAGAGTTTGTTTAGTGAACATAGCTGCACCATTGTTTGGGGCATATACATTTATGATTGTGATGTCTTGTTGGTGTATGGTTCCCTTGAGCAGTATGTAGTGTCCCTCTTTATCCCTTTTGATAAACTTTGGCTTGAAATCTATTTTATTTTATATGAGTATGGACACTCCTGCTTGTTTCTGAAGTCCATATGAGTGATATGATTTTTCTCAACTGTTCACCTTCAGTCTATGTACGTCTTTTCCAATCAATTGCGTCTCCTGTAGGCAGCATATTGTTGGGTCTTGTTTTGTGATTCATTCTACTATCCTATGTCTCTTAATTTGTGAGTTTAAGCCATTAACTTTTATGGTTATTATTGAGATATGGGTTGTTCTTCCAGCCATATTTGTTTATTTATGTTACTAAGCATGGTTTGTTTTTCTTTGATTATTTTCCCCCCTTTACTGTACTACCTCCCACTGTTGGTTTTCATTGTTATTTTCTATTTCCTCTTCCGATCATCTTTTGCCGAGGATGTTTTGAGGAGATGGTTTTCTAGCTGCAAATTCTTTTAAATTTTGTTTATCATGGAAGGTTTTAATTTCATCTTCCATCCTGAAGCTTAATTTCGCTGGATGCACAATTATTGGTTGAAACCCATTTTCTTTCAGCTTTGGAAAAATGTTATTCCAGCATCTTCCAGCTTTCAGAGTCTGTGTTGAAAGATCAGCTGTTATAATGATTGGTTTACCACTAAATGTAATCTGCTTCCTTTCTCTTGTAGCTGTTAAAATCCTCTCCTTATTCTGTATGTTTGGCATCTTCATTATAATATGTCTAAATGTGGATCTCTTATGATTTTGCACATTCGGCATCGTGTAGGCTTCTAGGATTTGGGATTCTGTCTCATTCTTCAAGTCTGGGAAGTTTTCCCATATTATTTCATTGAATTGATTTCTCATTCCTTTGGTTTGGACCTCTATACCTTCCTGTATCCCAATGATTCTTAAGTTTGGTGTCTTTATGTTATCCCATATTTCTTGGATGTTCTGCTCATGGTTTCTTAACAGTCTTGCTAGCTGTCTCGGTTCTTTTCAAGTTGAAATACATTGTCTGATGTTCCATATTCTAAGTGATCTCCTCTGCTGGTAGTATTCTCAATTGAGTTTTTAAGTTGGTTTATTGCTTCCTGCATTTCTATGATTTCTGTTTGTTTGTATTTTATAACCTCGATCTCCCTGTATAGTTGATCTTTTGCTTCTTGGATTTGTTTATGTAATTCATTGTCAAAGTGATCTTTCATTGTCTGATTTTGCGTTCTAATGACTTCCTTGAGACTCCAGATCATCTGAAGCATGTATGTTTTGAATTCTTTATCTGACATTCCATCTGCTGCAGGTATTACCTCTTCTAATGTTGAGTTGACCTTCATTGCTTGTTGTCCTTTCTTTCCTTGTCTTTTCATACTGTTCGCGTATCTTTCTGTTTGTTCAAATTGTTGTGTTATTGAATTTTACCCCTAAATATTTATACTGCTCTTTTATAGTTGCAAAGTCTCCCTCACTGGCGCAGGCCGTGGCTCTGCCCCTCCTCCAAATCGGGCAATGTGCCTACCTCACCAGCAGGCTGCTTGGCCTGTTCTGCCGGTCGGTAGCAGGTCTTCCTACCTTGGAGGAGCGGGCAGCAGCTCTACCCCTCTGCTGGCGCTGGGCCTGTTCTCCCAGTGGGTCACAGGTCCACCTACCCTGCAGGTGCAGTTGTCGGCTCTGCCCCTCCGCATGACGCTGGGCCTCTTCTGTCTGTGGGTTGAAGGTCGGTCTACCTTGCAGCCGCGGGTGGCGGCTCTACTCCTTCCCAAACCGGGGTGATGTGTCTAACACGCTGGCAACTCAAAGGGCCTCTTGTGCCGGTGGGTCAGAAGTCCACATGCCTTGCAGGCACAGGCGGCAGCTCGGACCCTCCCCCAACCTGGTGATGTGTCTACCACCCTGTCGGGCCCCTGGGCCTGGTCTGTCCATGTTCGCAGGTCCACCTACTTCGCAGGCACGGGGGGCGTCTCTGCCCCTCTGAAGGCCGCTGGGCCTGTTCTGCCCGTGGGGTGCTGTTCACCAACCTTGACGTCGCAAGGGGCGCCTCTGCCCCACCGCGGTTTTCTGGGCCTGTTCTGCCTGTGGGTCGCAGGTCCGCGTACCTTGCAGCCGGGCGATGGCTCTGCCCTTTCCCCAACCAGTGCGATGTGTCTTTTACGATTGGCGGCCCGCTAGGCCTGTTCTACCGGTGGGTGGATGGTCCGCCTACCTTGCAGGTGCGGTTGGTGGCTCTGTCCCTCCTTCTATTCATGTGTATTTAAAGTTAACAAATATGTGAATTCCTGTCTCCATTTCTCTGTACCCTATTCAGCCCATGTATTTTTATATGCACATATACAATCCTACCTGGTATCACAAGTAAATACTTATGAGGTTGCTGACATGGCAGATACAAATAGTGAGAAGAGATCACTCCTCCTAAAGGCTGTTGGAAATTAAAATTCAAACTATGGGTGAGCTTTCTAGTTGAACAACATTATACATAAATCTATGTTCAGTAAAATGAAGATTTTTGGATTTGTGGATGATATATATTTCATGATGTATTTCGATTGGCATATATTGCTACATTTAAATGTCTGTGTGTGTGTGTGTGTGTGTGTGTGTAGGTATAAATATATATATATATATATATATATATATATATATATATATATATATATATATATATATATTTACTGTCCAGATTTTTCAAAATATAAAATATATGTGTCTTATTATACACTCCCTCAATTCATTCATGTTCATGTATGTGGATTTATTATCAACTTTTCACAAGATTATTTTCAGAAATATTGATCCACCTGAAATACATATTTGTTTCCTAGTACTGAAAACTAACTACAGTGAATTGTGCATACAAATCCTAATATTTCTACAGTTACTGACCATGTTTAACATCAATGCAAGTAGATTCCTGTGGGACATGATATGTATTTTGACGTTCATTTTTTTTCAACACTGGTAAATTACTATTTCTTCAGTTTATGCACATCATAGGGTATATATTTAATCCACAAGTTAGCAAATTTATATGAATTTTTTTTCACTTTCCATCACATCCTGCTTCAGAACACATGTATTCCTCCATGTTTCTTGACTAGTCTTTTCATGAGACTTCTTTCTAAACACATAATTTTGGATTTCCATAACCACTATTGAGGCAAAAGTCACACACACTTCATGATAAACCATAACACTAATATTACCATTAGATGTATAACAGGTTGGAATGAATGTACGAATATCAATATAACATTTCCTATATATTTTCAGATATCAATTCAAACCATTATTTAAATTTGGAACCAGTTATATTATTTATTCAGAGTATGGTCTATTCATGCATTTTCTCTATATTCATATAACACAGACTACACCTATTTGTACCCCCAATACTAATTTATTCGTGTTCAAAATATTGCTCCTCAAAATGGTGGAAGAAATACTCATGTCACCTGATCTATATATAAATTTTATCACAGTAATATTGTGGAAACAAAAAGCAAGGTCACACTTATGATTGTACCAAATCCTAAATGGAAAGTGAGCATGGATTACTAAAAACATCCATGTCCAGGTTGCCTAATGCTCTCAAATGTCAATCCTATTGGTGAATATATATTTGTTTATTCCTGAAATTACATATTCAACCTCAACCCTGTTGAAAATGTCTAATCCTATCACTCACTTTATACATTGCCTGATTTCCGAATGTCTTCATTGATATCTTTTTTTCTATATTTTTTCCCCAGTTAATCATTGTGACCGACTCTTCAAATGTGCTGACATTTACTTTCACTCTCTACCCAAACCCGTATTGCTAAAGATCTTTTGGTCCAAATCCTATACACACTCTTCATTATAAACCTACCGACTATCATCTTAATCCACCAACTATCCCTTTTTGACTGGATGTTGTCTTTGACATTCAATCATCCAAGGGACAAGGTCCTATGACATTGTATATCGATTTATCTGAGACACCTGTGCAGAACATAATTTAAAGCTAAGAATCCAAATCATGGGCACAATGCCCTTCTGGGCTTTAAAAATTACCTAGATTTCTGTGTTCATACTTATATTTCACCTATATATTCTTGTAAATATTGCAAAATCACAATACCATTATTCATCCCGCAGAATGATTTCTAAACCAAATGGAACCTTTATTAACCTTAACCATACAATGGTCCCTCAATCTAACTTTACAGAAGAGGAGGGACAGAATTGGTCTTCCAATATATAAATGTAGGGGATCTTCCAGCTACTGAGAACCTCAAAGTTCCATGCAGAAATGATACCTGGAGAAGATGTAGGCAGCTATGAAGGACCTGAGAGAGCAGAACTCATCTTTCATGGCAAACAACCTGGTCAGGATGAAGGGATGTGTCAGAATCAGCCTCACTCTTCTTAATGTTGACAAGATGGACCAAACCAGGCCTGTGTGGAGAGCTGTTCCCGGGTGCCTATGGTTGATATACAATTCACAGTTGTGAAAGTGTCACAGGAAGTAGGGGCAGCCTCGTTCTCAGGAGAACCTTGGAAGCAAATGTTAGGACAAATTGGTTGCCAAAGCAGTGACCTCATTCAGTTCATAAAGGAAGTGACCTTCTTCACTTCCTTGGTGATAGAACTCTCTGAAATTGGGATCCAGGAAGCCATGCACCCAGAGCCAGTCCCAGTACCATTCCCAGTGGGCTCACATGTTTGGATTTACCAAGAACAGAGTCAATCTTTCTTGGTACCTACTGATATGAGGATGGCCAAATTTCAGGAGAGCTCTGCAGAGGGGCCTTTCCTGAGAAAGCAGGTAGTGGCTCACCGCTGGCTCCTGACAACTTCACATAGTTGTCCAATGAAATCAGATTTGAGACAGGACAGGCCATTTCAGGGAAACGTAGTATGACCCACCAGTCAGAGGACACTCTGGATAGTCACAGACCTACTTGGGGAAAGGAGGCGCCTTTGTGGGTGTGGGTGTGAGTTTGTGGTTTTGTCTCATGTTCTAAGAATAGGTAGGAAAGGAGGTTTATTTGGTTTGGTGTGGACTGTTTCTAGTAATTCTTTTGACAAGGTGAGTGTTTCTATGTCTGTGTATCCCACTGTGTTCATGGTTGTAGATATTAGAAAATAGAATGCATCAATGGATGTGTCCTCTTTAGTAGAAAGCTTCCCAGCATTCATCCTGCCCGATTGATGAATGGACTGTCGCTTCCCTTATGGATGGGCAACACCTACTATTTTCCTAAGGTCCTGTTTTCTTCCTGATTCTGTCCACTCTCCGGAATTGGCTCATGGTTTTGTGTCCAAAAAATGTACCACCTCCAAGCTCTGTGACATAGCCATGTACTGAATAGCTAAAGGAATGGCGAGCATCTCAGAAAACTCAGATACCAGAGTGACGTGAAAAGCCTCAGTGGAGTAACCCTGCTTTGGGCCTTTTGCTAACCAATTCTTCTCTTCCACTGAATGTGAGGAAGGTCTTGGCCTCAGGCCACTCCTTTGTGAAGCCTGAAGAAAACAGTTTTCAAATGGAAATGAATGGGCATCACCTGTGGCTCTTTGTGAATTGCTTTGGAAATGGATATGTCTGAATCATCCTCTTGGCCCTGTGTGAGGCTGTGGCTTAGATCTCAGCACCTGTTGGATCAAAAGAAAGATCCCATGTGTGCATCCAAAACCAAAATGGAAAAAGATCAGTCATTGTTGATGAAGTCTCTCGCCTTCCTCTGTTAGGTTCCTGACCTCCATCAAGTGAGAATAGTGATCCTTTGAAACAAATGAGTTCTTCAAAGCACTGCAGAGGCTAGCCCATACATGCTTGTGTTTTGTCATGTCTCCAAATCACATAAAGAATCTATACCCGACAGTCAGTAGGCCTCAAATTGGAGAAGCAGAGCAGTATTAATGGAAGGCATATTTGATCCCTCCTGGTTCACAGGAGGGGTGTTCAGGCCACCCTGATTTTAGGGAAAAGATGGGCAATGTCTTGGGCTTCGCCCCTCATGGAAAACTCCAGCCAGAGGTAATGAGTAGTGTCTATATGGAAGAAGATGAGGGCCATGTGGGAGTGTTTTGGTTTTAATTGTGGTCATTTGTGTGGTGGTTGGAAGAGATGACTGGGTCCACCTGGGCTTGAACTCTGCTGTGATTCCACTTAGAGACTGAGATCTGGAACTGACCTCAGAGAAATATTGCCATGAATTGTGTTGTGGTTTTAGGAGACCACACATGACATTCGCCCTTGGAACATGAGATCTATGCCCAGGGTGGCTTTCCACAAAAAACTGGGAATCTCAGACAAGATATCCCATGATTTTATTCTGAAAGACTTGCCAGCCATAGTTGAGAGTCAAAACATACATAGACCTCACATTGTAGACCTAAATGGGCCTGGCTTCATTTGACCTTTTGGCCACTTTTTGAGAAGCCGTGCTTGGGAGAGTTTTCCAGAGCTTTCATTGAAATGAGCTTCCTAAACATTTAATGGTTCCTGAATGAATTGAAAACCACAGTGCTTCCAATTTTATCCTTGAAAAATGGATAGATAAATACCACGAAATTTTTAAATTTCCCATGACAAGGTGGCACTGGAGCACCTTTTAATGTCCTGTTCCTGATCAAGAGTGTACTAGACAGTGCCTTGATGGTGTAGAACTGAGATGCCAGGAAGTTGGAGCACGCTAAGTAGTGGGGTTAGAGCAGTGGTGGGGAGGTGTGTGATTAACCATGCATGGTGGGTTCATGGGGATCTGGGGGATCTGCCATTACCCTACAAATGGATTGTGACTGACATGGTGCAGCCAGCAGACCCTTTTATGTAAAGGCATCTTTTTATATTGAGAGGTTTCAGGGCATTGTTCAGAATCGGGTTGCTATGGTCAATGGGGAAAACTATGTGGGATAGAAGCCTGTTCTGTGCATTCTCTTGCAGACCCTGAAAAACCACACATGACCGAACTCCCTCCAGCACTGTGTTCCAGTTGAACTCCTTGTATTTTGTGAAGCAAATACCAAACTCACATTGCAGCAGCAAGAAACACCACGACAAGTGGAGGATGACCAAAAGACTTCACAGTCCACACGGAGACAGACTTAGCCCCCAGTGGCCACAGTTTACCTACAAAGAGAGAATTCAGCACTGCTCCCATATGTTCATTAGAAAATAAGAAACCATGTCCTCCAGGTCACTTAGATACATGCCCAGCTTTGATGGTCTCTCTACAAAGGAAGCTAAAGCTCCTGAAAACAACAAATATTTCAAGTGCCCAAACTAAGAGGCAGTTTCTCAAGAAGTCTTTAGTCCAGCAGAGCTCCATGTTTGTGGAGTATTTACCCTGTCCCTTACTTTTGGAAACTCCTCTACCACCTTCATGGTTGTAAACTCTTAAGCATATTCCATTCCAGATATGTATTCACAGATTTTCTAACTCTTCCACTCTAATTGTGTTTTACTTGGGGCGAAGGTAAAGTCAAGTCATTGTTCTGGATGAGAGTGGGAAGATTTTTATGTAGTACATATTTACATATACATTGAATTTATTTTCTTATTTTCCATTCATAATACTGAACCCTGACATTAACCCATAACCTACTAGACTCTGACTACTAATTCAAATATGATGGAGAAAAATAACCCAAACAGAATAGAAATAAAAGCAGTTCAGAGGAGGCATGGTGTATACTTGGACTTGCCGTTTACATTATATAGGGTAGTAGTATTAAATCTGCTCAATTTTTTGTTGAAATAGTTCTCCATGTGATTTTAAAGTTAACAAATAGGTGAATTCCTCTCTCCCTTTCTCTGTAGCCAATTCAGCACATGTATTTTCATATGCACATATAGAATCATACCTGTTATCACATGTACATTCTTGTGAGGTGGCTGACTGGGCATATACAAATTGGGATAACAGATCACTCCTCCTAAACCCAGTTAGAACTGAAAATTCAACCTATGGGTGAGCTTCGTAGTTAAACAACATGATAAATAAATCTATGATCAGTAAAATGAATATTTATGGATCATTGGCTGATATATATTTCATGATGAATTTTGATTGGCATATATATTGCTACTTTTTATTTTCAGAATATGAAATATATGTGTCGTATTGTACACTCCCTAAGTTCATTCATATTCACTGTATGTGGATTTATAAACCAATTTTCAAAAGTTTATTCTCAGAAAAATTCATCTACCTGAAATACATATTTGTTTCTTAGAACTGAAAACCAACTTCAGTGAATGGTGCATACGAATCCTAATATTTCTACAGTAACTGACACAGTTTAACATCAATGCAAGTAGATTCCTATGAGACATGATGTGTATTGTGATGTTTATTTTTAGTCAACACTGGTACATTACTATTTCTTCAGTTGATGCCCATCATAAGATATATATTTCATCCACAAGTTAGCAAATTTAAAGTCATTTGTTTCAATTTCAATAACTTCTTGCTTCAGAAAACATGTATTCCTCCTTGTTTCTTGACTGGTCTTTTCATAAGACTTCTTTCTAAACACATTATTTTCGTTTTCCATAATCACTTTTGAAGCAAAACTCACACACTCTTCATAATAAAACATAACCCTAATATTACCATTAGAAGTATAACTGGTTGGAATGAATGATTGCATATCAATATAAGAATTCCTGTATATTTTACAATATCAATTCAATCTTTTATTTAAAGTGGAACCAGTTATATTATTTATTCATAGTATGGTCTATTCTTGCATTATCTCTATATATTCATAGACACAGGGTACACCTATTTGTACCCCCATACTCATTTATACACCTTAAAAATATTGCTCCCAGAAACGGTGGAAAAATTATTCATGTCACCTGATCTACATATACATTTTATCACAGTAGTATTCTGGACACAAAATGCAAAGGCCACATTTCTGATTGTACCAAAGCCTAAATTTATAGTGAGCATGTATTTCTAAAACATCCATGTCCAGGTTGCCTAATGCTCTCAAATGTCAATCCAATTGGTGACTACATATGTGTTTCTTCCTAAGATTATATATTCAAACTCAACCCTGTTGAAAATGTCTAATCCTATCACTCACTTTTACTTTGCCTGATATCCAAAAGTCTCTACTGATATATGCTTCCCTACATAATTTCCCAGGTTCATGATTTTGACTGACTGTTCATGTGTGCTGACATTTGCATTCACTCTCTACCTGAAACCCAATTTCTAAATAACTTTTGGTCCAAATCCTATACTCACTCTTCTTTCTGAATATACCTACTATCTCCCAAATCCTACTGACTATCCTTTTTTGAATTGGTGTTCTCTTCGACATTCAATCACCCAAGGTACAAGGTCCAATGCCAATGTATATTAATTTATCTGAGACATCTGTGCAGGACATAATTCAGAGCTAAGTCTCCCAATCAAGGGCCTCATACTTTTCTGGGCTTCAAATCTTACTTAGATTTCTGTTTCCATACAGTGTGACCAGGAAAGTCTCAGTGGAGAAACCCTGCTTTGGGCCTTTTGTTTACGTATTGTTCTTTTGCCCTGAATGTCAGGAAGGTCTTTGCCTCAGGCCACACGTTTGTGAAGCCTGAAGAAACAGTTTTCAAATGGAAATGAATGGGCATCCCCTGTGGCTCTTTGCTTAATTGCTTTGTAAAGATATGTGTCTGAATCAGCCTCTTAGCCCTCTGTGAGGCTGTGGCTTATATTCTCAACTCCTGATGGATGAAAAGAAAGATACCATGTGTGCATCCAAAATCAAAATGGCAAAAATTGCAGTCATTGTGGATGAAGCCTCTTGCCTTCCTCTGTAAGGTTCCTGACCTCCATCAAGTGAGAATAGGGATCCTTTGATCAAATGAATTCTTCAAGGCCCTGCAGAGGGTAGCCCATAGGTGCTTGGGTTTTCTCATGAGTCCAGTTCACATAAAGAATCTAAACCCCACAGTGAGAGACCTCAAGTTGGAGAAGTGGAAAAGTATTAATGGCAGGCCTATTTGATCACTCCTGGTTCACAGGAATGATGTCGAGGCCACAGTGACTTTAGACAAATGAGAGGCAAGGGAGCATTTTTTGGACACTGTCTTTGGTTGCACCCCTAGTGGAAAACTCCAGCCAAAGGTTATGATGAGTGTCTATATGGAAGAAGATTAGGGCCGTGTGGAGTGTTTTGGATTTAATTGTGGTCATTTGTGTGGTGGTTGGAAGAAATGACAAGGTCCACCTGGCCTTGAACTCTGGTGTGATTCCTCTTAGAGACTGAGTTCTTGAACCGACATCAGAGAAGTATTGCCATGAATTGTGTTGGGATTTTAGGAGGCCACGCATAAGAGTCGCCCTTGGAAACTGAGATCTAGGCCCAGGTTGGCTTTCCACATATCACTGGGAATCTCATCCAGGATACCAAATGAATTTATTCTGAAAAACTTGGCAGCCATAGTTGAGAGTCAAATATCACACGGACCTCACATTGTAGACCTCAATAGGCCTGGCTTCATGTGACCTTTTGGCCATTCTTTGGGAAGCCTTGCCTGTGAGAGTTCTCCAGAGATTTCATTGAAATGAGCTTCCTCACCATTTAACGGTTCCTTAATATATTGAAACCCACAGTGCCTCCAACATCATCCTTGAAAAATGGCTAGATAGATACCATATTTTTTTTCAAATTCCCATGACCAGGTAGCACTGGAGAACCTTTGGATGTCCTGGTGTTGATCTTGAGTATGCCAGACAGTGCCTTGATTGACTGGGTTTCATGAAAAGGTGTAGAACAGAGATGCCAGTAAGTTGGAGCCGGCTGAGTAGTGGGGCTAGAACAGTGCTGGGCAGGTGTGTGATAAAACATGTGGTGGGACAATATGGATCTCTTTTTGGCTTCCAAATGGCTTGTGACTGACATGGTGCAGACAGAAGACCCTTCTTTGTAAAGGCATCTTGTTATATGGAGAGATTTCAGGGCAATGTTCAGAAACAGGTTGCTATGGTCAAGGGAGCAAACTATGTGGGTTAGAAGCCTGGTTGGTGCATTCTCCTGCAGACCCTGACCCACCACTCAGACAGAAATCCCTCCAGCACTGTGACACAGTTGAACTCCTTGTATTTTGTGAAGCAAATACCAAACTCCCAGTGCAGCAGCAAGAGACACCACAAAAATTGCAGGATGACCAAATGGCTTCACAGTCCACACGGGGAGAAACTTAGCCCCCAGTGTCCACAGGTTACCTACTAAAAGGGAATTCAGCACTGCTTCCTCATTTTCATTGGAAAATAAGAAACCATGTCCTCCAGGTCACATAGATGCACACCCAGCTTTGATCTTCTCACTACAAGAGAAGCTAAAGCTCCTGACAACTACATATATTTCAAGTGCCCAACCACACAGGCAGTTTCTCAAGAAGTCTTTAGGCCAGCAGAGCTCCATGTTTGTGGAGTGTTTACCATGTCCTTTACATTTGGAAACTCCTCTACCACCTCCAAGGTTTCAAAACCTTGAGCATATTCCATTCCAGATATGTATTCACTGACTTTCTAACTCTTCTCCTCTAATGGTGTTTTAGTTGGGGTGAAAGTACTGTCAAGGCATTATTCTGGATGAGAGTGGGAACATTTTTTTGTAGCACATATTTACATACACATTGGATTCATTTTCTAATTTTCCATTCCAAATATTGAATCCCTGACACTAACCCGTAACCTACTACACTCTGACTACTAATACTAATAAGATGGAGAAAAATAACCCAAACAGAATAAAAATACAAGCATTACAGGAGGCATAGTGTATAGTTGGAGTTGCCTTTTGCCTTAAATATGGTAGGAGTTATAAATCTAGTCAATATTTGTTGAAATCGTTCTACATGTTTTTTTAAAGTAAACCATTCTGTGAATTCCTGTCTCCCTTTCTCTGTAGCCTATTCACCACCTGTATTTTTATATGCACACATAGAATCCTACCTGGGACCACACGCACATTCTTGTGAGGTGGCTAACTTGGCAGATACAAATTGTAAGGGATCACTCTTCCTAAACGATGTTGGAACTGAAAATTCAAATTATGTGTGAGCTTTCTACTTGAACAATATTATTCATAAATCCATGTTCAGTAAAATAAATATTTTTGGATCTGTCGATGATATATATTTCATTATAAATTTTGATTGGCATATATATTGCTATTTTTAATGTATCTCTGTGTGTGTGTATCTATATATCTATATATCTAGATCTATATATCTATCTATATATATCTATATCTATCTATCTATCTATATATCTATATCTATCTATCTGTCTATCTATATCTATATATATATATATATATATACATATATTTATATATACACTCTCCAGATTTTTCAAAATATGAAATGTGTGTCTTATTTTACACTCACCAAATTCATTCATATTCATGTATGTGGATTTATAATCAACTTTTCACAAGGTTATTCTTAGAAATATTCATTCACCTGAAATACATATTTGTTTCCTAGTACTGAAAATAATTCAGTGAATGGTGCATACAAATCCTAATATTTCTACAGTAACTGACCCAGATTAACATCAATGCAAGTAGATTCCAATCAGACATAATGTGTATTTTGACGTTCATTTTTATTCAACACTGGTAGATTACTATTTCTTTAATTTAAGCACATCATAGGATATATATTTCATCCACAAGTTAGGAAATTTATAGGCATTTCTTTCACTATCAATCACTTCCTGCTTCAGAACACATGTATTCCTCCATATTTCTTGACTGGTCTTTTCATGAGAAAAGGGACGGACAAGGCAAGGCAAGGCACCTAAGATAGCACCGAAGACAGGGAAACAGTCCTATTTGGACTGTTGTCCAGAGCTTTCATTGAAATGAGCTTCCTCACCATTTAACGGTTTAGAGGGCATTGCTTCTGTTGTAATCAATTAATCCCCTGAACCCCAAGTTTAGGTTGTTTCACAATTTTGTACCCAACATGTAAGGGAGGGGCTCAGAATTCCACAGTCTGCAGAAGTTCACAAAAAGCAGGGTTTTTTTCTCTATTCTGGGCAAGTTAACATTTTAAGGACCCCTGGGAGGGGCAGAGCTTTTTTCTTCCCTTTTTTTCCTTGCCAGCTGTTACCATGGAGCCCAGTTTGTAACTTCTTTATCTTAGAAATATAGACATTTCTGTGAACCCCCAGCTCAAGGCCAGAGGCCTTGTTCACATATGGCCAGCATTGTGACTGACTCTTTCCAAACACATTATTTTCGATTTCCATAATCACTTTTGTAGCAAAACTAACATATCTTCATGATCAACCATATCCCTAATATTAATATTATATGTATAACTGGTTGGAATGAATGATTGTATATCAATATAAGATTTTTTATATATTTTCAGATATCAATTCAATCCATTATTTAATGTGGAAACACTTATATTATTTATTCACTGTATGGTCCATTCATGCATTATCTCTATATTCATAGACACAGTGTACACCTCTTTGTACCCCCAATACCCATTTATATGTCTTCAAAATATTGCTCCCAGAAATGGTGGAAGAAATACTCATGTCACCAGATCTACATATACATTTTATCAGTGTAATATTCTGGACAAAAAACGCAAATGTCACACTTATGATTGTACCAAAGCCTAAATGGAAAGTGAGCAGGGATTACAAAAAACATCCATGTCAAGGTTGCCTAATGCTTTCAAATGTCAATCCTATTGGTGATTACATATTTGTTTCTTCCTAAGATTATATATTCTAAGTCAACCCTCTTGAAAATGTCTAATCGTATCACTCACTTTATAGTTTGCCTGATATATTGATATCTGCTTTCCTTCATATTTTTCCCAGTTCATTATTCTGACTGTTCACATGTGCTGACATTTACATTCACTCTCTAACCGAACCCCTCTTGCTAAAGAACTTTTGTTCCAAATCCTATACTCACTCTTCTTCCGAAACCTACCGACTATCTTCTAAATCCTACTGACTATCCCTTTTCGACTGGATTTTCTCTTCTACATTCAATCATCCAAGTATTGTTTGTGCGAGCATGGGAGGAAGAGACCACAAAGAGACTGTCTCATGCAACAGCAAAGGGTTTATTGGGGGTCCAGCATGCTGGGGTTCAGAGCTCACATGAACAGAGCAGAGAGCCCTGAGAACAGCTTAAGCAGAGCTTATATAATTTCCTGGAGAGGGCAGGGATGGAAGTTTATTGATGGGTCAGGGCGAGTGGGCATTTTGCGTGTAACCGGGTGAGGGAATACATTCTGCAATTTGGCAGTTAGGGGACAGCACATTCTGGAAACAAGATTAGCAAACAGTTCTCAATATTTCAACAGTGTTTTGTTAAGCATACAGAAAAAACAGGAAATTTCAAGTACCTATTTTATTAACCTTTCTTTTCCCACTTCTTCTGGCTACTGTTAATCATAAAAGTGATCATTGGTGGGTGTCACATTCTATGTCTGCAAGTGGGGAATTACCAAAAGTTTAAATTCTCCAATTTGAGCTTGGAGAAAACAAATTACACGTTTGAGCACACAGGGTTTCATAGTTAGCAATAATATGAAGATTATTATTGGACCGACCAGAGTTGATAGAAGCAAAGTTAACCAGGGGTACTGTATGAACCAGACTCAAACCACCCTTTTTGTGCCTCTCTCTCTCATTGACCCTCTTCAAGGTGTCTTTTTAATTTACTCATATATTTTTTTACAACTACAGTATGTTTGCCATAAAAACAACATTCTTCCCTCAATGCAGCAAAAGGCCCCCATCTCTCATGAAGAGGAGGTCCAACCCTTGACTGTTCTGTAAAACTACTTCAGAGAGAGAGGATAAAAATTCCTGTAAAGCTGTGATGGAGGTTTCTAATATCTGTAAGTTTTGGTCTATTGCTGCTTCTAATTGTGTCATTTGTTGTGTCCCATGGAGCAGGGCAGTGGTTCCTGTGCCCACCCCTGCAGCAACTTCTATTCCTAATAGGAAGGCTAAAGTGAGAGAAATATGTTCGCAGCGGAACCGGGTTGTATGCCCCCCTGTTTGAACTTCTAATGAACCTGAATCATTATAGAGCACTCTGGGAAACATCTGCACCATTACACAATTAATCACATCTGTTGACCATTTCATGAAAACATAAAAAATATTTAAGTATATAGATTTTACTGTTGTAGGGGTGGACAAGGCAAGGCACCTAAGATAGCACCGAAGACAGGGAAAAAGTCCTATTTGGTTGCCACTGGATTCAGAGGGCATTGCTTCTGTTGTAATCAATTAACTCCCTTAACCCCACGTTTATGTAGTTTCAGAATTTTGTACCCAGCATGAAAGGGAAGGGGCTCAGAAGTTCACAGTGTGCAGAACTTCACAAAAAGAAATTTTTTTCTGTTTTTTCCTCTGTTCTGGGCAAGTTAACTTTTCAAGGACACCTGGGAGGGAGAGAGCTTTTTCTTCATTTTCTTTTATCCCCCTGCAGCTGTTACCATGGAGCCCAGCTGGTAATTTTTTATTTTTGAAATGTAGCCATCTCTTTGAAGCCCCAGCTCAAGGCCAGAGACCTTGTTCACATATTGTGTGAAAAACTATTAAGGGGGTATCTAGCTTAGGAGTGCTGATTTTTCCAGCCAGTGGCTAAGTAGAACAGGGAAACAGAAAAAAAAGGGAGTTTATCTACACTGAACTCTTTTGTAGGGACTCTTTTGCTGAAAGTCCTAATGTCAGCCATGGTGAAGACTTCTGAAGAAGTTCAGTTAAGATTTTTCTCTGGGCCTGGTACAGAGGGGGAAGATGGGGAAGGCGGGGGGTGAGAGCAGCTCCGTGGATCTGAGAATGAGGCAGGTGAGATGTAAAAGAATAATGAGAAAGGGGTTTGGGATTTTCCTAGCAACTAAAACTTGAGCAGTAGAACAGGTAGAGCAGAGGGGAAGACAGGAGTGACTATCCCAAAAAACCTGTGAGGTACTTTAAATTCTAAGTAACCTGTTTTTAGTGATGACAAAGGAACTTTAAAGGCCATTTTCATTACATCTTCGATAGGGGTCTGAGGGCTCTCCTAAGCTGGTTTGAGCTTTGTGTTAGCTGGTAAGAGGACCTGGTTAGACCCGGTGCAGGCACTGACAGGAGAAGAGAGGAGTGAGTGGGTGGAGGGGTACCTCAGTACCTGCTACCTCAGAAAGGGGCCAATGGTCTGAGAACCGGCAGAGGTTTGGGTGTTTGATCTAGTAATTGGAGGAGAGAAATCAGGTTGGTGAGCTGGGACTGACAGCAGAGAGTCTTGAGCAGAAGGCTGAGGGTGAGGATCTATTGGAGAAGCATAGTTCAGGATGTGAGCGAAAGAGGGAAAAGGCCTTCACATAGGGGAATTTCCTTTCACCCTTTTGAGCACTTGCAGAAGTTAAAAAGGTCACACAGAATTTGAGGATCTAGAGACTTCTCTGGGGGTTTGGTTTTGGTTGTCTAATTGGTAATATGGCCAATGCTGTGTACTGAATTTAATGAGGATTTTGGGTTCCACCAGGCAACCCATCTATGCTGAAATCCTCATGATTTACAGAAGATTTCGGCTTTTCCCCCACACAGCCATGGCTCTTTGAGGCTTTAATAGTCTGCGGGGCAAACATACTAATCTAGGCTAGCCAATCTGCATCTGGCTCGCATGTCCCTAGATCCATAATATTTGTTTCCATTATCTATTGTACGGAAAGGATTTAATGGAATTTTAGTGGGATCCTCTTCATCTGGGATATCCTAATAAGAAAGACCTATAGCCAGCTGACAAATATCTGGGTGGAGAGATGGCCACAAGATCACTAAGGGAGCTGTATGTGAGGTAGACCATACTTCTTGTCTAGTAGGATTTGTGATCAGCCATTGCTGCTGAACGTGCTGATGCGCGTTAGGTCTACTCATGGCCAAGGGGAGAGTCTATAGCCTTATCCACATGACGAATACACAATTTGAAAGGGTTACCAGTCTTTTCCAGTTTCCAGCCAGAGTCTGGACAGGGTGCAGGCTTGAGATTAGAGGCATGGATTCAGGAAGTGATTCTGTCAACTTTTACTGCTGTAGGTGTTATAAGTAGCATCCAGGGATGACACCTAGTGTCGTCTTATGTAGATGATGTCTCTTCCTTGATATCGATGTGGAGTCCCCTCATCCCCAGGTTGGAAAGCAGTCGCCAGCTATTTCCACAGGTATCGCTGAGTTCTTTCAAGAGATTTAAGTCTGTCAAGCAAGGGGGTGTGGAAGGGATGTTTAGGTCTTAGAGTTGGGGTTAGGTCCCTTACTGCAGGAGAGGCATCATAGAGAATTTCATAGGGGGTGAGTTTACACAAAGAAACAGAGGGGGTATTTCTTGCATGAAATAGTGCATAAGGCAGGAGCATAGTCTAATCTTTTATGTTGGTCTCTAAGCTTAATTTCGTTAAGGTCTCTTTAATGGTTCTATTTATTTTTTTTAACCTGTCCTGAGCTCTGGGGTCTATAAGCACAATGTAACTACCAACTGATCCCCAGGGTCCTGGCTAACCCCTGACTTACCTGGCCCATGAATGCCGTTCAATTATCAGATCCTATTACCTTAGGAAGGCCGTGTCTTGGAAAACTATCTTAATATTTTTCAGGATCTTCTTGACCACCATTTGTGCCGTGTTTTTTTTTTTTTTGGGGGGGGGGGGGAAAGGCTTCAATCCATCCTGAAAATATATCTACAAAGACTAGGAGATATTCATGTCCATATCTTCCTGGCTTAATTTCAGTAAAGTCCACTTCCCAGAATTGTCCTGGTCTGGTTCCTCGTAGGTGCTTTCCTGCAGGAAGCTTGGAAGGGTAAGCTTTAACCAATTGACAGAACCGATAGGCTTTTGTTACCTGTTCAGTTATTTCCTTTCGCTGTGAGTGAGTTAGTCGAAAACTCTGTCCTTGATCCTTCAGGAATGGCTGCAGTTTCTTTGAACCAAGGTGAGTGAGTTGATGTACATTTTTAATGTAGTGTAGGGCTTTCTGAAATTGCAGGCTGGGCTCAGTGAAGTTGAGGAGTTCAGTGTCAGTGTCCTTAGATGTTATCAAAAGCTTGCTGGTGCTCAAGGGTTCATTGGAATTGGGCATTCTCATTTAACAGCGGGTATAAAGGAGCAGCTGAGAACACAAACCCAGGTATCAATAACCTGCAAAAGCCAGCAGTCCAAGAAAATCTCTGTTTTGTCTCCTGTTAGATGGGGGTGGTATCTGCCCAACAGTTTGTTTTCTGGGGTCAGTGAGCCATCATTTACCGCCCCTAATGGAATACCCCAGGAAGATTACTTCTTGCTGGCAAATTTGGGCCTTTTTGGCTGAAGCTCTATATCCGAGTTGAGCAAGCTCGGATAATAGTGCTTGGATCGCAGACTCACAGTTTTCCTTGGTGTTGGCTGCCAGTAGCAGGACATCCACATATAAAAGCAGGGTGACTTCAGGGTGCATAGTTCTGAAGTTGTTGAGATCTCTGTGGAGGGCTTCATCAAAGAGAGTGGGGGAGTTTTTGAACCCCTGTGGGAGTCTAGTTCAAGTTAGTTTACCAGACTTTCTGGTTTCTGGGTCTACCCACTCGAAAGCAAACAGCAACTGACTATCTTTATGCAGAGGCAAGCAAATGAAAGCATCTTTTAAGTACAGAACAGTATACCATTTTCACTCAGCAACAGCAAAGGGTTTATTGGGGGTCCAGCATGTTGGGGCTCAGAGCTCACTTGAATAGAGCAGAGAGCCCTGAGAACAGCTTTAACAGAGCTTTTATACTTTCTTTGGCGAGGGCAGGGAGGGAAATTTATTGATGGGTCAGGGTGAGTGGGCGGTTTGCGTCCAACCGGGTGAGGGAGTACATGCTGCAGTTTCTCAGTTTGGGAGAGCACATTCTGGGAACAAAATGAGCAAACAGTTCTCCAGATTTCAACAGTGTTTTGTTAAGCATACAGAAAAACAGGAAGTGACAAATACCTATTAACCTTTAACCAAAGCAAAATGGAAAGTGAGCATGGATTACTTAAAACAACCATGTCCAGGTTGCCTAATGCTCTCAAATGTCAATCCTATTGGTGACTACACATTTCTTTCTTTCTAAGATTATATATTCAACCTCAAACATATTGAAAGTGTCTAATCCTATCACTCACATTATACTTTGCTGATTTTCTGAAGTCTCTATTGATATCTGCTTTCCTACATATTTTCCCCAGTTCATCATTGTGACTGACTCTTCATATGTGCTCAAATTTATGTTCACTCTCTACCTGAAACCCTATTGCTAATGAACGTTTTGTCCACATCCTATACTCACTCTTTTTTCTAAACCTACTGACTATCTTCCTAATCCTACCAACTATTTCTTTCTGACTGGATGTTCTCTTGGACATTCAATCTTCCAAGGTACAAGGTCCTATGCCTTTGCATATTGATTCATCTGAGACATCTGTGCAGAACAAAATTCAAAGCTAAGTATCCCACTAAAGGGCCCAATGTCCTTCTGGGCTTCAAATCATTCCTATATTTCTGGTTTCATACTTATATTTTACGAATATATTCTTGTGAATATCGCAGGTTCCCAATAGCATTATTTATCCTGCAGAATGATTTCTAACCCAAATAGAATATATTATTAACCTTAACCATACATTCTTCCTCGATCTAACTTTACAGAAGAGCAGGGACAGAGTTGGTCTTACAATACAGGAATGTAGGGGATCTTCCACCTGCTGAGAACATCAAAGGTCCATGCAGAAATGATCCCTGGAGAAGATGTAGGCAGCTATGAAGGACCTGAGAGAGCAAAAGTCATCTTCCAATGCAAACAACCTGATCAGGATGAAGGTATGTGTCTGAATCAGCCTCTCTCCTCATGATATAAAAATATGGACCAAACCAACCCTGTGTGGAGAGCTTCTCCTTGGTGCCTGTGGTTGATATACCATTGTAACTTGTGACAGTGTCACAGGAAGTGGGGCAGCCTCCATCTCAAGGGACCCTTGGAAGCAACTGTTAGGACAAAGTGGTTGCCAAGGCAGTGACCTCATTCCCTTCCTGAAGGAATTGACCTACCTCACTTCTTTGGTGATGGAACTCGCTGAACTTGGGATCCAGGAAGCCAGGCACACAGAGCCAGTCCCAGTCCAATTTCCAGTGGTCTCACTTGTTTGGATTTACCTAGGACAGAGTCTGTATTTCTTGGTACCTAGTGATTTGAGGATGGCCAAATGCAAGTAGAGCTCTGAAGAGGGGCCTTTCCTGAGAAAGCAGGTAGTGGTCAGCACAGGCTCCTGACAACTTCACAGACTTGGACAAGGAGACCAGATCTGAGACAGGACAGGCCAATTTAGGGGAACACAGTATGGCCCATGAGTCAGAGGACACTCTGGATAGTCACAGACCTACTTGGGGAGGAGGTGCCTTTTTGAGTGTGGGAGTGGGTTTGTGGTTTTGTCTCATGTTCTGAGAATAGGTAGGAAAGGCGGTTTTTTCAGTTTGGAGTGGACTCTTTCTAGAAAGTCCTTTGACAAGGTGAGTGTTTCTGTGTCTGTGTATCCCACTGTGTCCATGGTTGTACACATTAGAAATTAGAATCTATCAGTGAATGTGTCCTGTCTAGTAGAAAGATTCCCAGCATTAACCCTGCCCATTTTAGGAATGGACTGCAGCTTGCCTTATCCATGGGCAACACCTACTCTTTTCCTAAGTTTCTGTTTTCTTTCTGAATTCTGGCCACTTTCCAGAATAGGCTCATAGTTTTGTGTCCAAGATATGTACCACCTTCGAGTTCTGTGACATGGCCATGTACTGGATAGCTGAAGGGAATGGCGAGCATCTCAGAAAACTCAGATATCAGTGTGACCAAGAAAGTCTCAGTGGAGAAACCCTGCTTTGGGCCTTTTGCAAACCTATTGTTTTGTTGCCCTGAATGTTAGGAAGTTCTTTGCCTCAGGCCACTCCTTTGTGAAGCCTGAAGAAAACAGTTTTCAAATGGAAATGAATGGGCATCACCTGTGGCTCTTTGCTTTATTGCTTTGAAAATGGTTGTGGCTGAATCAGCCTCTTGGCTCTGTGTGAGGCTGTGGCTTAGATTATCAGCACCTGATGGATCTAAAGAAAGATCTAATGTGTGCATCCAAAACCAAAATGACAAAAAGATCAGTCATTGTGGATGAAGTCTCTCACCTTCCTCTGTTAGGTTCCTGACCTCCATCAAGTGATAGTAGGGATCCTTTGAGTCAAATGAGTTCTTCCAAGCCCTGCAGAGGTGCTTGGGTTTCCTCATGACTCCAAATCACATAAGGAAACAATACCTGACATTCAGTAGGCTTCAAACTGGAGTAGCAGAGCAGCATTAACGTCAGACCTATGTGATCAATCCTGGTTCACAGGAAGGGTGTCCAGGCCACCCTGAGGTTAGGCTAATGAGGGGCAAGGGAGATTATTTTGGACACTCTCTTGGGCTGTGCCATTCATGGAAACATCCAGCGAGAGGGAATGATGAGTGTCTATATGGAAGAAGATGAGGGCCTTGGGGGAGTGTTTTGGTTTTAATTGTGGTCATTTGTGTGGCGGTTGGAAGAGATGACTGGGTCCACCTGGGCTTGAACTCTGGTGTGATTCCGCTCAGAGACTGAGTTCTGTAACTGACCTAAGAAAAGTAATTGCTTTGGAAATGGGTGTGTCTTAATCAGCCTCTAGGCTCTGAGTGATGCTGTGGCTTAGAATATCACCACCATATGGATCTAAATACAGATCCCATGCATGCACCCATAACCAAAATGGCCAAAAGAGCAGTCATTGTGGATGAAGTCTCACACCTTTCTTTGTAAGGTTCTGAAAGTATAAAATAAATTAAAATTCAAACAAAAGAACCAGGTTTTGTAAAGTTTACAAGCTGCACTCAGAACCTGAAAATCTGTGGCAGTTAAGACATTTCCCAGACCTGCCCATTAGATGTGTGTTGAAATCTTCCCTGACCACCTAGTTACTTAACAACCCCTTACCAGAAACCGTGCAGCTCAGCACATATACATCTCAGGTCTTCAACCAATCATTTTAAACGTATACCCCTTCTCATGGCTGACCAATAACCCCTGCCCGATGTTTTCCCACCAATGAAGGTGCTAATCATGTTTTAGAGTTGTTATTTGATTTTCCCGTGGTATATGATGATTTGCTAAAGGAGGCTATGATGTATGTAAAGTCCCTGCCCTCTCTAAAGAATGTGTATAAACTCTGCTCAAGTTGTTCTCGGGGCTCTTTGTTCTTTGCATCTCTGAAGTGAGCTCTGAACCCCAGCATGCTGGACCCCCAATAAACCCTTTGCTGTTGCATGAGACAGTCTCTTGGTGGTCTTTTCCTCCTACATTCGCCCCATCTTTTCATCTGGAGGCCCCACGTGAGACATCTGGCAGCGGCGGACGAAAGACCCCACATTACTTACCCCAACTCTCGGGGTAAGTAAGGTGCCTCTTTCTGGTTTCAGGTTTCAGGTCAGGGCTTGGCTAAGTGGCTGTCAGTGAAGAGCGTAAGCTCTCTCTGAAGGTGGCTGACAGATGTTTAACAGAGCCACAGGCCACGTCCCTGGGCGACGCTCCAGAGGACTCGGGAATTCGAGGAATAGTAGTTTCCTCAACTCAGTTATATTTTGCTTCAGGATTCGGTTTGACAGCCCATCTGGTTTTGCCGGCTACTCAGTTTTGTTCATTGTCAGAAACTCATGTTGAGTTTACTGTCTGTCTTTATTGTCTAACCCATCAGGTTTTGCCAGTTACTCAGTTCTAATCTTTATCTTGGACTCATGTTAAACGTTTACTGTTTGTCTTTGTCTGTGTCTTGTTTGTGTATTCACTGTCCCTGTTTGAATAATTCCCATTATGGGACAAAGTACTTGCACACCTCTGTACCTTACCCTTGATCATTGGACTGATGTCCGCTCAAGGGCCCAGAATCTTTTTTTTTTTTTCAGTAAAACGCTGTACCTGGCAGACTCTCTGTGCTTCAGAATGGCCCATTGCCGCAGTCTGGCTGCAGCAAAATATTCGGGGGGTGACGAATGACTTGTGTACGTTGATACAGCAGGAATAGGAGCCGTTTATTGTAGGATCTGAGCGATATTTATACATTTTACACAGCTTATCTAATTAGCATAAAATAGATACAGCAGTCAACCAATAAGGAATCTCCAAACTTAATGGCTCGCTTTTGTTACTTCACAAACCACTCCCTCTGGCATTTTGCCAGGCACCATGCAGACTTGTTTACAGACTGTAACATTTCTCTGGCAAAATAACAGGTGCCATCCTGACTTGTTTACAGACCTTAACATTTCCCCCTTTTGGTTAATTTAAATAACGACCACAGTGTTTTTTACAGAAACACCATAAATAACCTGCTAGAAACAGAAAGGGAGGATACAAAATGTTACAATTCCAAGCCAATTGATGGCTCCATGCAAGAAGCCCTTGGAAAAATTATACCAGCAATGACACCATTAGCAAAGATATTGAGTTACAATTTGTTGTAGATTACAGTTTGTTATCTCAGTCGAGATAAAGCAGTTTCTCAATAGATTAACTCACAGTCCAGGTAAATCACAGTCCAGGTAAGTTCTGCAGGCAGCTAGCTTAAGTTGTAGCAGTAGAAACAGCAATACTCCGAAGTCTCCTCGGGTTCTCAGCCGAAGTTTCCTCTGGTTCTCAGCAACAATGTAAATTCTTTCACCTTTGTTTTCACCAGCACTGGAACGAAGGCAGGAACTCCAGATGGCTAAAGAAAATTCTGTAGCATTTCACTAAGAAACCAACCTTTGGAACAATTTAGTACATTATCTCAAGGTTTTTTTACATTTGAAATAAGCCTTAATAGTACTCATTACTCATCAGTCTTCTGGTGTGGGAGACCCATTGCAGTTACTGGCCTTGGAAATGATCAAACTTCAGGGATACCAGTAGCGTCTTCTGCCAGCTGTAGCATCCTGGGCAGCCCCAGATGGCCCTGGGGAGAGTCCCAGACTCAAACTTCTTCCAGGCACATGGAGCAAGAGCCTGCGAGACTGTGCCTCCAGGTCAGGTCTACATTTGGGCTCCTAGTGGCCATCCGCTCCCCCGGGCAGGGGGGCAGGGAAGAGCCAGCAACTGCCACTTGGAAAATTCTTGCTGCGCCATGATCGGCTTGGGCAGGTGGCAGCCACCTTGTCGTTTCACGCACCCTCCGGTAACGAAAAGAATTCAGTAATAGCCTTTTGCTGCAACTTTCGTCCTGATAATCTTTGTTCTTCTGAACTTTCTTTTTCTTTCTGACTAGAGTTTCTGGGCTTTTATCAACACATGCCCTAATTATTCTTGGTTCCACTGGGGTGCCTTTCTCCCTTATCAATTTACTTCTCACCTCTTCCATAATTTTCGTCACAAAGACAATACAACATTTCAAGACAAAACAAGACACAAACATACTGCATCAATCTTCTCCATTTTCTCAAAATGTCCATTTTTCCTCTCGCCCTATCTGCCTAGGGACGAGCAGATTGCTCCCGTCCTATCTATGGACGGGCAGCTTTTTTTTGTCACTTTCCCCCGAGTGTCCCGGGGCTCCCTGTAACGGGCCACCATCTGCCGCAGTCCGGCTGCAGCAGAATAACCGGGAGGGTGATGAATAACTTGTGTACGTTGATGCAGCAGGAATGAGAGCCGTTTATTGTAGGATCTGAGCGATATTTGTACATTTTACACAGCTAATCAAATTAGCATAAAATAGATACAGGAGTCAACCAATAAAGAATCTCCACACTTAATGGCTCGCTTTTGTTACTTCACAAACCACTCCCTCTGGCATTTTGCCAGGCACCATGAAGACATCTTTACAGACTCTAACATTTCTCTGGCAAAATAACAGGTGCCATCCTGACTTGTTTACAGTCCTTAAAAGCCCATCCTCGGAGTTGGATGTCCCCCAGAATGATCCTTCCACTTCCCTCTAACCCAAAAAGTCAGAGATATTGTCTTTCAGCCGGGGCCACGTGTCCACCCAGATCAATAGCCATATAACCCTTCCCCCACGATCCTATAATTCAAAACTTCCACTCCTCCCCCTCTTCCCTTCATTCTCCCTGAGTCACAAGACTGGACACTCCTCCCCCTCCTTATCCTCTACCCTTGCTCCACAACCCCCAACATGATCTTGATGATCTTCCCGACACTGACTCAGCCTCTCCAGCACTAGAGGCATTTAGTCCGGACCCAAGCCCTCCAGGGGACTTCCCTGCAGTAGCAGCTGCCCCTACGACCCTGGAGGAAGCTGGGCCAACTAAAGAAAACCGCCAGCAATGGATAATAGAAAACTCGGAAGCCCCTGTGATGCTCCCTCTCCATCCTTACGGGCCAATGAAATGACACAACTGGGACCCCAACACCTTTGAAGGTAGGTAGCATCTTTCCACTTATCGCCAGGCTCTAATAGCAGGTCTCCGAGCGGCCGCCAGAGGGCTGACTAATTTCGCCAAGGTAAGAGAGATTATCCAAGGGCCTAATGAGTCTCCCTCTATGTTTCTTGAGAGAATTATGGAATCATTAAGAAATATACTCCTTTTGACCCTCAGGCAGAGGACCAAAGAGCATCTGTTGGAATGGCCTTTATCGAGCAGGCTGCCCCAGATACTAGGAGAGATTTACAAGGTCTAGATGGATTACAACATATGACTTTAAGAGATTTATTCAGAGAGGTTGAGAAAGTATATTATAAGAGAGAAACTGAGGAGGAGAGGAAACAGAGGAGAGAGAAGGAAAGAGAACAAAAGGAGGATGAAATGAGCAAAAGGCAGACTAAAGCATTGGCTAAGGTTTTGTTCACAGCAGCAAATACGCCAGAAGTTAAAAAGCAGGAAGACAGGAAGGGATACCTGGTCCCATGCCAAAGGCTGCCCCTGGCCTCAGATCAATGTGCCTACTTTAAAGAAAAAGGACACTGGGCCATAAAGTGCCCCAAAAAGAAGCAGCCACCCCAGCCCGCCATGCTGACTCTAGAAGAGGACTAGGAATGTCGGGGCTCAGATCTCCTCCCCGAGCTCAGGGTAACATTTGAAGTGGAGGAGACTCTAGTGAACTTTGAAGTGGATACAGGAGCAGTATACTCAGCCCTTAAGACCCCACTTGGCCCCCTATCAAATAAAGGGTCTCTTGTTCAAGGGGCTAATGGCAGTAGATATCGGGCTTGGACAACTAAGAGTATTATGGATGTAGGAAAGGGAAAAGTCCACCACTCTTTCCTAGTAGTCCTAGAATGCCCAGCCCCATTGATGGGCAGGGAACTGCTTACCAAACTCCGGGATAGAATAACCTTTAACTCTGATGGTCCCCAAGTGAAGTTTCTAAAGCCTTCAGTAAAAACTCCCATTGTCACGGCTTTGACTATGTCCACAGAAGATGAACAACAACTCTTCTCGCTCCCTAGGACTGATCAAACAGGCAAACTAGCACATAAATGTATAAAAGATTATCCTAATACCTGGGCAGAAACTGCTGGATTAGGTCTTGCCATAAAACAACCTCCAATAGTAGTAGAATTAAAAGCCTCTGTCTCTCTAATCAGTGTTAAACAATATCCTCTAAGCAAAGAAGCTAAGGATGGGATAAGGCGCCATATTCAGAAATACCTGGCTCTTGGTATCCTAAGGCCCTGTAAATCAGCCAGGAATACCCCCCTGTTACCAGTAGGAAAGCCAGGAACTGGGGACTACCGTCCTGTTCAAGACCTAAGAGAATTAACAACAGAGTGCATGACATTCACCCCACAGTACCCACTCCATATAATTTGCTTAGCACTCTGAATCTGGAGCGGGAATGGTACACTGTGGTGGACTTAAAAGATGCTTACTTCTGCTTTCCACCTACATAAGGACAGTCAGTTCCTGTTTGCTTTCAAGTAGATAGACCCAGAAACTGGAAATCTGGCCAAGTAACCTGGACTAGACTCCCACAGGGGTTCAAGTACTCCCCCACTCTCTTTGATGAAGCCCTCCACAGGGACTTCAACGACTTCAGAACTGTACACCCCGAAGTCACCCTACTCCAATATGTGGATGATCTCCTACTGTCAGCCGACACCAAGGAGAACTATGAGTCTGGGGCCCAAGCACTATTATCTGAGCTTGCTCGGCTTGGATATAGGGCTTCTGCCATAAGGTCCAAATTTGTCAGCAAGAAGTAATCTTCCTTGGTTATTCTCTTAGGGGTGGCAAACAATGGCTCACTGAGCGCAGAAAACAAACTGTTGTGCAGATACCGCCCCCATATAATAAGAGACAACTCAGAGAGTTTCTTGGGACTGCCGACTCTTGCAGGTTATGGATTCCTGGGTTTGCATCTCTGGCTGCCCCTTTATACCCGCTGATAAAGGGGGATGCCTACTTCCAATGGAACCCTGAGCACAATAAGCTTTTTATAATGTCAAAAAAAGGTGCTGCTATCTGCTCCGGCCTTAGCACTCCCAGATGTAGAAAAACCCTTCACTCTCTACATCGAGGAAAAGAAAGGAATAGCACTGGGAGTGATCACTCAGACTTTGGGACCTTTGAAAAGGCCCGTAGCATTCTTATCAAAAAAATTGGACCCAGTTGCTAGCGGGTGGCTCCATTGCTTAAGAGCTATAACAGCGGCAGCCCTTCTAATAAAAGATGCTCGTATATGTACTTGGGACAGAAGCTAACCATTATAGCCCACCATGACCTGGAGAGCATCATCTGTCAGCCTCCAGAAAGGTGGCTATCAAACTTCAGAATAAACCACTACCAGAGCCTCTTGCTTGACAAAGGCAGAATAATGTTGGGACCCCCTGCTCCACTCAACCCGGCTACACTGCTGCCAGAAGTATCATCAGGACCCGTCGCTCATGAGTGTCAACACATACTGGCAGAGGAAAACAGTATACGACGAGACTTGAAGGATCAGCCACTGCCTCGCCCTGAAGTCGTATGGTTTACGGAGGGCACCAGCTTCCTCCAAGACGGTAAGCAGCGGGCTGGAGCAGCAGTAGTTAGCGAAACTAATGTCATCTTGTTCTCTGGTCTCCCAGAAGGGACATCAGCCCAAAAAGCAGAACTGATTGCCCTTACGAAACCATTGGAACTAGCAACAGGCAAAAGGGCCACCATATACACATTTGTCACTGCAAATGTGCAGGGGGCTACTTACCAGCAAAGGTGGCTATTAACCTCCACTGGGAAAGAAATAAAGAACAAAGATGAGATCCTCCAACTTCTCTCAGCAGTGCAGGGCCCTAAGGACCTAGCTATAGTGCACTGTCCAGGGCACCAGAAGGAAAACGACCCCGTGGCGGTTGGAAACAGAAGAGCAGATTAGGAAGCTTAATTGGCAGCCCTAAATGGAGTGACTCTTTTAACTTTTTCCACAACGGGGAGAACAAAAAGTGGTCAAAAAGATCCTAGAAGACATTTTCCAAGGTTCGGCCTGCCTAAGGTACTAGGGTCTGATAATGGACCAACATTCGAAGCCCAGGTAAGTCAGGGATTCACCAGGACCCTGGGGATTAATTGGAAGTTACATTGTGCTTATAGACCCCAGAGCTCAGGACAGGTTCAAAGGATGAATAGAACCATCAAAGAGAACTTAACAAAATTAAGCTTGGAAACCGGCATAAATAATTGGATTATGCTCCTACCTTATGCACTGTTTCATGCAAGAAATGACCTCTCTGCCTCTTTGGGTAACTTAACCCCTTATGAAATACTCTATGGTGCCCCTCCTCCAGTAAGGGACCTAATCCCAACTCTGAGACTTAATGATTCCTTTCACACCCCCTTGCTTGACAGACTTAAAGCCCTTGAACAAACCCAACACCCAGCAATACCTGTGGAAACAGTTGGCCACTGCTTATCAGCCTGGAGATGAGGGAACCCCACATCAATATCAAGTTGGAGACTTTGTCTACGTGAGACGGCATCAGGTGTCATCCCTGGAACCCCACTGGAAAGGACCATACCAGGTGCTGCTTATAACACCTACAGTGGTGAAAGTGGATGGGATCACTTCCTGGATCAATGTCTCCCATCTCAAGCCTGCGCCCTGTCCAGACTCCGGCTGGAAATTGGAACAGACTGGTAACCCTCTCAAGTTGCGTGTCCGTCTTGTGGGTAGGGCTATGGATTCTTGGCCTGACCAGCAGCAGTCCTAATCCCCATCAGCCTGTTCAGCAACAATGGCAAGTTATAAATCCTACTGGGCAAGTAGTGTGGTCTATTTCACATAGAGCCCCCTTATGGACTTGGTGGCCATCTCTCCACCCGGACATTTGTCAGCTTGCCATAGGCCTCTCTGACTGGGATCTCCCTGACATAGAGGACCCCACACAGATCCCACTCAAACCCAAACCAGGGCAACATAGACCACCTTACCCCATGAATTATGGATGTCATCTCCCCCAGCCCAGGTGTAAACTAGCCAGTCTTGATTTTTACGTGTGCCCAGCTGATTTCCAAAGTCGCAAACAGGCCCAACCCTGTGGAGGACCCAGTGCCTAGATCTACCAGAACCCCTCTATCATCTCATACTTCCCAGTTTCCGTTTTTGGCTACTTCTCCAGTCCAGAGTACAGGTGACTCCTCCCCCTGGGAACTAAATAAAGGAACCTTTATGGTACTGAACTCCACATAGTCAGAACTCCTTGCATTTCATCCCAGGTATTGGACAGCTCTCTAAAATATTGTGTATTGGTGCAGAAACTCCCCAGGGTGCTCTATCATGATGCAGAAACATTTGAAGGTCTACTAGGGGGACAAGAAAACCCGATTTCGCTGGGAGCCTGTGTCCCTTACTCTAGCCATCCTATTGGGGATAGGAGCTGCTGCAGGAGTGGGTACAGGAACAGCTGATATGATCCGTGGGTCACAACAAATGGCCCAATTAGAAACAGCAATATCTCAAGACTTGAAGACGTTAGAGACCTGCATCACAGTTTTTCAGAAATCCTTAACCTCTCTCTCTGAAGTGGTTTTACAGAACAGGTGAGGATTAGACCTCCTCTTCATGAGGGCGGGGAGCTTCTGGGCTGCACTGAGAGAAGAATGTTGTTTTTATCCTGACCATACTGGAGTTGTAAAAGAATCCTTGAGTAAATTGAGAAAATGCCTTGAAGAGCACCAGAGAGAAAGGGATATTCAACAAGGGTGGTTTGAGTCATGGTTTACCCAGTCCCCCTGGTTAACTACACTCCTATCAGCCTTAGCAGGACCCCTGATCATCCTTATGGTGTTGCTAGCTGTGGGAACTTGTTTGCTTAATAGCATGTTTACCTTTCTCCAGGCTCAGATTGGGCATGTAAAACTCATTGTAATCAGACAGAAATACGCTCCACTGGCAGAAATAGAATGTGAGACCCCGCAATAATTATGATTCATTATTTTTAAGATTAAAAGTTTTCAGAAAACGCAGTGGGAAATTAAATAATAAAAGAAATTGAAATTGAAACGTAAAGAACCAGGTTTTATAAAGTTTACAAGCTGCACTCAGAACCTGAAATTCCTGTGGCAGTTAAGACATTTCCCGGAACTGCCCATTAGATGTGTGTTGAAATCTTCCCTGACCACCTAGTTACTTAACAACCCCTTCCCAGAAACCGTGAAGCTCAGCACATATACATCTCAGGGCTTCAACCAATCAGTTTAAATGTATACCCATTCTCAGGGCTGACCAATCACCCCTGCCCGACGTGTGTCCGCCAATGAATGTGCTAATCATGTTTTAGAGTTGTTATTTGATTTTTCCGTGGTATATGATGATTTGTAAAAGGAGGCTAGAATGTATGTAAAGTCCCTGCCCTCTCTAAAGAATGTATATAAACCCTGCTCAGTTGTTCTCGGGGCTCTTTGCTCTTTGCTCCTCTGGAGTGAGCTCTGAGCCCCAGCATGCTGGACCCCCAAAAAACCCTTGGCTGTGGCATGAGACAGTCTCTTGGTGGTCTTTTCCTCCAACATTCGACCGACCTTTTCACCTATCAAGGACCTGAGAGAGCAAAAGTCAACTCCATGTCAACTTACATATCAAACAACCTGGTCAGAATGAAGGGATGTGTCTGAATCAGCCTCTCTCTTCTTAATGTAGATTAAATGGACCAAACCAGGCCTGTGTGGACAGCTGTTCCCAGGTGCCTATGGTTGATATACCATTCTAACTTGTGAAAGTGTCACATGAAGTAGGGGCAGCCTCCATCTCATGGGACCCTTGGAAGCAATTGTTAGAACAAAGTGATTGCCAAGGCAGTGACCTCGTTCAGTTCCTGAAGGAAGTGACCTACCACACTTTCTTGTTGATGGAACTCTCTGAACTTGGGATCCAGGAAGCCAGGCACACAGAGCAAGGCCCAGTCCCAGTCCCTGTGGTCTCAATTGTTTGGATTTACCAAGGACAGAGTCAGTCTTTACTGGTACCTACTTATGTGATGATGGCCAAATGCCAGGAGAGCTTTGAAGAGGGGCCTTTTCTGGGAAAGCAGGTAGTGGCTAAACCATGACTCCTGACAACTTCAAAGAGTTGGCCAAAAAGACCAGATCTGAGACAGGACACGCAATTTGGGGGGAACATAGTAAGGCCTACCAGTCAGAGGACACTCAAGATAGTCACAGACATACTTGGGGGAAGGAGGTGCCATTGTGGGTGTTTGAGTTAGTGTGTGGTTTTGTCTCAGGTTCTGAGAATAGGTAGGAAAGGCGGTTTATTTGTTTAGACTGGAATGTTTCGAGAAAGTCGTTTGATAACACGAATGTTTCTATGTCTTTGTATCCCACTGTATCCGTGGTTGTAGACATTTGAAAAGCAAATGCATCAATGGTTGTGTCCTGTGTAGTAGAAAGCTACCCAGCATTCATCCCACCCAATTTAAGAATGGAGAGCGGCTTGCCTTATGGATGGGCAACACCTACTACCTTCCTAAGCTCCTCTTTTCTTCCTGAATACTGGCCACTCTCCAGGATAGCCTCATGGTTTTGTTTCCAAATATGTACCACCTCCAAACTCTGTGACATGACCATGTACTGGATAGCTGAATGGCGAGCAACTCAGAAAACTCAGATATCAGTGTGACCAGTAAAGTCTCAGTGGAGAAACACTGCTTTGGGCCTTTTGCTTACCTATTGTTCTATTGTCCTGAATGTCAGGAAGGTCTTTGCCTCAGGCCACCCCTTTGTGAAGCCTGAAGAAAACAGTTTTTAAATGGAAATGAATGGGCATCACCTGTGGCTCTTTGCTTAATTGCTTTGGAAAGGGATGTGGCTGAATCAGCCTCTTGGCCCTGTGTGAGAGAGTCGCTCAGATTCTCAGCACCTGATGGATCTAAAGAAAGTTTCCAAGTGTGCATCCAAACCAAAATGGCCAAAAGAGCAGTTATTGTGGATGAAGGTTCTCGCCTTCCTCTGTTAGCTTCCTGACCTCCATCAAGTGAGAATATGGATCCTTTGGGTCAAATCAGTTCTTCAAACCCTGCAGAGGCTAGCCGATATGTGCTTAGGTTTTCTCATGACACCAATTCACATAAAGAATCTATACCAGACAGTCAGTAAGCCTCATTCAGGAGAAGCAGAGCAGTTATATAGCCGGCATATTTGATCACTCTTGGTTCACAGGAAGGGTGTCCAGGCCACCCTCACTTTAGGCAAACAAGGGGCAACGGTGCTTATTTTGGACGATGTCTAAGGCTGCACCCCTCATTGAAAACTTTAGTCAGAGGTTATTATGAGTGTCTATATGGAAGAAGATGAGGGTCATGTGGGACTGTTTTGGTTTTAATTGCGGTCAGATGCTGCAGTCTCTGGCTGGGCATAAATCACGATTCTCCACACAGCTTGTAGATTCAAACAGCAATTCCTTATTCCCGAACTCACACAGGCCGTCTACAGACACGTTCTGGGGAAATCCACGTTCTCTGCCCAAATCCACTCTCTGCCCAAATCCACTCTCTGCCCAAATCCACTACTCCTGGGCTTCTGTCTCCCAAATATACTGTCTGACCCTAAGAACTCAAGAGGAACTCAGCAGCAGGATACACCCTATTCTAAATGGGAACACCCTAATCTCCTATTATGCTAAACCGCCCTATTCTAAAGGGGGAACACCCTAATCTCCTATTATGCTAAACCAGGAACACCGTAAACATGGATCCGCCCTGGTCCTTGAGCAAGGTCTCCTTACATGCAATGTCCTGCAAAATGTCCTATTTCCATGAGTTCTTCCACTAAGAAAACATGGGGGTACCCTGGCAAGGAAATTGTCATACCTACTTGGCTGATGGCTCCCAGCATCTTCCCCCTTCTGATTGATTAAACAACAAGTAATGTGGCTTAAGGACCGTGCCTGGTAGGTTGTCCAGTTCAACATATGGTTCTTTCCCATCATTGGAAAACTGACCTTTAGGCGTCAGCTTCCTGTCTTAGGTTGATACCACTGCAACTGGATCATACCCGTCACTGACTACTGGTCCAGCATACAGCCATACTTGTGGATAGGTCTATGCACCAGTGGGGGGGTGAGGTTCTTTGCCTCACCTCTGTTGGCCCCCAAATTTGGCCTTGGTGCCAGTGGGGGAGAGAGGTTAATGTGGCTTAAGGACCGTGCCTGGTAGGTTGTCCAATTCAACATATGGTTCTTAACCGTCATCGGAAAACTGACCTTTAGGCAACTGACCTTTAGTCGTCAGCCTCCTGTCTTAGGTTGATACCACTGCAATTGGATCATACCCGTCACTGACTACCGGTCCAGCATATAGCCATTGGCCCCCAAATTTAGACCATCACTAGCAGAAGGGAGGAGGATACAGAAATGCCACGACACCAAGCCAATTGACAGTTCCTTTGGAAAAGTTGCATCATTGGTGACACCATCAGCAAAAATCACTGGTGACACAATCAGCAAAGATATGCCAGCATTACCACAATTCGCTGTACCAAACGATAGTTACATAGTCTAGGCAAGTTCTGTAAGCAGTTCAAAGTGGAGGAATCCTTCTTCTACTGTTTTCTCTTTGTTTTCCACTATACAAAGTCTAATTTGGGACAGAAAAGATCCATTCTTTATAGGACATATTAGAGCACATATAGGATTGCCTGGAGCCCTTAGTTTGGGCAATGATTTAGCAGATAAAACTAAACACGACATACATATTTTCTCTACACTAGAAGAAGACAATTTCCTTGTCAGCGTACCCCCAATTTTCTTTAGTGGAAGGACTCATGGAAATAGGACATTTTGCAGGACATTGCATATAAGGTGACCTTGCTGAGGGACCAGGGCGGATTCATGTTTAGGGTGTTCCTGGTTTAGTATAATAGGAGATTTGGGTGTTCCCCCTTTAGAATAGGGCGGTTTAGCATAATAGGAGATTAGGGTGTTCCCCTTTAGAATAGGGCATATCCTGCTGCTGAGTTCCTCTTGAGTTCTTAGGGTCAGACAGTATATTTGGGAGACAGAAGCCCAGGAGTAGTGGATTTGGGCAGAGAGTGGATTTGGGCAGAGAGTGGATTTGGGCAGAGAACGTCGTCGATTTCCCCAGAATGTGTTTGTAGATGGCCTGTGTGAGTTCGGGAATAAAGAATTGCTGTTTGAATCTACAAGCTGTGTGGAGACTCGTGATTTGTGCCCAGCCAGAGACTGCGGCATCTGGTGGCTCGTACGTGGAACGCCTGAAGCTTGTGGGTAAGTGAAATTGCTCGCCCCTGAGGGAAGGCAAGAGAATGTTCATGGCTTTTTAAAGACGAGTTATTAAGTATATCAATGGGATAATCATGGTATCCTGTAGAAGGATTTTTCTTCAAGAAATAGATGGCTAATTCTGTTTACTACATTTGTCTAAGATTTTGGTTTCTACAAAGTTCTAATTAATTTACAAAGCTAAAGTGTTAAAATATCAACCACTAAATATAAAATCAAGTACTCTTTACTTATTAAGTTCCATAAGGTAATATATTTAAAAATTATGTGTGTTTTCATAAATTGGTAAATTGAAAAAAGGTTTAATATTGCTTTGGTCTGTGTCTTTGCCAAAACAAGGTTACTAAGTGTTAAGATTCTATCAGGTGTAATTTATATACAAAGAGTATAATAAGTTTCAGTTGGGTTTCAATTATAGTATTATGGTACCATAAAAAAAAACATGAAAGTATTTCATCCTATTAAAGTGGAGTAATTTGTCTAAATCAGAAATTTTATAAGAGTTGTTTCAAAATTTGAATTTATAAAAAGGGTTAATGGTTAAAAAAGAGATAGAAAAAGATTCAAGATGTGGAAATATATTTTAATATAAGAGGTTAATGGAAAAAGAAGTGTTTCTAGATGAGATAATCTCTGTGTGGTAATGTAAAAAGTTATAAAATGCCATTTAAATAGATTTTGAGGAAACTAGACTTACTTTAAAATCTTGAGAAAGGAAGAAGGAAGAAAAAAGGTATGTGTACATGGCAGATTAAGACAAAGCTTCTTAATGGAGTAAAAAAGGCCTTTGGTTGAAGGGCAGCCAAGTAAACTAACATTAAGCAATTTAAACAGAATCTAAGCCTCATTTAAAATAGTGAAGCTGTAGGTGGTGAAAAAGTTCATTTAAAAGTACAGTATAGATGATAATTAAAAGGCTTTAAAAGGTTAATTTGAAGGTGGTTAAGATGCCTTCATGACGGAGGAAAAATTGCATCATTGGTGACACCATCAGCAAAAATCACTGGTGACACCATCAGCAAAGATATGCCAGCATTACCACAATTCGCTGTACCAAACGATAGTTACATAGTCTAGGCAAGCTCTGTAAGCAGTTCAAAGTGGAGGAATCTATCAATCTGTCCGTCTCCTCCCAAAGTCCGTTTCCTCCTAAAGTAAGTTGACTCCTTGATTGAGCATACTTGTTGAGTTATATTCATTGGGATGAAGATAGGAATTCTGGCAATGATGCTAAACAGACATTATCCTGAAAAGAATTATTAAATATAATGAAAAGGAAAGGTGAAAGTAAACAAACAGATCTGTTAACCTCCTTAAAAAACAATCTTTAACAGCTGTTTACCTGATTTAAATTAGTAAACAAGCAGATCTGTTAACCACCTTTAAAAACAATCCTTAACAGCTGTTTACCTAATTTAAATTAATCCATTTAAATCACGTGAATAACAAAAATAATTCGGATCCATATTCTAATGAGCGCTCCTCATATATGAAATATGGAAATACGCACACACAGACATACAACACAAAACACAAATGTGCAAACAAATGTACAACACATAAGATAATAATAAAGGCCTTGTAGCTTTACCTAGGTGAAATCTCCATTGCAATGTTTAAAAACTCCACAGTCAAAAAATGAAACTGATCAGAAAAACATTAACCTAGGTTTGTATGAGCTCAAAAAATAAAAATAGAGCCTTATGATGTGGAAAAATGCAATAATAAAATAGGTATTGAAAAAAGAATCCTGGTTAATCACTGTTGCAGATGTAAGAATGGCCAAGCTGGAGTTCTGGATATCAGCTGTTATGGATTTGAGTCAAATCATCTTCTTTTCGATCTGTAGAAATCGTTTTAGTCAGTATTTCAGGAATCCAAATAGGTTGCTGTTCTCCCTGTGGAAACACACAGACAGAGCCCCGACTCCAGACAATCACTGGGTCAGAACCTTTCCATTGTCCTGTTAGAATATCTTTCCAAAGAACTTTAGGCTTATGCACATTTTTTGGATACATATGTCTTTCTGCAGCACTAAGTCCTGATGAATCCAAATTTAAAAAGTTTAGAGTAAAAAGCGTTATTTTAAGTTTATCTTTGGGGGATATATACCCCTTTCCAATTCCCTCTTTTTGCTTTAATAAGTACGTTTTAATAGTTTGATGATCTCTTTCAACTATGCCTTGTCCCTGTGGATTGTATGGAATTCCTGTTATATGAGTAATACCAAATGAGGAGCAAAATTGTTTAAAAGAGGTAGAGGTATAGCCAGGACTGTTATCAGTTTTTAACTGTTTAGGAACGCCCACAGTGGCAAAATTTTGTAAGCAATGAGCTATAACATCTTTAGATTTTTCTCCGGCATGAAGGGAGTCCATCAAAAATCCGGAAGAACTATCAACTGTAACATGTAAATATTTTAATTTTCCAAATTCTGGCAAGTGTGTGACGTCCATCTGCCAAATATGGTTAGGTATCAGTCCTCTAGGATTGAATCCAAGATTAACTTGTGGTAAAAAGGTCACACAATTTTGACATTGTTTTATTATATGTCTGGATTGTTCCTTAGTTATTTTAAAACGCTTTTGTAAAGTATTAGCATTAACATGGAATTTTTTATGAAAATTCGTAGCTTCTTCTAGTGTAGAGAAAATATGTATGTCATGTGTAGTTTTATCTACTAAATCATTGCCCAAACTAAGGGCTCCAGGCAATCCTGTATGTGCTCTAATATGTCCTATAAAGAATGGATCTTTTCTGTCCCAGATTAGACTTTGTATAGTGGAAAACAAAGAGAAAACAGTAGAAGAAGGGGAAATCCTACCAGCATCTTCAAGAGATACTATAGCATTAACTACATACTGAATATCAGAAAATAAATTAAATACAGAATCTTTAAACATTAAAAAGGCTTGTAAAACTGCATTAAGCTCTACCTTTTGAGCTGATTGTTTTGGTACTAAAAATGTAAAAGTTTGATCAGGGGTAACTACTGCTGCTGTACCATTATTTGGCCCATCAGTGAATATATTTGGAGCATTCATAATAGGGGTTTTTCTTGTCATTTTTGGAAAAACTACAGGATGCTTAGACCAAAAAGACAACAAAGGATTAGATGGTAAGTGATTATCAAATCAAACATTAGATTTACACATGATTATTGCCCAAGTATTTAACTCATTAGCTAACTCATCAATTTGATCCATAGTATATGGAGTAATAATTTTATTGGGAAAAATTCCAAACACTCCCTTTGCTGCTTTTATTCCTTTGAGTATTAATTGTCCTACAGCCTCAGGATACCTAGTAAGAATAGTGTTAAGTGAATAAGATAAATGTATCCACAATAATGGACCTTCTTGCCAAAATACTCCTGTAGGAATATTTTTTGTTGGTAGTACAATAAATAATAAAGGCAAACCTACATCAATTCTATCCAAAAGTATATTTTCCATATATGTTTCAAGAATTTTCAATGCCTTTCTTGCTTTAGGAGTTAACATGCGAGGTGAGTTTGGATCTGATGGACCTTTTGGAATATCAAATAAAGGTCCCAACTCTCCTGTTGGTATGCCTAGATAAGGCCTTATCCAATTTATGTCTCCCAATAACTTTTGAAAGTCGTTAAGTGACTTGAGTTGATCTACTTGTATTTGAATTTTTGGTGGACGGACCATGGTTGAGGATAATAGAACTCCTAAATAATTAATTGGAAAATTTAATTGTACTTTATCTATTGCTATCTCTAGATTATAATTTTTTAATAAGTTTGTAAGTGTTGCATAACATTCCAGCAATATGTTTTTATCTTTATGTGCCAATAATACATCATCCATATAGTGAAATATTTGTAGTTCAGGATTTTGATTTCTAAGTGGCTGGATTGCTTTATTAACATATATTTGACACATAGTTGGACTGTTAGCCATCCCTTGAGGGAGTACTTTCCATTCACATCTCTGATCAGGACCTTCATGATTTAATGCAGGGATAGTAAATGCAAAGCGTGGACTATCCTCGGGATGAATTGGAATTGAAAAAAAAAAAAATCTTTAATATCTATGGCTAAAACATGCCAGGTTTTTGGCAAAGCAGACAATTGAGGAATCCCTGATTGAGCATGTCCCATAATAACCATCTCATTATTAATGGCTCTTAAATCTTGCAATAATCTCCATTTACCAGATTTTTTTTAATGACAAAAATGGGAGTATTATGGGGAGATATGGAAGGTTGTATATGTCCTTCCACTAATTGTTGTTTGACCAGATCATGGGCTACTTGTATCTTTTCTTTAGTCAGGGGCCACTGAGGAACCCACACTGGTCTTTTTGATTTCCAAGTAATTTTTATTGTCTCAGTGGCCCTTTCTGAAAATCCAACCCATGTCTTTCTGTTCCTTGATCTATTTGAATTGGTGCTGCTATATCTTGTCCTTGTTTTCCTAATCTTTTTTCTTTCCTAAAACCTTGTCTAGCCCTAGTAGTGGGCGCATTAGGATTGATGTTATTTGTTAACTTCAAACCTAATTGATCTAGGTCATCTCGTCCCCATAAATTTATAGGAAGATGATCCAATACATATGGCTGTATAGTTCCCTCACAACCTTCAGGATCCTTCCAATATAATAACATTGTTCTTCTATGGGGATTAGCAGACACTCCTAGGCCTCGAAGCGTTTGAGGGGCTTGTTGTAATGGCCAATGTTTTGGCCATTCCTGACTAGATATGATGCTAAGGTCTGCACCTGTGTCCCGTAGCCCATTAAAGTCGTGTCCTTGAATATTTAGTTTTAACATTGGGCGAGAATCTAAATTTAAAGACAACATAGCCCAATTTACACCTGTGGAGCCTCATCCCCTGGAACCTATTTTTACACTATGACTAGGAAATTTATTATGTAGGATGGGTATTATTAACAACTGTGCTATTCTATCTCCAGGTGAAATTACTGATATACCTCTTGGAGAACTAGCTATAATTTTTATTTCACCTACATAATCGAGATCAATTACCCCAGGACTTATCTTAAGTCCTTTTAATGTAGGTGAACTACGTCCCAATAATAAGCCTACTGTCCCTTGGGGAAGAGGTCCTTTTATTCCTGAAGGAATGATTTGAACTCCCATCTCTGGAGTTAGTACTGCTCTGGCAGAGGCGCAGATGTCCAACCCTGTGCTCCCTCGGGTTTGTCTGATGAGGGATTTAATGGACAATGTGTCCTGGGCACTACTCTAATGGTGTTGCTGGGTTCCTCCACTGCCCCGTATATTTGTGGTTGTGGGCCCCGGAGCATTGGGCCCCTTGGTCCGTTTTTTGGCAATGGAGTCTGATGCCTTTCTCCACGATATCATGGGTAAATACCTGGTCCTTGTCCGTTTTTTGTTAAGGGAGTACCCTCTATGGTAGTTTGAGAACGGCATTCATTAGCCCAATGTCTCCCTCTACGGCATCGTGGGCAAATACCTGGTATTCTATTTCTTTGATAACTAGTTTTGTTAAATCCTCCTCCTATGAGGCAACTCCTTTTAAAATGTACTGTTTTTTCACAATCATAGCATGTTTTTGGCCTGGCATCAAAAGCCTGTTGTACTGCAGCTGCCAAGACTTGCTCTTGTTCATTAATATCTCTACATAATTTAATATATGTGTTTAAATCTTCATGTCTCCATGGTCTAATAACCTCTCTGCAGCAACGATTTGCTTGGTCATAAGCCAGTTGTTTTATTAATGGCATTGCTTGTTCTGTATCCCCCAAAATTTTGGCAGCCATTTGAATTAGCCTGTCTACAAAGTCAGCCTAAGTTTCATTACCACTCTGTATTACCTTAGATAGCTGGCCTTGTAAATCTCCATGTCCTTGTAAAGTCTTCCATGCCCTAACTGCATCTGCAGCAATTTGTGCATATATAGCAGGATCATATTCAATTTGTTGCCGCTGACCCTCATAAGGTCCTTTCTCTAGCAACATTTCTAGATTTCTTTGAGGGTAACCGGCTGCTGCATTTCGCCTAGCTGTCTCTGCGCATAATTCCTCATTGGCAACCTTCCATAACAAATATTGTCCTCCATTTAGCACAGATTTACACATGCTAGCCCAATCTGCTGGCGTCATGTCCAAGTTAGTAATGGACTCGACCATGCTTACCGTGAAGGGAGCTTGGGGACCATAGGTTGTTACAGCCTCCTTTAACTGCTTCACTGTTTTAAAATCTAAAGCATGGTGAATTCACTGCCCTCCTGCCTGCTCAAGTACAGGGCATGCTAATCTTTGAGGTCCTGTCTCAGAATCCCAATAATCAACTACGGGGTTTGAGGGCCACTCAGCTGTCTCTATCGGTGGGCCTGTTTTTTGAATTAAACCCTCTTGTGATAAAACGGAGTTAGTAACAGCCTCCTGTTGTGGCCTTTTTCCTAACAACCCCTTATCCTTTAAATTTTCTTCCTCTGTCTGACTAGCTCGAGAGACCTTCTCTTTTGCTTGATCTAAAATGTCTTTCTCCATGTTCTGAACCTCTGACAATTTGCTTAACATATTTTCAGTCTGTTTTAATCTACTATAAAGATAACGCAACCCAATAAGATAACACAAAACAAAACCAAATCTGAATGAAACAAAAACGGAATAAAAAATCGTTGTATCAATTTTCTCTTCCTCAGGGCCGACAAACATCAAACCTTTAGTCAACCAGTTTGCCTGAGAAATTTCTAGAGATAGGCAGCTTGAAAGAAAAACAAAATAAATCAAAAGAAGAACACATTGTTTTTTGAAATGGTCACCCATTCTCTCGCCTTCCCTCAGGGGCGAGCAATTTCACTTACCCCCAAGCTTCAGGCGTTCCGCGTACGAGCCATCAAATGCCGCAGTCTCTGGCTGGGCACAAATCACGAGTCTCCACACAGCTTGTAGATTCAAACAGCAATTCTTTATTCCCGAACTCACACCGGCCGTCTACAAACACGTTCTGGGGAAATCCACGTTCCTGCCCAAATCCACTCTCTGCCCAAATCCACTACTCCTGGGATTCTGTCTCCCAAATATACTGTCTGATCCTAAGAATCAAGAGGAACTCAGCAGCAGGATACACCCTATTCTAAAGGGGAACACCCTAATCTCCTATTATGCTAAACCGCCCTATTCTAAAGGGGGAACACCCTAATCTCCTATTATGCCAAACCAGGAACACCCTAAACATGGATCCGCCCTGGTCCTTCAGCAAGGTCACCTTACATGCAATGTCCTGCAAAATGTCCTATTTCCATGAGTCCTTCCACTAAGGAAACATGGGGGTACACTGGCAAGGAAATTGTCATACCTACTTGGCTGATGGCTCCCAGCAGTCATTTGTGTGGTAGTTAGAAGAGAAGCCTGGGTCCACCTGAACATGAACTCTAGTGTCATTCCCCTTAGAGACTGAGTTATGTAACTCACTTCAGAGAAGTATTGCCATGAATTTTGTTGGGATTTTAGGAGGCCATGCATGAGAGTCGCCCTTGGAAACTGAGATCTAAGCCAATGGTGGCTTTCGTAAGAGCATTGGGAATTTCAGCCAGGATATCACATGATTTTATTCTTATAGACTTGGCAGCCATAGTTGAGAGTCAAATCACACATGGACCTAACATTGTAGACCTCATGGGCCTGGCTTCATGTGTCATTTTGGCCACTCTTTGGGAAGCTTTGCCTCTGCGAGTTCTCCAGAGCATTTCTTGAAATGTGCTACCTCAAAATTTAATGGTTCCTGAATGAATTGAAACCCACGGTTTCTCCAACTTCATCCTTGAAAAATGGCTAGATAAATACCATGAAATTTTTAAAATTCCCATGACCAGGTGGCACTGGAGAATCTTTGGATGTCCTGTTGTTGATCATGAGTATACCAGAGAGTGCCTTGATTGACTGGGTTTCATGAAAATGGTGTAGAACAGAGATGCCAGTATGTTGGAGCCTGCTGAGTAGTGGGCCCAGAGCTGTGGTGTGCAGGTGTGTGGTAAAATATCTGTGGTCGGGCCATGTGGATCTGCCATTGACTTCCAAATGGCTGGTGGCTGACATGGTGGAGACAGGAATCACTTATATGTCTGAAACCTCTCCATAAATGGCATCTTGTTATATGGAGATGTTTCAGGGCAATGTTCAGTATCAAGTTGCTATGGTCAACGGGGCAATCTATGTGGGATAGAAGCTTAGTTGGTGCATTGTCCTGCAGACCCTTACCCACCACACGTGAGAGGACTCCCTCAAGCACTGTGTCCCAGTTGAATTCCTTGCATTTCGTGAAGCAAATACCAAACTCCCAGTGCAGCAGCAAGAAAGTCCATGAAAAGTGGAGGATGACCTAATGGCTTCACAATCCACATGCGGAGACAATTAGCTTTCAGTGGCCACAGTTTACTTACTGTGAAGAGAAGTCAGCACTGCTGCCTCATGTTCTTTGGAAAATAAGAAACAATGTCCTCTAGGTCACATAGATGCAGACCCAGCTTTGATGGTTTCATTAGAATGAAAGCAAAAGCTCCTGACAACAACATATATGTCAAGTGCCCATCCTCAGAGGCAGTTTCTCAAAAAGTCTTTAGGCCAGAAGAGCTCCATGTTTGTGGAGTGTTTACCTTTTAGACCAGGATGCAAGAAATCACCACTGACTCCAATTAAAATCAAATTAAAACAAGCTTATTATTTCCACCACCCTGGCGCCTCTCCTTCCCAAAATGGCGGAAAGAAGAGAGAAACCCCAACTTTCTTACAGCCCAGCTTTATAGCCCAGAAAGTTACACAAAAGGGGGGTTACGGATAACAGAACTCTGACAAGCATCACACTAATGGTAGTTTAATTTTTTTTTTTTTTTTTTTTTTTGCTGACACAAACATCAGAATTTATGGGGACCATTAGAGCCTCAGAGAGTGTCATCTGACCAGGGAAGGCCAATATTTATGAGGTGTCAACAAAGTTTCAGAGAGGGCTGTTATCTGGTCAGAGAGCCAGCCATGGGTGAGTTCAAGGCACGGGCAGGCATTCCAAACAGGTTCGAAATTTGCTGTAATTAATAGTTAAGAAAAATTATCCTTTCTTGGCTTTGTGGCAAGATGGCTCCAAACTTTAATAAAAGATCAGGTTGGGTCTATCATTCCCCCCTTTTCTAATGTGTCCCTTTCATATCTTTCATACGGTAGGTGAAGAGCACTGAGGGAATTTTATTCTCTGATGCAACAGTCTCCCTATTTTTTCAAATCACCCAAAACCGGTCTCCGCGATTTTACCTGACTTAATTAATTACGTATATTGATAGTCTATTTACTTTTGGCTCCACTGTTGTAAGAGGAGAGGCATTACTCATTTTGGCTTCTTCTGAGCTGAGAGAGGGTGACGTGAGGGGGAACAGCATGAGGGACATGAGTTGCCTTTTAGAGATCAGTTCGGTTTGAAGTCTCATTGGGGAAGAACAGGTTGTAAAGTCATCTGGGGATGGGTTCTTCTATGAGAGAAACAAAAAACATGAGTACTGAATAAATGTTGCAGCAGCTAGAACATGTCACTGTACAGAAGTTCCCTCACCAGTCTTTAATATCCCCAGTTATCAGGACTGTCAACTTAATACTTAACATTTAGTGTTACAGTTGTCCCTCCCAATAAGATACAGTTTAATAATTTAATGTCATCTGATCTTGCAAAATCAGTTTACTAGAATGACCTCTGTGTCTAATAGAAAAACCTTTAATTCTGTTACTCAGTGCTGGATAATCATACTAGCCAACACCAAGCCTAACCGTGTAGGTTAGAAATATCTGAGGCCTTAAACTAAAAACTTCTGCCTCTGGCAGCTCCTCTTGATAGTGTCTTTTTATAGTTATCAGGCATTCCTGTCTGAGAATCCTTCTTTGTAACCTCCAGTCTTACTTATTTTGGGAGGCTAATATAAAGTGTATACATTAAAATATTATTATTATTATTATTATTATTATTATTATTATTATTATTATTATTTAAAATGTCCAGGAATGGCTGTATTCTGCTTTCAACTGTCTTTGCTAAGTGTTTAAGATGAAGCAGTCAAACTGACTTATGTTTCTATCTATTGGTAACAGTCAGCTGAGCTTTTATGGTTGCCATTCCTGGGGAGACTTGAGAGCAGCTTCTCAGTTCTGCTAGTGCCTTTTGGGCTAGGTGGGTCCAGGTCTTCCTTGACCATGTGGCTTCCCTCGGCAGCATCAGGGATGTCTCCCTTCTCTGATGACTCTCCTCTTCTTAGCAAATGCACTGATTGACTTTCTGTTCTCCAGTGGTCTCATTAATCCCCCTGATGGGGAGGTTATATGGCCCAGAGTTGAAAAGCTCTTTAGAGAAGTCCCCTGTTCCCTGGATTCAGACTGACTCAGAGGGCAAGAGCCAAATATTAGTTTTCTTGTCCCTTTTCATTTAACTTTAATTTTAAATCCTAATCTTAAATATCCAGCAAATAAATTTTAACTGCCTTATGTTAAGAGTACTGGGCTTTAATGTCTATAACTTTATAATTATTTATCTTTTTATTAATTGGGATCTGTGTTATTCTGTTTGTCTTGTAGGTGATGACTTATTATCTTAAATTAACCCATGTTGTGTTTTAAAGCAACAATTCTGTAAAACACTAACAGAGAATCTTTAGATTACTTATAAGGAAATTATAAAATAAAATTTTTTAACAAGAGTAAATATACTTAGTTTGCATAATAGCTACCCTGAATTTTTTGCTTAGTTATAAATTATATCACCTGTTACAGATCCTAGTAATCTTGACAGAAAAAAAAAACAACTTTTGAACAAAACTTTAAATGAAACATAATCTAACCTACTGTTTTCATAGTCATTCTCACATGTAGTAAGATGGGACACAGAGCCTTATCTCAGGTAAGGCAGGTCTCTTTATAAATCTTAAGGGTTTTAGTTCTAAAGCTGATCTTTTTTTTTAAATATCATTTTACAAAGTTTACATAAATTTTTTTAGGTCACATGAACATTAGCTAACACCGTATGATATCACATTTAAAACATGAATTAAAGAAAGGCTGAAAGTTTTTAACCTTTACATAGATTAGGCTCTCATTAACTTAAAAATACATTTAAATTGTTCCCAAATGTAAAAAGTAACATAAAACTTTACTTATCTTTATGATAACAGATAAATAAATTCCCAATATATATTTTTACCATACAACTTAAGAACGCCAGCATGATATAATGCTCTTTTAAGTTTCTACCTTACAGACTTGTACATGTAAGATATGAGCACATTAATAGCATCATAATTACATTGATGTTTGCACATTAACCAAGTTTAGCTTTTAAAGTAATGGCAGTACAGTTCTCTAAAATAACAGTTCTTATTTAATCAGTTGTTTAATTTTTATGGTTGCTAGCTCTAGAAAAAATAAAACTTAATAAACACAATGTTATGGGTAAACTTATGTTTTAAGAAATTTTTGTCTCTTTAACACATGACTGATTTTTACAATCTTATACAGAATTTAGTACAAACTTGTACAGACCTTAGTTAATCAATCAGATATCTAACAAAAGTACTCATGAATAAGTAATCTCATATGAAATTTAATTTACTTATTTATCAAAATATTAGACAAATGTATTGAAGATTGTAAACCATTTTTTTTGTTGAAGGAAAAGTCCTACAACCAAGTCATATTAGATATTTTGTAGACATTAATATTTTATTAGATATCTGAACACCTAGAAAAACTTGTAAGCTTAAATTTAAAGACATTTATTTTTATCTGTTTATCCAATTTAAACTGAACCATTTAAATAACGTGAATTAAGGATCCTTGGATCCACTTTTTAAAATTTGTTTTTATGAGCGTTTTTTTATGAGCGTTCTTTATATATGTAAATTTTTGTATCATATGTTTGATATATGGATATATGTATATATAGACATACAACACATAACAGAAGTGTGCACACATAAAAATAGTAAAGGCCTTATAGCTTTTCGCAGATGAAATCTGCATTGCAATGTTTCAAAAACTCCACAGTTGGTCAAAGATAGAACTGATCAGAAAAACATTAACTTAGGTCTGTAGGATCAAAATCATGAGCTAAAAAAACTAAATAAAGTATCTAAGGAAAAAAATAAGAGTCCTAGAAAAAACGACTGGACAGAAATTAGTAAAAACCATACAATTTGCCTTTTTTTTCTGCTTAGGCCTCAGATCAGTCTCCTACTGAGCTTGCAGGATTCTTTTATTTGCATTTCAAAATAAGTCCTGGCTGAGGTCAGGAAGGAGCAGGAAAAAACTGCTATTCAGAGCAGACACAACAGGCCTAAGGCATTTTAACCATAATTTTCAGGTTAGGATGTTGAAAATTATGAAACAAGTTTAAGATACAATTCACAAAATTTTATATCTTTACATCTTGTTTTGTCAACAGATACCATAAAATGATTTACTATCTTTGTCCAAATTAATGCACTGGTATGCACAGTGACATTTTCCCAGGCTACCCAATTCAAAATAGGTGAAATAAAAGACTGAATGATTCGGAAGTTACTTGCCAACTTGGAAGGAGAGTTCTTTAGTTTTCCATCCTAAGTATTTAAGTTCTCTGGCATAAATTATCTGAAATCATAAACTAAACAATTACCTAAACCCGACTTTTACCTGCAAGATTGTGCAATGCTTCAAAAACACATTCAGATACCAGATTGTTACAATAAAACATCATCATTTAGACACACATTCAGCTAAGATCATTCCCAAGAAACAATTTAAAATATCAACACATTATTGCACATGTCTTAAAGGGCCAGAAACAAAGACACAAGACAGACAGAAGGGAGCTCCAGACTATGGCCGACAGACAGAAGCCTTTAAAACAGAGCAGATAAGAGAAAAATCTCCTACACCAGTGGCACCATAGAAGTCCCCACAAGGGGACCACATGTTTTTACAGAGGGGCAAGCTGAAATGTAAAATCAAGGGTCTCCATGGTGACTTTACTGAATTTAGTATCCCCTTTTTCTTTTTCTCTTTTTTAAGAAGACAGACGTTACATAATGCTTACAGTGCAGGGAAGGAAGGAGGGAATTCCCTGAAGTAACAGGGCTTCAGCAGCTTCTGGAAGTCCCTCGGTCCCTCCTTTAACTTACAGGATTAGCTCCTCTGGTTCGGTTCCACCCCAACCATGCTCCATCTCCTAACATATCAGTAGTCAGCTCTCAAAAAGTTCCGGGGCGGGGGTGGTGTGGTTTATCAAAATTTGAAACTTAAAGTTCAGTTCCTGACCTTGAAGCCACTAATGCCAATTTAATAATGAGGACAGGGTTTTTGAGAAAAAGAAAAAGGGAGGTTTATTGCTTTGCTAACAATGGAGAAACACAGGGGACTCTGCCCAAAGGTTGTGACTTTTTTGATCTGGAGGTACAAGTGGTTTTAAAGGAGTTTCACTTCTTAACCTGTGAGATACTCAGTTTTTAGCTCTGCAGCAGGCATTGCCTTGTGCAGTGGGTGTGCTCCAGGCAGCCAGCTAGGGGCTTCTCTTATCCTGCTTAACAAAGGGAGGTAAAGTTCATCGCAGTTCCTTAAAACACAGTCCAAAAAGGTGTCACGCTTACTTGCTTTATTACCCATTTTCACGTCCAATTTCTTTAAGTTTTTACCACAGAAATCACACAACAAAACGCACAAAAACAAACAAACAAAAAACATATAGAACACAGAACAAAACAGAAAAAAAAAAACCAGAAACCAGGCACCAAAAAAAAAAAAAAAAAAAAAAAAAAGCAGAGGAGCATTGCAATGTCTTGCTAAAGCTCCTGGGTAGGACCGCGTGCATGCCCATCCACACCTCTCTACCCATCCAGAAGAATTCCCTACATAACAGAACAAAGGACAGCATGATTCTCGTTACAGTCCCGGACAGGAGTATATGTGAGCCTCCCCAGGCCTCCTCTCTGTCATCAGAAGAGATCTCCCTTAACCAGATATCAGATGTTATAAAGGTGCCACTTACCTATGGAGGCCTCCTCCACCAGGTGCTTGCTAATAGTTATAGTCCAGTGGTTCATTGCAGTGCTCCCTGGACCAAAGTCTCACTCCAAGTCGTTGAAACATCTCAAGTTGCACATCCCCTAGAGTGGCTCTGTAGCCGGGGGCCCTGGAGGGAAGGCCAGCTTCAGAATTTCCAACAGTCTGGTCTTGTGATCTGTACTGGCAGGGTCATCTTGCTGCGGAACTGCAAAATGTTAGACCAGGATGAAAGTAAAGACCACTGACTCCAATTAAAATCAAATTAAGGCAAATTTATTATTTCAACCGGCCAGCGGCCTGCCTCTCCCTCACAAAACGGCGGGAACAAGACAGCAACCCCACCTTTCCTACAGCCCAGCTATATAGCCCAGAAAGTTACACAAAACGGGGATTACAGATAACAGAACTTTGACAAGCATCACACTAAATGTAGTTTACTTTTCTTTTTTTTTTTTTTGCTGGCCCCAACATCAGAAATAATGATGACCATTAGACCTCAGAGAGAGTCGTTGTCTGGCCAGGGAAGGCCAAAAATTATGATGTGTCACTAAACTTTCAGAGAGGGCTGCTATCAGGTCAGAGAGATAGGCATGGGTGAGTTAAAGGCACGGGCAGACATTCCAAATGGGTTCAGAAATTGCAGTAATTTATAGTAAACCCAAAATTAGCTTTTCATCGCTTTGTGGCAAGATGGCTCCCAATTTTAATAAAAGATCAGGTTGGGTCTATCAACCCTGTCCCATACTTTTGGAAACTCCTCTTCCACCTCCAAGTTTGTAAACTCCTGAGGATTTTCCAGATATGTATTCACAGATTTTCTAACTCTTCTCCTCTAATTGTGTCTTACTTGTGGGGAAGGCAATGTCAAGTCATCGTTCTGGATGAGAGTGGGAAGATTTTTGTATAGCACATATTTGCATACACATTGGATTCCTTATCTAATTTTCCATTCAAAATACTGAAACCCTGACACTAACCCATACCCTACTAGACTCTGACTACTAATCCTAATATGATGGAGAAACATAACCCAAACAGAATAGAAATACAAGCAGTTCAGAGGAGGCATGGTGTATAGTTGGACTTTCATTTTGCATGATAAAGGGTTGGTGTTATAAATCTAGTCAATTTTTAATTGAAATAGTTCACCATGTGTTTTTAAAGTTAACAAATATGTGAATTCCTGTCTTGCTTTCTCTGTAGCCTATTCAGCACATGTATTTTTGCATGCACATACAGAATCCTACCTATTATCACACGTACATTCTTGTGAGGTAGCTGACTTGCCAGATACAAATTGTGAGAAGAGATCACTCCTCCTAAACACAGTTGGAACTGAAAATTCAATCTATGGGTGAGGTTCCTAGTTTAACAAAATTATAAATAAATCTATGTTTAGTAAAATAAATAGCTTGGGTCTGTGGATGATATATATTTAATGATGAATTTCAATTGGCATATATATTGCTACTTTTTAATGTCTGTGTGGGTGTTTTGTATATATATATATATATATATATATATATATATATATATATATATTTATATATATATAATCTCCAGATATTTCAAAATATGAAAAATATGTGTCTTATTATACACTCCCTAAATTCATTCATGTTCATGTATTTGGATTTACAATCAACTTTTACATGATTATTATCAGAAATATGCATCCACCTGAAATACATATTTTTTTCTAGTACTGAAAACTAACTTCGGTGAATGGTGCATACAAATCCTAATATTTCTACAGTAACTTACCCAGTTTAACATCAATGTAAGTAGATTCCTATGATACAAAATGTTTGTTTTGACGTTCATTTTTATTCAACACTGGTACATTACTATTTCTTCAGTTTATGCACATAATAGGATATATATTTATCCACAAGTTCACAAATTTATAGGCATTTGTCTCTCTATCAATCACTTCCTGCTTCAGAACACATGTATTCCTCCAGGTTTCCTGGCTGGACTTTTCATGAGACTTCTTTCCAAAGACATTATTTTCGATTTCTCTAATCATTTTGGAGCAAAACTCACACACTCTTCATGATAAACCATTACCCTAATATTACCATTAGATGTATAACGGGTTGGAATGAATGATTGTATATCAATATAAGATTTCCTGTATATTTTCAGATATCAATTCAATCCTTTATTTAAAGTTGGAAGTACTTATATTATTTATTCACAGTATGGTCTATTCATGCATTATCTCTATATTGATAGACAAACGTACACCTCTTTGTATCCCCAATACTAATTTATATGTCTTCAAAATATTGCACCCAGAAATGGTGGAAGAAATACTCATGTCACCTGATCTACATATACATTTTATCACAGTAATATTCTGGACAAAACTACAAACATCAAACTTATGTTTTTACCAAAGCCTAAATGGAAAGTGAGCATGGATTATGAAAAACATCTATTGCTCTCAAATGTCAATCCTATTGGTGACTACATATTTCTTTCTTCCTAAGATTATATATTCAACCTCAAGGCTGTTGAAAATGTCTAAACCTATCACTCACTTTATAATTGGCCTGATATCCTAAAATCTCTATTGATATCTGCTTTCCTACATATTTTCCCCAGTTCAACATTGTGACAGATTCTTCACATGTGCTAACATTTACATTCACTCTCTACCTGAAACCCTATTGCTAAAGAACTTTTGGTACAAATCCTATCCTCATTCTTCTTTCTAAACCTATTGAGTATCTTCCTAATCATATTGACTATCTCTTTTTTACTGGATGTTCTCTTCTACATTCAATCATCCAAGGTACAAGGACCTATGCCATTGTATATCGATTTATTGGAGACATTTTTGCAGAACATAATTCAAAGCTAAGTATCCCAATCAAGGGCCCCATGCCCTTCTGGTCTCCAAAGCTTACCTAGATTTCTGTTTACATACTTATATTTCACCTATATATTCTAATAAATATCACAGGTCAGAATAACATTATTCATCCCGAAGAATGATTCCTAACCCAAATTGTACATGTTATTAACCCTAACCATACACTCTTTCCTCAATCTAACTTTACAGAAGAGGAGGTACAGAGTTGGTCTTATAATACAGGAATGGAGGGCATATTCCATCTACTGAGAACCTCAAAGTTCCATGCAGAATTTATCCCTGTAGAAGATGTAGGCTGCTGGGAAGGACCCGAGAGAGAAAAAGTCATCTTTCAAGGCAAACAACCTGGTCAGGATGAAGGGATATGTCTGAATCAACATCTATCTTTTTATTGTAGAGAAGATGGACTAAACCAGGTCTGTGTAGAGAGCTGTTCCTGGGGGACAATGGTTGATATACCATTCTAACTTGTGAAAGTGTCACAGGAAGTAGGGGCAGCCTCCATTTCATGCGAACCTTGGAAGCAACTGTTAGGGCAAAGTGGTTGCCAAGGCAGTGACCTAATACAGTTCCTGATGAAAGTAACCTACCTAACTTCCTTGGTGATGGAACTCTCTGAACATGGGATCCTGGAAGCCAAGCAAACAGAGCAAGTCCCAGTCCCAGTCCACGTGGGCTCACTTATTTGGATTTACCAATGATAGAGTCAGTCTTTCTTGGTACCTACTGATGTGAGGATGGATAAAAGCCAGGAGAGCTCTGAAAAGGGACTTTTCCTGAGAAAGCAGGATGTGGCTCACTGCTGGATCCTGACAGAGTTGGCCAACGAGATCAGATCTGAGACAGGACAGGCCATTTTGGGGTAACATTGTATGGCTCACCAGTCAGAGGACATTCCGGACAGTCACAGACCTACTTTGGGGAAGGAGATGCCTTTGTGGGTGTGGGTGTGAGTTTGTAGTTTTTTCTCATGTTCTGAGAATAATTAGAAAAGGAGGTTTGTTTGTTTTGGAGTGGGCTGATCTAGTAAGTCATTTGAAAAGGTGAGTTTTTCCATGTCTGTGTATCCCATTGTGTCCATTGATGTAGACAGTAGAAAAGAGAATGCATCAATGGATGTGCCCTGTTTAGTAGAATGCTTCCCAGCATTCATCCTGCCCAATTTATGAATGGACTGTGGCTTGCCTTAGGGATGAGCAACACCTAATATGTTCCTAAGTTCCTGTTTTCTTCCTGAATTCTGGCCAATCTCCAGAATAGGCTCATGGTTTTGTACCACCTCCAAGCTCAGTGACATGGCCATGTTCTGGATAGCTTAAGGGAATGGCCAGCATGTCAGAAAACTCAGATATCAGTGTGACCAGGAATGACTCAGTTGAGAAACCCTGCTTTGGGCCTTTTGCTTACATATAGTTTCGTTTCCCTGAATGTCAGGAAGGTCTTTTCTTCAGGCCAAACTTTTTTGAAGCCTAAAGAAAACAGTTTTCAAATGGAAATAAATGGGCATCACCTGTGGCTCTTTGCTTAATTGCTTTGGAAAGGGATGTGTCTGAATCAGCCCCTTGGCCCTGTGTGAGGCAGTGGGTTAGATTCTCAGCACCTGATGGATCTAAAGAAAGATCCCATGTGTGCATCCAAAACCAAAATGGCCAAAATTGCTGTCATTGTGGATGAAGTCTCTAGCCTTCTTCAGTAAGGTTCCTGACCTCCATCAAGAGAGAATAGGGATACATTGGGTCAAATGAGTTTTTCAAAGCCCTGCAGAGGCTAGCCCATAGGTGCTTGGCTTTTATCATCACTCCAATTCACATAAAGAATCTAAACACCACAATCCGAACGCCTCAAATTGAAGAAGCAGAGTATTATTAACGGTAGGCCTATTTGATCACTCCTGGTTCACAGGAAGGGTGCCCATTCCACCCTGACATCAGGCAAATGAGGGGCAAGGTAGCTTATTTTGTACACTGTCTAGGGCTGCGCCCCTCATCGAAAACTCCAGCCAGAGTTTATGATGAGTGTATATATGGACCTATTTGTATATAGGACCATGGTACATGGTCCTATGCCATTGTATATGGATTTATCTGAGACATCTGTGCAGAACATAATTCAAAGCTAAGTATCCCAATCAAGGGCCCAATGCCCTCTGGGCATCAAATAATACTTGGATTTATGTTTTCATACATATATTTCACCTCTATAGTCTTATACATATCGCAGTTCCCAATACCATTTTTCATCCAGTAGAATGATTCCTAACCCAAATTGAAAATGTTATTAATCCAAACCATACACTGTTCCCTCAACCTAACTTTACAGAAGAGCATGAACAGGGTTGGTCTTACAATACAGGAATGTATGGGATCTTTGACTTGCTGAGAACCTCAAAAGTCCATGCAGAAATGATCTCTGCACAAGATATAGTCAGCGATGAAGGACCTGAGTGAGCAAAAGTCTTCTTCCATGGCAAACAACTTGGTCAGGATGAAGAGTTGTGTCTGAATCTGCCTCTCTCTTCTTAATGTAAAGAAGATGGGCCAAATCAGGCCTGTGTGGAGAGCTCTATTTGGGTGCCTATGGTTAATATATCATTCTAACTTGTGAAAGTGTCACAGGAAATATGGGCAGCCTCCATGGAACTCTGGAAGCAACTGTTAGGACAAATTGGTTGCCAAGGCAGTGTGTCCTCATTCAGTTTCTGAAGGAAGTGACTTCACCTCACTCCCTTGGTGATAGAAATCTCTGAACGTGGAATCCAGGAAGCCAGGAACACAGAGACAGTCCCAGTCCCAGTACCAGTGTTCTCACTTGTTTGGATTTACCAAGAACAGAGTCAGTCTTTCTTGGCACCTACCGATGTGAGAATGGCCAAATGCCAGGATAGCTCAGAAGAGGGGATTTCCTGAGAAAGCAGTTAGTGGCTCAATACTGGCTCCTGACAACTTCACACAGTTGGCCAAGGAGACCAGAACTGAGACAGGACAGTCCATTTCAGGGGAACATAGTATGGCCCACCAGTCTGAGGACACTGCGCCTAGTCACAGACCTACTTGGGGAAAGGAGGTGCCTTTGTGGGTGTGGATGTGGTTTTGTGGTTTTGTCTCATGTTCTGAGGATAGGAAAGGCGGTTTGTTTGGTTTAGAGTCAACTGTTTCTAGTAAGTCCTTTGGCAAGGCGAGTCTTTCTATGTCTGAATATCCCACTGTGTCTGTGGTTGTAGATATTAGAAAAGGAAATGCTTCAATGAATGTGTCCTGTCTTGTAGAACACTTCCCAGTATTCATCCTGCGTAATTTATCAATGGACTGCAGCTTGCCTTATCTTTGGGCAACACCTGCTATCTTTCTATGTTCTGGTTTTCTTCATAAATTCTAGCCACTCTCCAAAATAGGCTCATGGTATTGTGTCCAAGATGTGTACCACCTCCAAGCTCTGTGACATGGCCATGTACTGGATAGCTGAAGGGAATGGCCAGCATGTCAGAAAACTCAGATATCAGTGGGACCACACAAGTCTCAGGGAGAAACCCTGCTTTGGGCCTTTTGCTTACCTACTGATATGTTGACCTGAATGTCAGGAAAGTCTCTTGCCTCAGGCACACCCTTTGTGAACCATGAAGAAACACTTTTCAAATGGAAATGAGTGGGCATCACCTTTGTCTCTATGCTTAATTGCTTTGAAAAGGGATGTGTCTGAATCAGCCTCTTGGCCCTGTGTGAAGCTGTGGCTTAGATTCTCAGCACTTGATGGATCTGAAGAAAGATCCAAAGTGTGCATCCAAAACCAAAATGGCCAAAATTGCTGTCATTGTGGATGAAGTCTTAGCCTTCTTCAGAAAGGTTCCTGACCTCCATCAAGTGAGAATAGGGACCCTTTGGGTCAAATGGGTTCTTCAAATCCCGGAAGAGGCTAGCCCATTTATGCTTGGGTATTCTCATGACTCCAATTCACATAAAGAATCTCCACCTCACAGTCTGACCTTCTCCAGAAGTCTTCACCATGGCTGCCTATGGGACTTTCAGGAAAATAGTCGCTATAAAAGACTTCAGTGTACATAAACTTTCTCTTTTTGTGTTGACCTGGTCTACTTGGCAACTGGCTAAAAAATCAGCACTCCTGAGCTAGACACACCCTCACTAGTTTTTCACAAATTATGTGAACAAGGCTCCTGGCCTTGAGCTGGGGCTTCACAGACATTGCTACATTTCTAAGATAAAGAAGTTACAAACTGGGCTCCATGGAAAAAGCTGGCAGGGGGAAAAAAGAAAGGGAAGAAAAAGCTCTCCCCCTCCCAGGTGTTCTTGAAAATTTAACTTGCCCAGACCTAAGGAAAAAACAGAAACAAAAACTGCCTTTTGTGAACTTCTGAAGACTATGAACTTCTGAGCCCCTTCCCATTCATGTTGGGTACAAAATTCTGAAACTACATAAACTTAGGTTTCATGGGATTAATTGATTACAACAGAAGCAATGCCCTCTGAATCTGGTTGCAACCAAATAAGACTGTTTCCCTGTCTTTGGTGCTATCTTTGGTGCCTTGCCTTGTCCGTCCTTACAACAGTTTAATTCTATATACTTAAACATTGTTTGTGTTTTAATAAAATTGTCAACAGATGTGATTAAATGTGTAATGGTGCGGATGTTTCCCAGAGTGCTCTATCATGACACAGATTCATTTGAAGTTCAAATAGGGGGGCATACAATCTGGTTCCTCTGAAAACATATATCCCTCACCTTAGCCATTCCATTGCAAATAGGAGTTGCTTCAGGGTTGGGCAGAGGAACCACTGCTGTGGTCCATGGGACACAACGAATGACCCAATTAGGAGCAGGAATATATAAAAACTTAAAGATATTAGTAACCTCCATCACAGCTTTGCAGGAATCTTTAACCTTTCTCTCTGAAGTTGTTTTACAGAACAGTCGAGGGTTGGATCTCTTTTTCACTAGAGAAGGGGGCCTTTGTGCTGCATTGAGGGAAGAATGTTTTTTTAATGTCGACCATAATGGAGTTGTAAAATAATCTATGAGTAAATTAAAAAGATGCCTTGAAGAGAGTCAAGGAGAGAGAGAGGCCCAAAAATGGTGGTTTGAGTCTTGGTTTACACAGTCCCCCTGGTTAACTACGTTTTTATCAACTCTGGCCCGTCCAATAATAATCCTCATATTATTGCTAACTATAAAACCCTGTTTCCTCAACCATGTAATTTATTTTCTCCAAGCTCAAATTGGACAAGTTAAACTTATGGTAATACCCCATTAAACATAGAATGTGACATCCCCCAATGATCATTTTTATGATTAAAAGTTGCCAGAAGAAGTGGGGAATGAAAGGTCAATAAAATATATACTTGTCACTTCCTGTTTTTCTGTACACTTAACAAAACACTGTTGAAATGTTGAGAAATGTTTCCTAATCTTGTCCCAGAATGTGCTGTCCCCAACGGCCAAACTGCAGTATGTACTCCCTCACCCGGTTGAATGCAAACCACCCACTCACCCTGAACCAATAAACTTCCCTTTCTGCCCTCTCCAAGAAAAGTATATAAACTCTCCATAAGCTCTTCTCAGGGCTCTCTGCTCTAATTAAGTGAGCTCTGAGCCCCAGCATGTTGGACCCCAAATAAACCCTTTGCTGTTGCATGATGTATTCTCTTGGTAGTCTCTTCCTCCGATGCTCGCACGACCTTTACTTGGATGATTGAATATAGAAGAGAACATCCATTCAAAAACTGATAGTCGGAAGGATTAGGAAGAAGAGTGAATATAGAATTTGGAAAAAAAGTTCTTTAGCAATATGGTTTTGGTTAGACAGTGAATGTAAATGTCAACACAAGTTAAGAGTCAGTCACAATGATGAACAGGGGAAAATATGTAGGAAAGCAGATATCAATAGAGACATTATGAAATCAGGCTAAGTATAAAGTGAGTGAGAGGATTAGACATTTTCAACAGGGTTGAGTTTGAATACACAATCTTAGGAAGAAACAAATATGTACTCACCAATAGGACTGACATTTGAGAGCATTAGGCAACATCACATGGATGATTGTAGTAATCCTTTCTCACTTTCCATTTAGGCTTTGGTACAATCATAAGTGTGACCTTTGTATTTTGTGTCCAGAATATTACTCTGATAAAATGTATTTGTAGATCAGGTGACATGAGTATTTCTTCCACCTTTTCTGAGGGCCATATTTTGAAGATGAATAAATTAGTATTGGGGGTACAGAGAGGTGTACCCATTGTCTATGAATATAGAGATAATGTATGAATACACCATACAGTGAATAAATAATATAACTAGTTCCACTTTAAATAATGGATTGAATTGATATCTTAAAATATATAAGAAATCTTATATTGATATACAATCATTCATTCCAACGAGTTATACATCTAATGGTAATATTAGAGTTATGTTTTCTCATGAAGGGTGTGTGAGTTTTGCTTCAAAAGTGATTATGGATTTGGAAAATATTGTGTTTGGAAAGAAGTCTCATAAAAATACCAGTCAACAAACATAGAGGAATTCATGTGTTCTGAATAGGAAGTGATTGAAAGTGAAACAAATGCAAATAATTTTGCTAACTTGTGAATGAAATACATATCCGATGATATGCATAACCTGAAGAAATAGTAATGTACCAGGATTGTATGAAAATGAACGTCAAAACATACATCATGTCCCATAGTAATCTACTTGGATTGATGTTAAACAGGGTCAGTTACTGTAGAATAATTAGGATTTGTATGCACCATTCACTGAAGTTAGTTTTCAGTACTAGAAAATAAATATGTATTTCAGGTGGATGAATAATTCTGAGAATAATCTTGTGAAAAGTTGATTCTAAATCCACATACATGAATATGAGTGAATTTAGGGAGTGTAAAATAAGACATATATATTTCATATTTTGAAAAATCTGGAAAATATATATATATATATATATATATATATATATATATATATATATATATATATATATATATATGTATACACACACACACATATATACAAAAGAACCCCACAGATATTAAAAGGTAGAAATATATGCAAATCGAAATTCATTATGAAATATATATCATCCACAGATGCAAAAATATTCATTTTACTGAACATGGATTTATGTATAATATTGTAATACTAGGAAGCTCACCCATAGGTTGTATTTTCAGTTCCAACTGCGTTTAGGAGGAGTGATCTCTTCTCATAAGTTGTATCTTCCATCAGCCACCTCACAAATTGTGCATGTGATACCATGTAGGAATCTAAATGTGCATATAAAAATACATGTGTTGAATTGGCTACAAAGCAAGGGAGAAAGGAATTCACATATTTGTTTACTTTAAAAACACATGGAGAACTATTTCAATTAAAAATTGTCTACATATTTAACACCTACCGTTTATCATGCAAAAGGCAAGTCCAACTATACAGCATGCATCCTCTGAACTGCTTGTATTTCTATTCTGCTTGCGTTATTTTTCTACATCATTTTAGGATTATTAGTCAGAGTCTAGTAGGGTATATGTTCATGTCAGGGATTCTGTATTTCAATGGAAAATAGGAAAATGAATCTATGAGTATGCAAATATGTGCTACACAAACATCTTCTCACTTTCATCCAGAACAAAGCCTTAACATTACCTTGGGCCCAAGTAAGACACAATGAGAGGGGAAGTGTTAGAAAATCTGTGAATACATATCTGGAATGGAAAATGCTCAGGAATTCACAAACTTGGAGGTGGTAGATGAGTTTCAAAAAGTAAGGGACAGGGTAAACTCTCCACAAACATGGAGCTCTGCTGGCCTAAAGACTTCTTGAGTAACTGCCTCTGAGGATGGGTCCTTGAAATATATGTTGTTGTCAGGAGCTTTAGCTTCCTTTGTAGTGAGACCATCAGAGCTGGATCTGCATCTATGTGACCTGGAGGACATGTTTTCTTATTTTCCAATGAACACGGTGCATCAGTGATGAGTTCTATTTTTGTAGTTAAACTATGGCCATTGGGGAAAAGTGTCTCCCCGTGTGGACTGTGAAGCCCTTTGGTCATCCTCCAATTTTCATTGTCTTTCTTGCTGCTGCATAGGGAGTTTGTTATTTGTTTAACAAAATACAAGGAGTTCAACTGGGACACGGTGCTGGAGGGAGTTCTGTCACGTGTGGTGGGTCAGGGTCTGCAGGAGAATGCACCAACAGGCTTCTATCCCACAGACATTGCCCCCTTGACCATAGCCACCTGATTCTGGACATTGCCCTGAAACTTCTCCATATAAAAAGATGTCTTTACATATAAGGGACTCCTGGCTGCACCATGTCAGTCACAAGCCATTCAGAAGCCAATGGAAGATCCACATGGCCCCGCCACAGATGTTTTATTACACACCTGCACACCACTGCTCTAGGCCCACTACTCAGCAGGTTCCAAGTTACTGGAATCTCTGTTCTACACCATTTTCATGAAACCCAGTCAGTCAAGGCACTGTCTGGTATACTCTTGATTAGCAACAGGACATCCACAGGTTCTCCAGTGCCACCTGGTCATGGGAAATTCAAAAATTCCCTGGTATTTATCTAGCCATTTTTCAATAATACAGTTGGAGGCTCTGTGGGTTTCAATTAATTCAGGAACCATTAAATGGTGAGGAAGCTCGTTTCAATAAAAATTCTGCAGAACTATCACAGGCAAGGCTTCCCAAAGAGTGCCCAAATGGTCACATGAATCCAGGCCCATTGAGGTCTACAATGTGAGCTCCATGTGTGTATTGACTCTCACCTATGGCTGCCAAGTCCTTAAGAATAAAATCATATGATATACTGGCTGAGATTCCCAGTGCTCTGTGCAAATCCACCCTGGGCGTAGATCTCAGTTTCCAAGGCGACTCTCATGTGTGGCCTCTTAAAATCCCAACACAATTCATGGCAATACTTCTCTGAGGTCAGTTCCAGAACTCAGTCTCTAAGGGGAATCACACCAGAGAACAAGCCCAGGTGGACCCAGTCATCTCTTCCAACCACCACACAAATGACCAAAATTAAAACCAAAATACTGCCACATGGCCCAAATCTTCTTCCATATCATAACCTCTGACTGGAGGTTACCATGAAGGATGCAGCCCAAGTTGGTGTCCCAAATAAGCTCCCTTCCCCCTCATTCGCCTAAAGTCAGTGTGGCCTGGACACCATTCCTGTGAACCAAGAGTGATCAAATAGGCCTGCCGTTAATACTGCTCGACTTTTCCATGGGCCTGGTACAGAGGAGGAAGACAGGGAAGCAGGGCTGAGAGCAGCTCCTTGGATCTGAGAATGAGGAAGGAGAGATGTAAAAGAATAATGGGAAAGGGTTTTGGGATTTTCCTAGCAACAAAAACATGAGCAGTAGAACATGTAGAACAGAGGGGGAAACGGGAGTGAGTATACAAAAAAGCCTGTGAGGGACTTTAAATTTTTAGTAACCGTTTTCAGTGATGACAAAGCAACATTAAAGGCCATTTTCATTACATCTTGGATACTGGTATGTGGGTTCTCCTCAGCTGGTTTGAGATTTTGTTTAGCTGGTAACAGGACCTGTTGGGACCCAGTGCGGCCACTGACAAGAAAAGAGAGGAGTGAGTGAGTGGAGGGGTACCTCAGTAGCTGCTACCTCAGGAAGGGGGCAGTGGTCTGAGATCCAGCAGAGGTTTGGGTTTTTGATCTATTAATTGTAGGGGAGAAATCAAGTTGCTGATGTGGGAGTGACAGCAGAGAGTCTGGAGTAGAAGGCTGAGGGTGAGCATCTATTGGAGAAGCATAGTTCAGGATGTGAGCAAAGGAGGGAAAAAGCCTCCACATAGGAAAATCTCCTTTCACCCTTTTGAGCACTTGTAGAAGTTTAAAAGGTCACACAGAATTTGAGGATCTAGAGACCCCTCTGTGGGCCATCAGGTTTGGTTATCTAATTGGTAATAATGCCAATATTGTGTACAAAATTGGATGAGGAGTTTGGGTTCCATCTGGAAGTCCCTGTATGCTGACATCCCCATGACTTACAGAAGAAGTCGGCTTTCCCCCACACAGCTGTGACTGTTTATGGCTTTCACAGTCCGCCAGGCAAACATAGTAATCTAGGCTAACCAACCTGCATGTGGCTCACGTGTCCCTACAAACATAATGTTTGTTTCCATTATCTATGTATGGAAGGGATTTAATGGAATTTTAGTGTAATCCTCTTCATCAGGGATATCCCATTAGATAAGACTTATAGCCAGCTGAGAAATGTCTGGGTGGAGAGATGGTCATCAGGTCCTTAAGGGGGATGTATGCAAGATACACCATACTTCCGGTTTTCTTCCTAAATTCTGGCCACTCTCAAGAATAGGTTCATGGTTTGGTGTCCAAGATATGTACCACCTCCAAGCTCTGTGACATGGACATGTACTGGATAGCTGAAGGAAATGGCGAGCATCTTATAAAACTCAGATATCAGTGTGACCAGTAAAGTCTCAGTGGAGAAACCGTGCTTTAGGCCTTTTGCTTACCTTTTGTTCTGTTCCCCAGTAAGTCAGGAAGGTTGATGCCTCAGGCAACACCTCTATGAAGCCTGAAGAAAATATTTTTCAAATGGAAATGAATAGGCCTCACCTGTGGCTCTCTGCTTAATTGCTTTGGAAAGGGGTGTGTCTGAATCAGCCTCTTGGCCCTATGTGAGGCTGTGGCTTACATTGTCAGCACCTGATGGATGTAAAGAAAGATCCCATGTGTGCATCCAAAACCAAAATGGCCAAAATAGCAGTTATTGTGGATGAACTCTCTCACCTTCCACTGTAAGGTTCCTTACCTCCATCAAGTGAGAATCCGTATCCTTTGGGTCAAATGAGTTCTTCAATGCCCTGCAGAGGCTAGCCTAGAGGTGCTTGTGTTTTCTCTGGGCTAAAATTCATATTAAGAATCTAAACCTCACAGTCAGAAGGCATCAAATTGGAGAAGCAGAGCAGTATTAATGGCACACCTATTTGATCACTCCTGGTTCACATGAAGGGTGTCCAGGCCACCCTGACTTAGGCCAATGAAGGGCAAGGGAGCTTATTGTGGACACTGTTTTGGGCTGCATCCCTCATGGAAACCTACAGCTTGAAGTTAAGATGAGTGTCTATATGGAATAAGATGAGGGTGATGTGGGAGTGTTTTGGTTTTAATTGTGGTCATTTGTGTGAGGGTTGGAAGAGAGGTGTAGGTAAACCTGGGCTGGAACTCTGGTGTGTTTTCCCTTAGAGACTGAGTTCTGGAACTGACCTCAGAGAAGTATTGCCATGAACTGTGTTATGATTTTAAGGAGGCCACGCATGAGAGTCGCCCTTGGAAACTGAGATCTAGGCCCAGGGTGGCTTTCCACAGAGCACTAGGTATCTCAGCTAGGATATCACATGATTTTATTCTGAAAGACTTGGCAGCCATAGTTGAGAGTCAAAAGACACATAGACCTCACATTGTAGACCTCAATGGGCCTGGCTTCATGTGACCTTTTGGCTACTCTTTGGGAAGACATTCATGTGAGTGTCCTCCAGAGATTTCACTGAAATGAGGTTCCTCACCATTTAATGGTTCCTGAATAAATTGAAACATACAGTGCTTCCAACTTCAACCTTGAAAAATGGATAGATAAATACCATGAAATTTTTGAAATTCTAATGACCAGGTGGCACTGGAGAACCTTTGTATGCCCTGTTGCTGATCATGAGTGTACCAGATAATGCCTTGATTTACTGGGTTTCATGAAAATGGTGTAGAACAGAGATGCCAGTAAGTTGTAGACTGCTCAATTGAGGGCACGAGCTGTGGTGTGCAGGTTTGTGATAAAACATTTGTGGTGGGGCCATGTGGATCTGCCATTGCTTCCAAATGGCTTGTGACTGACGTGCTGCAGCCCGTAATCCCTTATATGTTTGATCTCTTCATATAAAAGCATCTTGTTATATGGAGAGGTTTCAGGGCAATGTTCAGAATCAGGTTGCAATGGTCAAGGGGGCAAGCTATGTGAGATAGAAGCCTGGTTGATGTATTCTCCTGCAGACCCTGACCCACCACACCATTAAATTTTGAGGAAGCTCATTTCAATGAAAGCTGTGGATAACTCTCACAGGCAAGGCGTCCCAAAGAGTGCCCAAAAGGTCACATGAAGCTAGGTCCATTGAGGTCTACAATGTGAAGTCTATGTGTGTTTTGAATCTCAACTATGGCTGCCAAGTCTTTCAGAATAAAATCATGTGATATTCTGGCTGAGATACCCAGTGCTCTGTGGAAAGCCACACTGGGCCTAGATCTCAGTGTCCAAGGGCGACTCTCATGCATGGCCTCCTAAAATCCCAACAAAAAATTTATGGCAATACTTCTCTGAGTTCATTACCAGAACTCATTTTCTAAGGGAAATCACACCAGAGTTCAAGTGGGGAAGTTTTTGAACCCCTGTGGGAGTCTAATCCAGGTTTGTTGGCCAGATGTTCCTGTTTCTGGGTCTATCCACTCGAAAGCAAACAGCAACTGACTGTCCTTATGTAGTGGCAAGCAGAAGTAAGCATCTTTTAAGTCCAGCATAGTGTACCATTACCTCTCCGGATTCAGAGTGCTAAGCAAATTATGTGGATTGGGTACCGTGGGGTGAATGTCCTGCAGTCTGTTTTTGATCTCTTTTAGGTCTTGAACAGGACGGTAGTCCCCAGTTACTGGCTTTCTTACTGGTAGCAGGGGGGTATTCTAGGCCGATTGACAGGGCCTTAGGACCCCAAGAGCCAGGTATTTCTGAATATTGGGCCTTATCCCATCCTTAGCTTCTTTGATTAGAGGATATTGTTTAACACTGATTGGAGAGGTAGAGGCTTTTAATTCTACTACTATTGGAGGTTTTTTTATGGCTAGACCTAACCCAGCAGTTTCTGCCCAGGCATTAGGATAATCTTTTATCAATTTCTGGGATAGTTTTCCTGTTTGATCAGTTCTAGGGCGCGCAAAGAGTTGATGTTCATCTTCTACGGACATAGTCAAAGCCGTGACTATGGGAGTTTTTACTGAAGCGTTTAGAAACACCACTTGGGGACCATCAGGGTTAAAGGTTATTCTAGCCCCGAGTTTTGTAAGCAGATCCCTGCCCATCAACGGGGCCTGGCATTCTGGGATTACTAGAAAAGAGTGGTGGACTTTTCCATTTCCTAGGTCCATTGTCCTCTTAGTTGTCCAAGCTCATTATCTACTGTCATTAGCCCCTTGAACAAGCGACCATTTATTTGATAGGGGGCCCAGTGGGGTCTTAAAGGTTGAGTATACTGGTCCTGTTTTCACTTCAAAGTTCAATGGGGTTTCCTCCACTTAAAATGTTACCCTGAGCTTGCGGAGGAGATCCGAGTCTCGACTTCCCTAGTCCTGTTCTAGAGTCAGCACGGCGGTCTGGCATCTCTGCTTTTTTTGGGGGCACTCTTTGGCCCAGTGTCCTTTTTCTTTACAGTAGGCACATTGACCTGAGGCCAGGGACAGCCTTTGGCATGGGCCCATGTATCCCTTCCTATCTCCGTGCTTTTTAACTTCTGGCCTATTTACTGCTCTGACCAGAACCTTAGCCAGTGCTTTAGTCTGCCTTTTGCTCCTTTCATCCTCCTTTTGTTCCCTTTCCTTCTGTCTCCTCTGTTCCCATTCCTCCTCAGTTTCTTTCTTATAATATATTTTCTCAGCTTCTCTGACTAAATCTCTTAAGGTCATATCTTGTAATCCATCTAGACGTTGCAACTTTCTCTTAATATCTAGGGCAGCCTGCTGGATAAAGGCCATTGCAACAGATGTCTTTTCGTACTCTGTCTGAGAATCAAAAGGAGTATATTTTCTAAATGCTTCCATAATTCTCTCCAAAATCATAGAGGGAGACTCATTAGGCCTTTGGATAATCTCTCTTACCATGGCCAAATTAGTCGGCCTTCTGGCGGCCACTCAGAGACCCGCTATTAGAGGCCGGTGATAAGTGGACAGATGCTACCTAACTTCAATGGTGTTGGGGTCCCAGTTTGGTCGGTTCATCGGCCCATAGGGATGGAGAGGGAGCATCACAGGGGTTTCTGAGTTTTTTATTATCTGTCACTGGCGGGTTCCTTTAGATGGCCCAGCTTCCACCAGAGGAGGAGGGGCTGCTGCTGCTGCTGCTGCGAAGTCCCCTGGAGGGCTTGGGACTGGCCCAATTGCCTCTAGTGGCGGAGAGGCTGTGTCAGCGGCAGGAGGATCATCCGGAACGTGTTCGGTGTTGGGGAGCCAGGGTAGAGGATAAGGAGGGGGAGGAGTGTCCAGTCTTGTGACTCAGGGAGAATGGAGGGAAGCGGGGGGAGTGGAAGGTTTGAATGATAGGATCCTGGGGAAGGGGTATATGGCTATTGATCTGGGTGGCCACGTGGTCCCGGCTGAAAGACAATATCTCTGATTTTCGGATTAGAGGGAAGCGGAAGGATCCTTCTGTGGGCCACCCGACTTTGAGAATGGGCCATTCTGAAGCACAGAGAGTCTGCCAGGTTCGGCATTTTACTGAAAAATAAAGATTCTGGGCCCTTGAGCGGACATCAGTCCAATGATCAACGGTCAGGGACAGAAGCGTGGAAGTGATTTGTCCCATAATGGGAGTTACTCAAAGAGAAACAGTGAAGACACAATCGCAACACAGACAAAGACAAACAGTAAACGTTTAACGTGTGTCCAAGACAAAGATTAGAACTGAGTAACTGGCAAAACCTGATGTGTTAGACAATAAAGACAGACAATAAACTCAACATGAGTTCAGGACAATGAACAAAATTGAGTAGCCGGCAAAACCTGATGGGCTGGCAAACCGAATTCTGAAGCAAAATATAACCGAGTTGAGGAAACTACTATTCCTTGATTTCCCTCGTCCCCTGGAGTGTCCCACAGGGACGTGGCCTGCAGCTCTGTGACACGTCTGTCAGCCACTATCAGAGAGAGCTAATGCTCTTCACCGACAGCCACTTTGCCAAGCCCTAACCTGAAACCCGAAACCAGAAAGAGGCGCCTTACTTACCCTGAGAGAAGTCCCTTGGGGTCTTTCATCCGCCACGCCAAATATCTCACCTGGGGCCTCCAGATGAAAAGGTGGGTGAACATCCGAGGAAAAGACCATCAACAGGCTTTCTCATGCAACTCTAAAGGGTTTATTGGGGGTCCAGCATGCTGGAGCTCAGGACTCACTTCAGAGGAGCAAAGAACAAAGAGCCCCGAGAACAACTTGAGCACAGTTTATATACATTCTTTAGAGAGGGCAGGTACTTTACATACATCATAGCCTCCTTTAGCAAATCATCATATACCAAGAGAAAATCAAATAACAACTCTAAAACATGATTAGAACATTCATTGGCGGGAACAGGTCGGGCAGGGGGTGATTGATCAGCCCTAAGAAGGGGTATACATTAAAACTGATTGGTTGAAGCCCTGAGATGTATACGTGGTGAGCTGCACGGTTTCTGGGAAGGGGTTGTTAAGTACCTAGGTGGTCAGGGAAGATTTCAACACACACCTAATATGCAGATCTGGAAATTGTCTTAACTGCCACCGGAATTTCAGGTGCTGAGTGCAGCTTGGAAACTTTAGGAAACCTGGTTCTTTACATTTCAATTTCAATTTCTTTTATTCTTTCAGAACCTTACAGAGAAAGGCGAGAGACTTCATCCACAATGACTGCTATTTTGGCCATTTTGGTTTTGGATGCACACATGGGATCTTTTTTTAGATCCATCTGGTGCTGATAATCTAAGCCACAGCCTCAAACAGGGCCAAGAGGCTGATTAAGTCATATTCATTTCCAAATCAATTACTACTCTGAGGTCAGTTACAGAGCTCAGTCTCTGAGGAGAATCAAACCAGTGTTCTAGCGCAGATGAACCCAGTCATCTCTTCCAACAGCCACACAAGTGACCACAATTAGAACCAAACAATCCCACATGGTCCTCATCTTCTTCCATGTAGTCACTCATCATAACCTCTGCCTGGAGGTTTCCTTAAATGGCACAGCCCAAGAGAGTATCCAAAATAAGCTCCCTTGCCCTTCCTTTGCCTAAACTCAGGGTGGCCTGGACACCCTTGAAGTGAACCAGGATTGATCACATAGTTCTGCCATTAATACTGCTCTTCTTCTACAATTTGAGGCCTACTGACTGTCAGGTATTGATTCCTTATTTGATTTGGAGTCATGATTAAACACAAGCACCTCTGCAGGGATTGGAAGAACTCATTTGACCCAAAAAATCCCTATACTCCCTTGATGGAGGTCAGGAATCTAATAGAGGAAGGCAAGAGACTTCATCCACAATGACTAATCTTTTTGCCATTTTGGTTTTGGATGCACACATTGGATCTTTCTTTAGATTCATCAGGTGCTGAGAATCTAAGCCACTGCCTCACACAGGGCCAGGAGGCTGATTCAGACACATCCCTTTCCAAAGCAATTAAGCAAAGTTATTGATCTGGGTGGCCACGTGGCCACTGGTGAGGCCCATTCATTTCCATTTGAAAACTGTTTTTTTCAGGCTTAACAAAGTGGTGGCCTGAGGCAAAGACCTTCCTGACATTCAGGGCAACAGAACAATATGTAAGCAAAAGGCCCAAAGCAGGGTTTCTCCACTGAGACTTTTCTGGTCACACTGATATCCGAGTTTTCTGAGATGCTTGCCATTCCCTTCAGCTATCCATTACATGGCCATGTCGCAGAATTTAGAAGTGGTACATATTTTGGAAACAAAACCATGAGCCTATTCTGGCGAGTGGCCAGAATTCAGGAAGAAAACAGGAACTTAGGAAGATAGTAGGTGTTGCCCATCGATAAGACAAAAGGCAGTCCATTCCTATAATGGGTAGGATGAATGCTGGGAAGCTTTCTACTAGACAGGAAACATCCATTGATGCATTCTCTTTTCTAATGTCTACAACCACGGACACAGTGGGATACACAGACACAGAAACACTCGCCTTGTCAAAGGACTTTCTAAAAACAGTCCACTCCAAACCAAGCAAACCGCCTTTTCTACCTATTCTCACAACATGAGACAAAACCACAAACTCACACCCACACTCAAAAAGGCACCTCCTTCCCCCAAGTATGTCTGTGACTATCCAGAGTCTCCTCTGACTGGTGGGCCATACTATGTTCCCCAAGGTGGCCTGTTCTGTCTCAGATCTGGTCTTTTTGTCAAACTCTGTGAAGTTGTCAGGAGCCTGCGCTGACCACTACATGCTTTCTCAGGGAAGGCTCTCCTCGCATCTGACCATCCTCACATCAGTAAGTACCAAAAAAGACACACTCTGTCCTTGGTAAATCCAAACAAGTCAGCCCACTGGTACTGGGACTGGGACTGGCTGTGTGTTCCTGTCTTCCTGGAACCCAAGTTAAGAGAGTTCCATCACCAATGAAGTGAGGTAGGTCAATTCCTTCAGGAACTGAATGAAGTCAGTTCCTTGGCAAACACTATTTTATTAAATTTTCAAAATAATTATGAAAACAGAAATCAAGGTAAGATTTGAAGTCCAGAAGGGCCCTTGATTGGGATACTTAGCATTGAATTAGGTTCTGCACAGATGTCCGAGATAAATCAATATACAATGGCATAGGACCTTGTACCTTGGATGATTGAAGGTAGAAGAGAACTTCCTGTCTAAAAGGGATAGTCGGTAGGATTAGGAAGATAGTCGGTAGGTTCAGGAAAAAGAGTGAGTATAGGATTTAGACCAAAAGTTCTTTAGCAATCAAGTTTGGGTAGAGAGTGAACAAAATATCAGCACATGTGAAGAGTCAGTCACAATGATGAATGGGGGAAAACATGCAAGAATGCAGATATCAATAGAGACATGAAATCAGGCAAAGTATAAAGTGAGTGATAGGATTAGACATTTTCAACATGGTTGATGTTGAATATATAATCTTTGGAAGAAACAAATATGTAGTCACCAATAGGATTGACATTTGAGAGCATTAGGCAACCTGGACATGGTTGTTTTTGTAATCCAAGCTCACGTTCTATTTTGCTTTGGTGAAAGGTTAATAAAATAGGCACTTGTCACTTCCTGTTTTTCTGTATGCTTAACAAAACACTGTTGAAATCTGGAGAACTGTTTGCTAATTTTGTTCCCAGAATGTGCTGTCCCCAACTGCCAAACTGAGGATTGTACTCCCTCACCCGCTTGTACCAAACCTCCCACTTGCTCTGACCCATCGATAAGTTTCCCTCCCTGCCCACTCCAAGAAAAGTATATAAGGTCTGATTAAGCTGTTCTCAGGGCTCTCTGCCGAGAAAAAAACCATTGTGCAAATACCACCCCCATCTAACAAGAGACAACTCAAGAGAGTTTCTTGGGACTGCTGGCTTTTGCAGGTATGGATACCTGGGTTTGTGTTCTTAGCTTTTCCTTTATACCCGCTGTTAAATGAGGATGCCCAATTCCAATGGACCCTTTGAGCACCAGCAAGCTTTTGATAACATCTAAGGACACTGACATTGAATTCCTCAACTTCACTGAGCCCAGCCTTCAATTACAGAAAGCCCTACACTACTTTAAAAATGTACATCAACTCACTCACCTTGGTTAAAAGAAACTGCAGGCATTCCTGAAGGATCAAGAACAGAGTTTTCGATTAACCAACTCACAGCGAAAGGAAATATCTGAACGGGTAACAAAAGCCTGTCGGATATGTCAATTGGTTAATGCTTACCATTCCAAGCTTCCTGCAGGAAAGTACCTATGAGGAACCAGACCAGGACAATTCTGAGAAGTGGACTTTACTGAAATTAAGCCAGCATGGTATGGACTTAAATATCTCTTAGTCTTTGTAGATACATTTTCAGGATGGATTTAAGCCTTTCCCACAAAATAAAAATTAACGGCGCAAATGATGGTCAAGAATATCCTGAAAGATATTTTCCAAGATACGGCCGGCCTAAAGTAATAGGTTCTGATAATGGACCGGCGTTCATGGCCCAGGTAAGTCAGGGGTTAGCCAGGACCCTAGAAATTAATTGGAAGTTACATTGTGCTTGTAGACCCCAGAGCGCAGTACAGGTAAAAAATAAATAGAACCATTAAAGAGACCTTAAAGAAATTAAGCTTAGAGACCAGCATAAAAGATTGGACTATGCTCCAGCCTTATGCACTGTTTCATGCAAGAAATTCTCCCTCTGTTTCTTTGTGTAACCTCACCCCCTATGAAATTCTCAATGGTGTCCCTCCTCCAGTAAGGGACCTAACCCCAACTCTAAGACCGAACGATCCCTTCCACACCCCCTTGCTTTACAGACTAAAAGTTCTCGAAAGAACTCAGCGATACCTGTTGAAACACCTGGCCACTGCCTACCAACCTGCAGACGAGGGGACTCCACATCAATATCAAGAGACTTCATCTACATAAGATGACATCAGGTGTCATCCCTGGAACCCCGCTGGAAAGAACCATACCAGGTGCTACTTATAACACCTACAGCGGTAAAAGTAGACGGAATCACTTCCTGGATCCATGCCTCAAGTCTCAAGCCTGTGCCCTGTCCAGACTCTGGCTGGAAACTGGAAAAGACTGGTAACCCTTTCAAATTTTGTATTCGCCATACGGATATGGCTATAGACTCTCCCCTTGGCCACCAGTAGTCCTAACCCTCATCAGCCTGTTCAGCAGCGATTGCTGATCACAAATTCTACTAGACAAAAAGTATGGTCTATCTTGCATACAGCCCACTTAGGTACCTGGTGGCCTTCTCTCCATCCAGACATTTGTCAGCTGGCTATAGGTCTTTCCTATTGAGATATTCCTGATGAAGAGGATCCCACTAAAATTCCATTAAATACCTTCTGTACCATAGATAATGGAAACAAATATTATGGATATAGGGACACGCTAGCCAGATGCAGGTTGGCTAGCCTAGATTACTATGTTTGCCAGGCAGAGTATCAAAGCCACAAACAGCCATAGCTGTGTGGGGGAAAAGCTGACTTCTTCTGTAAGTCATGGGGATGTGAGCATACAGGGGGTGCCTGGTGGAAAACAACTGCTCATCAAATTAAGTACACAGCATTGACCATATTAACAAATAGAGAAAGAAAACTGATGGCCCACAGAGGGGCCTCTAGGTCCTCAAATTCTGTGTGACCTTTTTAACTTCTGCAAGTGATCAAAAGAGTGAAAGGAGATTCCCCTATGTGGAAGCCTTTTCCCTCCTTTGCTCACATCCTGAACTATTCTTCTCCAATAGATTCTTACCCTCAGCCTTCTGCTACAGACTTTCTGCTGTCACTCCCACCTCAGCAACCTGATTTCTCCCCTTCAATTACTAGATCCAAAACCCAATCCTCCGCTGGTTCTCAGACCATTGCCCCCTTGCTGAGGTAGCAGGCACTGAGGCACCCCTCCACCCACTCGCTCCTCTCTTCTCCTGTCAGTGCCTGCACCCCGTCCCACCAGGTCCTCTTACCAGCTAACCCAAAGCTCAAACCAGCTGAGGAGAACCCTCAGACCCCTATCCAAGATGTAATGAAAATGGCCTTTAAAGTTGCTTTGTCATCACTGAAAACAGTTTACTAAGAATTGAAAAGCCCTCACAGGTTTTTTGGATACTCACTTCGGTCTTCCCCTTGGCACTATCTGTTCTACTGCTCAAGTTGTTGTTGCTAGGAAAATCCCAAACCCCTTTCCTATTATTCTTTTATATCTCTCATTCCTCATACTCAGATCCACCAACCGGGTCTTACCCCCCGCCTTTCCCATCTTTTCCCTCTGTACCAGGCCCACAGAAAAGTCTGAACTGAATTCTCCAGAAGTTTTCACCATGGCTAACTTTAGGACTTTCAGCAAAAGAGACCCTATAAAAGAGTTCAATGTAGATAAACTTCCTGTTTTCGTGTTGCCTGTTCTACTTGGGCACTGGCTTGAAAAATCAACACTCCTAAGCTAGACACCCCCATACTAGTTTTTAACAAAATATGTGAACAAGGCCCCTGTCCTTGAGCTGGGGCTTCAAAGAGATGGCTACATTTCTAAGATAAAGAAGTTACCAACTGGGCTCCATGGTAACAGCTGGCAGGTAGAAAAAAAAAGAGAGAAGAAAAAAGCTTAGGTGTCCTTAAAAATGTTACTTGCCCAGAACAAAGGGAAAAAAAAATCTTCTTTTTGTGAAATTCTGCAGACTGTGAACTTCTGAGCCCCTTCCCTTACATGTTGGGTACAAAATTATGAAACTAACTAAACTTGAGGTTCAGGGGATTCATTGATTACAACAGAAGCAATGCCTTCTAAATCAGGTTGCAACTAAATATAACTGTTTCCCTGTCTTCCATTCTATCTTAGGTACCTTGCCTTTTCCATACCTAAAACAGTATAATTCTATATACTTAAACATTGTTTATGTTTTCATAAAATGGTCAACAGATATGATTAATAATGTAATGATGCAGATGTTTCCCAGAGTGCTCTATCATGACACAGTATCATTTAAAGTTCAAATAGTGGGGCATACAACCTGGTTCTGCCAGGAACCTGTTTTCCTCACTTTAGCCATCCTTTTGGGAATAGGAATTGCTGCAGGGGTGGGCACAGGAACCACTGCTCTAGTTCATGGGACACAAAAAATGACCCAATTAGAAGCAGCAGTATACAAAATCTTAAAGATAGTAAAAACCTCCATCACAGCTTTACAGGAATCTTGAACCTCTCTCTCTAAAGTTGTTTAACAGAACAGGCGAGGGTTGGAACTCCTTTTCATGAGAAAAGGGGGCATTTATGCTACATTGAGGGAACAATGTTGTTTTTATGCCGACCATACTTGTTGTAAAAGAATATATGAGTAAATTAAGAAGACGCCTTGAAGAGCGTCAACGAAAGAGAGAGGCCCAAAAAGGGTGGTTTGAGTCTTCGTTAACATAGTCCCCCGGGTTAACTACGCTTCTATCAGCCCTGGCTGGTCCATTAATAATCCTCATTAATTGCTAACTGTAGGAACTTGCTTGCTCCACCATGTAGTTTCATTTCTTCAAGCTCAAATTGGACAAGTTAAACTTTTGGTAATCAGACAAAAATATACGCCACTAGCAGGCATAAAATATGACACCGTCCAATGATCACATTTATGATTAAAAGTAACGAGAAGAAGTGGGGAATGAAAGGTTAATAAAAAAGGTATTTGTCACTTCCTGTTTTTCTGTATGCTTAACAAAACACTGTTGAAATCTTGAGAGCTATTTGCTAATCTTATTCCCAGAATGTGCAGTCCCCAACTGCTAAACTGCAGATTGTTCTCCCTCACCCGGTTGCACGCAAACCGGCCACTCGCCCTGAACCATCAATAAACTTCCCTCCCTGACCTCTCCAAGGAAAGTAAATAAGCTCTGCTTAAGCTGTTCTCAGGGCTCTCTTCTCTATACAACTGAGCTCTGAGCCCCAGCATGCTGGACCCCCAATAAACCCTTTGCTGTTCCATGAGACAATCTTTTGGTGGTCTCTTCCTCCGACGCTCAAATGACCTTTACATTGGTACAATCATAAGTGTGATATTTGCTTTTTGTGTCCAGAATATTACTGTGATAAAATGTATATGTATATCATGTGACATGAGTATTTCTTCCACCATTTCTGGGAGCAATATTTTGAACATATATAAATTAGTATTGGGGGCACAAATAGGTGTACCCTGTGTCTATGAATATAGAGATATTGTATGAATAGACCATTCAGTGAATAAATAATATAACTAGTTCCAACTTTAAATAGTGGATTGAATTGATATCTGAAAAAATATAGGATATCTAATATTGATATATACGTTCATACATTCATTACAAAAAGTTATACATAATTTAGTTTAAAAAGGAAGCTCACACATATGTTGAATTTTCATTTCCAACAGCATTTAGGAGGAGTGATCTCTTCTCACAATTTGTGTCTGAAAATTCAGCCACCTCCCAAGAATGTACGTGTGGGACCAGGTAGGATTCTATATGTGCATATAAAAATACATGTGCTGAATAGGCTACATAGAAAGGGAGACAGGAATTCACATATTTGTTAACTTTAAATTCACATGGAGAACTATTTCAACAAAAAATTGACTTGATTTATAACTCCTACCCTATATAATGCAAAAGGCCCGTCCAACTATACAACATGCCTCCTCTGAACTGCTAGTATTTCTATACTTTTTTGGGTAATTTTTCTCCATCTTATTAGGATTAGTAGTCAGAGTCTAATAGGGTAGGTTTTAGTGTCAGGGATTCAGTATTTTAAACTGTGGCCACTGGGGGCCTAGTGTCTCCCTGTGTAGACTGTGAAACCATTTGGTCATCCTCCACTTTTCCTGGTGTTCCTTGCTCCTGCACTGAGAATTTGATATTTGCTTCACAAAATACAACGAGTTCAACTGGGACACAGTGCTGGAGGGAGTTGTGTCACTTGTGGTGTGTCAGGGTATGCATGAGCATGCACCAAACTGGCCTATATACCGCATAGCTTGCCCCCTTGACCATAGCAACCTGATTCTGTATATTACCCTGAAACCTCTCCATATAACAAGATGCCTTTACTTATAATGGTCTCCTGCCTGCACTATGTCCATCTCAAGACATTTGAAATCCAATGGCAGATCCACATGGCCCCACCACAGATGTTTTATCACACACCTGCCCACCACTGCTCTAGGCCCGCTACTCAGCGGGCTCCATCTTACTGGCATCTCTGTTCTACACCATTTTCATGAAACCCAATGAATCAAGGCACTGTCTGGTACACTCATGATCAGCAATAGGACATCCAAAAGATCTGCAAGCCACCTGGTCATGTGAATTTCAAAAATTTAATGGTATTTTTCTAGCCATTTTTCAATAATGAAGTTGGATGCACTGTGGGTTTCTATTCATTCAGGAACCACTAAATGGTGAGGAAGCTCATTTCAATAAAAACTCTGCAGAACTCTCATAGGCAAGGCTTCCCAAAGAGAGTCCAAAAGGTCAAATGAAACCCGGCCCATTGAGGTCTACAATTGAGGTCCATGAGTGTTTTGATATCAACTTAGCCACCCTGGGACTATATCTCAGTATCCAAAGGCGACACTCATGCGTGGCCTCCTAAAATCCCAACACAATTCATGGCAATACTTCTCTGAGGTCAGTTCCAGAACTCACTGTCTAAGGGGAATCACACCAGAGTTCAAGCCCAGGTGGACCCAGTCATCTCTTCCAACCACAACACAAATGACTACAATTAAAACCAAAACACTCCCACATGGCCCTCATCTTCTTCCATATAGACACTTATCAAAACCTCTGGCTGGAGGTTTCCATAAGGGACACAGCCAAAAAAAGTATCCACAATAAGCTCCTTGGCCCCTCATTTGCCTAAAATCAGGGTGGCCTAAACACCCTTCCTGTGAACCAGGAGTTATTAAATGAGCCTGCTTTTTATACTGCTCTGTTTCTCCAATTTGAGGACTACTGACTGTCAGGTATAGACTTTTTATGTGATTTGGATTCATGAGAAAACCCAAGCATATCTGCAGGGCTTTGAAGAACTCATTTGACCCTAAAGAATCCCTATTCTCACTTGGAAGAGGTCAGAAACCTAACAGAGGAAGGAAAGAGTCTTTATCCACAATGACTGATCTTTTTGCCATTTTGGTTTTGTATGCACACATGGGATTTTTCTTTAGATCCATCAGGCGCTGAGAATCTAAGTCACAGCCACACACAAGGCCAAGAGGCTAATTCAGACACACCCCTTTCCAAAGCATTAAGCAAAGAGCCACAGGTGATGCACATTAATGTCCATTTGAAAACTGTTTCTTCAGGTTTCACAAAGGGGTGCCCTGAGGCAAAGACCTTTCTGACATTCAGTGCTACAGAACAATAGGGAAGCAAAAGGCCCAAAGCAGGGTTTCTCCACTGAGACTTTCCTGGTCACACTGATATCTGAGTTTTCTGAGATGCTCCCCATTCTCTTCAGCTCACCAGTACATGGACATGTCACAGAGCTTGGAGGCGGTACATATCTTGGACACAAAACCATGAGCCTATTCTGGAGAGTGGCCAGAATTCAGGAAGAAATCAGGAACTTAGGAAGATTGTAGGTGTTGCCCATCCACAAGTCAAGCCGCAGTCCATTCATAAATTGGGAAAGATTAATCCTGAGAAACTTTCCACTAGACAAAGACACATCCATTAATGCATTCTCTTTTCTAATGTCTACAACCACGGACACAGTGGTATACACAGACATAGAAACACTCGCCATGTCAAACGACTTACTAGAAACTCTCCACTGAATACCAAACAAACTGCCTTCCCTACCTATTCTCAGAACATGAGACAAAACCACAAACTTTCACCCACATCCACAAAGGCACATCCTTCCCCCAAGTAGGTCTGTGACAATCCGGAGTGTCCTCTGACTTGTTGGCCATTCTATGTACCCATGAAATGGCCTGTCCTGTCTCAGATCTGATCTCTTTGTTCAAATCTGTGAAGTTGTCAGGAGCCAGTGGTGAGTCACTAACTGCTTTCTCAGGAACGTCCCCTCTTGAGAGCTCTCCTGGCATTTGGCCATCCTCACATCAGTAGGTACCAAGAGAGACTGACTCTGTCATTGGTAAATCCAAACATGTGAGTCCACTGGAATTGAGACTGAGACTGGTTCTGTGTGCCTGGCTTCCTGGATCCCAAATTCAGAGAATTCCATCACCAAGGAAGTGAGGTAGGTCACTTCCTTCAAGAATTGAATTAAATCACTACCTTGGCAACCACTTTGTCCTAACAGTTGCTTCCAAGGGTCCCATGAGATAGAGGATGCCCCTACTTTCTGTGACACTTTCCTAAGTTAGAATGGAATATCAACCATAGGAAACCAGGAACAGCTCTCCCCAGAGTCCAGGTTTGGTCCATATTCTCTACATTAAAAAGAGAGAGGCTTATTCAGACACATTCCTTCATCCTGACCAGGTTGTCTGCAATGGAAGATGACTTTTGCTCTCTCAGGTCCTAAAAAGCTGCCTACAAGTTCTCCAGGGATCATTTCTGCTTGGACCATTGAGGTTCTCAGCAGGTTAAAGATGCTCTACATTCCTGTATTGTAAAACCAACTCTGTCCCTGGTCTTCTGTAAACGTAGATTGAGGGAACAGTGTATGGTTAGGGTTAATAACAGGTTCAATTTGGGTGAGGAGTCATTCTGCTGGATTAATAATGGCATTGGGAACCTACAATATTTACAAAAATATATAGGTAAAATATAAGTATAAAAACAGAAATCTATTTAGATTTGAAGCCCAGAAGGGCATTAGGCCCTTCATTTGGGATACTTAGCTTTGAATTATGTTCTGCACAGATGTCTCAGATTAATCGATATACAATGTTATAGGACCTTGTACCTTGGATGATTGAATGTCGAAGAGAACATCCAGGCAAAAAGGAATAGTCGGTAGTATTAGAAAGACAGTTGGTAAGTTTAGAAACAAGAGTGAGTATAAGATTTGGACCAAAATTTCTTTAGCAATAGGTTTTCGGGTAGACAGTGAATGTAAATGTCAGCACGTGTGAAGAGTCAGTCACAATTATGAACAGGGGAAAATTTGTTAGAAAGCTAATATCGATAGAGACATTAGGAAATCAGGCAAAGTGTAAAGTGAGAGATAGGATAAGACATTTTCAATAGGATTCAGTTTGAATATATAATCTTAGAAAGAAACAAATATGTAGTCCCCAACAAGATTGACAAGTGGGAGCATTAGGCAACCTGCACATGGATGTTTTTAGTAAGCCATGTTCATTTTCCATTTAGGCTTTGGTACAATCATAAGTGTGATATTTGCATTTTCTGACCAGAATATTACTGTGATAAAATGTATATGTAGATCAGCTTACATGAGTATTTCTTCCACCATTTTTTGGAGCAATATTTTGAATATGTATAAATTAGTATTGTGGGCAAAAATAGATGTACCCTGTGTCTATAAATATAGAGATAATGCATGAATAGGCCATACTGTGAATAAATAATGCGACTTCTTCCAACTTTAAGTAATGTATTGAGTTGATATCTGAAATTATTCAGGAAATCTTATATTGATATACATACATTCATTCCAACCAGTCATACATCTAATGTTAATACTAGGGTTATGGTTTATCCTGAAGGGTGTGTGAGTTTTGCTTTAATCTTACAATGGAACTAAAAAATATTATTTTTGGAAAGAAGTCTCATGAAAAGACCAGTCAAGAAACATGGAAGAATACATGTGTTCTGAAGCAGGAAGTGATTGACAGTGAAACAAATGCCTACAAATTTGTGAACTTGTGGATGATATATATATATTCTATGATGTGCATAAACTGAAGAAATAGTAATGTACCAGTGTTGAAAAAAATGAACATCAAAATACACATCATGTCCCATAGGAGTCTACTTGCATTGATGTTAAACTGGGTCAGTTACTCTAGAAATATTAGGATTCGTATGTACCTTTCACTGAAGTTAGTTTTCAGTACTTGGAAACAAATATATATTTCAGGTGTATAAATATTTCTGAGAATAATCTTGTAAAAAATTGATTATAAATCTAAATACATGAACATGGATGAATTTATGGAGTGTATATAAGACACATATATTTCATATTTCGAAAAATCTGGAGAGTGTATATATATATATATATATATATATATATATATATATATATACAAAACACACACACAGACATTAAAAAGTAGCAATACATATGCTAATCGATATTCATCATGAAATATATATCATTCAAATATGCAAAAATATTTATTTTACTGAACATGCATTTATGTATAATGTTTTCAACTAGGAAGCTCACCCATAAGTTGAATTTTCAGTTTCAACAGTGGTTAGTAGGAGTGATCTCTTCTCACAAGTTGTATCTGCCAAGTCAGACAACACACAAAAATTAACCTGTGATACCAGGTAGGATTCTATATGTGCATATAAATACACATGTGCTGAGTAGTCCATAGCGAAAGGGAGACAGTAATTCATATATTTGATAATTTTAAAAACACATGGAGAACTATTTTAAGCAAAAATTGACTAGATTTATAACACCAACCCTTTATCATGCAAAAGGCAAGTCCAAATATCCACCATGCCTCCAATGAACTGCTTGTATTTCCATTCTGTTTCGGTTATTTTTCTCCATCATATTAGGATTAGTAGTCAGAGTCTAGTAGGGTAGGAGGAGTGATCTCTTCTCACAATTTGAATCTGCCAAGTCAGACAACACACAAAAATTAACCTGTGATACCAGGTAGGATTTTATATGTGCATGAAAAAATACATGTGCTAAATAGTATATACAGAAAGGGAGACAGGAATTCACATATTTGTTAATTTAAAAACACATGAAAAATTGTTTTAAACAAAAATTTACTAGATTTATAACACCCCTTTATCATGCAAAAGGCAAGTCCAAATATATACCATGCGTCCACTAAAATGCTTGTATTTGGGTTTTTTTTCTCCATCATATTAGGATTAGTAGTGAGAGTCTAGTAGGGTACAGGTTAGTGTCATGATTTCGGTATTTTGATTGGAAAATAGGAAAATGAATTCAATGTGTATGCAAATATGTGCCACAGAATAATATTCCAACTCTCATCCAGAACAATGCCATGACATTACCTTCGCCCCAATAAGACACAGTTATAGGAGGAGAGTTAGAAAATCTATGAATACATATCTGGAATGGAAGATGCTCAGGAATTCACAACCTTGGAGTTGGTAGAGGAATTTCCAAAGTAAGGATCAGGGTAAACACTCCACAAACATGGAGCTCTTCTTGTCTAAAGACTTCTTGAGAGACTGCCTCTGAGATTTGGCCCTTGAAATATATGTTCTTCTCTCTTTGTAGTGAGACCATCAAAGCTGGGTCTGCATCTATGTGACCTGGAGGACATGGTTTCTTATTTTATAATGAACATGAGGGAGCAGTTGCTGAATTCTCTCTTTGTAGGTAAACTGTGACCACTGGGGGCTAAGTGTCTCCCCGTGTGGACTGTGAAGCCATTTGGTCATCCTCCACTTTCTGTGGTGTTTCTTGCTGCTTCACTGGGAGTATGGTATTTACTTCACAAAATACAATGAGTTCAACTGGGACAAAGTGCTAGAGGGAGTTCTGTCAGGTGTGGTGGGTCAGGGTCTGCAGGAAAATGCACCAAAATGTCTTCTATTTCACGTAGCTTGTGCCCTTGACCATAGCAACCTTATTCCTAAAATTTCCCTTAAACCTCTCGATATAACAAGATGCCTTTACATATAAGGGTCTGTTGGCTACACTATGTCAGCCACAAGCCATTTGGAAGTCAATGGAAGATCCACATGACCCCACCACAGATGTTTTATGACACACCTGCACACCACTGCTCTAGGCCAACTACTCAGCAGACTCCAACTTACTGGCATCTCTGTTCTACAGCATTTTCATGAAACCCAGTCAATCAAGGCACTGTCTGGTACACTCATGATCAGCAACAGGACATCCAAATATTCTCCAGTGCCACCTGGTCATTGGAATTTCAAATATACCGTAGTATTTATCTAGAATTAGGAAGTTAGACGATAGTATTAAAAAGAAGAGTGAATAAAGGATTTGGACAAAATGTTCTGCGTTCCCAATTTGAGGCCTACTGTCATGCGTGGTCGAATCTCATGCTTCTCCTCCTAAAATCCCAACACAATTCATGGCAATACATCTCTAACGTCATTTCCAAAACTCCATTTCTAAGGGGAATCACACCAGAGTTCAAGCCCAGGTGGACCCAGTCATCTCTTTCAACCACCGCACAAATGACCACATTTAAAACCAAAACACTCCCACATGGCCCTCATCTTCTTCCATATAGACACTCATCATAACCTCTGGGTGGAGGTTTCCATGAGGGGCGCAGCGCAAGACAGTGTCCACAATAAGCTCCCTTGCACCTCATTTGCCTAAAGTCAGGGTGGCCTGGACACCCTTCCTGTGAACCAGGAGTGATCAAATAGGCCTTCAATTAATACTGCTCTGCTTCTCCAATTTGAGGCCTACTGACTGTAGGGTTTAGATTCTTTATGTGAATTGGAGTCATGAGACAACCCAAGCACCTCTGGGCTGTCCTCTGCAGGGCTTTGAAGAACACATTTGAGTGAGTCTAGGAGTTGGACCAAATGTTCTTTAGCAATACGGTTTTGGTGAGAGAGTGAATGTAAATGTCAGCACATTTGAAGGGACATTCCCAATGATGAACTGGAGAAAAGGTGTTTGAAAGCAGATATCAATGGAGACATTAGAAAATTAGGCCAAGTACAACGTGAGTTGTAGGATAAGACATTTTTAACAGGGTTATGGTTCAATATATAAACTTAGGAATAAACAGATATGTCGTCACCAATAGGAATGATATTTGAGAGCATTAGGGAACCAGGACATGGATGTTGTTAGTAATACATGCTCAAATTCAATTTAGGCTTTGGTACAATCATAAGTGTGACCCTTGCCTTTTGTGTCAGGAATATTACTGTGATGAAATGTATATGTATATCAGGTGACTATAGTATTTCTTCCACCATTTCTGAAAGCAATATTTTAAAGACTTAGAAATTAGTATTGGGGATACATTTAGGTGTACCCTGTATGTATGAATATAGAGATGATGCCTTAATAGACCATACTGTGAATAAATAATATAACTGGTTCCACTTTTAATAATAGATTGAATTGATATATGAAAATATATAAGAAATTTTATGTTCATATACAATCATTCATTCCAACAAGTTATACATCAAATGGTAATAATAGGGTTACGGTGTATCATGATGGGTGTGTGAGTTTGCTTCAAAAGTGATTATGGAAATCGAAAATAATGTGTTTGGAAAGATGTCTCATGAAAAAAACTATCAAGAAACCGGGAGGAATACATGTGTTCTGAAGCAGGAAGTGATTGAAAGTGAAACAAATGCCTATAAATTTGATAACTTGTGCAAGAAATATATATCCTATGATGTGCATAAAATGAAGAAAAAGTAATGTACCAGTGTTGAATAAAAATGAACGTCAAAATAGACATCATGGAACATAGGAATGTACTTGCATTGATGTTAAGCTGGGTAAGTTACTGTAGAAATATTAGAATTTGTGTACAACATTCACTGAATTTAGTTTTCAGTACTAGGAAACAAATATGTATTTCAGGTGGATGAATATTTCTGAGAATAATCTTGTGAAAAGTTGATTAGAAATCCACATGGATGAACATGAATGAATTTAGGCAGTGCATAATAAGACGCATATATTTCACGTTTTGAAAAATCTAGAGCGTATATATATATATATATATATATATATATATATATATATATATACACACACACACACACACACAAAACCCACACAGAGACATTAAAAAGTAGCAATATATATGACAATCAAAATTCATCATGATATATATATATATCGTCCAAAGATCCAAAAAATATTTATATTACTGAACATGGATTTATGTATAATGCTGTTTAACTAGGAAGCTCCCCCATAGGTTGAATTTTCAGTTCCAACAGCGATTAGGAGGAGTGATCTTTTCTCACAATTTGTATCTGCCAAGCTGGCCACCTCACAAGTGTATACGTGTGATACCAGGTAGGATTCTATATGTGCATATACAAAAGCATGTGCTGAATAGGCTACAGATAAACGGAGACAGGGATTCACCTATTTGTTAACTTTAAAAACATACTGAGAACTACTTCAATTAAAAATTGACTAGATTTATAACTCCTACCCTATATATTGCAAAAGGCAAGCCCAACTATACACCACCCCTCCTCTGAACTTCTTTTATTTCTATTCTGTTTGAGTTATTTTTCTCAATCATATTAGGATAAACAGTCAGAGTCTAGTAGGGTATGGTTTAGTGGCAGGGATTCAGTATGTCGAATGGAAAATTGGAAAATTAATCCAAAGTGTATGCAAATATGTGGTACACAAAAATCTTCTTACTCTCATCCAGAACAATGCATTGTCATTACCTCCACCCCAAGTAATACATAATGAGAAGAGAAGAGGTAGAAAATCTGTGAATACATATCTGGAATGGAATATGCTCAGGAGTTCACAACTTTGGAGGTGTTAGAGGAGTTACCAAAAGTAAGGGACAGGGTAAACTTTCCAAAAACATGGAGCTCTGGTGCCCTAAAGACTTCTTGAGAAACTGCCTATGAGGTTGGGCACTTGAAATATATGTTTTTGTAAGGAGCTTTTGCTTTCTCTCTAGTGAGCCCATCAAAGCTGGGTCTGCATCTATGTGACCTGGAGAACATGGTTTCTTATTTTCCAATGAACATGAGGCAGCAGTGCTGATTTCTCTCTTTGTAGGTCAATTGTGGCCAATGTGGGCTAAGTGTCTCCCCATGTGGACTGTGAAGCCATTTGGTCATCCTCCAATTTTCAAGGTGTTTCTTGTTGCTGCACTGGGAGTTTGGTATTTGCTTCATGATATACAAGGAGTTCAACTGGGACACAGTGCTGGAGGGAGTTTTGTCATGTGCGGTGGGTCAGGGTTCTCAGGAGAATGCACCAACCAGGCTTCTATCCCCCATTGCTTGCCCTCTTGTCAATAGCAACGTGGTTCTGAACATTGCCCTGAAACCTCTCCATATAAAAATATGCTTTGACATAGAACATTCTGCTGGTTGCACCATGTCAGTCACTAGCCATTTGGAAGCCAATGGCAGATTCACATTGGCCCACACAGATGTTTTATCATACACCTTCCCACCTCTGCTCTAGGCCCTCGACTCAGCAGGGTTCAACTTACTGGTATCGCTGTTCTACATCATTTTTATGAATCCCTGTCAATCAAGGCACTGCCTGATACACTCATGATCAGACGTAGGACATCCACAGGTTCCCCAGTGCGACCTGGTCATGGGAAATTCAAAAATTTCATGGTATTTATCTGGGCATTTTTCAAGATTGAAGTTGGAAGCACTGTCGGTTTCAATTCATTCTGGAACCATTAAATGGTGAGGAAGCTCAATTCAATGAAATCTTTGGAGAACACTAACAGGCAAGGCTTTCCAAAGAGTGGCAAAAAGGTCACATGAAGCCAGGCTGATCGAGTTCTACACTGTGAGGTCCATGTTTGTTTTGATTCTCAACTATGGCTGCCATGTTTTTAAGAATATAATCATGTATTATCCTGGCTGAGATTGCCAGTGCTCTGTGGAAAGGCACCTTGGGCCTATATCTCAGTTTCCAAGGGCAACTCTCATGCGTGGCCTCCTAAAATCCCAACATAATTAATGGCAATACTTCTCTGAGGTGAGTTTCAGAACTCAGTCTCTATGGGGAATCACACCAGAGTTCAAGCCAAGGTGGACCAAGTCATCTCTTCCAACCGCCACACAAATGAACACAATTGAAACCAAAACACTCCCACATGGCCCTCATTTTCTTCCATATAGACACTCATCATAACTCTTGCTAGAGGTTTCCATGAGGGGCACAGTCCAAGACAGTGTCCAAAATAAGCTCTTTTGCCCCTCATTTGCCTAATGTTCGAGTGTCCTGACACCCTTCCTGTGAACCAGGAGTGATCCAATAGGCCTGCATTTGATACTGCTCCGCTTCTCCAATTTGAGGCCTACTGATTGTGGGGTTTAGATTCTTTATGTGTATTTGAGTCATGAGAAAAAGCAAGCCGCAATGGGCTGGCCTCTGCAGAGCTTTGAAGAACTCATTTGATCAAATGGATCCCTATTCTAACTTGATGGAGATCAGGAACCTTACAGAGAAAGGCGAGAGACTTCATCCACAATGACTGCTCTTTTGGCCATTTTGGTTTTGGATGCACACATGGGATCTTTCTTTACATCCATCAGGTGCTGACAATCTAAGTCACAGACTCACACAGGGCCAAGAGCCTGATTCAGACACATCCCTTTCCAAAGCAATTAAGCAAAGAGCCACAGGTGATGCCCATTCATTTCCATTTGAAAACTGTTTTCTTCAGGCTTCACAAAGGGTTGGCATGAGGCAAAGACCTTCCTGACTTTCAGGGCAAAAGAAGATTTTATAAGCAAAAGGCCCAAAGCAGGGTTTCTCCACTGAGAGGTTAGTAGTCACACTGATATCTACGTTTTCTGAGATGCTCACCATTCCCTTCAGCTATTCAGTACATAACCATGTGACAGAGCTTGGAGGTGGTACATATCTTGGACACAAAACCATGAGCCTATTCTGGAGAGTGGCCAGAATTCCAGAAGAAAACAGGAACTTAGGAAGATAGCAGATGTTGGCCATTGATAAGGCAAGCCCTGGTCCATTCATTAATTCATCAGGATAAATGCTGGGAAGCATTCTAGTAGACAGGACACATCCATTGATGCATTCTTTTTTCTAATGTCTACAACCACGGACACAGTGAGGTACACAGATATAGAATCACATGCCTTGTGAAACGACTTAGAAGAAATAGTTCACTGCAAACCAAACAAACTGCCACTGCTACCTATTCTCAGAACATGAGACAAAACCACAAACCCACACCCACACCCACAATGGCATCTCCTTTCCCCAAGTAGGTCTGTGACTATCCGGAGTGTCCTCTGACTGCTGGGCCATACTATGTTCCACCCAAATGGCCTGTCCTTTCTCAGATCTGGTCTCCTTGGCCAACTTTGTAAAGTAGTCAGAAGCCAGAGTGAGCCACTACCTGCTTTCTCAGGAAAGGCCCCTCTCAGAGCTTTCCTGGCATTTGACCATCCTCACATCAGTAGGTACCCAGAAAGAGTGACTCTGTCTTTGGTAAAACTAAACAAGTGATCCCACTGTGACTGGGACTGGGACTGGTTCTGGATGCCTGGCTTCTTGGATCCCAAGTTAAGAGAGTTCCATCACCAAGGAAGTGAGGTGAGGTCACTTCCTTCAGGAAGTGAATGAGGTCACTACCTTAGCAACCACTTTGTCCTAATAGTTGCTTCCATACTTCCTCTGACACTTTCACAAGTTAGATCGGTATATCAACCATAGGAACCCAGGAACAGCTCTCCACACAGGCCTTGTTTGGTCCATCTTGTCTACATTAAGAAGAGAGAGCCTGAATGAGACACAGTTCTTCATCCTGACCAGGTAGTTTGCCATGGAAGATGACTTTTACTCTCCCAGGTCCTTCATAGCTGCCTACATGTTCTCCAGGGATCATTTCTGCATGGACCTTTGAGGTTTTCAGCAGGTGGAAGATCCACTACATTTCTGTATTGTAAGACCAACTCTGTCCCTGCTGTTCTGCAATGTTAGATTGAGGGAACAGTGTATGGTTAGGGTTAATAACATGTTTGATTTGGGGTAGGAATCATTCTGCTGGATGAATAATGGTATTGGGAACCTGCGATATGTATGAGAATATATAGGTGAAATATATGTATGAAAACAGAAATCTACGTAAGATTTGAAGCCCAGAAGAGCATTGGGCCCTTGATTGGGATACTTAGCTTTGAATTAGGTTCTGCACAGTTGTGTCAGATTAATCAATATACAATGGCATTGGACCTTGTACCTTGGATGATTGAATGTCGAAGGGAACATCCAGTCAAAAAGGGTTAGTCGGTAGTGAAAGGTTAATAAAATAGGTACTTGTCACTGCCTGGGAAGAATGTTGTGTTTATTCCGAGCATAATGGAGTTGTAAAAAAATTATGATTGAATTAAAAAGACACCCTGAAGAGCGTCAATGAGAGAGTGAGAGGACAAAAAAGGGTGGTTTGAGTCTTGGTTCACATAGTCCCCCTGTTTGACTACTTTTTAACAACCCTGGCCTGTCCAAAATAATCTCCATAATATTGCTAACTATAAAACCCTCTTTGCTCAACCGTGTAATTTCTTTTCTCCAAGCTCAAATTGGACTAGTTAAACTTATGGTAATACTCCACTAGAAGACATTGAATGTGACACCCCCCAATGATCACTTTTATGATTAAAAGTAGATAGAAGAAGAAGTGAGGAATGAAAGGTTAATAAAATAGGTACTTGTCACTTTTTTTCTGTATGCTTAACAAAACACTCTTGAAATCTTGAGAACTGTTTGCTAATCTTGTTTCCAGAATGTCCTGTCCCCAACTGCTAAACTGCAGAATGTACTCCTTCACCCGGTTGAACGCAAACCGCCCACTCGCCCTTACCCATCAAAAAACTTCGCTCCCTGCCCTCCCCAAGGAAAGTATATAAGCTCTGCTTAAGCTCTTCTCAGGGCACTCTGCTCTATTCAAGTTAGCTCTGATCCCCCACATGCTGGACCCCCAATAAACCCTTTGCTGTTGCATGAGATAGCCATTTTTCAAGGATGAAGTTGGAGGCACTGTGGGTTTCAATTCATTCAGGAACAATTAAATGGTGAGGAAGCTCATTTCAATGAAATCTCTGGAGAACGCTCACAGGCAAGTCTTCCCAAAGAGTGGCCAAAAGGTCACATGAAGCCAGGCACATTGAACTCTACAATGTGAGGTCCATTTGTGTTTTGGCTCTCCACTATGGCTGCCAAGTTTTTCATAATAAAATCAAGTGATATCCTGCCTGAGATTCCCAGTGCTCTGTGGAAAACCAACCTGGGACTAGATTTCTGAATCCAAGGGTGAATCTCATGCGTGGCCTCCTAAAATCCCAACACAATTCATGGCAATACTTCTCTGAGGTCAGTTCCAGAACTCAGTCTATAAGGGGAATTACCCAAGAGTTCCAGCCCTGGCGGACCCACTCATCTCTTCCAACTGCCACAAAAACGACCACAATTATAGCCAAAACATTCCCACATGGCCTTCATTTTCTTCCATATAGACACTGATGATAACTTCTGGCTAGAGATTTCCATGAGTGATGCAGCTCAGGACAGTGTCCAATATAAGCTCCCTTGCCCCTCATTTGCCTAAAGTCAGTGTGGCCTGGACACCCTTCCTGTGAACCAGGAGTGATCAAATAGGCCTGCCATTATTACTGCTCTGCTTCTACTATTTGAGGCCTACTGACTGTCAGGTATAGATTCTTTATGTGGTTTGTATTCATGAGAGAACACTAGCACATCTGCAGGGGTTTGAAGAACTCATTTGACCCAAGGGTCCATATTCACACTTGATGGAGGTCAGGAACCTAACAGAGGAAGGTGAGAGACTTCATCCACAATGACTGATTTTTTGAATTTTGGTTATGGATGCAAACATGGAATCTTTCTTTAGATCCATCAGGTGCTGACAATCTAAGCCTCAGCTTCACACAGGGCCAAGAGGCTTATTCAGACACATCTCTTTCCAATTAAGCAAAGAGCCACAGGTGATCCCCATTCATTTCCATTTGAATACTGTTTTCTTCAGGCTTCACAAAGGGGTGGCCTGAGCCAAAGACTTTCCTTGCATTCAGGGCAACAGAAAAATAGGTAAGCAAAAGGCCCAAAGCAGGGTTTCCCCACTGAGACTTTCCTGGTCACCCGGATATCTGAGTTTTCTGAGATGCTCACCATTCCCTTCAGCTATCCAGTACATGGCCATGTGACAGAGCTTGGATGTGGTACATATCTTGGACACAAAACCATGAGCCTATTCTGGAGAGTGTCCAGAATTCAGGAAGAAAACAGGAATTTAGGAAGATAGTAGGTTTTGCCCATTGATAAGGCTAGCCGCAGTCCATTCATAAATTGGCAGTATGAATGCAGGGAAGCTTTCTACTAGACAGAACACACCCATTGATGCATTCTTTTTCTAATACTACAACCACGGACAGAGTGGGATACACAGTAAGAGAAACACTCACCTTGTCAGAGAACATACTAGAAACAGTCTTCTCCAAACCAAACAAATTGCCTTTGCTACCTATTCTCAGAACATGAGAGAAAACCACAAACTCACACCCACACTCAAAAAGGCACCTCCTTCCCCAAAGTAGGTCTGTGACTATCCGGAGTGTCCTCTGACGGGTGGGCCATACTATATTTCCCCGAAGTGGACTGTGCTGCCTCTGTTCTGGTCTCCTTGGCCAAATCTGTGAAGTTGTCAGAAGCCAGTGGTGAGCCACTACCTTCTTTCTCAGGAAAGGCCCCTCTTCTTAGCTTTCCTGGCATTTGGCCATCCTCACATCACTAGGTACCAAGAAAGACTGACTCTGTCCTTGGTTAACCCAAACAAGTGAGACCACTGGGACTGGGACTGGGACTGGCTGTGGTTGCCTGACTTCCTGAATCCCAAATTTAGAGAGTTCCATCACCAAGGAAGTCATGTGAGGTAACTTACTTCAGGAAGTTAATGAAGTCACTGCCTTGGCAACCACTTTGTCCTAACAGTTGCTTCCAAGGGTCCCAAGAGGTGCAGGGTACCCCTACTTCCTGTGACATTTTCACAAGTTAGAATGGTATTTCACCATAGGCACCCGGGAACAGCTCTCCATACAAGCCTGGTTTGGTCCATCTTCTCTACATTAAGATGAAAGAGGCTGATTCAGACACATCCTTTCATCCTGACCAGGTTGTTTACCATGGAAGTTGTCTTTTCCTCCCTCAGGTCCTTCATAGCTGCTTACAACTTCTCCAGGGATCATTTCTGCATGGACCTTTGAGGTTCTCAGCAGGTGGAATATCCCCTACACTCCTGTATTGTAAGACCAACTCTGTCCCTGCTTTTCTGTAAAGTTAGATTGAGGGAACAGTGTATGGTTAGGGTAATAACAGGTTAAATTTGGGTTAGGAATCATTCTGTGTGATGAATAATGGTATTGGGAACCTGTGATATTTACAAGAATATATAGGTGAAATATAAGTATAAATACAGAAGTCTGGGTAAGATTTGAAGCCCAGAAGAGCATTGGGCCCTTGATTGGGATACTTAGCTTTGAAATACCTTCTGCACAAATGTCTCAGATAAATTGATAAACAATGGCATAGGACCTTGTAAATTGGATGATTAAATGTAGAAGAAACCATCCAGTCAAAAAGGGTAGTCGGTAGGATTAGAAAGATAGTCAGTAGGTTTAGGAAGAAGAGTGAGTATAGGATTTGGACCAAAAGTTCTTTAACAATAGGGTTTCCGGTAGAGAATGAACGTAAATGTCAGCACATGTGAAGAGTCAGTCACAATGATGAACTGGGGAAAATATATAGGGAAGCAGATATGAATAGAGACATTAAGAAATCAGGCAATGTATAAATTGAGTGATAGGATTAGACATTTTCTACAGGGTAGAGGTTGAATACACAATCTTAGGGAGAAACAAATATTTAGCACCAATACGATTGACATTTCAGAGCATTAGGCAATCTGGACTTGGTTGTTTTTAGTAATCCATGCTCACTTTCCATTTAGGCTTTGGTACAATCATAAGTGTGAACTTTGCATTTTGTGTCCAGAATATTAGTGTGATAAAGTGTATATGTAGTTCAGGTGACATGAGTATTTCTTCCACTAATTCTGTGGGCAATATTTTGAAGTTGTATAAATTAGTATTGGGTGTACAAATAGGTATACCCTGTGTCTACGAAAATAGATAAAATGAATGAATAGACCATACTGTGAATAAATAATATAACTGGTTCCAACATTAAATAATGGATTGAATTGATATCTGAAAATATACAGGAAATCTTATATTTATATACATACATTTATTACAACCATTTATACATCTAATGGTAATATTAGGGTTATGGTTTGTCATGAAGAGTGTGTGAGTTTTGCTTCAAAAGAGATTATTGAAACCTAAAATAAAAGAAGTCTCATGAAAAAAACAGTCAAAAACATGTAGGAATACATGTGTACTGAAGCAGGAAGTGATAGAAAGTGAAACAAATGCCTATAAATTGGCAAACTTGTGAATGAAATATATATCCTATGATGTGCATGAACTGAAGAAATAGTCATGTAACAGTGTTCAATAAAAATGAACGTCAAAATACACATCATGTACCATAGTAATCTACTTGCATTGATGTTAAAGTGGGTCAGTTACTGTAGAAAAATTATGACTTCTATGCACCATTCACTGAATTTAGATTTCAGCACTAGGAAACAGTATATATTTGAGGTGGATGAATATTTCTGAGAATAATTTTGTGAACATTTGATTATAAATCCACATGCATGAATATGAATGCATTTAGGGATTGTATAATAAGACACATATATTTTATATGCTGAAAAATCTGGAGAGTATATATATATACACACACACACACACACACACACACACACACACACACGCAAATGCACAGACATTAAATGGTAGCAATATATATGCCAATCGAAATTCATCATGAAATATATATCATCCACAGAACCAAAAATATTCATTTTACTGAACATGGATTTATGTATTATCTTGTTCAACTAGGAAGCTCACGCATAGTTCTAATTTTCAATTCCAAAAACGTTTAGGAGTAGTGATCTCTTTTCACAATTCGTATCTGCCAAGTCAGCCACCTCACAAAAATGTACATGTGATACCAGGTAGGATTCTATATGTGCATACAAAAATACATGTGCTGAATAGGCTACAGATACAGGGAGACAGGTATTCACATATTTGTTAACTTTAAAACACACGGAGAATTATTTCAATTTAATATTGACTAGATTAATAACACCTACCCTTTATCATACAAAAGGTAAATCCAGCTATACACCATGCCTCCTCCGAACTGCTTGTATTTCTATTCTGTTTTGGTTGTTTTTCTCCATCAATTTATGATTGCCACAGTCTGGCTGGGCACAATTCAGGAGCCACTTGTCAAATAAACTAACTTTATTTTTAGAACTACACACGCCAAAAAAATAGCTCCTCGGGAAATACCCTCAGAGCACAACTGCCACAACCAGCTTCTCACAAGCTCTCAACCTCTCCACTCCTCCTGCTCTTCAGTTCGATTGGCTGGGTCATTTGGGCAGAGCCAAAAAAGTCCCCCAATGAGCAGCTTTATAGTTTGAAAGGGTGGGGAAACAGCCCAATGGGCATCACCGCAGAGTAGCCAATCAGCTAGATGTTGCTGGGGCCGCTGTGAGCAAACCATCAGCTGGCAGTCTGAAAGTTTTCTTTGGCCCCTCGGGCTGTGGCTCTCAACATCTCCCCCTCTCTGTTTAAACAACAAGCATGTGGCTTAGGGACCATGCCTGCCTTAGGTTGTCCAATAGTACATATGGTCCTTACCCATTATCGAATGAGCTGACCTCAAGGTGTCAGCCTCCAGTCTTAGGTTGGTACCATTGCAACTGGATCTTACCCGTCACTAACTACAGGTCCAGAATACAGCCACACCTATGGAGAGGACTTTGTACCAGTGGGGGGGGGTAAGGTTCTTTGTCTCATCTCTGTTGGACCCCAAATTTTAGCTGAACAACCATGACAAGCAGAAGGGAGGAAGATACACCAAGCCAATTGAGGGCTCCTTTTGGAAAAATTGTACCACCGATGACATCATCAGCAAAAATACCCCAACACTACAACAAGTCGATGTACCAACATATTGATCACAATGCATGCAGGTGAGTTCACAATGCATACAAGTGATACATAGTCCAGGCAAGTTCTGCAAGCAGTTCAGTGATGGCTTTTGCAGAAGCTGTAGATTGGTTTTATCTTTGTCTTCACAGGCACTGGGATGAAGATAGGAATTCTGGCAACAATGCCTAAAGAAAAAATTATGTAACATTCCAGAAGGCACTAAAAGAAAACAATTTTCTTAACAAGTTACATTGTCTTGAAGAGATTTATTAAATATACTGAAAAGGAAAGGTGAAAGAAAGCAAACAGATCTGTTAACCTCCCTTTTTGTTCACATTTTAAAACAATCCTCAACGGATGTTTACCCAATTTAAATTAAAATATTTACATCACGTGAATAAAAAAAATATATTTGGATCCATTTTTTCATGAGCGCTCATCACATATGATATATGGTTATGTACATTCAAACAGATAACACAAAACACAAGTGTGCACACATAATATAATACATACAACACATAACATAATAGTAAAGGCTTTATAACTTTTTACATGTGAAATCTCCATTGCAAAGTCTAAAAACTCTATAGTACAAAAATAAAACTGATCAGCAAAACATTAACCTAGGTCTGTATGAGCTCAAAAAACAAAAAAGAACTTCATGATATGGGAAAGGGCAATAATAAAATAGATATTGAAAAAAACATCCTGGTTCTGTCACAGATGTAAGAATAGCCAAACTGGAGTTCTGGATATCAGCTGTAATTGATTTGAGCCAAATCATCTTCTTTTGGGTCTGTAGAAATCTCTTTAGTTAATCTCTCTGGAATCCAAATCGGCTCCTGTTCTTCCTGTGAAAACACACAAACAGGCCCCCGACTCCAGACAATTACTGGGTCAGGACCTTTCCATTGTCCTGTTAGAATATCCTTCCAAAGTACCTTGGGCTTATGTACATTTTTTGGACATATATGCCTTTCTGCAGCACTAAGCCCTGTTGAATCCAAATTTAAAAAGTTTAGAGTAAAAAGGGTTATTTTAAGTTTATCTTTGGGGAATATATACCCCTTCCCAATTCCTTCTTTTTGCTTTAGTAAGTACGTTTTAATAGTTTGATGTGCTCTTTCAACTATACCTTGTCCCTGCTGATTGTATGGGACTCCTGTTATATGAGTGATGCCAAATGATGAGCAAAATTGTTTAAAAGAGGTAGAAGTATAACCAGGGGCATTATCTGTTTTTAACTGTTTTGGAACACCCACAGTGGCAAAATTTTGTAAGCAATGAGCTATAACATCTTTAGTTTTTTTCTCCGACAAGAAGGGAGCCCATCAAAAATCCAGAAGAAGTATCAACTGTAACATGCAAATATTTTAATTTTCCAAATTCTGGCAAGTTTGTGACGTTCATCTGCCAAATATGGTTACGTATCAATCCTCTAGGATTGACTCGAAGATTAACGTGTGGTAAAAAGGTCACACAATTTTGACACTGTTTTATTATTTGTCTAGATTTTTCCTTAGTTATTTTAAAGCACTTTTGTAAACAATTAAGATTGACATGGAACTTTTTATGAAAATTTGTAGCTTCTTCTACTATAGAGAAAATATGTATGTCATGTGTAGTTTTATCTGCTAAATCATTGTCCAAACTAAGGGCTCCAGGCAATCCTGTATGTGTTCTGATATTTCCTATAAAGAACAGATCTTTTCTGTCCAAGATTAGACTTTGTATAGTGGAAAGCAAAGAGAAAACAGTAGAGGAAGGGGAAATCCTACCAGCATCTTCAAGGGATACTATAGCATTAACTATATTCTGACTATCGGAAAATAAATTAATTACAGAATCTTTAAACATCACAAAAGCTTGTAATACTGCATTAAGCTCTACCTTTTGAGATGATTGTTTGGGTACTAGAAATGTAAAAGTTTGATCAGGTTTAACTATTGCTGCTGTACCATTATTTGACCCATCAGTGAATATATTTGGAGCATTCATGATAGGTGTTTTTCTTGTCATTTTTGGAAAAATTACAGGATGAAATGATCAAAAAGACAATAAAGGATTAGATGGTAAGTGATTATCAAATGAAATATTAGATTTGCACATGATTATTGCCCAAGTATTTAACTCATTAGCTAACTCATCAATTTGATTCAGAGTATATGGAGTAATTATTTTATTGGGAGAAATTCCAAACACTTCCTTTGCTGCTTTTGTTCTTTTCAGTATTAATTGTCCTACAGCCTCAGTATACCGAGTAAGAATATTGTTAGGGGAATAAGATAAATGCATCCATAATAATGAACCTTCTTGCCAAAATACTCCTGTAGTAATATTTTTTGTTGGTAGTACAATAAATAATAAAGACAAACTTAAATCAATTCTATCCAAATGCATATTTTCCATATATGTTTCAATAATTTTTAATGCCTTTCTTGTTTCAGGCGTTAACATGCGGGGTGAATTTGGATCTGATGGACCTTTTAGGATATCAAAAAAGGTTCCAACTCTATTGTGCGTATACCTAGATAAGGCCTTATCCAATTTATGTCTCCTAATAACATTTGAAAGTCATTAAGTGATTTCAGTTGATCTATTCGTACTTGAATTTTTGGTGGACAGATCATGGTTGAGGATAATAGAACTCCTAAATAATTAATTGGAAAATTTAATTATACTTTATCTATTGTTATCTATAGTTTATATTTTTTAATATGTTTTTAAGTGTGGCATAACATTCTAGCAATGTGTTTTTAGCTTTGTGTGCTAATAATATATCATCCATATAGTGAAATATTTGTAGTTCAGGATTTTGATTTCTAAGTGGCTGGATTACTTTGTTAACATAAATTTGACACATAGTTGGGCTATTAGCCGTCCTTTGAGGGAGTACTTTCCATTTGTATCTCTGATCAGGACCTTCATGATTCAGTGCAGGGTTAGTAAATGCAAAACATGGACTATCCTAAGGATGAATTGGAAATGAAAAAAAAAATCTTTAATATCTATACATAAATCATACCAAGTTTTGGCAAAGCAGATAATTGTGGAATCCCTGATTGAGCATGTCCCATAATAACCATCTCATTATTAATGCCTCTTAAATCTTGCAATAATCTCCATTTACCAGATTACTTTTTGATGACAAAACTGGGAGTATTATGGGGAGATACAGATGGTTTTATATGTCTTCTGCTAATTGTTGTTTGACCAGATCATGGGCTGCTGGTACCTTTTCTTTAGTCAGGGTCCACTGAGGAACCCATAGTGGTCTTTCTTATTTCCAAGTAATTTTTATTGTCTTAGTGTCCCTTTATTAAAATCCAACCCATTTCTGTCTGTTCCTTGATCTATTAGTATTGGAGCTGCTATACCTTGATATTGTTTTTCTAATCTTTTGCCTATCCTAAAACCTTGTCTAATCATAATTGTGGGTATATTTTAATTGATGTTTTTTGTTAATTTCAAACCTAATTCATCTAGGACATCTCATCCCCATAAATTTACGGGAAGATGATCCATACATATGGCTATATAGTTCCTTCACATCCTTCAGGATCCTTCCAATCTAATACCATTGCTCTTTGATGGGGATTAGTCACCAATTCTAGGCCTTGAAGTGTTTGAGTGGATGGTTGTAATGGCCAATATTTTGGCCATTCTGGACGAGAGATGATGCTAAGTTCTGCATCTGTATCCAGTAGCCCATTTAATTCATGTCCTTGAATATTTAGTTTTAGTATGGGGCAAGAATCTAACTTTAGAGAAAACATAGCCAAATCTACATCTGTGCAGCCTAATCCCTTGGAACCTCTTTCTACAACATGACTGGAAAATTTATCATGTAAGCGTGGTATTATTAGTAACTGTGCTATTCTGTCTCTTGGTGAAATTACTAATATACCCTTTGGAGAACTGGCTATAATTTTTATTTCACCTTCATAATTAGGGTCAATTACCCCAGGACTTATCATAAGTCCTTTTAGAGTAGAAGAGCTGTGTCCCAATAATAAGCCTACTGCTCCTTGGGGAAGAGGTTTTTTACCCCTGAGAGAATGATTTGAACTCCCATCTCTGGAGTTAGTACTGCTCTGACAGAGGTGCAGATGTCCAACCCTGCACTCCCTCTGGTTTGTCTGTTGAGGGCTCTGATGGACAATGTGTCTTTGGCACTACCCTGATGGGGTTGCTGGGTTCCTCCAGTGCTCCGTATATTTGTGGTTTGGGGCCCCAGAGCATTGGGTCCCCCTGTCCATTTTCTGGCAACGTAACCTGATGCCTTTCTCCATGATATCATGGATAAACACCTGGTCCTTGTTTGTTTTTTGATAATATACTACCCTCTATGGTGGTTTGAGAATGGCATTCATTAGTCCAATGTCTCCCTCTATGGCATCCTGGGCAAATACCCCGTATTCTACTCCTTTGATACCTAGTTTTGTTAAACCCTCCTCTTATGGGGCAATTCCTTTTAAAATGTCCTGTTTGTTCACAATTGTAGCATGTTCTTGTCCTGGCATCTAAAGCCTATTTTACTGAAGCTGCCACGACTTGCCCTTGTTCTAAAGCCTGTTTTACTGCAGCTGCCATGACTTGCTCTTGTTCATTAATGTCTCTACATAATTTAATATATGGGAATTGGAGCATTTTAGAAAAATCAGACATCAGTGTGTCTTGTAAAGTCTCAGTAGAGAAACTCTACTTTGGCCCATTTGCTTACCTATTGTTAATTTGCCCAGAATGTCAGGAAGCTCTTTGTCTCAGGGCACACCTTTGTGAAGCCTGAAGCACACAGTTTTCAAATGGAAATGAATGGGCATCACCAGTGGGTATTTGCTAAATTGCTTTGGAAAGGGATGTGTCTGAATCAGCCTCTTTGATCTGTGTGAGGCTGTGGCTTACATTCTCATCACCTGATGGATCATTCCGTGTGTGAATCCATAACCAAAATGGCCAAAAGAGCAGTCCCTGTGCATGAAGTCTCTCACCTTCCTCTGTAAGGCTCCTGACCTCCATCAAGTGAGAATAGGGATTTTTTGTGTCAAACGAGTTCTTCAAAGCCCTGGAGAGTCTAGCACATAGGTTCTTGGGTTTTCTCATGACTCCAGTTCACATAAAAATATCTATACCTGACAGTCAGTAGGCCTCAAATTGGAGAAGCCTAGGCGTATTAAGGGCAGGCCTATTTGATGACACCTGGTTCACAGGAAGGGCGTCCAGGCCACCATGACTTTAGGCAATGAGGGGCAAGGGAGCTTATTTTGGACACTCTCTTGGACTTCGCCGCTCATGGAAACCTCCAGACAGAGCTTAGAATGAGAGTGAATATATGGAAGAAGATGAGGGCCATGTGGGAGTGTTTTGATTTTAATTGTCATCATTTGTGTGGTAGTTTGAAGATATGACTGGGTACACCTGGGCTGAAATCTGGTGTGATTCCCCTTAGAGACTGGGTTCTGGAACTGACCTTAGAGAAGTATTATCATGAAATGTGTTGGGATTTTAGTTGGCCACGCATGAGAGTCGCCCTTGGAAACCGAGATCTAGGCCCAGGTTTGCTTTCCACAGAGCACTGGGAATCTCAGCCAGGATATCACATGGTTTTATTCTGAAAGACATGGCAGCCACAGATGAGAGTCAAAACACACATGGACCTCACATTGTAGACAGCAATAGGCCTGGGTTCATGTGACCTTTTGGCCACTCTTTGGGAAGCCTTGCCTCAGAGATTTCACCAGAGCTTTCATTCAAATGAGCTTCCTCACCATTGAATGATTCCTGAATGAATTTAAACCACAATGCCTCCAACATCAATCTTGAAAAATGGCTAGATAAATACCATGAAATTTTTGAAATTCCCATGACCATGAAAATGGTGTAAGAACAGAGATGCCAGTAAGTTGGGGCCTGATGAGAAGTGGGCCTAGAGAAGTTGTGTGCAGGTGTGTGAGAAAATATCTGTGGTGGGGCCATGTGGATCTGCCATTGGCTTCCAAATGGCTTGTAACTGACATGGTGCAGCCAGCATACCCTTCTATGTAAAGGCATCTTTTAATATGCAGAGTTTTCAGGGCAATGTTCAGAATCAAATTGCTATGGTCAAGGATGCAAGCTATGTGGGATTGAAGCCTGGGTGGTACATTATCCTGCAGACCCTGAAACACCGCACGTGACAGAACTCCCTTTAGCACTGTGTCCCAGTTGAATTCCTTGTATTGTGTGAAGCAAATACCAAGCTCGCATTGCAGCAGCAAGAAACACCACGACAAGTGGAGGATGACCGAATGGCTTTAGAGTCCACACGGAAAGAGTTAGCCCCCAGTCCCCACAGTTTACCTACAAAGAGAGAATTCAGCACTGCTGCCTCATGTTCATTAGAAAATAAGAAACCATGTCCTCCAGGTCACTTAGATACATACCCAGCTTTGATGGTCTCTCTACAAAGGAAGCTAAAGCTCCTGACAACAACAAATATTTCAAGTGCCCAAACTCAGAGGCAGTTTCTCAAGAAGTCTTTAGTCCAGCAGAGCTCCAATTTTGTCGAATATTTACCTGTTCCTAACTTTTGGAAACTCCTCTACCACCTTCAAGGTTGTGAACTCTTGAGCATATTTCATTCCAGATATGTATTCACAGTTTTTCTAACTCTTCTCCTCTAATTGTGTTTTACTTGGGGCGAAGGTAATGTCAAGGCATTATTCTGGATGAGAGTGGGAAGATTTTTGTGTAGCACATATTTACATACACATTGGATTTATTTTCCTATTTTCCATTCAAAATACTGAATCCCTGAAACTAACCCATACCGTACTAGACTCTGACTAATAATTATAATAAGATGGAGAAAAATAACCCAAAAAGAATAGAAATACAAGCAGTTCAGACAAGGCATAGTGTATAGTTGGACTTGCCTTTTGCATTATACAGGGTAGGAGTTATAAATCTAGTCAATTTTTTGTTGAAATAGTTCTCCATGTTTTTTTTTTTTATTGGTTGTTCAAAATATTACAAAACTCTTGACATCTTGTATTACATATATTAGATTCAAGTGGATTATGAACTCACATTTTTACTCCAAATTCAGATTGCAGAATCACATCGGTTACACATCCACATTTTTACATAATGCCCTATTAGTATCTGTTGTATTCTGCTACCTTTCCTAGCCTCTACTATCCCCCCTCCCCTCCCCTCCCCTCCCATATTCTCTCTCTACTCCATCTTCTGTAATTCATTTTCCTACTTGTTTATTTTCCCCTTCCACTCACAACTTCTTATATATAATTTTGTAAAACATTGAGGGTCTCCCTCCATTTCCATGCAATTTCCCTTTTCTCTCCCTTTCCCTCCCACCTCATGTCTCTTATTAATGTTGACCTTTTCTTCCTGCTATTCCTTCCTGCTCTGTTCTTAGTTGCTCTCATTATATCAAAGAAGACATTTGGAATTTGTTTTTTTAGGGATTGTCTAGCTTCACTAAGCATAATCTACTCTAATACCATCCATTTCCCTGCAAATCCCATGATTTTGTCATTTTTTAGTGCTGCGTAATACTCCATGGTGTATAAATGCCACATTTTTAAAATTATTTTGAAAACCTATATTCCAATAAAATAGAAGAGAGTGAAGACATCGATAAATTTTTTAAATCCTATGATTTGCCCAGACTGAGTCTGGAGGATACACACAATTTGAACAGACCAATATCAATGGATCAGATTGAAGAAGCAATCAAAAGACTACCAACAAAGAAAAGCCCAGGACCAGATGGGTATACAGCGGAGTTTTACAAAACCTTTAAAGAAGAATTAATACCAATACTTTTCAATTTATTTCAGGAAGTGGAAAAAGAGGGAGCTTTGCCAAATTCATTCTATGAGGCCAACATCACCCTGATTCCGAAACCAGACAATGACACCTCAAAGAAAGAAAACTACAGACCAATATCTCTGATAAAACTACATGCAAAAATCCTCAATAAAATTCTGGCGAATCGGACAAAAAGGCACATCAAAAAAATTGTGCACCATGATCAAGTAGGATTAATCCCTGGGATGCAAGGATGGTTCAATATACGGAAATCAATAAATGTTATTCACCACATAAATAGACTTAAAATAGGAACCATATGATCATCTCAATAGATGCAGAAAAAGCATTCGACAAAGTACAGCATTCCTTTATATTCAAAACATTAGAAAAACTAGGGATAACAGGAACTTTCCTCGAAATTGTGAAAGCTATCTATGCTAAGCCTCAGGCTAGCATCATTCTGAGTGGAGAAAAATTGAAGGCATTCCCTCTAAAATCAGGAACAAGACAGGGATGCCCTCTATCACCACTTCTATTCAATATAGTTCTCAAAACACTGGCCAGAGCAATTAGAAAGATGAAAGAAATTAAAGGCATAAAAATACGAAAAGAAGAACTTAAATTATCACTGTTTGCGGATGACATGATTCTATACCTAGAAGACCCAAAAGGGTCTACAAAAAAACTACTAGAACTAATAAATGAATTCAGCAAAGTGGAAGGATAAAAAATCAACACGCACAAATCAAAGGCATTTTTGTATATCAGTAACAAAACTTCTGAATTGGAAATGAGGAAAAACACTCCATTCACAATATTTTCAAAAAAAAATAAAATACTTGGGAATCAACCTAACAAAAGAGGTGAAAGACTTATACAATGAAAACTACAGAACCATAAAGAGAGAAATAGAAGAAGATCCATGTGTTTTTAAAGGTAACAAATAGGTGAATTCCTCTCTGCCTTTCTCTGTAGCCAATTCAGCACATGTAATTTCATATGCACATATAGAATCCTACCTGTTATCACATGTACATTCTTGTGAGGTGGCTGACTTGGCAGATACAAATTGGGAGAAGAGATCACTCCTCCTAAACACAGTTAGAACTGAAAATTCAACTTATGGGTGAGCTTCTTAGATGAACAACATGATAAATAAAATCATATTCAGTATAATGAATATTTTTGGACCAGTGAATGATATACATTTCATGAAGAATTTCGATTGGCATATATGTTGCTACTTTTTAATGTGTGTGTATATGTGTGTGTGTGTATATATATATATATATATATATATATATATATATATACTCTCCAAATTTTTCAAAATATGAAATATATGTGTCTTATTGTACACTCCCTAAATTCATTCGTATTCATGTATGTGGATTTATAATCAAATTTTCAAAAGATTATTCTCAGAAATATTCATCCACCTGAAATACATATTTGTTTCCTAGAACTGAAAACTAACTTCAGTGAATGGTGCAAACGAATCCTAATATTTCTACAGTAACTGACCCAATGTCACATCAATGCAAGTAGATTATTATGGAACATGATATGTATTTTGATGTTCATTTTTAGTCAACACTGGTACATTACTATTTCTTCAGTTTATGCCCATCATAAGATATATATTTCATACACAAGTTAGCAAATTTATAGGCATTTGTTTCACTTTCAATAACTTCCTTCTTCAGAACACATGTATTCCTCCATGTTTCTTGATAAGACTTTTCATGAGACTTCTTTCTAAACACATTATTTTTGATTTCCATAATCACTTTTGAAGCAAAACTCACACACTCGTCATGATAAAATATAACCCTATTATTACCATTAGAAGTATAACTGGTTGGAATGAATGATTGTATATCAATATAAGATTTCCTGTATATTTTCAGATATCAATTCAATCCGTTATTTAACGTTTACCAATTATATTATTTACTCTCAGTATGGTCTATTCTTGCATTATCTCTATATTCATAGAGAGATGGTACACCTCTTTGTACTCCCAATACTCATTTATACGTCTCCAATATATTGCTCCCAGAAATGGTGGAAGAAATACTCATGTCACCTGACCTACATATACATTTTATCACAGTAATATTCTGGAAAATAAAGCAAAGGTCACACTTATAATTGTACCAAAGCCTAAATTTAAAGTGAGCATGTATTTCTGAAAACATCCATGACCAGGTTGCCTAATGCTCTCAAATGTCAATGTAATTGTTGACTACATATTTGTTTCTTTCTAAGATTATATATTCAAACTCAACCCTGTTGAAAATCTCTAATCCTATCACTCACTTTAAACTTTGCCTGATATCCTAATGTCTCTATTGATATCTCTTTTCCTTCATAATTTCCCAGTTCATCATTTTGACTGTGCATTTGTGCTGACATTTACATTCACTCTCTACCTGAAACCCAATTGCTAAACAACTTTTGGTCCAAATACTATACTCTCTCTTCTTTCTGAATCTACCGACTATCTCCCAAATCCTACTGACTATCCTTTTTAGAATGGATGTTCTCTTCAACATTCAATCATCCAATGTACAAGGTCCGATGCCATTGTGTATTGATTCATCTGAGACATCTGTGCAGGACATAATTCAAAGCTAAGTCTCCCAATCAAGGGCCCAATCCCTTTCTGGGCTTCAAATCTTACTTAGATTTCTGTTTTCATACATATATTTGACCTCTATATTCTTATAAATATCGCAGGTTTTCAATACCATTATTCATCCAGCAAAATGATTCCTAACCCAAATCGAACATGTTATTAACCAAAACCATATACTGTTCCCACATTCTAACTTTATAGAAGAGCAGGGACAGTGTTTGTCTTACAATAAGGAATGTAGGGGATATAACACCTGCTGAAAACCTCAAAGTTCCATGCAGAAATAATCCCTGGAGAAGATGTAGGCAGCTATGAAGGACCAGAGAGTGCAAAAGTCTTCTTCCATGGAAAACAGCCTTGTCTGAATGAGGGGTTGTGTCTGAATCAGCCTCTCTGTTCCTAATGTACAGAAGATGGACAAAGCCAGCCCTGTGTGGAGAGCTGTTCACTGGTGCCTATGGGTGATATACCATTCTAACTTGTGAAAGTGTCACGGGAAATAGGGGCAGCATCCATCTCATGGGACCCTTGGAAGCAACTGTTAGGACAAAGTGGTTGCAAAGGCAGTGAACTTATTCAGTTCCTGAAGGAAGTGACCTCATCTCTATTCCTTGGTGATGGAACTCTCTGAACTTGCGATATAGGAAGCCAGGCACTCAGAGCCAGTCCCAGTCCCAGTCCCAGTGGGCTCACTTGTTTGGATATTCCAATGACAGAGACAGTCTTTTTTGGTATATACTGATGTGAGGATGGCCAAATGCCAGGAAAGCTTTGAAGACTGGCCTTTCCAGAGAAAGCAAGTAGTGGCTCACCGTGGGCTCCTGACATTTTCAGAGTTGGCCAAGGAGACCATATCTGAGACAGGACAGGCCATTTCAGAGGAACATAGTAAGGCTCACCAGTGAGAGTACACTCTGAATAGTCACAGACCTACTTGGGGAAAGGAGATGCATTTGTGGTTTTAGTTGTGTGTTTGTGGTTTTGTCTCATGTTCTGAGAAAATGTAGGAAAGGCGGTTTGTTTGGTTTGGAGTGAACTGTTTCTAGTAAGTCGTTTGACAAGGCAAGTGTTTCTATGTCTGTGTTTCCCAGTGTGTCTGTGGTTGTAGACATTAGAAAAGAGAATGCATCAATGGATGTGTCCTGTCTAGTAGAAAGCTTCCCAGCATCAATCTTGCCCAATATATAAATGGACTGTGGCTTGCCTTATCGAAGGGCAACACCTTCAAACTTCCTAAGTTCTTGTTTCCTTCCTGAATTCTGCCTACACTCCAGAATAGGCTCATGGTTTTCTGTCCAAGATATTTACCACCTCCAAGCTCTGTGATATGGGCATGTACTGGATAGCTGAAGGGAATGGCGAGCATCTCAGAAAACTCAGATATCAGTGTGACCAGTAAAGTCTCAGTGGAGAAACTCTGCTTTGGGGCTTTTGCTTGCCTATTGTTCTTTTGCCCTGAATGTCAGGAAGGACTTTGCCTCAGGCCACCCCTTTGTGAAACCTGAAGTAACCAGTTTTCAAATGGATATAAATGGGCATTACCTGTGGCTCTTTACTTAACTGCTTTGGAAAGGGATGTGTCTGAATCAGTCTCTTGGCCCTGTGTGAGTCTATGGCTTAGATTCCCTACACCTGATGGATGTAAAGAAAAATCCCATGTGTGCATACAAAATCAAAATGGCAAAAATTACAGTCATTGTAGATGAAGTCTCTCGCCTTTCTCTGTAAGGTTTCTGACCTCCATCAAGTGAGAATAAGGATCCTTTGGGTCAAATGAATTCTTCAAAGCCATGGAGAGGCTAGCCCATAGGGGCTTCAGTTTTCTCTTGACTACAGTTCACATAAATAATCTAAATGCCACAGTTAAAAGGCCTAAAATTGAAGAAGTGGAAAAGTATTAATGGCAGACCTATTTGATCACTCCTGGTTTACGGTAAGGGTGTCCAGGCCACCCTGACTTTAGGCAAATGAGGGTTAAGGGAGCTTATTTTGGACACTGTCTTGGGCTGCACCCCTTATGGAAAACTCCAGCCAAAGGATATGATGAGTGTCTATATGGAAGAAGATTAGGGCCGTGTGGAGTGTTTTGGTTTTAATTGTGGTCATTTGTGTGGTGGTTGGAAGAAATGACTGGGTCTACCTGTGCTTGAACTCTGGTGTGATTCCCCTTAGAGACTGAGTTCTAGAACTTACCTCAGAGAAGTATTGCCATGAATTGTTTTGGGATTTTAGGAAGCCACGCAATGAAAGTCGCCGTTGGAAACTGAGATCTAGGCCCAGGGTGGCTTTCCACAAAGCACTGGGAATCTCAGCCAGGATATCACTTGATTGTATTCTGAAAGAAATGGCAGCCATAGTTCAGTGTCAAAAAACACATGGACCTCATATTGTAGACCTCAGTAGGACTGGATTCAAGTGACCTTTTGGCCACTATTTTGGAAGCCTTGCCTTTGAGAGTTCTCCAGAGCTTTCATTGAAATGTGCTTCTTCACCATTTAACGGTTCCTGAATATATTGAAACCCATAGTGCTTGCAACATCATCCTAGAAAAATGGCTAGAAAAATACCGTGAAATTTTTGAAATTCCCATGACCTGGTGGCACTGGAGAACCTTTGGATGTGCTGTTGCTGATCTTGAGTGTGCCAGACAGTGCCTTGATTGACTGGGTTTCATGAAAGTGGTGTAGAACAGAGATGCCAGTAATTTGGAGCCTGCTGATTAGCGGGCCTAGAACAGTGGTGGGAAGGTTTGTGATAAAACATGTAGTGGGGCAATGTGGATCTGCCCTTGGCTTCCAAATGGTTGTTACTGACATGGTGCAGCCAGCAGACCCTTCTTTGTAAAGGCATCTTGTTATATTGAGAGGTTTCAGGGCAATGTTCAGAATCAGGTTGCTATGGTCAAGGGGGAAAGCAATGTGGGATAGAAGCCTGGTTGGTGCATTATCCTGCACACCCTGACCCACCACTCCCGACAGAAATCCCTCCAGCACTGTGTCCCAGTTGAACTCCATGTATTTTGTGAAGCAAATACCAAACTCCCAGTGCAGCAGCGAGAAACACCACAAAAATTGGAGGATGTCCAAATGGCTTCACAGTGCACACGGGGATACACTTAGCCCCCAGTGGCCACAGGTTACCTACAAAGAGAGAATTCAGCACTGCTGCCTCATTTTCATTGGAAAATAAGAAACAATTTCCTCCATGTCACATAGGTGCAGACCCAGCATTGATGGTCTCAGTACAAAGGAAGCTAAAGCTCCTGACAACCACATATAGTTCAAGGGCCCAACCTCAGAGGCAGTTTCTCAAGAAGTCTTTAGGCCAGCAGAACTCCATGTTTGTGGAATGTTTACCCTGTCCCTTTCTTTTCGAAAATCATTTACCACCTCCAATTTTTCAAAACTGTGAGCATATTCCATTCCAGATATGTATTCACTGATTTTCTAATTCCTCTCCTCTAATGGTGTTTTAGTTGGAGCGAAGGTACTGTCAAGGCATTTTTCTGTATGAGAGTGGGAGGATATTTGTGGAGCACACATTTACATACACATTGGATTCATTTTCCAATTTTTCTTTCGAAATACTGAATCCCCGACACTAACCCCTACCCTACTACACTCTGACTACTAATACTAATAAGATGGAGAAAAATAACTCAAACAGAATAAAAATACAAGCATTTCAGAGGAGGCATGGTGTATAGTTGGACTTGCCTTTTGCATTATATATTGTGGGAGTTATAAATCTAGTCAACTTTTTGTTGAAGTCGTTCTCCATGTTTTTTTTAAAGTTAACCAATATATGAATTCCTGTCTCCTCTCTCTGTAGCCTATTCACCACCTGTATTTTTATATGCAAACATAGAATCCTACCTGGGACCACACGTCCATTCATGTGAGGTGGCTGACTTGACAGATACAAATTGTAAGGGATCACTCCTCCTAAATGATGTTGGTACTGAAAATTCAAATTATGGGTGAGCTTCCTACTTGATCAATATTATTCATATATCCATGTTCAGTTAAATAAATATTTTTGGATCTGTCAATGATATATATTTCATTTTGAATTTTGATTGGCATATATATTGCTATTTTTAATGTCTCTGTGTGTGTGTGTGTACACACACACACACACACATATATATAGAGATAGATAGATAGATAGATAGACTCTCCAGATTTTTCAAAATATGAAATATGTGTTTTATTTTACACTCACCAAATTCATTCATATTCATATATGTGAATTTATAATCAACTTTTCACAAGATTATTGTTAGAAATATTCATTTACCTGAAAAACATATTTCTTTCCTAGTACCGAAAAGGAAATTCAGTGAATGGTGCACACAAATCCTAATATTTCTACAGTACCTGACCCAGTTTAACATCAATGCAAGTAGATTCCAATTGGACTTGATGTGTATTTTGACGTTCATTTTTATTCAACACTGGTAGATTACTATTTCATTAATTTATGCACATCATAGGATATGTATTTCATCCACAAGTTAGGAAATTTATAGGCATTTGATTCACTATCAATCACTTCCTGCTTCAGAGCACATGCATTCCTCCATGTTTCTTGACTGGTCTTTTCATGAGAAAAGGGATGGACAATGCAAGGTAAGGCAACTAACATAGCACCGAACACAGCGAAACAGTCCTATTTGGTTGCAACCGGATTTAGAGGGCATTGCTTCTATTGTAATCATTTAATCCCCTGAACTCCAAGTTTAGATTGTTTCAGAATTTTGTACCCAACATGTAAGGGAGGGACTCGGAAGTTCACAGTCTGCAGAAGTTCATTAAAAGCAGTTTTTGTTTCTGTTTTTTTTTTTTTTTCTGTTCTGTGCAAGTTAACATTTCAAGGACACCTGGGAGGGGCAGAGCTTTTTTCTTCTCTTTTTTTTTCTCCCTGCCAGCTTTTACCATGGAGCCCAGTTGGTAACTTCTTTAACTTAGAACTGTAGCCATCTCTGTCAAGCCCCAGCTCAAGGCCAGAGGCCTTGTTCACATATTGCCAGCATTGTGACTGACTCTTTCCAAACACATTATTTTCGATTTCCATAATCACTTTTGTAGCAAAAATAACATATCTTCATGATAAACCATAACCCTAATATTGATATTAGATGTATAAATGGTTGGAATGAATGATTGTATATCAATATAAGATTTCTTATACATTTTCAGATATCAATTCAATCCGTTATTTAATGTGGAACCAGTTATATTATTTATTCACTTATGGTCTATTCATGCATTATCTCTATATTCATTGACACAGTGTATACCTCTTTGTACCCCCTATACCCATTTATATGTCTTCAAAAAATTGCTCCCAGAAATGGTGGAATAAACACTCATGTCACCAGATCTACATATACATATTATCACAGTAATATTCTGGACACAAATGCAAACGTCACACTTATGATTGTACCAAAACCTAAATGGAAAGTGAGCATGGATTACAAAAAACATCCATGTCAAGGTTGCCTAATGCTCTCAAATGTCAATCCTATTGGTGACTACATATTTGTTTCTTCCTAAGATTATATATTCTAACTCAACCCTGTTGAAAATGTCTAATCGTATCACACACTTTATACTTTGCCTGATTTCGTAATGTCTTTATTGATATCTGCTTTCCTACGTTCTTTTCCCATTTCATTATTGTGACTGTTCACATTTGCTGACATTTACATTCACTCTCTAACCGAACCCCTATTGCTAAAGAGATTTTGTTCCAAATCCTATACTCACTCTTCTTCCTAAACCTACCGACTATCTTCTTAATCCTCCCGACTATCCCTTTTTGACTGGATTTTCTCTTCTACATTCAATCATCCAAGTAATGTTCGTGCAAGCATCGGAGGAAGAGACCACCAGGAGAGTGTCTCATGCCACAGCAAGAGGTTTATTGGGGGTCCAGCATGCTGTGGCTCAGAGCTCACAAGAATAGAGCAGAGAGCCCTGAGAACAGCTTAAGCAGAGCTTATATACTTTCCTTGAAAAGGGTAGGGACGGAAATTTATTGATGGGTCAGAGCGAGTTGGCGGTTTGCGTGTAACCGGATGAGGGAATACATTCTGCAATTTCGAAGTTGGGGACAGCACAATCTGGGAACAAGGTTAGCAAACAGTTCTCAATATTTCAACAGTGTTTTGTTAAGCATACAAAAAAACAGGAAGTTCCAAGTTCCTTTTTTATTAACCTTTCATTCCCCACTTCTTCTTCTGGCTAATTTTAATCATAATAGTGATTATTGGGGGGTGTCACATTCTATGTCTGCTAGTGGGGTATTACCATAAGTTTAACTTGTCCAATTTGAGCTTGGAAAAAAGAAATTACACGGTTGAGCAAACAGGGTTTTATAGTTAGCTATAATATGGAGATTATTATTGGACAGGCCAGGGGTGGTAAAAGCGTAGATAAACAGGGGGACTGTGATAACCAAGACTCAAACCACCCTTTTGGGGCGTCTGTCTCTCATTGACACTCTTCAAGGCATCCTTTTATTTTACTCATAGGTTTTTTTACAACTTCATTATGGTCGGCATAAAAACAGCATTCTTACATCAATGCAGCACAAAGGCCCCCTTCTCTCATGAAGAGGAGGTCAAACCCTCGACTGTTGTGTAAAACAACTTCAGAGAGAGAGGTTAAAGATTCCTGAAAACTGTGATGGAGGTTTCTAATATCTTTAAGTTTTGGTCTATTGCTGCTTCTATTTGGGTCATTTGTTGTGTACCATGGACCAGGGCAGTGGTTCCTGTGACTACCCCTGCAGCAACTCCACTTCCTAATATGATAGGTAAAGTAAGAGATATATGTTCCCAGTGGAACTGGGTTGTATGCCCCCCTGTTTGAACTTCAAATGAACCTGGGTCATTATAGAGCAATCTGGGAAACATCTTCACCATTTCACAATTAATCACATCTGTTGACCATTTCATTAAAACATAAACAATGTTTAAGTATATAGAATTATACTGTTGTAGGGGCTGTCAAGGCAAGGCACCTAAGATAGCACAGAAGACAGGGAAACAGTCCTATTTTTTTGCAACTGGATTCAGCGGGCATTGCTTCTGTTGTAATCAATTAATTCCCTGAACCCCAAGTTTAGGTAGTTTCAGAATTTTGTACCCAACATGAAAGGGAAGGGACTAAGAAGTTCACAGTCTGCAGAACTTCACAAAAAGAAGTTTTTTTTTCTGTTTTTTCCTCTTTGGTGGGCAAGTTAAACTTTCAAGGACACCTGGGAGGGGGAGAGCTTTTTCTTCCTTTTCTTTTATCCCCCTGCAGTGTTACCATGGAGCCCAGTTGGTAATTTTATATCTTAAAAATATAGCCATCTCTATGAAGCCCCAGCTCAAGGCCAGAGGCCTTGTTCACATATTGTGTGAAAAACTATTAAAGGGGTGTCAAGCTTAGGAGTGCTGATTTTTGCAGCCAGTAGCCAAGTAGAGCAGGGCAACAGAGAAACAGGAAGTTTATCTACACTGAACTCTTTTATAGGGACTCTTTTGCTGAAAATCCTAAAGTCATGGTGAAGACTTCTGGAGAAGTTCAGTTAAGATTTTTCTGTGGGCCTGGTACAGAGGGGGAAGACGGGGAAGGCGGAGGGTGAGAGCTGCTCCGTGGATCTGAGAAATAGGAAGGAGAGATATAAAAGAATAATGGGAAAGGGGTTTGGGATTTTCCTAGAAACAAAAACTTGAGCAGTATAACAGGTAGAGCAGAGGGGAAGACGGGAGTGACTATCCCGAAAAGCCTGTGAGGCACTTTAAATTCTTAGTAACCTGTTTTCAGTGATCACAAAGCAACTTTAAAGGTCATTTTCATTACATCTTCAATAGGGGTCTGAGGGATCTCCTTAGCTGGTTTGAGCTTTAGGTTAGCTGGTAAGAGGACCTGGAGCGACCCGGTGCGGGTACTGACAGAGGAAGAGAGGAGTGAGTGGGTGGATGGGTACCCCAGTACCTGCTAACTCAGCAAGGGGGCAATGCTCTGAGAACCAGCGGAGGATTGGGTTTTGGATCTAGTAATTGGAGGGGAGAAATAAGGTTGCTGAGGTAGGACTGACAGCAGAGAGTCTGGAGCAGAAAGCTGAGGGTGAGGAACTATTGGAGAAGCATAGTTCAGGATGTGAGGGAAACAGGGAAAAGGCCTCCACATAGGGGAATTTCCTTTCACCCTTTTGAGCACTTGCAGAAGGTAAAAAGGTCACACAGAATTTGAGGATCTAGAGACTCCTCTTGGCGCCATCTGTTTTAGATGTCTAAGTAGTAATATGGCCAATGCTGTGTACTGAATTTGATGAGGATTTTACATTCCACCAGGCAGCCCCTGTATGCTCAAATCCCCATGACTTACAGAAGAAGTCATCTTTTCCCACACTCAGCCATGGTGGTTTGTGGCTTTGATAGTCTGCGGGGCAAACATACTAATATAGGCTAGCCAACCTGCATCTGGCTTGCCTGTCTATACAACCATAATGTTTGTTTCCATTATCTATGGTACGGAAATGATTTAATGGAATTTTAGTGGGATCCTCTTCATCAAGGATATCCTAATAGGAAAGACCTATATCCAGCTGACAAATGTCTGGGTGGAGAGATGGCCACCAGGTTCCTATGGGGGCTGTATGCAAGATAGACCATACTTCTTGTCTTGTAGGATTTGTGATCAGCCATTGCTGCTGAACGGGCTAATGAGTGTTAGGTCTACTGGTGGCCAAGGGGAAAGCCTATAGCCTTATCTACGTGGCAAATACACAATTTGAACGGGTTACCAGTCTTTTCCAGTTTCCAGCAAGAGTCTGGACAGGTTGCAGGCTTGAGATGAGAGGCATGGATCCAGGAAGTGATTCCGTCTACTTTTACCGCTGTAGGTGTTATAAGTAGCACCTGGTATGGTCCTTTCCAGCGGGGTTCCAGGGATGACATCTGATGTCCTCTTATGTACAGGAATTCTCTTACTTGATATCGATGTGGAGTCCCCTCGTCCCCAGGTTGGAAGGCAGTGGCCAGCTGTTTCCACAGGTATAGCTGAGTTCTTTCAAGAGATTTAAGTCTGTCAAGCAAGGGTGTGTGGAAGGGATACTTAGGTCTTAGAGTTGGGGTTAGGTCCCTTACCAGAGGAGGGGTCCCATAGAGAATTTCATAGGGGGTGATGTTACACAAAGAAACAAAGGAAGTATTTCTTTCATGAAACAGTGCATAAGGCAGGAGCATAGTCTACCCTTTTATGACGGTCTCTAAGCTTAATTTATTTAAGGTCTCTTTAATGCTTCTATTTTTTTTTTTCATGTGTCCTGAGCTTTGGGGTCTATAAACACAATGTAACTTCCAATTAATCCCCAGGGTCCTGGCTAACCCCTGGTTTACCTGGCCCATTAACGCCGTTCAATTATCAGACCACATTACATTAGGCAGGCCCTGTCTTTGAAAAATATCTTTCAGGATCTTCTTGACCACCATTTGTGCTGGTTTTTTTTTTTTTTTTTTTTTTTTTTTTTTTTTTTTTTTTTTTTTTTTTTGTGGGAAAGGCTTCAATCCATCCTGAAAATGTATCTACAAAGACTAGGAGATATTTAAGTCCATATCTCGCTGGCTTAATTTAGGTAAAGTCCACTTCCCAGAATTGTCCTGGTCTGGTTCCTGGTACGTGCTTTCCTGCAGGAAGCTTGGAATGGTAAGCATTAACCAATTAACAGAACCGACAGGCTTTTGTTACCCATTCAGTTATTTCCATTCACTGTGAGTGAGTTAGTCTAAAACTCTGTTCTTGATCCTACAGGAATGGCTGCAGTTTCTTTGAACTAAGTTGATTGAGTTGATGTACATTTTTAACATAGTGTAGGGCTTTCTGAAATTGCAGGCTGGGCTCAGTGAAGTTGAGGTGTTCAGTGTTAGTGTTCTTAGATGTTATCAAAAGCTTGCTGGTGCTCAAAGGGTCCATTGGAATTGGGCATTCTCATTTAACAGCGGGTATAAAGGAGCAGCTATGAACACAAACCCAGGTCCATAACCTGCAAAAGCCAGCAGTTCCAAGAAACTCTCTATGTTGTCTCCTGTTAAATGGGGGTGGTATCTGCACAACGTTTTGTTTCCTGGGGTCAGTGAACCATCATTTACAGTGCCTAAGGAAATACCCCAGGAAGATTACTTCTTGCTGGCAAATTTGGGCCTTTTTGGCCAAAGCTCTATACCTGAGTTGAGCAAGCTCAGATAATAGTGCTTGGGTCACAGACTCAAAGTTTTCCTTGGTGTTTGCTGCCAGGAGCAGGACATCCACATATTGAATCAGGGTGACTTCGGGGTGTGTAGTTCTGAAGTTGTTGAGATCTCTGTGAAGGGCGTCATCAAAGAGAGTGGGGGAGATTTTGATCCCCTGTGGGAGTCTAGTCCAAGTTAGTTGACAAGACGTTTCTGTTTCTGGGTCTACCCACTCGAAAGCAAACAGCAACTGACTATCTTTATGCAGAGCCAAGCAAAAGAAAGCATCTTTTAAGTACAGAACAGTATACCATTTTCACTCAGCCACAGCAAAGTGTTTATTGGGGGTCCAGCATGCTGGGGCTCAGAGCTCACTTGAATAGAGCAAAGAGCCCTGAGAACAGCTTTAACAGAGCTTATATAATTTCCTTGGACAGGGCAGGGAGGGAAATTTATTTATGGGTCAGGGCGAGTGTGCAGTTTGCATGCAACTGGGTGAGGGACTACATTCTGCAGTTTGGCAGTTGGGGATAGCACATTCTGGGAACCAAAATAGCAAACAGTTCTCAAGATTTCAACAGTGTTTTGTTAAGCATACAGAAAAACAGGAAGTGACAAGTGACTATTTTATTAACCTTTCACCAAAGCAAAATGGAAAGTGAGCATGGATTATTAAAAACAATCATGCCCAGGTTGCCTAATGCTCTAAAATATCAATCCTATTGATGACTACATATGTCTTTCTACCTAAGATTATATATTCATCCTCAACCATGTTGAAAATGTCTAACCCTATCACTCACATTATACTTTGCCTGTTTTCCTAATGTCTCTATTGATATCTGCTTTCCAACATATTTTTCCCAGTTCATCATTGTGACTGACTCTTCGTATGTGCTCATATTTACGTTCACTCTCTACCCGAAACCCTATTGCTAATGAACGTTTTGTCCAAATCCTATACTCACTCTTTTTTCAAAACCTACTGACTACCTTTCTAATCCTGCCAACTATTCCTTTTTGACTAGATGTTCTCTAAGACATTTATTCATCCAAGGTACAAGGTCCTCTGCCATTGCATATCGATTTATCTGAGACATCTGTGTAGAACATAATTCAAAGCTAAGTATCGCACTAAAGGGCCCAATTCCCTTCTGGGCTTCAAATCGTACCTAGATTTCAGGTTTTATACTTATATTTCACCTATATATTCTTGTGAATATCGCAGGTTCCTAATACCATTATTTATCCCACAGAATGTTTCCTAACCCAAATAAAATATATTATTAACCCTAACCATACACTGTTCCCTCAATCTAACTTTACAAAAGAGCAGGGACAGAGTAGGTCTTACAATACAGGAATGTAGGGAATCTTCCACCTGCTGAGAACCTCAAAGGTTGATGCAGAAATGATCCCTGGAGAAGATGTAGGCAGCTATGAAGGACCTGAGAGAGCAAAAGTCATCTTCCATGGCAAACAAGCTGGTCAGGATGAAGGTATGTGTCTGAATCAGCCTCTCTCCTATTGATATAAAAAAGATGGACCAAAACAACCCTGTGTGGAGAGCTTCTCCTGGGTGTCTATAGTTGATATACCATTCTAACTTCTGAAAGTTTCACAGGAAGTAGGGGCAGCCTCCATCTCAAGGGACCTTTGGAAGCAACTGTAAGGACAAAGTGGTTGCCAAGGCAGTGACCTCATTCCCTTCCTTTAGGAATTGACCTACCTCACTTTTTGGTGATGAAACTCTCTGAACTTCAGATCCAGGAAGCCAGGCATCCAGAGGCAGGCCCAGTCCCATTCCCAGTGGGCTCACTTGTTTGGATTTACCAAGGAGAGAGTCTGTCTCTCTTGGTACCTAATGGTTTAAGGATGACCAAATGCAAGTAGAGCTCTGAAGACGGGCCTTTCCTGAGAAAGCAGGTAGTGGTCAGCACAGGCTCCATACAACTTCACAGAGATGGACAAAGAGACCAGATCTGAGACAGGACAGGCCATTTCGGGGGAACATACTATGGCCCACAAGTCAGAGGACACTCTGGATACTCACAGACTTACTTGGGGAAAGAGGTGCCTTTTTGAGAGTGGGTGTGAGTTTGTGGTTTTGTCTCATGTTCTGAGAATAGGTAGGAAAGGCGGTTTGTTTGGTTTAGAGTGGACTGTTTCTAGAAAGTCCTTTGACAAGGTGAGTGTTTCTGTGTCTGTGTATCCCACTGTGTTCTTGGTTGTACACATTAGAAAAAGGAATGCATCAATGGATGTATCCTGACTAGTAGAAAGCTTTCCAGCATTCATCCTGCCCATTTTAAAAAAGGACTGCTGGTTGCCTTTTCGATGGGCAACACCTACTAACTTTCTAAGTTCCTGTTTTCTTTCTGAATTCTGGCCACTCTCCAGAATAGGCTCATGGTTTTTTGTCCAAGATATATATACCACCTCCAAACTCTGTGACATGGCCATGTACTGGATTGTTGAAGGGAATGACAAGCATCTCAGAAAACTCAGATATCATTGTGACTAGTATAGTCTCAGTGGAGAAACCCTGCATTGGGATTTGCTTACTTATTGTTATGTTGCTCTGAAGTCAGGAAGGTCTCTGCCTCTGGCCACCCCTTTGTGAATCTTGAAGAAAACAGTTTTCAAATGGAAATGAATGGGCATCACCTGTGGCTCTTTGCTTAATTGCTTTGGAAAAGGATGTTCTGAATCAGCCTCGTGGCCCTGTGTGTGGCTGTGGCTTAGATTCTCAGCACCTGATGGATATAAAGAAAGATCCAATGTGTGCATCCAAAACCAAAATGGCAAAATGATCAGTGATAGTGGATGAAGTCTCTCGCCTTCCTCTGTAAGGTTCCTGACCTCCACCAAGTGACAATAGGTATCCTTTGGGTCAAATGAGTTTTTCCAAGCCTTGCAAATTTACTTTGGTTTCCTAATGACTCCAAATCACATAAAGAATCTATACCTGACAGTCAGTAGGCCTCAAATTGGAGAAGCAGAGCAGTATTACAGGAAGAACTATGTGATCAATCCTGGTTCACAGGAAGGGTGTTCAGGCCACCCTGAGGTTAGGCAAATGAGTTGCAAGGGAGCTTATTTTGGACACTCTCGTGGGCTGCGCCATTCATGGAAGCCTCTAGCCAAAGGTTATCATGAGTGTATGTATGTAAGAAGATGAGTGCCATGTGGGAGTGTTTTGGATTTAATTGTGGTCATATGTGTGGTGGTTGGAAGAATGACTGGGTCCACCTGGGCTTGAACACTGGTGTGATTCCTCTCAGAGACTGAGTTCTGTAACTGACCTCAGAGATGTAATTGCTTTGGAAAGGGATGTGTCTTAATCAGGCTCTTGGCCCTGTTTGAGGCTGTGGCTTAGATTATCAGCAACAGACGGATCTAAGAAAAGATCCCATGTGTGCATCCAAAACCAAAATGGCCAAAAGAGCAGTCATTGTGGATGAAGTCTCTCGCCTTCCACTGTAAGGTTCTGAAAGAATAAAACAAATTGAAATTGAAACGTAAACAACCAGGTTTTGTAAAGTTTCCAAGCTTCACTCAGAACCTAAAATTCCTGTGGCAGTTAAGACAATTCCTGAAACTGCCCATTAGATGTGTGTTGAAATCTTCCCTGAACACCTAGTTACTTAACAACCCCTTCCCAAAAACCGTGCAGCTCACCACGTATACATCTCAGGGCTTTAACCAATAAATTTAAACGTATACCCCTTCTCAGGGCTGACCAATCACTCCCTGCCTGACCTTTTCCCGCCAATGAATGCGCTAATCATGTTTAAGAGTTGTTATTTGATTTTCCCGTGGTACATGATGATTTCCTAAAGGATGCAATAATGTATGTAAATCCCTGCTCTCTCTAAAGAATGTATATATACTCTGCTCAAGTTGTTCTCGGGGTTCTTTGATTTTTGGTCCTCTGAAGTGAGCTCTGAGCCCCAGCATGCTGGACCCCCAATAAACCCTTTGCTGATGCATGAGAAAACCTCTTTGTTGTCTTTTCCTCTGACGTTCGCCGCACCTATTTATCTGGAGGCCCTAGGTGAGATATCCGGCAGCGGTGGACGAAAGACCTCAAGGGACTCCTCTCGGGGTTAGTAAGGAGCCTATTTCTGGTTTCGGATTTCAAGTCAGGGCATGGCAAAGTGGCTGTTGGTGAAGAGCATTAGCTCTCTCCTATGGTGTGACAGACCTGTCACAGAGCCCAAGGTCACGTTTCTGGGGGACACTCCGGAAGACTAGGGAAATCAAAGAATAGTAGTTTCCTCATCTCAGTTACATTTTGCTTCAGGATTCGGTTTGCCAGCCCATCAGGTTTTGCCGGCTACTCAGTTTGGTTCATTGTCCCGAACTCATGTTGAGTTTACTGTCTGTCTTTATTGCCTAACCCATTAAGATTTACCAGTTACTCAGTTCTAATCTTTTTCTTGGAGTCATGTTAAACATTTGCTGTTTGTCTTTTTCTGTGTTGCGTTTGTGTCTTCACTGTCCCTGTTTGAGTAATTCCCATTATGGGACAAAGCACATCCTCTTCTCTGTCTCCGACCCTTGATCATTGGACTGATGTCCGCTCAAGGGCCCAGAATCTTTATTTTCCAGTAAAACGCTGTACCTGGCAGACTCTCTGTGCTTCAGAATGGCCCATCCTCGAAGTTGGATGGCCCCCAGAAGGATCCTTCCACTTTCCTCTAATCCGAAAAGTCAGAGATATTGTCTTTCAGCTTTGGCCACGTGGCCACCCAGATAAAGAGCCATATACCCCTTCCCCCATGATCCTATCATTCAAACCATCCACTCCTCCCCCTCTTCCTTCCATTCTCCCTGAGTCACAAGACTGGACACTCCTCCCCCTCCTTATCGTCTACTCTCCCTCCCCAACCCCCAACACAGTTCCTGATGATCCTCCAACCGCTGACTCAGCCTCTCCACTGCTATAGGCAATTGGGCCAGACCCAAGCCCTCCAGGGGACTTCTCTGCAGCAGCAGCAGCCCCTCCTCCCCTGGAGGAAGCTGGGCAACCTAAAGGAACCCACCGGCGGCGGATAATAGAAAACTCAGAAGCCCCTGTGATACTCTCTTTCCGTCCCTATGGGCCCATGAACCTACCCAACTGGGACCCCAACACCTTTGAAGGTAAGAAGCATCTGTCCACTTATCGCCGGGCTCTAATAGCGGGTCTCCGAGTGGCCGCCAGAGGGCTGACCAATTTGGCCAAAGTAAGAGAGATTATCCAAGGGCCTAATGAGTCTCCCTCTATGTTTCTGGCGAGAATTATGGAAAAATATACTCCTTTTGATCCTCAGGCAGAGGACCAAAATGCATCTGTTACAATGGCCTGTATTGAGCAGGCTGCCCAAGATATTAAGAGAAAGTTACAATGTCTAGATGGATTACAAGATACGACCTTAAGAGATTTAGTCAGAGAAGCTGAGAAAGTATATTATAAGAGAGAAACTGAGGAGGAGAGGGAACAGAGGATAGAGAAGGAAAGGGAACAAAAGGGGCATGAAAGGAGCAAAAGGCAGACTAAAATATTGGCTAAGGTTTTGTTCACAGCAGCAAATATGCCAGAAGTTAAAAAGCTTGGAGTCAGGAAGGGATACTTGGGCCCATGCCAAAGGCTGCCCCTGGCCTCAGATCAATGTGCCTACTGTAAAGAAAGAGGACACTGAGCCAAAGAGTGCACCCAAAAGAAGCAACCACGCCAGCATGCCATGCTGACTCTAGAAGAGGACTAGGAATGTTGGGGCTCGGATCTCCTCCCCGAGATCAGGGTAACATTTGAAGTGGAGCGGACTCCAGTGAACTTTGGAGAGGATACAGGAGCAGTATTCTCAGCCCTTAAGACCCCACTGGGCTCCTATCAAATAAATGGTCCCTAGTTCAAGGGGATAATGGCAGTACATATCGGGCTTGGACAACTAAGAGGATTATGGATGTAGGAAAAGGAAAAGTCCAACACTCTTTCCTAGTAATCCCAGAGTGCCCAGCCCCATTGATGCACAGGGATCTGCTTACCACACTCGGGGCTAGAATAACTTTTAACCCTGATGCTCCCGAAGTGGATGTTCTAAAGCCTTCAGTGAAACCTCCCATAGTCACAGCATTGACTATGTCCGTTGAAGATGAACATCAACTCTTCGCGCTCCCTAGGACTGATCAAAGAGGCAAACTACCACAGAAATGGATAAAAGATTATCCGAATGCCTGGGCAGAAACTGCTGGGTTAGGTCTAGCAATTAAACTACCTCCAATAGAACTAGAATTAAAAGCCTCTGCCTCTCCAATCAGTGTTAAACAATATCCTCTAAGCAAAGAAGCTAAAGATGGGATAAGTCCCCATATTCAGAAATAATTGGCCCTTGGGGTCCTAAGGCCCTGTCAATCAGCCTGGAATACCCCCCTGCTACCAGTAAGAAAGGCAGGAACTAGGGACTACTGTCCTGTTCAAGACCTAAGAGAGATAAACAACAGAGTGCAGAACATTCACCCAACAATAACCAATCCATATAATTTGCTTAGCACTCTGAATCTGGAGCGGGAATGGTACACTGTGCTGGACTTAAAAGATGCTTACTTCTTCTTGCCCCTACATAAGGACAATCAGTTTCTGTTTGCTTTCGAGTGGATAGACCCAGAAACTTTAACATATGGCCAACTAACCTGTACTAGACTCTCACAGGGGTTCAAAAACTCCCCCACTCTCTTTGATGAAGCCCTCTACAGGCCTCAGAACTGCACACCCCGAAGTCACCCTACTCCAATATGTGGATGATCTGCTACTGGCAGCCAACACCAAGAAGAACTATGAGTCTGGGACCCAAGCACTATTATCCGAGCTTGTTCGGCTGGGATATAGGGCTTCTGCAAAAAGGACCAAATTTGTCAGCAAGAAGTAATCTTCCAGGGTTATTCTCTTAGGGGTGGCAAAAGATGGCTCAGTGAGCCAAGAAAACAAACCGTTGTGCAGATACCGCCCACATCTAATAAGAGACTATTCAGAGAGTTTCTTGGGACTGCCGGCTTTTGCAGGTTATGGATTCCTGGGTTCGCATCTCTGGCTGCACCTTTATACCCGCTTATAAATGGGGATGCCCATTTCAAATGGACCCCTGAGCACCAAAAAGCTTTTGATAATGTCAAAAAAAAGCACTGCTATCTGCTCCAGCTTTAGCACTCTCAGAAGTAGAAAAACCCTTCACTCTCTACATTGAGAAAACGAAAGGAATAGAACTGGGAGTGTTCACTCAGACTTTGGGACCTTGAAAAAGGCCAGTAGCATTCTTATCAAAAAAATTGGACCCAGTGGCTAGCGGGTGGCCAAATTGCTTAAGAGCGATAGCAGCGGCAGCCCTTCTAAAAAAAGATGTTCATAAATGAACGTTGGGACAGAAGCTAACCATTATAGCCTCCCATGCCCTGGAGAGCATCATCTGTCAGCCTCCAGAGAGGTGGCTATCAAACTCCAGAATAAACCACTACCAGAGCCTCTGGATTAGCAAAGACAGAATAACTCTGGGACCCCCTGCTCCACTCAACCTGGGTACACTGCTGCCAGAAGAATCATCAGAACCCATCACTCATGAGTGTCAACACATACTGGCAGAGGAAACCAGTATAGGATGAGACATGAAAGATCCAGCCACTGCCTCACCCAGAAGTCGTATGGTTTACAGACGAGAGCAGCTTCCTCCAAGATGGTAAGCGGCGGGCTGGAGCAGCAATAGTTAGCAAAACTAATGTCATCTGATCCTCTGGTCTCCCAGAAAAGACATCAATCCAAAAGGCAGAACTGATTGCCCTTCCGAAAGCATTGGAACTAGAAATAGGCAAAAGGGCCACCATATACACTGATAGCCGCTATCCATTTGCCAATGCTAATGTGCACAGGGCTATTTACCAGCAAAGGGGGCTATTAACCTCTGCTGGGAAAGAAATAAAGAACAAAGATGAGATCCTCCACCTTCTCTCAGCAGTGCAGAGCACTAAGGAACTAGGTATAGTTCACTGTCCAGGGCACCAGAAGGGAAACGACCCCATGGCGGTTGGAAACAGAAGGGCAGATGAGGAAGCTTATTTTTCAGCCCTAAACGTAGTGACTCTGGTAACTTTTTCCACACCGGGGGGAACAACAATCAGGAGATTTGGCCGCACTGGAACATTCAGGCAACTTATCATCTGAGGAGACAGATACAGGACTCTGGGACCCTTCAGAGCCAAGTTTACTATTTCAAAAAGCCCACCTTTATGTCAAAGACGTACACCAACTCAACCACTTAGGCTGAAAAAAGTTATAGGCACTTCTAAAGGACCGGAGAAAGGACTTATTATTGACTGACTCACAGAGGAAAGAAATAGCTGAGCAGGTGACTAGAGCTTGTCAAGTCTGCCAGTTAGTTAATGCTTACCCATCCAAGCTTCCTGCAGGAAAGCGCTTACGAGGAACCAGAACAGGACAATTCTGGGAAGTGGACTTTACTGAAATTAAGCCAGCAAGGTACGGACTTAAATATCTTCTAGTCCTTGTAGATACTTTTTCAATATGGTTTGAAGCCTTCCCCATGAAGAAACAAAAGGCTCAGAGGGTGGTCAAAAAGATTCTATAAGACATTTTTCCAAGGTTCAGCCTGCCTAAGGTAATAGGGTCTGATAATGGACTGGCATTCGTGGCCCAGGTAAGTCAGGGATTCGCCAGGACCCTGGGGATTAATTGAAAGTTAAATTGTGCTTATGGACCCAGAGCTCAGGACAGGTAGAAAGGATGAATAGAACCATCAAAGATACCTTAACGAAAAAAGCTTGGAGACCGGCATAAAAAATTGAACTCTGCTCCTACCTTAAGCACTGTTTCATGCAAGAAAAACACCCTCTGCCTCTTTGTGTAAACTCACCCCTTATGAAATTCTCTATGGTCCCCCTCCTCCAGTAAGGGACCTAACCCCAACTCTGAGACTTAATGATTCCTTTCACACACTCTTTCTTGACAGACTTAAAGCCCTTGAACAAACCCAGCACCCAGCGATACCTGTGGAAACAGTTGGCCACTGCTTATCAGCCTGGAGATGAGGGAACCCCACATCGATATCAAGTGGGAGACTTCATCTACATGAGATGGCATTAGGTGTCATCCCTGGAACCCGCTGGAAAGGACCATACCAGGTGCTGCTTATAACAACCACAGTGGTGAAAGTGGATGGGATCACTTCCTGGATCCATGCCTCCCATCTCAAGCCTGCGCCCTGTCCGGACTCTGGCTGGAAACTGGAACAGACTGGTAACCGTCTCAAGTTGTGTGTCTGTCATGTGGGTAGGGCTATGGATTCTTCCCCTGACCACCAGCAGTCCTAATCCCCATAAGCTTGTTCAGCAACAATGGCAAGTTATAAATCCTACTGGGCAAGTAGTGTGGTCTATTTCACATACAGCCACCATATGGACTTGGTGGCCATCTCTCCACCCGGATATTTGTCAGATTGCCATAGGCCTGTCTGACTGGGATCTCCCTGACATAGAGGACCCCCACAGAGATCCCACTCAACCCCAAACCAGGGCAACATAGACCACCTTACCCCATGAATTATGGATATCATCTTCCGCAGCTCAGGTGTAAACTAGCCAATCTTGATTTTTATGTGTGCCCAGCTGATTTCCGAAGTCGCAAACAGGCCCAAACCTGTACAGGACCCAGTGACTTTTATTGTAGATCTTGGGGTTGTGAACAAACGGGAGCTACATGGTGGAACCCAAACTCCCCCGACAGTATGATTCAGGAAGAAAGAAATGACACCTTGATTGATCCCAAGAAATGTGCTGCTAGCCAAGTGGTGTCAAAAACTCACTGTGGAAAGAATAGTCTATGTTACCCCCTCATTTTAACTTTCAATTCCAAAGGAAGGGGCTACCTCGGAACACCATGGCCTATGGGAAATACGTGGGGAATGCGATTCTATATATATGGCCCTCGTTATGACTTTGGTCACTGGTTCACCATCCGGCTGAAAAAGGAAGAAAATATCACAGCAATAGAGCCCAATCCCCTCAACCCAGGAATTAAGCCTCCTAAACCTCAAATGGCTAGATCTACCAGAACCCCTCTACCATCTCATACTTCCCGGTTTCCGTCTTTGCCTACTTCCCCAGTCCAGAGTACAGCTGACTCCTCCCCCTGGGAACTAATTAAAGGAACCTTTATTGTACTGAACTCCAAACAGTCAGAACTCCTTGCATTTCAGCCCAGGTATTTGACATCTCTGTAAATTATTGTGTAATGGTGCAGATACTCCCCAGGGGGCTCTATTATGATGTAGAATCATTTGAAGGTCTACTAGGGGGAGAAACAACCCGATTTTGCGGGGAGCCAGTGTCCCTTACTCCTGCCATCCTATTGGGGATAGGAGCTGCTGCAGGAGTGGGTATGGGAACAGCTGCTACTATATGTGGGTCACAACAAATGGCCCGATTAGAAACAGCAATAGATAAAGACTTGAAGACGTTAGAGACCACCATCACAGCTTTGCAGGAATCCTTAACTTCTCTCTCTGAAGTTGTTTTAAAGAACAGGCGAGGATTAGACCTCCTCTTCATGAGTGAGGGAGGCCTCTGTGCTGCACTGAGAGAAAAATGTTGTTTTTATGCTGACCATACTGGAGTTGTAAAAGAATCCATGAGTAAATTGAGAAAATGCCTTGAAGAGCACCAGAAAGATAGGGAGATTCAACTAGGGTGGTTTGAGTTATGGTTTACCCAGTCCCCCTGGTTAACTACACTCCTATCAGACTTAGCTGGACCCTTGATCATCCTTATGGTGTTGCTAACTGTAGGACCTTGTTTGCTTAACCACATAGTTTCCTTTCTCCAGGCTCAAATTGGGCAGGAAAAACTCATTGTAATCAGACAGAAATACGGTCCACTGGCAGAAATAGAATGTGAGACCCCGCAATAATTATGATTTATTACGTTTAAGATTAAAAGTAGTAAGAAAAAGGAGTGGGAAATGAACGAATAAAAGAAATTGAAATTGAAACATAGAACCAGGTTTTTTAAAGTTTCCAAGCTGCACTCAGAACCTGAAATTCCTGTGGCAGTTAAGACAATTCCCGGAACTGCCAATTAGATGTGTGTTGAAATCTTCCCTGACCACCTAGTTACTTAACAACCCCTTTCCAGAAACCGTGCAGCTCACCACATATACATCTCAGGGATTCAACCAATCAGTTTAAACGTATACCCTTTTCAGGCCTAACCAATCACCCCCTACCCGACCTGTTCCCGCCAATGAATGTACTAATCATGTTTTAGAGTTGTTATTTGATTTTCCCGTGCTATGTGTTGATTTCCTAAAAGAGGATATGATGTATGTAAAGTCCCTGCCCTCTCTAAAGAATGTATATAAACTCTGCTCAAGTTGTTCTTGGGGCTCTTTGTTCTTTGCTCCTCTGAAGTTAGCTCTGAGCCCCAGCATGCTGGACTCCCAATAAACCCTTTGCTGTGACATGAGACAGTCTCTTGATGGTCTTTTCCTCCGACTTTTGACAGACCTTTTCACCTAAGAAGGACCTGAGAGAGCAAAAGTCAACTCCATGTCAACTTCCATGTCAAACAACCTGGTCAGAATGAAGGAATGTGTCTGAATCAGCCTCTCTCTTCTTAATGTAGATGAAATGGACCAAACCAGGCCTGTATACAGAGCTTTTCCTGGGTGCCTATGGTTGATATACCATTCTAATTTGTGAAAGTGTCATAGGAAGTAGGAGCAGCCTCCATCTCATGGGACCATTGGAAGCAACTGCTAGGACAAAGTGGTTTTCCAAGGCAGTGACCTCATTCAGTTGCTGAAGGAAGTGACCTACCACACTTCCTTGGTGATGGAACTCTCTGAACTTGGGACCAGGAAGCCAGCCACCAAGAGCAAGTCCCAGTCCTAGTCCCAGTGGTCTCAATTGTTTGGATTTACCAAGGACAGAATCAGTCTTTCTTGGTACCTACTTATGTGATGATGGCCAAATTCCAGGAGAGCTCTGAAGAGGGACTTTTCTGAGAAAGCAGGTAGTGGCTCAACCATGGCTCCTGACAACTTCAAAGAGTTGGCAAAGAAGACCAGATCTGAGGCAAGACAGGCCCTTTCATGGGAACATAGTATGGCCCACCAGTCAGAGGACACTCAGGATAGTCACAGACATACTTGGGGAAAGGAGGTGCCGTTGTGGGTGTCGGTGTGAGTTTGTGGTTTTATCTCATGTTCTGAGAATAGGTAGGAAAGGCAGTTTGTAGGTTTGGACTGGAAAGTTTCTAGAAAGTCGTTTGACAACACGAGTGTTTCTATGTCTGTGTATCCCACTGTATCCGTGTTGTAGACATTTGAAAAGCAAATGCATCAATGGTTGTGTCCTGTCTAGTAGAAAGCTTCCCAGCATTCATCCTGCCCAATTTAAGAATGTAGAGCGGCTTGCCTTATGGATGGGGAACACCTACTATCTTCCTAAGTTCCTCTTTTCCTCCTGAATACTTGCCACTCTCCAGAGTAGCCTTATGGTTTGGTGTCCAAGATATGTATCACCTCCAAGCTCTGTGACATGGCCATGTACTGGGTAGTTGAAGGGAATGGGAGCATCTCAGAAAACTCAGATATCAGTGTGACCAGTAAAGTCTCAGTGGAGAAACCCTGCTTTGGGCCATTTGCTTACTTATCTTTCTATTACCCTGAATGTCAGGAAGGTCTTTGCCTCAGGCCACCCCTTTGTGAAGCCTGAAGAAAACAGGTTTCAAATGGAAATGAATGGGCATCACCTGTGGCTCTTTGCTTAATTGCTTTGGAAAGGGATGAGTCTGAATCAGCCACTTGGCCCGGTGTGACAGCAGTGGCTTAGATTCTCAGCATCTGATGGACCTAAAGAAAGTTTCCAAGTGTGCATCCAAAACCAAAATGGCCAAAAGAGCAGTCATTGTGGATGAAGTCTCTCGCTTTCCTCTGTAAGCTTCCTGAGCTAAATCAAGTGAGAATAGGGATCTTTGGGTCAAGTCAGTTCTTCAAAGCCCTGCAGAGGCTAGCGGATAGGTGCTTGGGTTTTCTCATGAAACCAATTCACATAAAGAATCTATACCAGACAGTCATTAGCCCTCAAATTTGAGAAGCGGAGCAGATATAGAGCAGGCCTATTTGATCACTCTTGGTTCACTGAAAGGGTGTCCAGGCCACCCTGACTTTAGGCAAATGAGGGGCAAGGCTGCTTATTTTGAACAGTGTATTTGTCTGTGCCCTTCATGGAAACCTCCAGCCAGAGTTCATGATGAGTGTCTATGTGGAAGAAGATGAGGGCCATGTGGGAGTGATTTAGTTTTAATTGTGGTCATTTGTGTGGTGGTTGTAAGAGATGGCTGAATCCACCGGGGCGTGAACTCTGGTGTGATTCCTCTTAGAGACTGCGTTATGGAAGTGACGTCAGAGACGTATTGCCATGAATTGTGTTGGAATTTAACGAGGCCACGCATGAGAGTCGCCCTTGGAAACTGAGATCTAAGCCCACAGTGGCTTTCCACAGCACACTGGGAATCTCAGCAGGATATCACATGATTTTATTCTGAAAAACTTGGCAGCCATAGTTGAGAGTCAAAACACACATGGACCTCACATTGTAGACCTCAATTGGCCTGGCTTCATGTGACCTTTTTTCCACTCTTTGGGAAGCCTTGCCTGTGAGAGTTCTCCAGAGTATTCCTTGAAATGTGCTTCCTCAAAATTTAATGGTTCCTTAATGAATTGAAACCCACAGTTTCTCCAACTTCATCTTAGGAAATGGCTAGATAAATACTCTGAAATTTTTGAAATTCCCATGACCACCTGCAACTGGAGAATATTTGGATGTCCCGTTGCTGATCATGAGTATACCAGAGAGTGCCTTGATTGACTGGGTTTCATGAAAATGGTTTAGAACAGAGATGCCAGTATGTTGGGGCCTGCTGAGTAGTGGGTCCAGAGCTGTTGTGTGCAGGTTTGTGATGAAACATCTGTGGTCGGGCCATGTGTATCTGCCATTGACTTCCAAATGAATTGTGGCTGACATGATGCAGACAGGAATCACTAATATGTCTGAAACCACTCCATTAAAGGCATCTTGTTATATGGAGATGTTTCAGGGCAATGTTCTGAATCCGGTTGCTATGGTCAAGGGGGTTAGCTATGTGGGATAGAAGCCTGGTTGGTGCATTCTTCTGCAGACCCTGACCCACCACAAGTGACAGGACTAACTCCAGCACTGTGTCCCAGTTGAACTCCTTGTATTTCTTTTTTTTTTAATTAATTTTTATTGTAGGTTGTACAAAACATTACATAGTTCTTGATATATCATATTTCACACTTTGATTCAAGTGGGATATGAGCTCCCATTTTTACCCCATATACAGATTGCAGAATCACAACAGTTGCAGAACCATTGTTTTACATATTGCCATTCTGGTGTCTGTTGTATTCTGCTGCCTTTCCTACCCTCTACTATCCCCCTCCCCCCTCCCCTCCCCTCTTCTCTCTCTACCCGCTCTACTGTAATTCATTTCTCCCCCTTATATTTTTCCTCCTTTTTCCTCACTTCCTCTTCTATGTAATTTTTTATACCCCTGAGGGTCTCCTTCCATTTACATGCAATTTCCCTTCTCTCTCCCTTTCCCTTTCACCTCTCATCCTTGTTTAATGTTAATCTTCTTCTCATGCTCTTTGTCCCTACTCTGTTCTTAGTTACTCTCCTTATATCAAAAAAGATATTTGGCATTTGTTTTTAAGGGATTGGCTAGCTTCACTTAGCATAATCTGCACTAATGCCATCCATTTTTCTCCAAATTCTAAGATTTTGTCTTTTCTTAATGCAGAGTAATACTCCATTGTGTATAAATGCCACATTTTTTATCCATTCGTCTATTGAAGGGCATCTAGGTTGGTTCCACAGTCTTGCTATTGTGAATTATGCTGCTATGAACATGGATGTAGCAGTGTCCCTATAGTGTGCTCTTTTTAGGTCTTTAGGGAATTGACCGAGTAGGGGAATAGCTGGATCAAATGGTGGTTCCATTCCGAGCTTTCCAAGAAATCTCCATACTGCTTTCCAAACTGGCCACACCAATTTGCAGTCCCACCAGCAATGTACAAGAGTACCCTTTTCCCCACATCCTCGCCAGCACTTGTTGCTGTTTGACTTCCTAATGGCTGCCAATCTTACTGGAGTGGGATGGTATCTTAGGGTGGTTTTGATTTGCATTTCTCTGACTGCTAGAGATGGTGAGCATTTTTTCATATACTTGTTGATTGATTGTATGTCCTCCTCTGAGAAGTGTCTGTTCAGGTCCTTGGCCCATTTGTTGATTGGGTTATTTGTTATCTCATTGTTTAATTTTTTTAGTTCTTTGTATATTCTGGATATTAGGGCTCTATCTGAAGTGTGAGGACTAAAGATTTGTTCCCAGGATGTAGGCTCCCTATTTACCTCTCTTATTGTTTCTTTTGCTGAGAAAAAACTTTTTAGTTTGAGTACGTCCCATTTGTTGATTCTAGTTATTAACTGTTGTGCTATGGGTGTCCTATTGAGGAATTTGGAGCCCGACCCCACAGTATGTAGATCATAGCCAACTTTTTCTTCTATCAGACGCCATGTCTCTGATTTGATCTCAAGTTCCTTGATCCACTTTGAGTTAACTTTTGTGCATGGTGAGAGAAAGGGATTCAGTTTCATTTTGTTGCATATGGATTTCCAGTTTTCCCAACACCATTTGTTGAAGATGCTATCCTTCTTCCATTTCATGTTTTTAGCCCCTTTATTGAATATAAGATAGTTGTAGTTTTGTGGATTGGTTTCTGTGTCCTCTATTCTGTACCATTGGTCCACCCGCCTGTTTTGGTACCAGTACCATGCTGTTTAGAAGTCAGTTCGGTTTGAAGTCTGGTTGTGGAAGAACAGGTTGTAAAGTCATCTGGGAATGGGTTCTTCTATGAGAGAAACAAAAAACATGAGTACTGAAAAAATGTTGCAGCAGCTGGAACATGTCACTGTATAGAAGTTCCCTCACAAGCCTTTAATATCCCCAGTTATCAGGACTGTTAACTTAATATTTAACTTTTAGTGTTACAGTTGTCCCTCCCCATAAGATACAGTTTAATAATTTAATGTCATCTGATCTTGCAAAATCCTTTTAGTATGACCTCTGTGTCTAATAGAGACACCTTTAATTCTCTTACTCAGGGCTGGATAATCATACTTACAAATACCAGCCTATGTGTTTAGCTTAAGAATATCTGTAGGCCTTAAACTAAAAACTTCTGCCTCTGGCAGATCCTTTTGATAGTCTCATTTTATAGTTATCAGGCATTCCTGTCTGAGAATCCTTCTTTGTAGCCTCCAGTCTTACTTATTTTGGGAGGCTAACATGAAGTGAATACCATAATATATTATTATTACTATTATTATATAAAATGCCCAGGAATGGCTGTATTTTGTTTTTATCTGTCTATTCTAAGTGTTTAATATGAAGCAGTCAAACTGACTTTTGTTTCTCTATATTGTGAACAGTCAGCTGAGCTTTTATGGGAGTCATTCTTGGGGAAAATTGAGAGCAGCTTCTCAGTTCTGCTAGTGCCATTTGCGCTAGGTGGGTCCAGGTCTTCCTTGACCATGTGGCTTCCCGTGGAAGCATCAGGGATATCTCCCTTCTCTGATGACTATCCTCTTTGTAGCAATGCACTAATTGGCTTTCTGTTCTCCAGTGGTCATATTAATCTCCCTGATCAGGAGGTTATGTGGTTCAGAGTTGCAAAGCTCTTTAGAGAAGTCCGCTGTTCTCTGACTGACTCAGAGGGCAAGGGCCAAATATTAGTTTTCTTGTCCCTTTTCATTTAACTTAAATTTTAAATCCTAATCTTAAACATCCATCAAATAAATTTTAACAGCCTTATATTAAGAGTACTGGGCTTTCATGTCTATAATTTAAAATTGTTTAACTTTTAATTAATTGGGATCTGTATTATTCTGTCTGTCTTGTAGGTGATGGGTTATTATCTTAAATTAACCCATGCTGTGTTCTTAAAGCAACACTTCTGTAAAACACTAACAGGAAATCTTTATGTCACCTATAAGGAAATTACAAAATAAAATTAACAAGAGTAAACATACTCAGTTCTTGTAATAGCTACCCTGAATTTTTTGGCTGAGTTATAGATTACATCCCCTTTTTGAGATGCTAGTGATCTTGACCGAAAAAAAAAAAAAAAAAAAAAAAAACTTTTGAACATAACTTTAAATGAAATAACATCTGACCTACTGCTTTCGTAGTCATTCTCACATATAGTAAGATGGGACACAGAGCCTTATCTCAGGTAAGGCAGTGCTCATTATAAATCTTAAGTGTTTTAGTTCTAAAGCTAATCTTTGTTTTGAAAATATCATTTTACAAAGTTTACATAAATTTTTTGAGGTCACATGAACATTAGTTAACACCATATGATATAACATTTAAAACATTAATTAAAGAAAGGCTGAAACTTTTTAACCTTTACATAGATTCGGCTCTCATTAACTTAAAAATACATATAAATTGTTCCCCAATGTAAAAAGTAACATAAAAGTTTACATATCTTATTGATTTCAGGTAAATAAATCCCCAATATATTTTTTTACCATACAACTTCAGAACACCAGCTTGATGTAATGCTGTTTTAAAGTTTCTACCTTACAGACTTGTATACCTGGAAGATATAAGCACATTAATAGCATCACAACTGCATTGATGTTTCTACATTAACCAAGTTTAGCTTTTAAAGAAATGGCAGTACAGTGCTTTAAAATAACAGTTCTTATTTAATCAGTTGTTTAATTTTTATGGTTGCTAGCTCTAGAAAAAATAAAACTTAATAATCAATGTTATGGGTAAATTTATGTTTAAGAAATTTTTGTCTCTTTAACACATGACTGATTTTTACAATCTTATACAGACTTTAGGACAAACTTATACAGACCTTAGTAAATCAACCAGATATCTAACAAAAGTACTCTTGAATGAGTAATCCCATATCAAATTTACATTACTTATTTTTCAAAATATTAGACAAATGTATTGAACAGTGAAAGCGATTTTTTTTGTTGAAGGAAAAGTCCTAGAACCAAGGCATATTAGACCTTTTGTCGGCATTAATATTTTATTAGATTTTTGAACACCTAGAAAAACTTGTAAGCTTAAATTTAAAGACATTTATTTTTATCTGTTTATCCAATTTAAATTGAACCAATTAAATCAGGTGAATTTAAGTTCTTTGAATTCACTTTTTAAAATTTGTTTTTATGAGTGCTTTTTTATGAGTGCTCCATATATATGTTAATTTGTATATCATCAATATGATATACGGATATATGTATATATAGACATACAACACATAACAAATGTGTGCACACATAATAATAGTAAAGGCCTTGTAGCTTTTTGCAGGTGAAATCTCCACTGAAATGTTTCAAAAACTCCACTGTTGGTCAAAGATAGAAATGATCAGAAAAACATTAACCTAGGTCTGTATGATCAAAATCATGAGCTCAAAAAAAATACAGAATCTAAGGAAAAAAATTAGAGTCCTGGAAAAAATGACTGGCCAGTAATTAGTAAATACCATACAATTCAACTTTTTTCCCCACTTAGGCCTCAGATCAGTCTCCTACTGAGCTTGCAGGCTTCTTTCATTTGAATTTCAACATAAGTCCTGGCTGAGGTCTGGAAGGAGGAGGAAAAAACTGCTATTCTGAGCAGACACCTCAGGCCTAAGGCATTTTAACCATAATTTTCAGATTCGGATGTTGAAATTTGATACAATTTTAAGATAAAATTCACAAAATTTTATATCTTTACATCTTGTTTTGTCAACAGATACCTTACTATGATTTACTATCCTTGTCCAAATGAATGCACTGGTACACACTGTGACATTTTCCCAGTCTACCCAATTCAAAATTAGTGAAAAACAAAACTGAATGTTTGGGAAGTTACTTGCCAACTTGGAAGTAGAGTTCTTTAGTTTTCCATCATAAGAATTTAAGTTATCTGGCATGAATTATCTGAAATCATAAACTAAACAATTCCCTAAACCCGACTTTTAACTGCAAGATTGAGCAATGCTTCAAAAACCCATTCAGATACCAGATTGTTATAATAAAACATCATCATTAAAACACACATTGAGCTAAGATCATTCCCAAGAAACAATTTATAATATCAGCACATTATTCCACATGTCTTAAAGGGCCAGAAACAAAGACACAAGACAGAAAGAAAGGAGCTCCAGACTATGGCTGACAGACAGAAGCCTTAAAAACAGAGCAGATAAGAGAAAAATCTCCTACACCAGTGGCACGATAGATGTCCCCACAAGAGGATCAGATGTTTTCACAGAGTGGCAACCTGAAATGTAATATCAAGTGTTTCCATGGTGACTTTAATGCATTTAGTGTCCCTTTTACTTTTTCTGTTTTTTAAGAAGACAGGGGTGGCATAATTTTTACAGTGCAGGGAAGTAAAGAGGGAATTCCCTGAAGCAACAGGGCTTTGGCAGCTGCTGGGAGTCCCTCAGTCCCTCCTTTTACTTACAGGATTAGCTCCTCTGGTTTGGTTCCACCCCAAGCACGCTCCATCTCCTAACATTTCAGTAGTCAGCTTTCAAAAAGTTCCTGGGCGTTGGGGGGGTGTTTATCAAAATTTGTAACTTAAAGTTTGGTTCCTGACCTTGAAGCGAATTAATACCTATTTAATAATGAGGACAGGGTTTGAGGAAAATAAAAAGGGAGGTTTACTGCTTTGCTAACAAAGCATAAACACAGGGAACTCTGCCCAAAAGTTGTGACTCTCTTGATCTGGAGCGACAAGGGGTTTTAAAAAATTTCCATTGTTAACCTGGGAGATACTCTGTTTTTAGGTCACCAGCAGGCATTGCCCTGTGCAGTGGGTTGGCTCCAGGCAGCCAGCTAGGGGCTTCTCTTATCCTGCTTAACAAAGGGGTGTAAACTTCATCACAGTTCCTTAGAGCACAGTCCAAAGGGGTGTCAGGCTTACTTGCTTTATTATCCATTTTTACATCCAATATCCTTAAGTTTTTAACCACAGAAATCACACAACAAGATGCACAAAAACAAACAAACAAAAACATATAAAACACAGAACAAAACACAAAGAAACACAAACCTGGCGAAGATACAGAAAAACAGAGGAGCAATGCAACGTCTTGCTGAAGCTCCGAGGTAGGAGCTCCTGCGTGCCTGGCTGCACCTTTCTACTCTTTCAGAGAAATTCCCTACAGAACAGAACAGAGGACAGGACAATTCTTGTTACTGTCCAGGACAGGAGTATATGTGAGCTTCCCCAGGCCACCTCTCTGTCATCAGAAGACATCTCACTTAATCGGATATCAGATGTTTTAATGGCACCACTTACCTATGGAGGCTTCCTCCACCAGGTGCTTGCTAATAGTTTTAATGTGATGGTTCAGTGCAGTGCTCCCCGGACCAAAGGCTCACTCCAAGGCCTTGGAACTTGGCTTTCCAGATCTGAGTCCTGGAGGAAAGGCCAGCTTCATAATTTCCAGCAGTCTGGTCTTGTGATCTGGTTGGGTCATCTCGCTGAGGAACTCCAAAATGTTAGACCAGGACGCAAGAAAAAACCACTGACCCCAATTAAAATCAAATTAAGGCAAGCTTATTAGTTCAACCAGCCAGGCTGACTCTCCTTCTCAAAACGGTGGAAAAAAGACAGCGTCCCCACCTTTCCTACACCCCAGCTTTATAGCCCCAAAAGTTACACAAAAAGGAAGTTTCAGAAAACAGAACTTTGACAAGCATCACACTAATTGTAGTTCACATTTTTTTTCGCTGCCCCAGCATCAGAAATTATGAAGACCATTAGAGCCTCAGAGAGGGTCGTTGTCTGGCCAGGGAAGGCCAATATTTATGAGGTGTCACTAAAGTTTCAGAGAGGGCTGCGATATGGTCAGAACTCTAGGCATGGGTGAGTTCAAGGCATGGGCAGGCATTCCAAGCAGGTTCAGAATTTGCAGTAATTTATAGTAAAGCAAAAATTATCTTTCCATGGCTTTGTGGCAAGATGGCTCCCAATATTAACGAAAGATGAGGTTGGGTGATCACCCCTGTTCCTTACTTTTGGAAACTCCTCTACCACCTCCAAGGTTGTGAACTCCTGAGCATTTTCCATTCCATAAATGTATTCACAGAATTTCTAACTCTTGTCCTCTAATTGTGTCTTCCTTGGGGCAAAGGTAATGTCAAGGCATTGTTCTGGATGAGAGTGGGAAGATTATTGAATACCCCATATTTGCATACACATTGGATTCATTTTCCAATTTTCCATTCAAAACACTTTATCCCTGACAATAACCCATACCCTACTAGACTCTAACTACTAATACTATTATGATGGAGAAAAATAACCCAAACAGAATTGAAATACAAGCAGTTCAGAGGAGGCATGGTGTATATTGGACTTGCCTTTTGCAAGATAATGGGTAGGTGTTATAAATCTAGTCAACTTTTAATTGAAATAGTTCTCCATGTGTTTTTAAAGTTAATAAATATGTGAATTCCTCTCTCGCTTTCTCTGTAGCCTATTCAGCACATGTATTTTTATATGCACATATAGAATCCTACCTGATAACACGCGTATATCTTTGTGAGGTGCCTGACTTGGCAGATACAAATGGTGAGAAGAAATCACTCCTCCTAAACGCTTTTGGAACTGAAAATTCAAGCTATGGGTGAGCTTCCTAGTTGAACAACATTATACATAAATCCATGTTCAGTAAAATGAATGTTTTTGGATCTGTGAATGATATAAATTTCATGGTGAATTTCGATTGACATATATATTGCTACTTTTTAATGTCTGTCTTTGTTTGTGTATATATATATATATATATATATATATATATATATATATATATACACACACACACACACACACTCTCCAGATTTTTCAAAATATGAAATTTATGAGTCTTATATACACTCCCCAAATTCATTCATGTTCATGTATGTGGATTAATAATCAACTTTTTACAAGATTATTCTCAGAAATATTCATCAACCTGAAATACATATTTGTTTCCTAGTACTGAAAACTAAATTCAGTGAAAGGTGCATACAAATTCTAATATTTCTGCAGTAACTGACCTAGTTTAACATCAATGCAACTAGATTCCTATGGGACATGATGTGTATTTTGACGTTCATTTTTATTCAACACTGGTACATTACTATTTCTTCAGTTTATGCACATCATAGGATATATATTTCATCCACTATTTAGCAAATTTATAGGCCTTTGTTTCACTTTCAATCACTTCCTTCTCCAGAACTCATGTATTTCTCTATGTTTCTTGACTGATCTTTTCATGAGACTTCTTTCCAAACACATTACTTCTGATTTCCATAATCACTTTTGAAACAAAACTCAAACACCCTTCATGATAAACCATAACCCTAAGATGAACATTAGATATATAACTGGTTGGAATGAATGATATTATATCAATATAACATTTCTTATGTATTTTCAGATATCACTTCAATCAATTATTTAAAGTGGATCCAGTTATACTATTTATTCACAGTATGGTCTATTCATGCATTAACTCTATATTCATAAATACAAGGTACACCTATTTCTACCCCCATACTAATTTATACATCTTCAAAATATTGCTCCTAGAAATGGTGGAAGAAATACTCATGACACCTGATCCACATATACATTATATCACAGAATATTCTGGACACAAAAAGCAAAGGTCACACTTATGATTGTACCAAAGCCTAAATGGAAAGTGAACATGGATTACTAAATACATCCATGTCCAGGTTGCCTAATGCTCTCAAATGTCAATCCAATTGATGACTACATATTTGTTTCTTCTTAAGATTATATATTCAACCTCAAGCCTGTTGAAAATGTCTAATCCTATCACTCTCTTTATACTTTGCTTGATTTCCTAATGTCTCTATTGATATCTGCTTTCCTACATGTTATTCCCAGTTCGTCATTTTGACTGACTCTTCACATGTGCTCACATTTACATTCACTCTCTACCCAAAACCCTATTGCTAAAGAACTTTTGTTCCAAATCCTATACTCACTCTTCTTTCTAAGCCTATCGACTACGTTCTTAATTCTACTGACTATCTCTTTTTGACTGGATGTTCTCTTCAACATTCAATCATCCAAGGTACAAGGTCCTATGCCTTTGTATATTGATTTATCTGAGACAAATGTGCAGCACATAATTCAAAGCTAAGTATCCCACTAAAGGGCCCAATGCCTTTCTGGGTTTCAAATCTTACCTAAATTTTTGATTTCATACTTAGATGTCACCTATATACTCTTGTAAATACCGCAGGTTGCCAATAACATTATTCATTCCGCAGAATGATTCCTAACCCAAATCAAAGCTGTTATTACACATAACCATAAACTCTACCCTTAATATAACATACCGAAAAGCTGGGAGAGAGTTGGTCTTACAATATAGGAATATAGGTGACCTTCCACCTGATGAGAACCTCAAAGATCCATGGAGAAATGATCCTTGGAGATGTAGGCAGCTGTGTAGGACCTGAGGGAGCAATAGTCATCTTCCATGGCAAACAACCTTTTCAGGATGAATTGATGTGTCTGAATCAGCCTCTCTCTTTTTATTGTAGAGAAAATAGACCAAACCAGGCCTGTGTGCATAGCAGTTCCCAAGTTCCTATGGTTGATATACAATTGTAACTTCTGAATATGTTACAGTATGTAGGGGCAGCCGCAATCTCATGGGAACCTTGGATGCAACTGTTAGGACAAAGTGGTTACCAAAGCAGTGACCTCATTCAATTCCTGAAGGAAGTGACCTTACCTCACTTCCTTGGTGATAGAATTCTCTGAACTTGGGATCCAGGAAGCCAAGCACCCAGAGCCAGTCCCAGTCCAAGTGCCAGTGGGCTAACTTGTTTGCTTTTCCCAAGGACAGAGTCAGTCTTTCTTGGTACCTACTGATGTGAGGATGGACAAATGCCAACAGAGCTCTCAAGAGAGGCCTATCCTGAGAAAGCAGGTAGTGGCTCACCGCTGGCACCTGACAACTTCACAGAGTTGGCCAAGGAGACCAAATCTGAGACAGGACAGGCCATTTCGGGGGAACATTATATGGTCCACCAGTCAGAAGACACTCCGGATCGTCACAGACCTACTTGGGGGAAGGTGGTGCCTTTGCTGTTGTGGGTGTGAGTTTGTGGTGTTTTCTCATGTTCTGAGAATAGGTAGGAAAGGCGGTTTGTTTGGTTTGGAGTGAACTGTTTCTAGAAAGTCTTTTGACATGGTGAGTGTTTCTATATCTGTGTATCCCACTGTATCCGTGGTTGCAGACATTAGAAAAGAGAATGCATTAATGGATGTGTTGTCTCTAGTAGAAACCTTCCCAGCATTCATCTTGCCCATTTGATGAATGGACTGCAGCTTGCCTTATGGATGGGCAAAACCTACTATCTCCCTAAGTTCCTGTTTTCTTCATGAATTCTGGCCACTCTCCAGAATAGGCTCATGTATCACCAGAAGGCTCTGTGACATGGCCATGTACTGGATAGCTGAAGGAATGGGAGCATCTCAGAAAACTCAGATATCAGTGTGACCAGTAAATTCTCAGTGGAGAAACCCTGCTTTGGGCCATTTGCTTACTTAGGTTTCTATTAACCTAAATTTCAGGAAGGTCATTGCCTCAGGCCACACATTTGTGAAGCCTGATGAAAACTGTTTTCATATGGAAAAGAATGAGCATCACCTGTGGCTCTTTGCTTAATTGCTTTGGAATAGGATGTGTCTGAATCAGCCTCTTGTCCTTGTGTGAGGTTGTGGCTTAGATTCTCAGCACCTGATGAATCTAAAGAAAGATCCCATGTTTTTCCAAAACAAAAATGGCCAAAAGAGAAGTCATTTTGGATGAATTTTTTTGCCTTCTTGTGTTAGGTTCCTGACCTTCATCAAGTGAGAATAGGAATCATTTGGGTCAAATGAGTTCTTCAAATCCCTGAAGAGGCTAGCCCATAGGTGCTTCGGTTTTCTCATGACTCCAAATCAGAAAAAAGAATATATACCTGACAGCACGTAGGACTCAAATTGGAGAAGTGGAACACTTTAACAGCAGGAATATTTCATCACTCCTGATTCACAGGAAAAGTGCCCAGGCCACCGTGATTTTAAGCAAATGAGGGGCAATTGAGCTTATTTTGGACACTTTCTTGGGCTGTGACCCTCATAGTAACCTTCAGCAAGACATAATGATGAGTGTCTATATGGAAGAAGATGACGGCCATGTGGGAGTGTTTTGGATTTATTTGTGGTTATTTTTGTGGCGGTTGGAATGGATGACTGGGTTCACCTGGGAACAAACTCTGGTGTGATTCTCCTTAGAGACTGAGTTCTGGAACTAAACTCAGAGAAGTATTTCCATGAAATGTGTTGGGATTTTAAAAGGTCATTCATGAGAGTCGCCCTTGGAAACTGAGATCTAGGCCCAGGGTGGCTTTCCACAGACCACTGGGAATCTCAGCTAGCATATCACATGATTTTATTTTGAAAGACATGGCAGCCATAGTTGAGAGTTAAAACACACATGAACCTCACATTGTAGATCTCAATTGGCCTGGCTTCATGTGGCATTTTGGTCACTCTTTGGGAAGCCTTGCCTGTGGGAGTTCTCCAGAGCTTTCATTGAAATGAGCTTTCTCAAAACTTAATGGTTCCTGAATGAACTGAAACCCACAGTGCCTCCAACTTCATCCTTGAAAAATGGCTAGATAAATACCATGAAATTTTGGAAATTCCCATGACCAGGTGGCACTGGAGAAACTTTGGATTTCCTGTTGTTGATCATGAGTATACCTGACATTGCCTTGTTTGACTGGGTTTCATGAAAATGGTGTAGAACAGAGATGCCAGTAATTTGGGGCATGCCGAGTAGTGGGCCTAGAGCAGGGGTGGGCAGGTGTGTGATAAAACATCATGGTGGGGCCATGTGGATCTGCCATTGGCTTCCAAATGGCTTGTGACTGACATGGTGCAGCCCGCAGACCCTTATATGTAAAGGCATCTTGTTATATGGAAAGCTTTCTGGGAAATGTTCAGAATCAGGTTGCTATGGTTATTGGTGCAATTTTTGTGGGAAAGAAGCCTTGTTGGTGTATTCTCCTGCAGACCCTCATCCACCGCACGTGACAGAACTCCCTCCAGCACTGTGTCCCATTTTGCTCCTTGCATTTTGTGAAGCAAATACCAAACTCCCAGTGCAGCAGCAAAAATACCACAAAAAGTGGAGGATGACCAAATGGCTTAACAGTCCACACAGGGAGACACTTAGCCCACAGTGACCACAGTTTAACTACAAAGAGAGGATTTAGCACTGCTGCCTCATGTTCATTGGAAAATAAGAAACCATGTCCTTCAGGTCACATAGATGCAGACCCAGCTTTGATGGTCTCACTACAAAGGAAGCCAAATCTCCTGACAACAACATATATTTCAAGTGCCCAAACTCAGAGGCAGTTTTTCAAATAGTTTTTAGGCTCTCAGAGCTCCATGTTTGTGGAGTGTTTACACTGTCCCTTACTTTTGGAAACTCCTCTACCACCTCCAAGTATGTGAACTCCCGAGCATTTTCCATTCCAGATATGTATTCACAGATTTTCACACTTTTCTACTCTAATTGTGTCTAACTTGGGGCGAAGGTAATGTCAAGGCATTTTTCTGGATGTGAGTGGGAAGATTTTTGTGTAGCACATATTTACATACACATTTAATTCATTTTCCAATTTTCCATTTGAAATACTGAATTCCTGACACTAACCCATACCATACCAGACTCTTACTAATAATCCTAATATGATGGTAAAAAATAACCCAAACAGAATAGAAATACAAGCCGTTGAGAGGAGGCATGGTGTGTAGTTGGAATTGCCTTTTGCATTATATAGTATAGGAGTTATAAATCTAGTCAATTTTTTTGTTGAAATAATTAAACATGTGTTTTTAAAGTTAACATATATGGGAATCCTGTCTCCCTTTCTCTGTAGCCTATTCAGCACATGTATTTTTATATGCACATATAGAGTCCTACTGGGTATCACACGTACATACTTGTGAGGTAGCTGAATTGGCAGATAAAAATTGTGAGAAGAGATCACTCCTCCTAAACGCTGTTGGAACTGAAAATTCAACCTATGGGTGAGCTTCCTAGTTGAATAACATTATACATGAATCCATGTTCAGTAAAATGAATATTTTTGCATCTGTGGATTTTATATATTTCATGATAAATTTCGATTGGAATATATATTGCTACTTTCTTTTTCGGTTTTTTGGTTGCTCAAAACATTACATAGCTCTTGACATAGCATATTTCATACATTGGATTCAAGTGGGTTATGAACTCACATTTTTACCCCAATTATAGATTGCAGAATCACATTGGTTACACATTCACATTTTTACATAATGCCCTATTAGTTACTGTTGAATTCTGCTACCTTTCCTATACTCTACTATCCCCCCTCCCTTCCCCTCCCATCTTCTCTCTCTACCCCATATACTGTAATTCTTTTCTCTCCTTGTTTATTTTCCCATTCCCCTCACAACCTCTTATATGTAATTTTGTGTAACAATGAGGGTCTCCCTCCATTATCATGCAATTTCTCTTTTCTCTTCGTTTCCTTCCCACCTCATGTCTCTGTTTAATGTTAATCTTTTCTTGCTGCTCTTCCTCCCTGTTCTGTTCTTAGTTGCTCTCATTATATCCAAGAAGACATTTGGTATTTATTTTTTAGGGATTGGCTAGCTTCACTAAGCATTATCTGCTCTAGTACCATCCATTTCCCTGAAAATTCCATGATTTTGTCATATTGTAGTGCTGCATAATACTCCATGGTGTATAAATGCCACATTTTTGTTATCCATTCATCTATTAGAGGGCATCGGGGTTGGGTCCACAGTGTAGCAATTGTGAATTGTACTGCTATGAACAACAGCAGTATCCCTGAGGTTTACTCTTTTAAGGTCTTCAGGGAATAGTCCGAAAAGGGCAATAGCTGCGTCAAATTGTGGTTCCATTCCCAGCTTTCCCAAGAATCTCCATACTGCTTTCCAAATTGGCTGCACCAGTTTGCGGGAACAGCTCTCCACGTAGGCCTGGTTTGGTCCATCTTCTCGACATTAAGAAGAGAGAGGCTTACTCAGACACACCCCTTCATCCTGACCAGGTTGTTTGCCATAGAAGATGACTTTTGGTCTCTCAGGTCCTTCATAGCTGCCTACATCGTCTCCAAGGATCAAATCTGCAAGGACATTTGAGGTTCTCAGAAGGTGGAAGATCCCATACATTGATGAAATGCAAGACGAACTCTGTCCATGCTCTTCTGTAAAGTTAGATTGAGGGAACAGTGTATGGTTAGGGTTAAAAACATGTTCGATTTGGGTTAGGAATCATTCTGCTTGATGAATAATGGTATTGGGAACCTGCGATATTTATAAGACTTTAGAAGTGAAATATAAGTATGAAAACAGAAATCTAGGTAAGATTTGTAGCCCAGAAGGGCATTAGGCCCTTGATTGGGATTCTTAGCTTTTAATTGTGTTCTGCACGTTTGTCTCAGATAAATTGATAATCAAAGGCATAGGACCTTTTACCTTAGATGATTGATTGTAGAAGAGAACATCCACTCAAATTGAGATAGTCGGTAGGATTAGGAAGACAGTCGTAAGTTTAGGAAAAAGAGTGAGTATAAAATTTAGATCAAATGTTCTTTAGCAATAGGGTTTCATTTATAGAGTGAATGTAAATGTCAGCATATGCGAAGAGTCAGTCACAATGATGAACTGGGGAAAATATAGAAAAGAAAATATCAATAGAGACATTACAAAATCAGGCAATTATAAAGTGAGTGATAGGTTTAGACATTTTCAACAGGATTGTTATTGAATACATAATCTTAGGAAGAAACAAATATGTAGTCACCAATAGAAATGACATTTGAAAGCATTAGGCTACCTGGACATGGATGTTTTTAGTAATCCATGTTCAATTTTCATTTAGGATTTGGTACAATCATAAGTGTGACCTTTGCATTTTGTGCCCAGAAAATTATTGTGATAAAATATATATGTAGATCATGTGACATGAGAATTTCTTTCACCATTTCTGTGAGCAATATTTGAAGACATATAAATTAGTATTGGGTGTACAAAGTGGTGTACCCTGTGTCTATGAATATAGAGATAATGCATGTATAGAACATACTCTGAATAAATAATATAACTGGTTCCACTTTAAATAATGGATTGAATTGATATCTGAATATATATAAGAAATCATATATTGACATACAATCATTCATTCCAACCAGTTATATATCTAATTGTCATCTTAGGGTTATTGTTTATCATGAAGTGTGTGTGAGTTTTGCTTCAAAATGATTATGGAAATTGAAAATAATGTGTTTGGAAAGAAGTCTCATAAAATTACCAGTCAAGAAATATGGAGGAAGACATGAGTTCTGAAGCAGGAAGTGATTGAAAATGAAACAAATGCCTATAAATTTGCTAAATTGTGGATGAAATATATATCCTTTAATGTGCATAAACTGATGAAATTGTAATGTACCAGTGTTGAATAAAAATAAACGTCAAAATACACATCATGTACCAAAGGAATCTACTTGCATTGATATTAAACTGGATCAGTTACTGTAGAAATATTAGGATTCACGTGCATCATTCACCAAAGTTAGTTTCCTTTTTTTAAATTTTTATTTATGCTTTTTCAAAACATTACATAGTTCTTGATATATCATATTTCTCACTTTGATTCAAGTGCGTTATGAACTCCCATTTTTACCCCATATACAGATTGCAGAATCACATCACTTACACATCCATTGATTCACATATTGCCATACTAGTGTCTGTTGTATTCTGCTGCCTTTCCTATTCTCTACTATCCCCCTCCCCTCCCCTCTCCTCTCCTCTTCTCTCTCTACCCTCTCTACTGTAATAAATTTCTCTCCCTTGTATTATTTTTCCCTTTCTTCTCTCTTGTATGTGATTTTGTATAACCCTGAGGGTCTCCTTCCATTTCCATGCAATTTCTCTTCTCTCTCCCTTTCCTTCCCACCTCTCATCCTTGTTTTAATGTTAATCGTCTTCTCATCCTCTTCATCCCTTCTCTGTTCTTAGTTACTCTCTTTATATCAAAGAAGACATTTGGCATTTGTTTTTTTTTGGGATTGGCTAGTTTAACTTAGCATAATCTGCTCTAGTGCCATCCATTTCCTTGCAAATTCCATGATTTTGTCATTTTTTAATGCAGAATAATACTCCATTGTGTATAAATGCCACATTTTTTTTATCCATTCATCTATTGAAGTGCATCTAGGTTGGTTCCACCGTCTTGCTATTGTGAATTGTGCTGCTATGAACATTGATGTAGCAGTGTCCCTGTAGCACGCTATTTTTAGGTCTTTAGGGAATTGACCGAGAAAGGGAATAGCTGGGTTAAATGGTGGTTCCATTCCCCTCTTTCCAAGGAATCACCATACTGCTTTCCAAATTGACTGCATCAATTTGCAGTCCCTCCAGCAATGTATAAGTGTATCTGTTTCCCCACATCCTCGCCAGCACTTGTTGTTTGACTTCATAATTGCTGCCAATCTTCCTGGAGTGAGATGGTATCTTAGGGTGGTTTTGATTCACCTTTCTCTGACTGCTGGAGATGGTGAGCATTTTTTCATGTATTTGTTGATTGATTATATGTCCTCCTCTGAGAAGTGTCTGTTGAGGTCCTTGGCCCATTTGTTGATTGGGTTATTTGTTATCTTATTGTTTAATTTTTTGAGTTCTTTGTATACTCTGGATATTAGGGCTCTATTTGAAGTGTGAGGAGTAAGATTTGTTCCCAGGATGTTGGCTCCCTATTTACCTCTCTTATTGTTTCTATGCTGAGAAAAAAATTTTTACTTTGAGTAAGTCCCATGTGTTGATACAAGTTATTAACTCTTGTGCTATGGGTGTCCTATTGAGGAATTTGGAGCCCGACCCCACAGTATGTAGATCGTAGCCAACTTTTTCTTCTATCAGATGCCATGTCTCTGATTTGATATCAATGTCCTTGATCCATTTTGAGTTAACTTTTGTGCATGCGAGAGAAATGGATTCAGTTTCATTTTGTTACATATGGATTTCCAGTTTTCCCAGCACCATTTGTCGAAGATGCTATCCTTCCTCCATTGCATGCTTTTAACTCCTTTATCAAATATAAGATTGTTGTAGCATTGTGGATTAATCTCTGTGTCCTACATTCTGTACCATTGGTCCACCTGCCTGTTTTGGTACCCGTACCATGCTGTCTTTGTTACTATTGCTCTGAAATTTAGTTTGAAATCTGGTATCGCTATACCGCCTTATTCACACTTCCTGGTTAGAATTGCTTTTGCTTTTCTGGGTCTTTTATTTTTCCATATGAATTTCATGATTGCTTTCTCTATTTCTACAAGAAATGCCGTTGGGATTTTGATTGGCATTGCATTAAACCTATAGAGAGCTTTTGGTAATATCACCATTTTGATGATGTTAGTTCTCCCTATCCATGAACAGTGTATATTTTTCCATCTTCTAAGATCTTATTCTACTTCTCTTTATAGGGTTCTGTAGTAAGCATTGTATAAATCTTTCACCTCTTTTGTTAGGTTGATTCCCAAAGATTTTATTTTTATTTTTTGAGGATATTGTGAATGGAGTGTTTTTTTTTTCTCATTTCTGTTTCAGAAGTTTTGTCGCTGATATACAGAAATGCCTTTGATTTATGCATGTTGATTTTATATCCTGCCACATTGCTGAAATCATTTATTAGTTCTAGTAGTTTTCTTGTAGACCCCTTTGGGTCTTCTATATATAGAATCATGTCAGCTGCAAATAGTGATAATTTAAGTTATTCTTTTCCTATTTTTATGCCTTTAATTTCTTTCATCTGTCTAATTGCTCTGGCCAGTGTTTTGAGAACTATATTGAATAGAAGTGGTGGTAGAGGACATACCTGTCTTGTTCCAGATATTAGAGGGAATGCTTCAATTTTTCTCCATTCAGAATGATGCTAGCCTGAGGCTTAACATAGATAGCTTTTACAATGTCGAGGTAAGTTCCTGTTATCCCTAGTTTTTCTAATGTTTTGAACATAAAGGGATGCTAAGGGTCTATCGATCTTATTTATTTTTCGAAGAACCAAGCTTTACTTTTGTTAATTTTTTCAATAATTCCTTTTGTTTCAATTTTGTTGTTTTCCGCTCTGATTTTAATTATTTCTTGCCTTCTGCTACATTTGCTGTTGTTTTGCTCTTCCTTTTCTAGGGCTTTGAAATGAAGTGTTAGCTCATCTATTTGTTGTTCTTTCCTTTTTTTGAGGAATGACGTCCATGTGATGAATTTCCCTGTTAAAACTGCTTTCATTGTGTCCCATAGATTTTGATATGTTGTGTCTGTATTTTCATTTATCTCTAAGAATTTTTTGATTTCCTCATTTATGTCTTCTGTAACCCATTGATCATTCAGTAACATATTGTTCATTTTCCATGTGATGTAGGATTTTTCCTTCCTTTTTTTTCATTGATTTACAGTTTCATTCCATTATGATCAGATAAAATTCATGGTATTAAGTCCACCTCTTTATATTTACTGAGGGTTGCCCTATGGCATAATATATAGTCTATTTTTGAGAAGGATCCATGTGCTGCTGAGAAAAAAGTATATCCACTTGATGATGGTTGATATATTCTATATATGTCAGTTAAGTCTAGGTTATTGATTGTGATATTGAGTTCTATAGTTTCTTTATTCAACTTTTGTTTGGAGGATCTGTCCAATTATGAGAGAGGTGTGTTGAAGTCACCCATAATTATTGTGTTGTGGTCTATTTGATTCTTGAACTTGAGGAGAATTTTTTTTATGAACGTCGCAGCACCATTAAAGGGTGCGTAAATATTGATAATTTTTATGTCTTGTTTGTGATTGGTTCCTTTTAACAGTATATAATGTCCTTCCTTATCCCTTTTGATTAAATTAGTCTTGAAGTCGATTTTATTCGATATGAGGATGGCCACCCCTGCTTGCTTATGAGAACCGTGTGCATGGTATATTTTTTCCCAACCTTTCACCTTCAGCCTTTGTATGTTTTTTCCATTCAGATGTGTCTGCTGGAGGCAACATACTGTTGGATTTGTTTTTTGAATCCAAGCTACAAGCCTATGTTGTATATTGGAGAGTTTAAGCCATTAGTGTTTAGAGTTACTATTGATATATGGTTTGTACTGCCAGCCATGTTTGAATATTTATCTTTTTTTTTTTTATTTAGTTTGTTTCTCCATGATTAGCTTTTCCCGCGCCCTCTGTCATTACTGAGGCACTCCCACTGATGGTTTTGGTTGTTGTTTTTTATTTTTTCCTCATGTAGTGTTTTGCTCAATACACTTTGCAATGCTGGTTTTCGGACTGAAAATTTTTTTAGCTTTTGTTTATCATGAAAGATTTTTATTTTGTTGTCGTACCTGAAGCTTAATTATGCTGGATACAGAATTCTTGGTTGGCATCCATTGTCTTTCAGTGTTTGAAATACATTGTTTCAGGATCTTCTCACTTTCAGTGTCTGTGATGAAAAATCCGTTGTTAACATTTTTGGTTTACCCCTGAATGTAATCTGCAACTTTTCTCTTTAAGCTTTTAATATTTTCTCTTTGTTCTGTATATTGGATATCTTCATAACAATGTGTCTTGGCTTTGGTCTACTGTAATTTTTTGTGCTCTGTGTCCTGTAAGCATCTACAATTTGTATATCCGTTTCCTTTTTTATTTCTGGAAAATTTTCTGTAATTATTTCATTCAACAGGTTACTCATTCCCATGATTTGAATCTCTGTACCTTCCTCTATCCAGATGACTCATCAGTTGTTTTTTTTTATGTTATCCCATATCTCTTGGATGTTTTTCTCGTGATTTTTTACCAGCCTTTCTGTGTTGGCTAGACTCTTTTCAAGATGATATATTTTGTCTTCATTATGTGATATTCTGTATTCTACTTGCTACACTCTGTTAGTGATACTCTCAATTGAGTTTTTAATTTGGTTTATCGTTTCCTTCATTTCTGGAATTATTGTTTGATTTTTTTATAATCTCTATCCCTGATAAAGATGCTTAACTTCTTCTTTTATCTGTTTATGTAATTCATTTTCAATGTGTTCTTTCACTGTATGGATTTGCTGTCTCGTATCCTCTTTAAGGTTCCATTCCATCTCTCTAAGGTATTCCTTGAGTTCTTTATATGACCATTTTTCTGATGATTCTAGGTCCTCCTGAAAATTTAGGTTGTCCTTCATTGTTTGTACTCCTTTTCTTTCTTGCCTTTTTATGCTGCTCATGTTACTTCTTGTTCTGTTTGAGTGCTGAGATACTGCTTACTCTTATAAATTTATTTGAAGCTTGGGAGGAAAGATATCAGAAGGGATGGGAAGAAGTCACTAAAGAGAATGAGAATAGGTAGGTAGAATTAAAGGAAGAGGGAATAAGAAAATTGAAAAGAAATAAAAAGACAAAAGAAAAAAATAGAAAATAAAGAAAAAATAATTTTTTAAAATAATAATGATAATTTAAAAAATGAAAATTAAAATTTAAAATAATAATAATAATAATAAAATTAAAAAAATAAAAACATTAAAATAAGTTGAAGAACAACAACAAAAAAATGAAAATGAAAGAAAAAGAAAAAAAATTAAAAATAAAAAAATAATAAAAATACATGAAGTCATAGACTTCAATTAACTTTTCTTTCAGTAGGTGGAGCTGTACTCCCTGGGCCAAGCGTCTCCTCTCAATAGGTGGGAACCAATCACTGTGCAGCAGCTCTTCCTTCCAGATTGGGTGGGTCTCTAATCCTGAGTACCTAGGGCCTTCTCTTGTGTTTCCTCAAGCCAGGCTCCACTCAACTGTGACACTCACCAAAATACTGGCTACATGTCAGGTCTCTGCTCCTGGTAGCCCTGTTTTCATGAATGAACGCCTGGCACACTCTCCCTGTTTGCCCTCCTCAGACCCTAAGTTTGTAGAGCTTTGGGCTGACAGCCCCCAGCAAATTTGCTTACCCTCTGGTAGCCATGCCCCCATTAGCTGGTGCTGGTTGTCAGCACTGGTGGGAGCGGTAGCTGGGAATTCCACGCCACGAGTCCCGCGCCACACCTGATTCCCTTGGTCTGGCTATCTTGCTCATGGGAGAGCTGGGAGGGTCCCTTAAGGGAGAGCTGTGAGGGGCCCTTAAGGTTTCCCAGCTGTGTGGAGAGAGATGGATAGGGGATTACACACCTGTCGTGCTGATTTCAATAAAGTTATCTCCTCTGCCCATGACGTCAGTTCTCTGCCATGGTGTTATCCCATGCAAATGGTGACCGTTCATTCCTTTTGCCAGGTGACCAATGCAACGGTTGGTCCTAACTGTCTCTCCCAAGCCCCATTTCAATCCAGTGGCCACTGCCTATGAAGGCTCAGTTTGCTTTTAACTCTGTAAATTCAGAAGGGCCGACCAGTTATTTCAGCGGGAACGTTAGTTCTGAGTCACGAGAAGCAGGCAAATCTGAGCTTGTATGCAGCTGATCCGGGCTCTGTGTGTGTTCTGAAGGTCCCAGACTGTTCGCCCCAGATCGACGTCAGGTCAGCATTGCCTAGTGATTCTGAGCAAATAGCATTTAGACAGTTTACGACTCCCTATGCCCGCGCATAAGAGGTCAGAGACTTGATTTCTCCATGCCCGCCGCCATGTTGGATCTCCTATATTGTTACTTTTTAATGTCTGTGCGTGTGAGTGTGTATATATGAAATATATGTGTCTTATTATACACTCGCTAAATTCATTCATATTCATATATGTGGATTTATAACAAACTTTCCACAAGATCATTCTCAGAAATAATCATCCACCTGAAATACATATTTGTTTCCTAGTACTGAAACTAACTTCAGTGAATGGCGCATACAAACTCTAATATTTCTACAGTTACTGTCCCAGTTAACATCAATGCAAGTAGATTCTTAGGGGACATGATGTGTATTTTGCAGTTCATTTTTATTCAACACTGGTACATTACTATTTCTTCAGTTTATGCACATCATAGGATATATATTTCATCCAAAAGTTAGAAAACATATAGGCATTTTTTTCATGATCAATCACTTCCTGCTTCAGAACACATGTATTCCTCCATGTTTCTTGAATGGTCTTTTCATAAGACTTTTTTCCAATCACAATATTTTCATTTTTTATAATCACTTATGAAGCAAAACTCAAACACCCTTCATGATAAACCATAATCCTAATATTTCCATTAGATGTATAACTGGTTGGAATAAATGATTGTATATCAACATAAGATTTCCTGTATAGTTTCAGATGTCAATTCCATTTTTTAAAGTGGAACCAGTTATATTATTTATTCACAGGATGGTCTACTCATGCATTATCTCTATATTCATAGACACAGGGTACACCTCTTTGTACCCCTAACACTACTGTATATGTCTTCAAAATATTGCTCCCAGAAATGGTGGAAGAAATACTCATGTCACCTGATCCACATATACATTTTATCACAGTAAAATTCTGAACAAAAAATGTAATGGTCACACTTATGATTGTACCAAAGCGTAGAAGAAAAGTGAACATGGATAACTAAAAAAATCCATGTCCAGGTTGCCTAATGCTCTCAAATGTCAATCCTATTGGTGACATCATATTTGTTTCTTCCAATGCTTATATATTCAAACTCAACCCTCTTGAAAATGTCTAATCCTATCACTCACTTTATACTTTGCCTGATTTCATAATGTCTCTATTGATGCCTGATTTCCTACATATTTTCCCCAGTTCATCATTGTGACTGAATCTTCACATATGCTGACATTTTCATTCACTCTCTAACCGAAACCCTATTGCTAAAGAACTTTTGGTCCAAATCCTATACTCACTCTTCTTCCTAAACCTACCGACTATCTTCCTAATCCTACCTACTATCGCTTTTTGACTAGATGTTCTCTTCTACATTCAATCTACCCAGGTACAAGGTCCTGTGACATTGTATATCGAATTATCTGAGACATGGTTACAGAACATAATTCAAAGCTAAGTATCCCAACCAAGGGCTCAATGCCATTCTGGGCTTAAAATCATACCTAGATTTCTGTTTCCATACTTATATTTCACCTCTATGTTTTTGTAAATATCGCAGGTTCCCAATACCATTATTCATCACACAGAATGATTCCTAACCCAAATCGAACCTGTTATTAATCCTAAACATACACTGTTCCCTCAATCTCAATTTACAGAAGAGCAGGGACAGAGTTGTTCTTAAAATACAGGAAAGTAGGGGACCTTCCACCTGCTGAAAACCTCAAAGGTGAATGCAGAAATGATACCTGGAGAAGTTGTAGGGAGGTATGAAGGACCTGAGAGAGCAAAAGTCATCTTCCATGGCAAACAACCTGGTCAGGATGAAGGGATGAGTCTGAATCAGCCTCTCTCTCCTAATTGTAGAGAAGATGGACCAAACCAGGCCTGTGTGGAGAACTGTTCCCGGGTGCCTATGGATGATATACCATTCTAACTTGTGAAAGTGTCACAGGAAGTAGGGGCAGCTTCCATCTCATGGGACCCTTGGAAGTAACTGTTAGGACAAAGGGGTTGCCAAGGCAGTGGCCTCATTCAGTTCCAAAGAATGTGACATACCTCATTTACTTGGTGATGGAACTCTCTGAAAATGCTATCCAAGAAGCCAGACACCGAGAGGCAATCCCAGTCCCAGTCCCAGTGGGCTCAGTTGTTTGGATTTTCCAAGGACAGAGTCAGTCTTTCTTGGTACCAACTGAGTTGAGTATGGCCAAATTCCAGGAGAGCTCTGAAGAGGGACTTTTCCTGAGAAAGTAGGTAGTGGCTCATCACTTTTTCCTGACAACTTCACAGACTTGGCCAAGGAAACCAGATCTGAGAAAGGACAGGCCATTTCGGGGGAACATAGTATGGCCCACCACTCAGAGTAAACTCTGGAGAGACATACACATACTTGAAGGAAGGAGGTGCCTTTGTGAGTGTGGGTTTGTGGTTTTGTCTCATGTTCTGATAATAGGTAGGAAAGGTGGTTTGTTTGGTTTGAAGTGACCTGTTTCTAGTAAGTCGTTTGACAAGATGAGTGTTTCTATGTCTGTGTATCCCACTGTGTCCACTGTTGTAGACATGAGAAAAGAGAATGCAATAATGGATGTGTCCTGTCTAGTAGAAAGCTTCCCAGTATTCATCCTGCCCAATTTATGAATGGAGTGCAGCTTGCCTTATGGATGGGCAATACCTACTACCTTCCTAAGTCGCTGTTTTCTTCCTGAATTCTGGCCACTCTCCAGAATTGGCTCATGGTTTTGTGTCCAAGATATGTACCACCTCCAAGGTCTTTGACATGGCCATGTACAGGATAGCTGAAGGGAATGGCCAGCATCTCAAAAAACTCAGATATCAGTGTGACCAGGAAAGTCTCAGTGGATATACCCTGCTTTGGGTCTTTTGCTTACCTATTGTTCTGTTGCCCAGAATGTCAGGAAGGACTTTGATTCAGGCCACCCCTTTGTGAAGCCTGAAGAATACAGTTTTCAAATGGAAATGAATGGGCATCACCTGTGGCTCTTTGCTTAATTGCTTTGGAAAGGGATGTGTCTGATTTAGCCTCTTGGCCTTGTATGTGGCTGTGACTTTGATTCTCAGCACCTGATGGATCTAAAGAATGATCCCATGTCTGCATCCAAAACCATAATTGCCAAAAGATCAGTCATTGTGGATGAAGTCTCTCGCCTTCCTCTGTTAGGTTCCTGACCTCCATCAAGTAAGAATAGGTATTCTTTGGGTCAAACGAGTTCTTCAAAGCCCTGCAGAGGTGCTTGGGTTTTCGCATGACTTCAAATCACATAAAGAATCTATACCTGAAAGTCAGTAGGCCTCAAATTGGAGAAACAGAGCAGTATTAATGGGAGGCTTAATTGATCACTCCTGGTTCATGGAAAGGGTGTCCAGGCCACTCTGACTTTAGGCAAAATAGGGGAAAGGGAGCCTATTTTGGACACTCTCTTTGGCTGAGACCTCATGGAATCCTCCAGCCAGAGGTTACCAGAGTGGCTATATGGAAGAAGATAAGGGCCATGTGGGAGAGTTTTGGTTTTAATTGTGGTCATTTGTGTGGCGGTTGGAAGAAAGGTCTGGGTCCACCTGGGCTTGAACTCTGGTGTGATTCCCCTTAGTGAATGTGTTGTGGAACTGACCTCAGAGAAGTATTTCCATGAATTGTGATGGGACTTCAGGAGGCCACGCATGAGAGTCGCCCTTGGAAACTGAGACATGGGCTCAGGGTGGCTTTCCACAGAGCACTGGGAATATCAGCCAATATATCATATGATTTTATTGTGAAAGACTTGGCAGCCATAGTTGAGAGTCAAAACACGCATAGACCTAACATTGTAGACCTCAATTGGCCTGGCTTCATGTGATCTTTTGGCCTCTCTTTGGTAAGCCTTGTCTGTGAGAGTTCTCCAGAACATTCATTGAAATGAGCTTCCTCAACATTTAATGGTTCTTGAATGAAGTGAAACCCACAGTGCCTCCAACTTCATCCTTAAAAAATGACTAGAAGAACACCATGTAATTATTGAAATTCCCATGACCAGGTGGTACTGGAGAACCTTTGAATGTCCTGTTGCTGATCATGAGTATACAAGACAGTGCCTGATTGACTGGGTTTCATGAAAATGGTGTAGAACAGAGATGCCAGTACTTTGGAGTCTGCTGAGTAGTGGGCCTAGAACAGTGGTGGGCAGGTGTGTGTTAAAATATCCGTGGTAGGGCCATGAGGATCTACCATTGGATTCCAAATGGCTTGTGACTGACATGGTGCAGCCAGCAGATCCTTATATATAATGTCATCTTGTTATATGGAGAGGTTTCAGGGCAATGTTCAGAATCAGGTTGATATGGACAAGGGGGCAATGGGGCAAGCTATGAGGGATAGAAGCCTGGTTGGTGCATTCTCTTGCAGACCCTGACCCACCACACGTGACAGAACTCCCTCCAGCACTGTGTCCCAGTTGGAATCTTTGTATTTCATGAAGCGAATATCAAACTCCCAGTGCAGCAGGAACAACACCACAAAAAGTGGAGGAGGACCAAATGGCTTCACAGTTCACTCAGAGAGACACTAAGTCACCAGTGGTCACAGTTTACCTACAAAGAGATGATTCAGGCCTGCTGCCTCATGTTCATTGGAAAATAAGAAACCAGGTTCTTCAGGTCAAAGAGATGGAGACCCAGCTTTGATGGTCTCACTACAAAAGAAGCTAAAGCTCCTGACAACAACCTATATTTCAAGTGCCCGACCTCAGAGGCAGATTCTCAAAAAGTCTTTAGGCCAGCAGAGCTCCATGTTTGTGGAGTGTTTACCCCGTGCCTTACTTTTAGAAAATCCTCTACCTCCATCAAAGATGTGAAATCTGGAGCATTTTCCATTCCAGATAGGTATTCACAGATTTTCTAACTCTTCTCCTCTAATTGTGTCTCACTTGAGGCGAAGGTAATATTAAAGCATTGTTCTGGATGAGAGTGGGAAGATTTTTGTGTAGCATATATTTGCATACACATTGGATTCAATTTCCTACTTTCCATTCGAAATACTGAATCCCTGACACTGATACATACCCGACCAGACTCTGACTACTAATCCTAATAGGATGGAGAAATATAACCCAAACAGAATAGAAATACAAGCAGTTCAGAGGAGGCACGGTGTATATTTGGACTTGCCTATGCATGATACAGAGTAGGAGTTAAATCTAGTCAATTTTTTATTGAAATAGTTCTCCATGTTTTTTTAAAGTAAACAAATATGTGAATTCCTGTCTCCCTTTCTCTGTAGCCTATTCAGCACATGTATTTTTATATGCATATAAAGAATCCTACGTGGTACCACAAATACATTCTTGTGAGGTGGATGACTTGGCAGGTACAAATTGTGAGAAGAGATCACTCCTACTAAACCGTGTTGGAACTGAATATTCAACCTATGGGTGAGCTTCCTAGTTGAACAACATTATGCATAAATCCATGTTCAGTAAAATGAATATTTTTGGATCTGTGGATAATATATATTTTATGATGAATTTTTATTGACATATATATTGCTATTTTTTTCTGTGTGTGTGTGTTTTGTGTCACTCGCCTGTTCTGTAAAACAACTTCAGAGAGAGAGGTTAAAGATTCATGCAAAGCTCTGATGGAGGTATCTAATATCTTTGTTTTGGTCTATTGCTGCTTCAAATTGGGTCATTTGTTGTGTCCCATGGACCAGTGCAGTGGTTCCTGTGCCCAACCCTGCAGCAACTCCTATTGCTAATAGGATGGCTAAAGTGAGGGATATATGTTCCCAGTGGAAACGGGTTGTATGCCCCCCTATTTGATCTTCAAATGAATCTGCATCATGTTAGAGCACTCTGGGAAACATCTGCACCATTACACAATTATTCACATCTGTTGTCCATTTCTTTAAAACATAAACAATGTTTAATTATATAGAATTAGGCTGTTGTAGGTAAGGCTCCTAAGATAGCACCGAAGACAGGGAAACCGTCCTATTTGGTTGCAACCAGATTTAGAGGGCATTGCTTCTGTTGTAATCAATTAATCCCCTGAAACTCATGTTTAGGTAATTTCAGAATTTTGAACCCAACATGGAAGGGGCTCAGAAGTTCACAGTCTGCAGATGTTCAAAAAACCAGTTTTTGTTTCTGTTTTTTCCTCTGTTCTGGGCAAGTTAACGTTTCAAGGACACGTGGAAGGGGGAGAGTTTTTTCTTACCTTTCTTATTTTTGCCCCCTGCCAGGTGTTACCACGGAGCCCAGTTGGTAACTTCTTTATCTTAGAAATGTAGCCATCTCAGTAAAGCCCCAGCTCACGGGCAGAGGTCTTGTTCACATATTTTGTGGAAAACAAGTAAGGGGGTGTCTAGCATAAGAGTGCTGATTTTTTTAGCCAGTGGCCAAGTAGAACAAGGCAACAATAAAAGAGGAAGTTTATCTACATTGAACTCTTTTATAGGGACTCTTTTGCTGAAAGTCCTAAAGTCATCTATGGTGAAGACTTCTGTAGAAAGTCAATTAAGACTTTTCTGTGGGCCTGGTACAGAAGGGGAAGACAGGAAAGGTGGGGCTGACAGCAGCTCCGAGGATCTGAGAATGAGGAAGGAGAGATGTAAAAGAATAATGGGAAAGGGGTTTGGGATTTTCCTAGCAACAAAAACTTGAGCAGTAGAACAGGTAGAGCAGAGGGGAAGACAAGAGTGAGTATCCCAAAACGCATGTGAGGGACTTTAAATTCTTAGTAAACCCTTTTCAGTGATGTCAAGCAACATTAAAGGCCATTTTCATTACATCTTGTATAGGGGTCTGAGGGCTCTCCTCAGGTGGTTTTAGCTTTGGGTTAGCTGGTAATAGGACCTGATGGGACCCGGTGTAGGCACTGACAGGAGAAGAGAGGAGTGAGTGGGTGGAGGGGTACCTCAGTACCTGCTACCTCAGCAAGGGGGCAATGGTCTGAAAACCAGCGGAGGTTTGGGTTTTTGATCTAATAATTGGAGGGGAGAAATCTGGTTGCTGAGGTGGGAGTGACAGCAGAGACTCTGGAGCACAAGGCTGAAGGTGAGGATCTATTGTATAAGCATAGTTCATGATGTGAGCGAAGGATTGAAAATTCCTGCCCATAGGGAAACCTCCTTTCACCCTTTTGAGCACTTTCAGAAGTTTAAAAGGTCATGCGGGGCTGGGGATGTGGCTCAACCGGTAGCGCGCTCGCCTGGCATGCGTGTGGCCCGGGTTCGATCTTTACAATCACATACAAAGATGTCGTGTCGGCCAAAAACTAAAATATAAATATTAAAAATTCTCTCTGTCTCTCTCTCTCACTCTCTCTTTAAAAAAAAAAGGTCACACAGAATTTGAGTATCTAGAGACCCCTCTGGGGGCCATCGGTTTTGGTTATCTAATTGGTAGTATGGCCAATGTTCTGTACTGAATTAGATGAGGAGTTTGGGTTCCATCAGGCAGCCCCTGTATGCTCACATCCCCATGACTTACAGAAAAAGTCGGCTTTTCCCCCACACAGCCGTGACTGTTTGTGGCTTTGATAGTCTGCCAGGCAAACATAGTAATCCAGGCTAGCCAACCTGCATCTGGCTCGCGTGTCCCCACATCAATAATGTTTGTTTCCATTACCTATGGTATGGAGGGTATTTAATGGTATTTTAGTGGGATCCTCTTCATCAGGGATATCCCAATAGGAAAGACCTATAGCCAATTGACAAATGTCTGGGTGGAGAGATGGCCACCAGGTCCCTAAGATGGCTGTATGCAAGTTAGATTATACTTTTTTTCCAGTAGGATTTGTGATCAGCCATCGCTGCTGAACGGGCTGATGAGGGTTAGGACTATTTGTGGTCAAGGGGTCAGTCTATAGCCTTATCCACATGGCGAATACGCAATTTGAAAGTGTTACTAGTCTTTTACAGTTTGCAGAAAGAGTCTGGACAGGGCGCAGGGTTGAGATGAGAGGCATGGATTCAGGAAGTGATTCCGTCTACCTTTTCCACTGTACGTGTTATAAGTAGCACCTGGTATGGTCCTTTCCTGCGGGGTTCCAGGGATGACACCTGATGGTGTCTTACATAGATGAAGTCTCTTAATTGATAGTGATGTGGAGTCCATTCATCCCCAGTTTGGTAGGCAGTGGCAAGCTGTTTTTATAGGTATCGCTGAGTTCTTTCAAGAGCTTTAAGTCTATCAAGAAAGGGGGTGTGGAAGGGATCGTTAGGTCTTAGAGTTGGGGTTAGGTCCCTTACTGGTGGAGGGGCCCCATAGAGAATTTCACAGGGGGTGAGGTTACTCAAGAAACAGAGGGAGGATTTCTTGCATGAAAATTTGCATAAGGCAGGAGCATAGTCCAATCTTTTATGCTGGTCGCTAAGCTGAATTTTGTTAAGGTCTCTTTAATGGTTCTATTCATTCTTTCACCCTGTCCTGTCCTCAACTCTGGGGTCTATAAGCACAATATAACTTCCAATTAACCCCCAGGTTCCTGGCTCACCCCTGACTTACCTGGGCCATGAACACCTGTGCATTATCAGACCCTGTTACCTTAGGCAGGACGTATCTTGGAAAAATATCTTCCACTATCTTCTTGAGCATCATTTGCGCTGTTTCTTTTCTTCTTTTTTCTTTTTGTGGGGAGGGCTTCAATCCATCCTGAAAATGTATCTACAAAGACTAGGAGATATTTATGTCCATACCTTGCTGGCTTAATTTCAGTAAAGTCCACTTCCCAGAATTGTCCTGGTCTGGTTCCTCGTAGGTGCTTTCCTGCAGGAAGCTTGAAAGGGTAAGCATTAAGCAATTGATGGAAGCAACAGGGTTTTTACACCCATTCAGTTATTTCATTTTGCTGTGAGTCTGTTAGTGGAAAACTCTGTTTTTGATACTTCAGAAATACCTGCAGTTTCTTTGAACCAAGGTGAGTGAGTTGATATGCATTTTCTACTGACATAGTTAGAGCCATGACTGTAGGAGTTTTTACTGGAAGATTTAAAAATTCCACTTGGGGGCCTTCAGGGTTAAAACTTATTTTGGTCCGGAGCTTGGTGAGCAGATCTCTGCCCATCAATGGGGCCAGGCATTCAGGGATTTCTAAAAAAAAGTGATGGATTTTTTCTTTCCCCAGGTCCATGGTCCTCTTAGTTGTCCAAGCCCGACATTTACAGCCATTAGCCCCTTGACCTAGAGACCTTTTATTTGATAGAGGGCCTAATGGGGCCTTAAGGGCTGAGTTTATTGCCCCTGTATCCACTTCAAAGTTCACTGGGGTCCCCTCCACTTCAAAAGTTACGCTGAGTTTGGGGAGGGGATCTGAGCCCCAACTTTTGTAGTCATCCTCAAGAGTCAGAATGGCTGCCTCCCGTGGCTGTCTTTTTCTAGGGCACTCTTGAACCCAGTGTCCTCTTTCTTTACAGTAGGCACATTGATCTGAGGTCAGGGGGGCCTCTGGCGTGGGACCAGGTATCCCTTCCTGTCTCCCTGTTTCTTATTTTCTGGCCCTTTGGTTGTTGTGACCGGGACCTTAGTCAACTCATTAGTCTGTCTTTTGTTTCTTTTATCCTCCCTTTGCTCCCTTCTCTTCCTCATTTTCTCTTTTATAGTATACTTTCTAGGCTTCTCTGACTAAATCTCTCAAAGTCATATCTTGTAATCCATCTAAGCATTGTAACTTTCTTTAAATATCCAGGGCAGCATGCCCAATAAAGGCCATTGTGACAGATGCCTTTTGATCCTCTGCATGAGTATTGAAAGGAGTATATATCCTATGCCTCCATAATTCTCTCTAGAAACATAGAGGCAGATTTATCAGGCCCTTGAATAATCTCTATTACCTTGGCCAAATTAGTTGGTCACCTAGCGGCCGCTCGGATGCCCACTATTAGAACCCGGTGAGAAGTGGACAGATGCTTTCTACCTTCAAAGTTTTGGGGAACCAGTTGGGTTGATTCTAGGGAAATCCGGCTTTGATTATGTTGGGAAGATATGTCAGTCTCCCATCTGGTCTTAGGATATTTTTTCTAGCTTCCAGGAGGATTCTCTTTTGTTCCTCTGTCATAAAGAGAGTCCCTAGGAGTTGTTGAAAGTCATCCCAAGTAGGCGGCTCTGAAAACATCAATGACTCAACCAGACATGTGAGCCGGGTAGAATCCTCGAAAAAATGGGGATTGTTATTTTTCCAGTTATATAGGTCTGAAGAGGAGAAAGGCCAATATTGGTAGGCTTGCATTTTCCCCCATTGCCTTTGTCAATCATTGGCCCGTAGGGACATAGGGGGATCATCACAGGAGTTCCAGGGTTTTCAAACATTTGCCACCAACGAGTTCCCTTAGCCAGGCCAGCTTCCTCCTGGGGAGGAGGGGCTGTGTGTGCCGCGGATGAGTTATCTGGAGGGCGCTGGGCTAGCTTGGCTTCGTCCAACAGTGGAGAGGCTGAGTCAGCTGCAGAGGAATCACTTAGAGGGTGTTGGTGGTTGGGGGACGAGGGCAGGGAATAAGGAGGGGAGGAGAGTCCAGTGGAGTCAAATCTTGTGACTCAGGGAGAACAGAGGGTGGAGGAGGAGGAGAAGAAGAGGGTTTGAGAGATCATGGGCGAAGGAGTAGGAGTGGGGGCAGGGGCAAGGAAATGCTTAACCCATGGAGGAGGAGATTTGCAGAGGTCCTGACAAGTTAAGATATATGGCTGTTCATCCGGATGGCTATGTGTGCCCAGTTGAAAGACAATATCTCTGGCTTATTAAATTAGTGGGAAGCAGAAAGATACTTCTAGAGGCCATCTAAGTCCAAAGGTGGGCCATTCTGAGGCACAGAGAGTCTGGCAGGTCCAGCGTTTCACTGAAAAAGGAAAGATTCTGAGCCCTTAAGTGAAATTTGGTCCAGTGATCAAGGGTCAGGGACATGGGTATTGAAGTACTGTGTCCCATAATGAAAGATACACAAAGAGTGAATGCAAGGACAGACGACACAGACAAAACAAGTCAATAAAGACATTCAATGGACATCCAAAACAGAGACCAGGACTGAGTAGCCAGCAAAACCCAATGGGCTGGCAATACCGAATCCGATACAAAATATCACTGAGTCGAGAAGACTATTGTTCCTCGATTTTCCGAGTCCTTTGGGGCGTCCCCCAGGGACGTGGCCTGTGGCTCTGTGACATGTCTGTCAGCCACCATTGGAGAGAGCTCACGCTCTTCATTGACAGCCATTTTTCCAAGCCCTAAGATTAACACTGAAACCAGAAAGAGGAGCCTTGCTTAACCCAAGAGGAGCCCGTTAGGGTCTCTTGTCTGCCGCTGCCAGAACTCGGTGGAATCTCCATATGTAAAGGTCGGGCGAGCATTGAAGGAAGAGACCACCAAGAGACTGTCTTATCCAACAGCAAAGGGTTTATTGGGGGTCCAGCATGCTGGGGCTCAGAGCTCACTTGAATAGAGCAGAGAGCCCTGAGAGCAGTTTAAGCAGAACATATATACTTTTCTTGGAGAGGGCAGGGAGGGAAGTTTACTGATGGGTCTTGGCGAGTCGTCGGTTTGCGTGCAACTGGGTGAGGGAGTACATTCTACACTTTGGCAGTTGGAAACAGCACATTCTGGGAACAAGATGAGCAAACAGTTCTCAATATTTCAACAGTGTTTTGTTAAGCATAAGGAAAAACAGGAAGTGACAAGTACCTATTTTATTAACCTTTCACTACCGACTATCCTTTTTGACTGGATGTTCTCTTCTACATTCTATTATCCAAGGTACAAGGTCCTATGCCATTGTATATCGATTTATTCAAAGCTAAATATCCCAATCAAGGCCCCAGTGCCCTTCTGGGTTTCAAATGTTAGTTAGATTTCTGTTTTTATACATATATTTTACCTCTATATTTTTATACATATTGCAGGTTCCCAATACCATTATTCATTCAGCAGAATGATTCCTAACCGAAATCAAACATGTTATTAACCCTAAACATACACTCTTACCTCAATCTAACTTTACAGAAGAGCAGGGACAGAGTTGGTCTTATAATACAGGAATGTAGTGGATCTTCCACCTGCTGAGAACCTCAAAGGTCCATGCAGACATAATCCCTGGAGAAGATGTAGGCACCTCTGAAGGACCTGAGACAGCAAAAGTCATTTTCCATTGAAAACAACCTGGTCAGGGTGAAGGGTTGTGTCTGAATCAGCCTCTCTATTCTTAATGTAGAGAAGATGGACCAAATGAGACCAGTGTGGAGAGCTGTTACTGGGTGCCTATGGTTGATATACCATTCTAACTTGTGAAAGTGTCACAGGAAGCAGGGGCAGCCTCCATCTCATGGGAAGCTTGGAAGCAACTCTTAGGACAAAGTGGTTGACAAGGCAGTGAGTTCATTCAGTTTCTGACGGAAGTGACCTCACCTCACTTCCTTGGTGATGGAACTCTCTGAACTTGTGATCCAGGAAGCCAGTCAAACAGTGCCAGTCCTAGTCCCAGTCGCAGTGGTTTCACTTTTTGGATTTCCCGAGGGCAGAGTCAATCTTTCTTGGTACCTACTGATGTTAGGATGGCCAAATGGCAGGAAATCTCTGAAGACGGGCCTTTTATGAGAAAGCAGGTAGTGGCTCACCACTGGCTCCTCACAACTTCAGAGAGTTGGAAAAGGACACAAGATCAGAGACAGGACAGGCCATTTCGGGGGAACCAGAATGTCCCACTGTCAGAGGACACTCCAAATAGTCACAACCTACTTGGGGGAAAGAGGTGCCTTTGTGGGTGTGGGTGTGGGTTTGTGGATTTGGCTCTTGTTCTGAGAATAGGTACAAATGATGTTTGTTTGGTTTGGACTGAATTGTTTCTAGTAAGTCGTTTGACAATGCTAGTGTTTCTGTGTTTCTGTATGCCACTGTGTCCATGGTTATAGATTTTAGAAAAGAGAATGCATCAATTGATGTGTCCTGTCTATTAGAAAGCTTACCAGCATTCATCCTGCCCAATTTGTAAATGAAATGCGGCTTGCCATATTGATGGGCAACACCTACGATCTTCCTAAGTTCCTGTTTTCTTCCTGAAATCTGGCCACTATCCATAATAGGCTCATGGCTTTGTATCCAAGATATGTACCACCTCCAAGCTCTGTGACATGGCCATGTATTGAATAGCCGAAGTGAATGGCGAGCATCTCAGAAAACTCACATACCAGTTTGACCTGTAATGTCTCATTGTGGAAACCCTGCTTTGCGCCTTTTCTTACCTATTGTTCTATTGCCCTAAATGTCAGGATGGTCTTTGCCTCAGGCCAACGCTTTGTGAAGTCTGAAGAAAACCTTTTTCAAATAAAAAGAATGGGCATCACCTGTGGCTCTTTGCTTAATTGCTCTGCAAAGGGATTTGTCTGAATCAGCGTCTTGGCCCTGTGTTAGGCTGTGGCTTAGATTTTCAGCAACTGATGGATCTAAAGAAAGATCCCATGTGTGCATCCAAAACCAAAATGACAAAAAGAGCAGTCATTGTGGATAAGTCTTTCGCCTTCCTCTGTAAGGTTTCTGACATCAATCAAGTGAGAATAGGGATCCTTTAGGTCAAATGAGTTCTTCAAATCCCTGCAGAGGCTAGCACATAGGTGCTTGGGTTTTCTCATGACTCCAATTAACATAAAGAATCTAAACCCAACAGTCAGTAGGTCTCAAATTTGAGAAGTGGATAAGTATTAATGGCAGTCCTATTTGATCACTCCTGGTTCAAAGGAAGGGTGTCCAGGTCACTCAGAATTTAGGTAAACGAGGAGCAAGGGAGCGTATTCTGGACACTGTCTTGGGCTGCATTCCTCATGTAAATCTCCAGCCAGAGGATATGATGAGTGTCTATATGGAAGAAGATGAGGGCCATGTGGGAGTGTATTGGTTTTAATTGTGGTCATTTTTGTGGCAGTTGGAATGGATGGTCTTATAATACAGGAATGAGTCCACCTGGGTTTGAACTGTGGCGTGATTCCCCTTAGAGACTGAGTACAGGAATAGAACTTAGAGAAGTATTGCCATGAATTGGGTTGGGATTTTAGGAAGCCAAGTATGAGAGTCACCCTTGGAAACTGACATCTAGGCCCAGGGTGGCTTTCCAGAGATCACTGGGAATCTCAGGCTGGATATCACATGATTTTATTCTGAAAGACTTGGCAGGCTTAGTTGAGAGTCATAACACACATGGACCTCACATTGTAGACCTCAATGGGCCTGGATTTATGTGACCTTTTGGCCAATCTTTGGGAAACCTTGCCTGTGAGATTTCTCCAGAACTTTCTTTGAAATGAACTTCCAAAACACTTAATGGTCCCTGAATGAATTGAAACCCACATGCTGCCAAATTCATCCTTGAAAAATTGCTAGATAAATACCATGAAATTTTTGAAATTCCCATGACCAGATGGTACTGGAGAAACTTTGGATGTTCTGTTGCTGATCATGAATATGCAGGACAGTGACATGATTGACTGAGTTTCATGAAAATTTTGTAGAACAGAGATTCCAGTAAGTTGGACCCTGCTGAGTAGTGGGCCTAGTGCAGTGATGGGCAGGTGTGTGATAAAAAAAAAAAAAAAAAAAAAAAAAAAAAAAAAAAAAAAAAAAAAAAACATCTGTGGTTGGGCCATGTGGATCTGCCATTGGCTTCCAATTGGCTTGTGACTGACATGGTGCAGCCAGCAGACGCTTCTATGTAAAGGCATCTTGTTATATGGAGAGGATTCAGGCCAATGTTTAGAATCAGGTTGCTATGGTTAAGGAGGCAAGCTATGTGGGATAGAAGCCTGGTTGGTGCATTCTCCTGCAGACCCTGACCCACCACACGTGACAGAACTCCCTCCAGCACTGTGTCCCAGTTGAATTCCTTGTATTTCGTGAAGCAAATACCAAATTCCCAATGCAGCAGCAAGAAACACCAGAAAAACTGGAGGATGACCAAATGGCTTAAGAGTTCAAAAGGGTAGACAATTAGCCCCCAGTGGCCACAGTTTACCTACAAAGAGAGAATTAAGGACTGCTTCCTAATGTTTTTTGGAAAATAAGAAATCATGTATTCCAGGTCACATAGAATCATACCCAGATTTGATGGTCTCACTACAAAGGAAGCTAAATCTCCTGACTACAACATATATTTCAAGTGCCCAAGCTCAGAGGCAGTTACTCAAGAAGTTTTTAGTCCAGCAGAGCTCCATGTTTGTGGAGTTTTTCCCTTTCCCTTACTTTTGGAATCTTCTCTACCACCTCCAAGTTTGTGAACTCCTGAACATATTCGATTCCAGATAAGTATTCACAGATTATCTAACTCTTCCACTCTAATTGTGTTTTACTTGTAATGAAGGTAAAGTCAAGGCATTGTTCTGGATGAGAGTGGGAAGATATTTTTGTAGCACATATTTGCATAAACATTGGAATCGTTTTCCAAATTTCCATTTGAAATACTGAATCCCTGACACTAACACATGCCCAACTAGACTCTGACTACTAATCCTAATATGATGGGGAAAATTAACCCAAAAAGAATAGAAATACAAGCAGTTAAGAGGACGAATGATGTATCATTGGAATTGCCTTTTGCATTATATAGGGTATATGTTATAAATCTAGTCAATTTTTTGTTGAAATGGTTCTCCATGTGTTTTTAAAGTTAACGAATATGTGAATTCCTGTCTCCCTTTTTCTGTAGCCTATTCAGTACATATATTTTAATATGCACATATAGAATTCTACCTGGTACCACACGTACATTCTTGTGAGGTGGCTGACTTGGCAGATACAAATTGTGAGAAGAGATCACTCCTCCTGAATGCTGTTGGAACTGAAAATTCAGACTATTGTTGATCTTCCTAGTACAACAATATTATACATGAATCCATGTTCAGTAAAACGAATTTATTTCGATCTGTGGATGACATATATTTCATGGTGAATTTCAATTGGCATATATTGCTACTTTTTAATGTCTCTGTGTGTGTGTGTGTGTGTGTGTGTGTGTGTGTTTATGTATATACACACACACTCTAGATTTTTCAAAATGTGAAATATATGTGTCTTACTATACACTCCGTAAATTCATTCATTTTCATGTATGTGGATTATTAATCAACTTTTCACAAAATTATTCTGAGAAATATTCATCCACCTGAACTACATATTTGATTCCTAGTACTGAAAACTAACTTCAGTAAATGGTGCATAAAAATCCTAATATTTCTGCAGTAACTGACCCAGTTTAATATCAATGCAAGTAGATTTCTATGGGACATGATGTGTATTTTGTCATTCATTTTTATTCAATACTGGTAGATTTCTATTTCTTCAGTTAATACACATGATAGGGTATATATTTCATCAACAAGTTAAGAAATTAATAGGCATTTTGTTTTACATTCCATCACTTCCTAATTCAAAATACATGTTTTCCACGAGGTTTCTTCACTGGTCTTTTCATGTGACTTCTTTCACAAAATGCAAATGTCACACTAATGTTTGTACCGAAGTCTAAATGGAAAGTGAGTATGGATTACTAAAAACATCAATGTCCAGGTTGCCTACTGCTATCAAATGTCAATCCTATTGGTGACTAAATATTTGTTTCTTCCTAAGATTATATATTCAACCTCAAGCCTGTTGAAAAAGTCTGATCCTATCACTTACTATTATATATTGATTTATCTGAGACATCTGTGCAGAATATAATTCAAAGCTAAGTATCCCAATCAAGGGCCCGATGCACTTCTGGGCTTCAAATCATAACTAGATTTCTGTTTTCATGCTTATATTTTACCTCTATATTCTTGTAAATATCACAGGTTCCCAATACCATTATGCATCCCTCAGAATGATTCCTAACCCAAATCGAACCTGTTATTAACCCTAAGCATACACTGTTCCCTCAATCTAACTTTACAATAGAGCAGGGACAGAGTTGGTCTTACAATACAGGAATGTAGGGGATCTTCCACCTGCTGAGAACCTCAAAGGTTCATGCAGAAATGTTCCCTGGAGAAAACTTAGGCAGCTCTGAAGGACCTGAAATAGCAAAATCATCTTCCATGGCAAAAAACCCGGTCAGTATGAAGTATTCTGTCTGAATCAGCCACTCTGTTCTTAATGTAGAAAAGATGGACCAAAACAGGCCTGTGTGGAGAGCTGTTCCCTGGTGCCTATGGTTGATATACCATTCTAACTAATGAATGTGTCAGAGGAAGGAGGGGCAGCCTCCATCTCATGGGACCCTTGTAAACAACTGTTAGGACAAAGTGGTTGCCAAGGTATTGACCTCATTCAATTCCTGAAGGAAGTGACCTACCTCACTTCCTTGGTGATGGAACTCTCTGAACCTGGGATCCAGGAAGCCAGGCACCCAGAGCCAGTCCCATTCCCTGTCCCAGTGGGCACACTTGTTTGAATTTACCAAGGACAGAGTCAGTATTTCTTGTTACCTCCTTATGTGAGGATGGCCAAATGCCAGGAGAACTCTGAAGAGGGGCCTTCCCTGAGAAAGCTGCTGGCTTCTGACAACTTAACAGAGTTGGCAAAGAAGGCCTGTTCTGATACAAGACAGGCCATTTTGGAAGAACATAGTATGGTCCACCAGTCAGAGGACACTACAGATAGTCACAGACCTACTTGTGGGAAGGAGGTTCCTTTGTGGGTGTGGGTGTGAGTTCATGGTTTTGTCTCATGTTCTGAGAATAGGTAGGAAAGGTGGTTTGTTTGGTTTGGAGTCGACTGTTTCTAGTAAGTCATTTGACAAGGCGAGTTTTTCTATGTCTGTATATGCACTGTGTCCGTTGTTGTAGTCTTTAGAAAAGAGAATGAATCAATGGAGGTGTCCTGTCTAGTAGGAAGCTTCCAGGCATTCATTCTGCCCTTTTTATGAATGGACTGTTGCTTGTCTTATGGACAGGCAACACCTGCTATCTTCCTAAGTTCCTGTTTTATTCCTGAATTCTGGCCTCTCTCCAGAATAGCCTCATTGTTTTGTGTTCAAGATATGTACCACCTCCAAACTCTGTGAGATGGCCATGTACTGCATAGCTGAAGGGAAAGGGACGATTTCAGAAACCTCAGATATCATTGTAAACAGAAAAGTCTCAGTGGAGAAACCCTGCTTTGGGCAATTTGCTTACCTATGGTTCCCTTGCCCTGAATGTTAGGAAGGTCTTTGCCTCAGGCCACCCCTTTGTGAAGCCTGAAGAAAACAGTATTCAAATGGAAGAAATGGGCATCACCTGTGGCTCTTTGCTTAATTTCTTTGGAAAGGGATGTGTCTGAATCAGCCTCTTGGCCCTGTGTGAGGTTGTGGCTTTGAATCTCAGAATCTGATAGATCTAAAGAAAGATCCCATGTGTGCATCCAAAACAAAAATGGCCAAAAGAGCAGTCATTGTGGATGAATTCTTTCGCCTTCCTCTGTAAGTTTCCTGACCTCTATCAAAAGAGAATAGGGAAGATACACCAAGCCAATTGAGGGCTCCTTTTGGAAAAATTGTACCACTGATGACAGAATCAGCATAAGTATCCAAACACTACCACAATTCGCTGCACCAGCAGATAGTTCACAATGCATACAAGTGAGTTCACAATGCATACAAGTGATACATATTCCAAGCAAGTTCTGCAAGCAGTTCAGTGATGGGTATTGCAGAACCTGTATATTGGTTTTATCTTTGTCTTCACCGGCACTGGGATAAAGATAGGAATTCTGGCAATAATGGCTAAAGAAAAAAATATGTAACATTCCAGAAGGCACTAAAAGAAAACAATTTTCATAACAATTTACATTATCTTGAAGAGAATTATTAAATATAATGAAAAAAAGGTAAAAGTAAAAAAACAGGTCTGTTAACCTCCTATTTTTTCACATATTAAAACAATCCTGAACAGTTGTTTACCCCATTTAAATTAAACTATTTAATTCACGTGAATTAAAAAAATGGACCCATTTTTTCATGAGCACTCATCATATATGATATATGGACATACACACATTCAAACATATAACACAAAACACAAGTGTGCACACATAATTAATACATACAACACATAATATAATAGTAAAGGCCTTATAACTTTTTAGAGGTGAAATCATCATTGCAATGTTTAAAAACTCTATAGACAAAAAATAGAACTGATCAGCAAAACATTAACCTACGTCTGTATGAGCTCAAAAAAACAAAAGAGAACTTCATGATGTGGTAAAGGGCAATAATAAAATAGATATTGAAAAAAGCATCCCTGTTCTGTCGCCGATGTAAGGATAGCCAAACTGGAGTTTTGCACATCAGCTGTTATGGATTTGAGCCAAATCATCTTATTTTGGTCTATAGAAATTGCTTTAGTTAATCTCTCTGGAATCTAAATCGGCTGCTGTTCTCCCTGTGGAAACACATAAACAGACCCCCGACTTTAGGCAATCACTGGGTCAGAACCTTAGTTAATCTCTCTGGAATCCAAATCGGCTGCTGTTCTTCCTGTGGAAACCCACAAACAGACACCCAATTCTAGAAAATTAATGGGTCAGGCCCTTTCCATTTTCCTGTTAGAATATCCTTCCAAAGTACCTTGGGCTTATACACATTTTTTGGACACATATGCGTTTCTGCAGCACTAATTCCTGAAAATCCAAATTTAAAAAGTTTAGAGTTAAAAAGGGTTGTTTTAAGTTCATCTTTGGGGAATTTATATCTCTTCCCAATTCCGTCTTCTTACTTTAATAAGTACATTTTAATAGTTTGATGTGCTCTTTCAACTCTGCCTTGTCCCTGTGGATTGCATGGGATTCCTGTTATATGAGTAATGCCAAATGATGAGCAAAATTGTTTAAAAGAGTTAGAAGTATAACCAGGGGCATTATCTATTTTAACTCTTTTGGAATGACCAAGTGGCAAAATTTTGTAAGCAATGAGCTACAACATCTTTAGTTTTTTTCCAGCATGAAGGGAGCCCAACAAAAATCCAGAAGAAGTATCAACTGTAAGATGCAAATATTTTAATTTTCCAAATTCTGGCAAGTGTGTGACGTCCATCTGCCAAATATGGTTAGGTATCAATCTTCTAGGATTTACTCCAAGATTAACTTGTGGTAAAATGGTCACACAATTTTGACATTGTTTTATTATTTGTCTAGCTTGTTACTTAGTTATTTTGAAATGCTTTTGTAAAGTGTTAGCATTGATATGCAACTTTTTATGAAAATTTATAGCTTCTTCTAGTGTAGAGAAAATATGTATGTATGTCATGTGTAGTTTTATCTGCTAAATCATTGCCCAAACTAAGGGCTCCAGGCAATTCTGGATGTGCCCTGATATGTCCTATTAAGAATGGATCTTTTCTGTCCCAGATTAGACTTTGTATAGTGGAAAGGAAAGAGAAAACAGTAGAGGAAGGGGAAATCCTACCAGCATCTTCAAGGGATACTATAGCATTAACTATATATTGACTATTGGAAAATAAATTAAACACAGAATCTTTAAACATCACAAAAGCTTATAATACTGCATTAAGCTCTACCTTTTGAGCTGATTGTTGGGGTATTAAAAATGTAACAGTTTGATCAGGTGTAACAATTGCTGCTGTACCATTATTTGACCCATCAATGAATATATTTGGAGCATTCATGATAGGTGTTTTCTTGTCATTTTTGGAAAAATTACAGGATGAGATGACCAAAAAGACAATATAAGATTAGATGGTAAGTGGGTATCAAAAGAAATATTAGATTTACACACGATTATTGCCCAAGTATTTAACTCATTAGCTAATTAATCAATTTGATTAATAGTGTATGGAGTAATACTTTTGTTGGGAGAAATTCCAAACACTCACTTTGCTGCTTTTATTCCTATGAGTATTAATTGTCCGTTAGCCTTGGGATACCTATTAATTATAGTGTTAGAAGAATAAGAAAAATGAATCATTATAATGGAGCTTCTTGCCAACATACTCCTGTAGGAATATTTTTTGTTGGTAGTACAATAAATAATAAAGGCAATATTTTATCAAATCTATTCAAATGCATATTTCCCATATATGTTTCAATGATTTTTAATGCCTTTCTTGCTTCAGGCGTTTACATTCTGGGTGAATTTGGATCAGATGGAACTTTTAGGATATCAAATAAAGGTCCCAACTCTCCTCTTTGTATACCTAGATAAGGCCTTATCCAATTTATGTCTCCTAATAACTTTTGAAAGTCATTAATTGATTGCAGTTGATCTACTCGTATTTGAATTTTTGGTGGACTGACCATGGTTGAGGATAATAGAACTCCTAAATAATTAATTGGAAAATTTAATTGTACTCTATCAATTGTCATCTCTAGATTATAATTTTTAATAAGTTTGTAAGTGTTGCATAACATTCTAGCAATGCGTTTTTACCTTTGTGTGCTAATAATACATCATCCATATAGTGAAATATTTGTATTTCAGAATTTTCATTTCTAAGTGGCTGGATTACTTTGTTAACATAAATTTCACACATAGTTGGGCTGTTAGGCATCCCTTGAGTGAGTACTTTCCACTCATACCTCTGATCAGGACCTTCATGATTCAGTGCAGGGATAGTAAATGCAAAACGTGGACTATCCTCAGGAAGAATTGGAATTGAAAAAAAAATCTTTAATATGTATAACTAACACATACCAAGTTTTTGGCAAAGCAGACAATTGAGGGATCCCCGACTGAGCAGGTCCAAAAATAACCATCTCATTATTAATGGCTCTTAAGTCTTGCAATAATCTCCATTTACCAGATTTCTTTTTGATGACAAAAATGGGAGTATAATGGGGAGATACAGAAGGTTGTATATGTTCTTCCGCTAATTGTTGTTTGACCAGGTCCTGGGGTGATTGTATCTTTTCTTTAGTCAGGGTCCACTGAAGAACCCATACTGGTCTTTCTGATTTCCAAGTAATTTTTATTGTCTCATTGGCCCTTTCTGAAAATCCAACCCAAGTCTGTCTGTTGCTTGGTCTATTTGAATTGGTGCTGCTATACCTTGTTCTAGTTTTTCTAATCTTTTTCCTTTCAAAAAACCTTCTCTAGCCATAATAGTGGGTGCATTTTGATTGACGTTATTTGTTAATGTCAAACCTAATTGATCTAGGACATCTCGTCCCCATCAATTTACAGGAAGATGATCCAATACATATGGCTGTATAGTTCCTTCACATCCCTCAGAATCATTCCAATCTAATACCATTGCACTTCTATGGGGATTAGTCGCCACTCCTAGGTCTCAAAGCGTTTGAGTGGCTTGTTGTAATGGCCAATGTTTTGGCCATTCTTGATGAGAGATGATGCTAAGGACTGCACCTGTATCCAGTAGCACATTAAATTCATGTCCTTGAATATTTGGTTTTAGCATGGGGCGAGAATCTAAATTTAAAGAAAGCATAGCCCAATCTAAACCGGTGGAGCCTAATCCCTTGGAACCTCTTTCTACAGCATGACTGGAAAATTTATCATGTAACCTGGGTATTATTAGTAACTGTGTTATTCTATCTCCTGGTGCAATTACTGATATGTCCTTTGGAGAACTGGCTATAAATTTTATTTCATCTTCATAATGAAGCAATCAATTACCCAAGGACTTATCATAAGTCCTTTTAGATTAGAAGAGCTGCATCCCAATAATAAGCCTACTGTTTTTTTTGGAAAGAGGTCCTTTCACCCCTGTGTGAATGATATGAACCCCATCTTTGCAGTTAGTACTGATCTGGCGGAGGCACAGATGTCCAACCCTGCACTCTCTCTGATTTGTCTGATGAGGCGTATGATGGACAATGTGTCCTGGGCACTACCCTGATGGGGTTGCTGTGTTCCTCCAGTGCTCCGTATATTTGTGGTTTTTGGCCCCAGAGCATTGGGACCCCTGTCCATTTTTTGGCAATCGAGCCCAATGCCTTTCTCCATGATATCGTGGGTAAACAGCTGGTCCTTGTTCGTTTTTTGATAATGAGGTATTCTCTATGGGGGTTTGAGAACGGCATTCATTAGCCCAGTGTCTCCCTCTATGGCATCGTGGGCAAATACCCATTATTCTGCTCCTTTGGTATCTAGTTTTGTTAAACCCTCCTCCTATGGAGCAATTCCTCTTAAAATATCCTGTTTGTTGACAATTGTAGCATGTTCCTGGCCTTGCATCTAAAGCCTGTTCTACTGCAGCTGCCACAAATTGCCCTTGTTCATTGATGTCTCTGGCATCTAAAGCCTGTTTTACTGCAGCTGCCACGACTTGCTCTTATTCATTAATGTCTCTACATAATTTAATATATGTGTTTAAATCTTCATGTTTCCATGGTCTAATGATATCTCTACACCAACGATTTGCTTGGTCATAAGCCAGTTGTTTTATTAATGGCATTGCTAGTTCTGTATTCCCAAAAAACTCTGGTAGCGATTTGAATAAGCCTATCTACAAATTCAGCGTAAGATTCATTAGCTCCTTGTATTACCTTAGATAATTGACCTTGTAAACCTCCATGTCCTTGTAAAGTCTTCCATGGCCTAACTGCCTCTGCAGCAATTTGTGTGTATACACCAGGATTATATGCAATTTGTTGCTGCTGATCCTCATAGGGTCCCTTTCCTAACAACATATCTAGATTTCTCTGAGGATAACCAGCTTCTGCATTTCGCCTAGCCGTCTCCTTGCAAAATTCCTCATTGGCAACCTTCCATAACAGGTATTGACCTCCATTTAGCACAGCTTTACACATATTAGCCCAATCTACTGGCGTCATATTCAAGTTGTTAATGGATTCCTCCAAGCTTACAATGAGGGGTGCTTGAGGACCATAGGTTGTTACAACCTCTTTTAGCTGCTTCACTATTTTGAAATTTAAAGCATGGTGAATTCGCTGCCCTCCTACCTCAAATAAAGGGCATGTTAATACTTGAGATCCTGTCTCAGGATCCGAACTATCAACTGCGGGGTTTGGGTGCCTCCCAGCATATGGAGGTGGCCTTGTTATTTGGACATTTACATACTCTGGTGATAGAATGGTGTTAGTAACAGTCTCCTGTAGAGGTGGCACTGTTGGTTGGACACTTACACCCTCTGATGATAGAAAGTTGTTAGTAGCAGTCTCCTTTTGTAACTTTTCCCCTGATGGCATTTTCTGTCCTAAGCTTTGTTCCTCTATCTTTGTCTGAACTAAAGTCTTTGGACTAAGCAAAACAGATATGAACGTCCTCAATGGCAATGTTTCAACTGGCAGAGTCCCTGGGCTGTTCTTTTCTCCTCTTTTTAATCTTCACCATGATGGTTCCATTATGTTATATTTAACAACTCCTCCTTAAAAAGCCATGGGCTACATTTTTGTATTGTATAAACGTATGCCCTGACTGTTCTTGACTTTAATGAGATGCCTCCTTCCTCTAACAATTTACTTAACAGTCTTTCAGTTTGTTTTTTACTAATTTCTGATCCCGTATTTCTACTATAATACAACCCAACAAGATGATGCCAAACAAAACCGAGACAGAATGAAATAAAAAGAGAACAACAAAAAGTCATTATGGCCTTTCTATCCTCCTGACATGTGAATCAGTCCTTTCTCAGTATCTGTTCCTCAGACGTAAATAATTTTTCCTCAGATGTGAGAGGTTTCTCTTCCATCTCACTCATCTCTATGGACAGGCAAGTTAAAACAAAAGTGAAGCAAAACAAAAGAGGAATCCTAAAATGGCTACCCATCCTCTCACCCTGCCCTCAGGGGAGAGCAGTTTACCTTATCACTTACCCTCAGTCACTCCCCATGCGAGCCACCAAACGCTGCAGTCTTCCTGGGCATGATTCAAGAGCCACTTTTCAAAAGAAACAAACTTTATTTTTAGAACCACAAATGACAAACAAAACAGCTCCTCAGGAAAAAAAACCCTCAGAGCCTAACTGCCACCACTGGCTTCCTTGTAAAGTCTCTGTCACACCCACAAGCCTCTCCACCTCCCACAATCCTCCTCCTCTTGATGCCGTTTGGCTGGGTCACGTGGGTGGAGCCAAAAAAGTCCCACAATGAGCAGCTCTGTGGTCTGAAAGGGCAGGGAAACAGCCCAATGAGCATCACCACAGAGGAGCCAATCAGCTAGATGTTGCTGGGGCTGCTGTGAGCCAATCATCAGCTGGCAGTTGGAAAGGGCGGGGAAAAAGCTCAATGAGCATCTCCAATGAGCATCACCACAGAGGAGCCAATCAGCTAGATGTTGCTGGGGCCGCTGTGAGCCAACAATCACCTGGCAGGTGGATGTTTCTGGGAGCTGGAAGTTTGCTGGGGCCCCTTCAGCTGTGGCTCTCAACAAATTGGTGTCTCCTTTCTCTGTAGACTGTTCGGCACATGTATTTTTATATGCACATATAGAATCCTACCTGTTATCACACCTACATTTTTGTGAGGTTGCAGACGAGGCAGATACAAGTTATGAGAAGAGATCACTCCTCCTAAATACTGTTGGAATTGAAAACTCAACCTATGGGTGAGCTTTCTAGTAGAACAACATTATTCATAAATCCATTTTCGGTGAAATAAATATTTTTGCACCTGTGGATGATATATATTTCATGATGAATTTCGATTGGCAAATATATTGCTTGTTTTTAATGTCTGTCTGTGTGTGTGTGTGTGTGTGTGTGTGTGTGTGTGTATTTATATATATATATATATACACACTCTCTATATTTTTCAAAATATGAAATACATGAATCTTATTATACACTCCTTAAAATCATTCATATTCATGTATGTGAATTTATGATCAACTTTTCACAAGATTATTCTCAGAAATATTCATCCACCTGAAATACATATCTGTTTCCTAGTACTGAAAACTAACTTCTGTGAATGGTGCATACAAATCCTAATATTTCTACAGTAAAACCTAGTTCAACAACAATGCAAGCAGTGTCCCATGGTACATGATGTGTATTTTTAGGTTCATATTTATTAAACAGAGGTACATTACTATTTCTTCAGTTTATGCACAAAATAGGATATATATTTCAACCACAAGTTCACAAATTTATAGACATTTGTTTCAATTTCAATCACCTGTTGCTTCAGAACACATATATTCTTCCAGGGTTCTTGACTGGTCTTTTCATGAGAGTTCTTTCCAAACACATTATTTTCGATTTCCATAATCATAATTGAAGCAAAACTCACACACTTTTCATGATAAACCATAACCCTAATATTACCGTTAGTGTATAACTGGTTATCATGAATGTATGTATATCAATTTAAGATTTCTTGTATATTTTAAGATATCAAATCAATCCACTATTTAAAGTTGGAACCAGTTATATAATTTATTCACAGTATGGTCTATTCATACATTATTTCTATATACATTGACACAGGGTACTCTACTTTGTTCCCCAATTACGTCTTCAAAATATTGCTCCCAGTAATGGTGGAAGAAATGCTCATGTCACCTGATCTACATATAAATTTTAACAAAGTAATATTCTGGACACAGAAAGCAAAACTCACTCTTATGATTGTAGCAAAGCCTAAAAGGAAAATGAGCAAGGATTACTAAAAATATCTATGTCCCCGTTGTTTAATGCTCTCAAATGTAAATCCTATTGATAAATCCTATGTATTTGTTTCTTCCTAAGATTATTTATTCAACCTCAAGCCTGTTGAAAATGTCTAATCCTATCCCTCACTTTATACTTTGCTGATTTCTTAATGTGTCTATTGATATCTGCTTTCCTACATATTTTCCCCAGTTCATCATTGTGATTGACTCTTCACATGTGCTGACATTTACATTCACTCTCTTCTTGAAAAGAAATTGCTAAAGAACTTTTGGTCCAAATCCTATACTCACTGTTGTTTCTAAACCTAGAGACTATCATCCTAAACCTACGGACTTTCCCTTTATGACTTGATGTACTTTTCGACACTCAATAATCCAAGGTACAAGTTCCTATGCCATTGTATATCGATTTATCTGAGACATCTGTGCAGAACATAATTCAAAGCTAAGTAACCCACTCAAGGGCCCAATGCCCGTCTGGGCTTCAAATCTTACCTAGATTTCTGTTTTCATACTTATATTTCACCTATATATTCTTGTAAATATTGCAGATTCCCAGTACCAATATTCGTCCTGCAGAATGATTCCTAACGCAAATCGAACGTGTTATTAACCCTAACCATACACTTTTCCCTCAATCTAACATTACGGAAGAGCAGGGACAGTGTGACCAGGAAAGTCTCAGTGCAAAAACCCTGCTTTGGGCCTTTTGCTTCCCTATTTTTCTGTTGCCCTGAATGTCAGGAAGGTCTTATCCTCAGGCCACCCCTTTGTGAAGCCTAAAGAAAAACAGGTTTCAAATGGAAATGAATGGGCATCACCTGTGGCTCTTTGCTTAATTTCCATGGAAAGGGATGTGTCTGAATCAGCCTCTTGGCCCTGTGTGAGGCTGTGACTTAGATTATCAGCACCTGATGGATCTAAGGAAAGATCCCATGTGTGCATCCAAAACCAAAATGGCAAAAAGTTCAGTCATTGTGGATGAAGTATCTTCCCTTCCTCTGTTAGATTCCTTGCCGCAGTCTCTGGCTGGGCACAAATCACGAGCCACCACACAACTTGTAGATTCAAACAGCAATTCTTTATTCCCGAACTCACACCGGCCGTCTACAAACACATTCTGGGGGAATCCACGTTCTCTGCCCAAATCCACTCCACATGGGCTTCTGTCTCCCAAAATATACTGTCTGACCCTAAGAACTCAAGAGGAAATCAGCAGCAGGATACGCCCTATTCTAAGGGGGGAACACCCTAATCTCCTATTATAGTAAACTGCCCTATTCTAAAGGGGGAACACCCTAAACACGGATCCTGCCCTGGTCCTTGAGCAAGGTCACCTTACATGCAATGTCCTGGAAAATGTCCTATTTCCATGAGTCCTTCCACTAAAGAAACATGGGGGTACGCTGGCAAGGAAATTGTCATACCTACTTGGCTGATGGCTCCCAACAATTCCTGACATCCATCAAGTGAGAATAGGGATCCTTTGGGTCATATGAGTTCTTCAAGACCTGAAGAAGTGCTTGGGTTTCTCATGACTCCAAATCACATAAAGAATCTGTACCTATCATTCAGAAGTAGTCAGTCAATATTGCTCCCAGAAATGGTGGAAGAAATACTCATGTCACCTTATCTACATATACATTTATTCACAGAAATATTCTGGACACAGAATTCAAATTTACATTTATGATTGTACCAAAGCCTAAATGGAAAATTAACATGGATTACTAAAATCATCCATGTCCAAGTTGCCTAATGCTCTCAAATGTCAATCCTATTGGTGACTACATATTTGTTTCTTCCTAAGATTGCATATTCAAACTCAACCCTTTGAAATGTCTAAGCCTATCTCTCACTTATTACTTTGCTGATTTCATAATGTCTCTATTGATATCGGCTTACCTACATATTTTCCCCAGTTCATCATTGTGACAGACTCTTCACATGTGCTTACATTTTAATTCATTTTCTAACCGAAATCCTATTGCTAAAGAAATTTTATTCCAAATCTTACACTCACCCTTCTTCCTAAACCTACCTACTATCTTCCTAATCCTACCGACTATCCCTTTTTGACTTGATGTTCTCTTCTACATTCAATCATCCAACGTACAAGGTCCTATGCCATTGTATATCGATTTATCTGAGACATCTGTGCAGAACGTAATTCAATTCTAAGTATCACAATCAAGAGCCCAATGCTTTTCTGGCCTTCCAATCTTTCTTGGATTTCTGTTTTCATACATACAGTTCACCTCTATATTCTTATTGGTATCGCAGGATGCCAATACCAGTATTCATCCACAAAATGATTCCTAACCCAAACTGAACCTGTTATTAACCCTAAACATACAGTGTTCCCTCAATCTTACTTTACAGAAGAGCAGGGACAGAGTTGGTCTTTTAATACTGGAATGTAGGGGATCTTCTACCTGATGAGAACTTCAAAGGTCCATGCTGAAAGGATCCCTGGAGAATACATAGGCAGCTATGAAGGACCTGAGAGAGCACAAGTCATCTTACATGGCAAAAAACCTGGTCAGGTGAAGGGTTGTGTCTTAATCGGCCTCTCTCTCTTCTTAATGTAGAGAAGATGGACCAAATCAGGCCTGTGTGGAGAGCTGTTCCCAGGTGCCTATGGTTGATATACCATTTTAACATGTGAAACTGTCACAGGAAGTAGGGGAAGCCTCCATCTCATGGGACCCTTGGAAGCAAATGTTAGAACAAAGTGGTTGCCAAGGCCGTGACCTCATTCAGTTCCTGAAGGAAGTGACCTAACCTCACTTCTTTGGTGATGGAACTTGGCATCCAGGGAGCCAGGCATACAGAGCCAGTCCCAGTCCTACTCCCAGTGGTGTCACTAGTTTTGAATTACCAAAGACAGAGTCAGTCTATCTTGGTACCTACAGATGTGAGGATGTCCATATTCCAGGAAAGCTCTGAAGAGGGGCCTTTTATGAGAAAGCAGGTAGTGGCTCACCACTGGCTTTTGACAAGTCTCAGTGAAAAAAACCCTGCTTTGGGACTTCTAATTACCTATTGTTCTGTTGCTCTGAATGTCAGAAAGTTTTTTGCCTCAGGCCACCTCTTTGTGAAGCCTGAAGAAAACAGTTTTCAAATGGAAATAAATGGGCATCATCTGTGGCTCTTTGCTTAATTGCTTTGGAAACGGATGTGTCTGAATCAGCCTCTTGACCCTGTGTGAGGCTGTGGCTTAGATTCTCAGCACCTGATGGATCTAAAGAAAGATCCCATGTGTCCAATACCAAAATGGCCAAAAGAGCAGTCATTGTGGATGAAGTCTCTCGCCTTCCTCTGTAAGGTTCCTGAATTCCATCAAGTGAGAAGAGGGATCTTTGGATCAAATGAGTTCTTCAAAGCCCTGCAGAGGCTAGCCCATAGGTGCTAGTGATTTCTCATGACACTAATTCACATAAAGAGTCTAAACCCCACAGTCAGAAGACCTCAATTTGGATAATTGAGAAGTATTAACGGCAGGCCTATTTGATCATTCCTGGTTCACAGGAAGGGTGTCCAGGCCACCCTGACTTTAGGCAAATGAGGGGCAAGGGAGGTTATTTTGGACACTGACTAGGGATGCTCCCCTTTTGGAAAACTCCAGCCAGAGTTTATCATGAGTGTCAATATAGGAGAACATGAGGGCCATGTGGGAGTGTTTTGATTTCAATTGTGGTCATTTGTGTGGCAGTTGGAAGAGGTGACTGGGTCCACCTTGGCTTGAACTCTGCTGTGATTCCCATTAGAGACTGAGTTCTGGAACTGACCTCAGAAAAGTATATCCATGAATTGTGTTGGGATTTAAGAGGCCATGCATGAGAGTCGCCCTTGGAAACTGAGATCTCCGTCCAGGGTGGCATTGCATAGAGCACTGAGAATCTCAGCCAGGTTATCACATGTTTTTTTTTAATGACTTGGCAGCCATAGTTGAGAGTCAGAAAACACATGTACCTCACATAGTACACATCATTGTGCCTGGATTCATGTGACCTTTTGGCCACTTTTTGGGAAGCCTTGCCTGTGAGAATTCTCCAGAGCTTTCATTGAAATTAGCTTCCTCACCATTTAATGGTTCCTGAATTGAAATCCACAGTGCCTTCAATTTCATCCTTGAAAAATGGCTAAACAAGTACCATGAAATTTTTGAAATTCCCATTACCAGATGGCACTGGAGAACCTTTGGATATCATGTTGATGATCATGAGTGTACCAAATAGTGCCTTGATTGACTGGGTTTTGTGAAAATGGTGATGAACAGAGATACCAGTAAGTTGGAGCCTGCTGAGTAGTGGATGTAGAGCAGTGGACGGTAGGTGTGTAAATAAATATATTTGGTAGGACCACCTGGATCTGCCATTGGCTTCAAAAAGCCTTGTGACTGACAAGGTGCAGGCAGCAGACCCTTATATGTAAAGGCATCTTGTTTTATTTAGAGGTTTCAAGGCAATGTTCAGAATCAGGGTGCTATAGTCAAGGAGGAAAGCTATGTGGGATAGAAGCCTGGTTCATACATTCTCTTGGAGACCCTGACCAACCATACGTGACAGAACTCCCTGCAGCATTGTGTCCCAGTTGAACTCCTTGTATTTCGTGAAGCCAATACCAAACTCACAGTGTAGCAGTAAGAAACACCACAAAAACTGGAGGATGACCAAATGGCTTCACAGACCACACGGGGAGACACTTAGCTCCCAGTGGCCACAGTTTACCTACAAAGAGAGAATTCTGAACTGCTGCGTCATGTTCATTAGAAAATAAGGAACCATGTCGTCCACGTCACATAGATGCAGACCCAGATTTGATGGTGTCACTACAAACGAAGCTAAATCTTCTGACAATTACATATATTTCATGTGCCCAACCTTAGAGGAAGTTTTTCACGAAGTCTTTAGACCAGCAGAGCTCGATGTTTGTGGAGTGTTTACCCTCTCCCTTACTTTTGGAAACTGTTCTTCCAACTCCAGTGTTGTGAACTCCTGAGCATTTTCCCTTCCACATATGTATTCACAGATTTTCTAACTCCTTTCCTCTAATTGTGTCTTACTTGGAGCGATGGTTATGTCTAGGCATTGTTCTGGATGAGAGTGGGAAGATTTATGTGTAGCACATGTTTGCATGCACATTAGATTCATTTTCATATTTTCCATTTGAAATACTGAATCCCTGACACTAACCCATACCCTACTAGACTCTGAGTACTAATCCTAATATCCTGGAGAAAAGAAACCTAACTGAATATAAATACAGGCCTTTCATAGGAAGCATGGTGTATACTTGGATTTGCCTTCTGCTTTATCAAGTGTATGTGCTATAAATCTAGTCAACTTTTCATTGTAATATTTCTCCATTAGTTTTTAAAGTTACCACATATGTAAATTCCTGTCTTCCTTACTCTGTAGCCTATTCAGCACATGTATTTTTTTATGCATGTATAGTATCCTACATGGTATCACATGTACATTATTGTGAGCTCACTGACTTTGTAATATAAAAATTATGAGAAGAGATGACTCCCCCTAAATACTGATGGAACTGAAAATTCAACCTATGGGTGAGCTTCCTAGTGAAAAACATTATACATAAATCCATGTTCATTAAAATGAATATTTTTGGATATGTGGATGAATTATATTTCATGATGAATTTCGATTGGCATATGTATTGCTACATATTAATGTGTGTGTGTGTGTGTGTGTGTGTGTATTCTCCAGATTTTCCAAAATATGAAATATATGTTTCTTATTATACACTCCATAAATTCATTCATGTTCCTGGATGTGTATTTATAAACAACATTTCACAAGATTATTCTCAGAAATACTAATCCAGCTGAAATACATATTGGTTTCCTAGTACTGAAAACTAACTTCATTGAATGGTGCTTACAAATCCTAATATTTCAACAGTAACTGACCCAGTTTAACATCAATGCAAGTAGATTCCTATGGGACATGATGTGTATTTTGAAGTTCATTTTTATTCAACACTGGTACATTACAATTTCTTCAGTTTTTGGACATCATAGGATATATATTTTCATCCACATGTTCACAAATTTATAGGCATTTGGTTCACATTCAATTACTTCCTACTTCAGAACACATGTATTCCTCCTTGTTTCTTTATTGGTCCTTTCACTAGACTTCTTTCTAAAAACATTTTTTCGATTCCATAATTATTTTTGAAGCAAAACTCACACACTCTTCATGATAAACCGTAACCCTAATATTACCATTAGATATATAACTGATTGGAATGAATGTGTATATATCAATATAAGATTTCCTATATATTTTCAGATGTAAATTCAATCCATTATATAAAGTTGGAACCAGTAATATACTTTATTCACAATATGGTCTATTCATGCATCATCTCTATTATCATCAACACAGGGTACACCTATTTGTAGCCCCAGTAATAATGTATAAGTTTTCAGAATATTGCTCCCTGTAATGGTGTAAGAAATACTCATGTCACCTTATCTACATATACCTTTACCACAGAGGTACTCTGGACACAAACGGCAAAGGTCACACTTATGATTATGCCAGAGCCTAAATGGAAAGTGAGCATGGATTACTAAAAACATCCATGTCCATGTTGCCTAATGCTCTCAAATGTCAATCCAATTGGTGACTACATATTTGTTTCTTCCTAAGATTATATATTCAACCTCACGCCTGTTGACAATATCCAATCCTATCACTCACCTTATACTTTGCCTGATTTCCTAAGGTCCCTATTGATATCTGCTTTCCTACATATTTTCCTCAGTTCATCATTGTGACTGTCCCTTCACATGTGCTGACATTTACATTCTCAAACCGAAACCATATTTCAAAAGAACTTTTGGTCCAACTCCTAGACTCACTATTCTTCCTAAACATACTGAGTATCTTTCTAATCGTACGGACTATCCCTTTTTGACTGGATGTTCTCTTTGCATTCAATCACCCGAGGTACACGGTCCTATGCCATTGTATATCGATTTATCTGAGACCTTGGTGGAGAACATAATTCAAGCTAAGTATACCAATCAAGGGTACAATGCATTTCTGGGCTTCAAATCTTTCCTAGGTCTCTGATCTCATGCATGTATTTCACGTCTATATTCTTATAAATATCACAGGTTCCCAATACCATTATTCATATAGCAGAATGATTCCTAACCCAAATCGAACACGCTATTAACCCTAACCATACACTGTTCCCTCAATCTCACTTTACAGAAGAGCAGGGACACAGTTGGTCTTTCAATACAGGAAGGTAGGGGATCCTCCACCAGCTGAGAACTTCAAAAGTCCATGCAGAAATAATCTTGAGAAGATGTAGGCAGCAATGAAGGACCTTAGAGAGCAAAAGTCATCTTCCATGGCAAACAACCCGGTCAGGACGAAAGGATGTATCTGAATTATCCTCTCCCCTCTTAATGTAGAGAAGATGGACAAAACAAGGCCTGTGTGGAGAGCTGTTCCCGGGTGCCTATGGTTGATATACCATTCTAAATTGTTAAAATGTCACAGAAGTTAGTCCAGCCTCCATCTCATCAGAATCTGGAAGCAACTGTTAGGACAAAGTGGTTGCCAATGTAATGACCTCATTCAGTTCCTGAGGGAAGTGACCTCACCTCACTTCCTTTGTTATGGAACTCTCTGAACTTAGGATCCAAAAAGCCAGGCACCCAGAGCCAGTCCCAGTCCAAGTCCCAGTGGTCAAACTTGTTTGGATTTACCAAGGACAGAGTCAGTCTTTCTTGGTACCTACTGATGTGAGGATGGCCAAATCCCAGGAAGGTCTGAAGAGGGGCCTTTCCTGAGAAATCAGGTAGTGGCTCACTGCTGGCTCCTTACAGCATCACAGAGTTGGCCATGGAGACTAGATCTGAGACAGGACAGCCCCTTATGGGGCAATATATTTTGGCTCACCAGTCAGAGGACACTCTGGATAGTCACAGACCTACTTGGGGGTCTGTGTGGTTGTGGGTGTGTGTGTGTGGGTCTGTGGTTTTGTCTCATGTTCTGAGAATAGGTAGGAAAGTTTGATTGTTTGGTTTGCTGTGAATTGTTTCTAGTAAGTCATTTCACAAGGCGAGTGCTTCAATGTCTGTGTATCCCACTGAGTCCGTGGTTGTAGACATTAGAAAAGAGAATGCATCGATAGATGTGTCCTGTCTAGTAGAAAGCTTCCCAACATTCAACCTGCCCAATTTATGAATGGTCTGCGGCTTGCCTTGTGGATGGGCAACACATACTACCATCCTAAGTTCTGGTATTCTTCCTGAAATCTAGCTAATCTCAAGAATAAGATCATGGTTTTGTGTCCAAGATATGTACCACCTCCAAACTCTGTGACATGGCCATGTACTGGATAGCTGAAGGGAATGGGAACATCTCAGAAAACTCAATTATCAGTGTGACCAGGAAAGTCTCAGTGGAGAAACCCTGCTTTGGGCCTTTTGTTTACCTATTCTTCTGTTGCCGTGATGTCGCGACCCCTTGCCCGCAAGGAAGACGCAACTCAGGAATCTTCTTTCAGCAGTTTATTCAGGCCCTTGATATTTCTTCTAATTCCTTGTCGGATGCCCCTCCCAGCCTTAATAAAGCATCCCAAGCCCCAATGCGAAGCTGCCACGTGGAACTTTCTCATAGGGTGCTGAAAAACCATGCAACAACTCTCCCAACAAGGAGTTGTTTGTCACAGACCACAGTGGAGCCAGCACCATCCTGCAATGGCGACCATAATCTGCAGAAGCGGCTCACCACAGTTCCCCCCTTCTGTTTTCTGAAAACAATCCAGGCGAGAGTAGAGGTCCTATCCCACTGTGCAGAAGTGGCTGCATAGTATGGCTCAGACCTAAGGAGGGCCCTTCCCCAGATCCGAAGCCATATCAGCAGACGCCTTTTTTCGTGGGGCGGGGCGTGGACATCAAACCCGCATGCAATAGGACATGCTCTCCTTGAGGTCCACTTCAAGGATCACTCAAGTGCAGTGCCTTGCCTCGCATCCTGTATCGTGACGAAGGTGGACGAAGGGGGACAGCTGAGGCTGAACTGTGGCTGTACACAACGACAAACGAGTTGACAACACCCTGAAAGAAAGGCACGGACTTTAAGGCGATAGAGAAGAATTAGTGTGGAAACCCACCTGCGTGCAATGGCACCAAGACCGGCAGAGTGCAAGGGCTTTCCAACACTAAGAGAATAACGAGGAAAGACTTGCCGATCCCAGTGCAATGTTATAATAACTTGGAGTGCAACGACCATGTCAAAGATTTACTGTTTAAGATGCGCAAGCCAGACTTGAGGTGAATTGCCATTTTCTAAAGCTGCAAGAGCTTGGATGATCATAGCCTTATCGTGAGCATTGCGGGCATTGAGGCGACAGAGAAACCACAAACAGAGAAACATACCGAAGCAACACATTGCACCAAAAATGCCTACCCCCACCCACTCTTTAAAAAAGGAAAAAGCAGAAGATATCCAATCGGTGAATTGACCCAAAGTCACGGGATCAACACTGGTGTTATTCAAGACAGCTATCTGGGTTAGTTGAGACTGGATCATGTCTTCCGCTTCCATGGACCAATTTCTGGCCAAATATTCGCCAATGATGCGGGAAGCATTCCTGGAATCATTAAATCTGACAGAGGTTATGCATAAATGTGCACGTTGGTCAGCACAACCCAAAAGCACCAAGTCAGCCAATTCTTCTACCTGAGCTTGGAGTAAATCTATTCTTTGATTGGCAGCTAAAATCCCTGAAAAAATATGTTGATTAATTGTATTTTGGGATTCAAGTATACTGGAAGTTTGTTGGACAACTTCATTAATGGTGGCAGCAGTTTGTACTTGATTGGCCATAGCCACTCCGGCTGTAACCGCTGCAGCAGCAGATACCGCCACGGCTGTCACTATGGCTGCTGTGATTCCAAAATCTCTGCGGACTCTAAGTAGCTCAACAATATGGAATTTATCAGGATCCGCAGTGACCGGGATTGGGACAAAAGTTGGAATTTTCATAACCACTGCTACAGTCCAGGAACCATTCCAACACTCAGATAAGATACAGGTAGTATGAGAACAATCCAGCATCCCCGAAGAGGTGGCCTTAGCCAAAAGGAATAAGAAGGGGGATTGGACACAGACCATTGCAAGAGGCAATGTGGCATTATACAACAGAGAGTCGACTGAAACAGATGTAAATCTATTACCTCGTTCACTTTCCCTAACAGTACCAGAAACATAGCCAGCCATCTTTTGGCTCCTACCAACTGAGCCAGTGCAGAAATATCGGCTGAAGCCCCCTTTTCATTGGAAATCTGCCATTGAAACCAGGACCAACCTACTCCTGTAGAGGAGCTGGCACTATTGTTAAAGTTATAAACATACCTCTTAAAAGAGGGGGAAAGGGAGAAACCTTTAGCAACTTGATGCTTCTCCCAAGAATGATCCTGACAAGGCGTAAATGTTGGGGGGAAACCAAGATTAGGGGAACAGTAAGGAGAGGCCTTGAAATGAGTGGCATCATAAATACTACTAGAAGAAGGAGGCACTGGGATTAGTACCTCGGAGATAATAGCCAAGGTAGTTATGTTAAGAGCAGAGCTGCTGTTTGCTGGGGTCCCTGAGCCTGATTGCTTCCCCGAAACTACCTTGCTCAATACAGCACTGATAATGCTCCCTGAGACCTGATTGGACCGCAATGGGTCCTCCCAGTTAGTCAAATTTTTGGTCTTAAGGCTAATGCAATTAGCGTTTCTAAGGCTGAAACAAAAAACTCCTGTGAGATTAACTTGAGATTGATTAAAAATGCTCTCCATGTCCCCTCTAGGAGAGGCACAGGGAGCAGACATCTCACATGAGGTAGAAAAAAGAGTGGGGAGGACACTAGAATTACCATGAACCAGCATCGGCATTGGCCATGCCCGTGCCACTGCCCACCACCGAATTGGTGTCGCCTGTGCCATCGGCACCAGCACCAGAGCCAGAGCACTTAGCAGAATGAAGATCCTCATCACAGGATTGTTGTGGTATCTCTTGTTGCTGGTCAGTTGATGTCGAGACTCTTCTTGTCAAGCGTTCAGGGACCCACAACGGTTCCGTACGATCCTGGGGAAAAACACATACAGATCCTCGTGCCCATGTCAGCACGGGGTCAGGGCCGTTCCATTGGCCCGTAAGAACATCCCTCCACTTAACATAGCCAATCACAGAGGGCTGAGGGGACACATGTCTATCGGCTGCAGAGCGACCATGAATATCCAAATTCAAAAAATTAATGGTAAAGAGAGCTAAGGACAGGCGTTCTTTAGGAGTGTGTTCAGCTCCTATTCCCCCCTTTTGTTTTTGTAAAGTTTCCTTTAAGGTGTGATGAGCACGCTCAACAATGCCTTGTCCTTGAGGATTGTAAGGCAAACCATGAGTAAGTTGCACTCCCATAGTAGAACAAAAAGCTGTAAAATGTCTGCCAGTATAAGCAGGTCCATTATCAGTCTTAAGGGATGCAGGTGCACCCCATGCTGCCCATGCCTCTAAACAGTGAGTAATGACATTACGTGCCTTTTCTCCGGATAAAGCAGAAGCATGGATAATTCCAGAGCACGTATCAACGGAAACATGCACATACTTAAGGTTACCAAAGTCAGGTATATGTGTCACATCCATTTGCCAAACAACCAATGGCTTCAATCCCCGTGGGTTTACTCAATAATTAGGGGAATGAAGAAATGTGACACAATGGGGACATTGCACTACTATCTGCCGAGCATCCGCTCTTGAAATGAAAAAACGCCTGCGCAGCGTTAATGCATTAACATGGAAGTTTTGGTGAAACAACTTAGCCCCCTCTAAGGAGGAAGCCAAGCATATCAATTGACCTCTAGTGGCTAAGTCCGCACAGGCATTACGCTGGGATAACGGACCAGGAAGAGGGGTGTGAGCCCGGATGTGCATTGGATAAAAAGAAGCAGTGCGGTTAGAGATAAGCTGTTGAAGCTGAGTAAAGTAAGCAGACACATTGTGGGCATCACTAATAGCTCCCACGGCCTCCAGGACTTTTAGTGCTTGTACCACATAGCTGGAGTCCGAAGTAAGATTAAAAGGAAAAGAAAACTGTTTAAAAACTTCAATAACAATTTGTAGTTCTACCCATTGTGGATTTCCAGGAGCAAATTGATGCTGGATAGGGGGAGAGTCATTAATTACATAGGCTCCCATTCCAGACTTGGAACCATCAGTAAAAATGTTAACAGCTCCCGGAAATGGACTGGATGAAGTTACCTTAGGGAAAATGATGGGATGTTCTTTAACAAAATGGAGTAATGGATGAGAAGGGTAGTGATAATCAATACCCCCTTGAAACGAGCAACACAGAATAGCCCAGTTGGCTAGAGTAGCACATAAAACATTAAGTTGAGCTTTAGTGTAGGGTATGATAAGAGAAGAAGGTGATTGGCCGAAAAATTGAATGCTTTGTTGAATCCCTTTAAGTGCCAACGCTGCAACAGCATCAGGATAATATTCTAAGGATTTTCCTGGGGATATATGTGGGTGGATCCATAGTAAGGGCCCATCTTGCCACAGTACTCCAGTAGGCTGCCGCATAGTGGCAAGCACACATAACTGGAAAGGTTTATCACTCTGGAGCCTGCATAGAGTGGCATGCTATAAAGCTTGTTCTACTTTTATAAAAGCCGCTCTAGCCTCTGTAGTGAGGCTACGAGGGGAAGCAAGATCTGGATCACCCTTAAGAGTAGCATACAAAGGCTGGAGCACAATATTAGGAATATGTAAATATCCTCTTATCCAATTAATATCTCCCAGCAATTTTTGAAAATCATTTAGAATTTGGAGATCTTGAGTCCTGAGGTAATTTTTTGCGGTTTTAATTTGTCATACCCAATTGTCGCTCCCAAATACCTGATAGAATCCCCCGTTTGAACCTTTTCAGGTGCGATGTGCAGTCCATGTTGAGCCAACAGCATCACGAGTTCTTTATAAGCCTCATTAACTGTCTGTTCTAATTTTGTGGCAAATAACACATCATCCATATAATGAATGATCTTGGTGAAGGAATACTTATGTCTGAGAGGTGTGAGTGCCTTCCCCACATTCATCTGGCACATCGTGGGACTATTAGCCATCCCCTGCGGCAACACCACCCACTCAAACCTTTGATCTGGTTCTTCGTGATTACACGAGGGAAGGGTGAAAGCAAAACGTTGTGAATCTTTAGGAGGCAAAGGAATGGAAAAGAAACAGTCTTTAATGTCAATAACAATTATATGCCAGCCTTGAGGAACAGAGGAGAGCAGAGGCAGCCCTCTTTGAATGGGCCCCATAAGTTGCATCTGAGCATTAACTGCTCGTAGATCATGCAGTAGGCGCCACTTCCCTGATTTTTTCTTAATGACAAATATGGGATTATTCCATGGAGAATTAGAAGGTTGGATGTGACCCAAATCAAGTTGTTCTTTGACTAGATCATGGGCTGCTGCCAGTTTAGCAGAGGGAAGAGGCCACTGAGGCACCCAAACAGGCTCCTCGGTGAGCCATGTTATGGGTATTGGAGCCCCAGTGGCCCCTAGGAAAAACCCAGAGCAAACCTGTTAAGCTTTTGATGACCTTGCACAGGATGCTTACGCCCCTGTAGGTGCCTTCCTAGTCCTAGACCTGGCCTATACCCCATATTTTGCATGATATGTTGAGACACTGGGGAATAGTCATTACTAAGAGTGAACCCCATGTCTTTCATCAGATCATGGCCCCATAAAGAAATAAGTAAATCAAGAACATAAGGCTGAAAGGTACCATCGTGTCCTTCCGAGTCCTTCCAAGATAGATGTCTACAGCTGATTTGAGGGGCTTGGGCATATCCAAGTCCTCTTAGTGATTGATCAGAAGCCTGCACTGGCCATCCCCTAGACCAGTCCTTAAGGGCTATGATAGTACGATCTGCTCCTGTGTTCAGCAATCCCACAAAAGATTTACCTTCTATGCTTAATTCCAAGGTGCGGCGACTGCTCATATCCAGTGACAAATAGGCACAATTTCCTCCGGTGGTACCAATCACATTTCCCGTCCGTGACCTTGAGTCAGCAGGGAAGTGATTATGCAAACTAGGCAAAATTAGCAATTGAGCAATCCGATCCCCTGGGGAGATAGACACAATGCCCCTTGGAGCTTCCACGATAACCTTTACTGCCCCTACAGTATCAGGGTTTATAACTCCGGGGAAAACATGAAGACCTTGTAGGACAGAGGATGCACGTCCAATTAGCAAACCTACAGTGCCAGGTGGTAAAGGCCCTTTGAACTCAGTTTCCACCAATTGGACTCCCATCATAGGTGTTAATACAAGTCTGGAGGTGGAACAGAGGTCCAATCCCGCGGCACCTGTAGTGGCTCTCCGCGTCTCATGGGATGGCGCAGAGAAGGCCATGTCTCGGGTTCGGGTGTGACATTCTCCATTGCCCCATATATTTGTGGGCCCTGGGGTCGGGGGCCCCTTCGGCCGTTTTTTGGCCCAGCTGAAATAGGCTGTCCATGGATGTCCCTCACTGATCTACACTCTTTTGCCCAATGCTTCCCCTTTTTGCATTTTGGATACAGCCCCGGTTGACGAGGGCCATTAGAAGGGCCACCGCAAGGAGGTCCAGTAAAATTGTCTTTTTTGCGACAGTCACGTTTGAAATGGCCGAACTGACCACAATGGAAGCATGTTCCAGCACCAGGACCGCCCCCTTTTGCAATCCGAAGGACAGCAGCTGCAAGACCTGCATTAGTTAAAGGTCCTCCAAGCTCTCTACACACTTTTATCCAAGCTTCTATGCCCTTGTTTTTAAAAGGAGCGATTGCTGCTTTACACTCCTTGGTGCATTGCTCAAAGACCAATTGCTTGATAAGGGGCATGGCTCTATCAGGGTCCCCAAAAATCTTTCCAGCGGCATCCACCATCCTTGCTACACAATCTGAAAAGGGTTCTGTAGGGCCCTGCAGAATCTTAGTCAAGTTACCAGACACCTCTCCTCTATTTGGAAGTGACTTCCATGCCCGAATGCAAATGTTGTTAATTTGATCATATGCCTCAGGAGGGAATCCTGTCTGTTGATTAGCAAATCTGCCTTGTCCCAAAAGCATATCCTTGTCCCAATGGGGGTGTCCCGCCGCATGGTTTTGGGCGGCCTGCTCTACCGCGCCCTCTAGCACAAAGGCTCTCCAGTCTAAATATTTACCTAGAGAGACACAAGCCCCAACAAGGCTAGCCAATCAGAGGGAGTCATACAGTATCTAGACAGACTCTCCACCTGAGTTAGTGTGAAGGCGGCATCCACCCCATAAGTGCGCACAAATTCCGCCAGGGTCTTCACAATTTTGAAATCTAAGGGCTCATGGAATCTTCCCCTATTGCCATCCTGGAAAACTGGATAAGCAAGACCCATTTCAGCGTTAACAGCCCTCCATGTTTGGGCATGGAAAGCTCTCCTCGAAACACCCCCACCGTACGGCGGCGGATCCGGAGGATCATTTTCCTTGAGCTCCTGTTTATTTTTGTTCACTTCTCCTATAGTTAGACTCCCTAGCTGACGAGATAGTCTCCCGAGCTCTTCCTCCTCATCCTCCTCCTCCTCTGACCCACTTTTGCATGGGAGTGTGCGCAGCATACTGAGATCTGGATACAATCATTTCCTCCCCTGTTTCTCGCTCTGCACACTCCCATCCTCCTGAAATACCTCACTTCGTGCTGGAGACAATCGCCTCCTCTCCTGTGTCTCGCTCCGCACACTCCCATCCTCCTGAATTACCTCACTTCGTGCCGTCTCTGATCTTTCCTCATGTAATTGCTCTAAAACTTCCTGTCCTTTAGTAAGTGCTTCCTGACATCTGCCATCTGCGAGGCAACTACGGATCATCTTCCAAAGGGGTATCACCCCACCCTCTAATATGCCCTGCTCAGAAACAAAGTCAAGATCTGTGCCTAATTTATCCCAGCTAGGTATAGTAAGGCTGCCCGAAAACGCAAACCACGGTGCAGCAATATCTGTCTTCTGTAAAAATCTCTGTAAAGTACTAAGTTTCACTTCTAGGCCCTTGGCAAGTAACAGGCCATCTAGGGCCAGGAGAAGCGGACTTGAAGATGCGGCACCCATGACACAACAAAAGACGCACAAAAAACAAAAGTGAAAGTAAAAGCGAAAGTACACAGTGCAGCTGCAATAAAATGTACCGCTCTCTCTGGCTTTACAGAGGAGCTACCCCGCTTTGATCGCGGGTCCCGCTTACCTGGGACTAACCCCTGCTTTGATCGCGGGTCCCACTTACCTGGGACTAACTGGTGCACCAACCCTGACTACTGAAAGTTCTGGTTCCCGGGTCTCGGCACCACTTGTCGCCACCCCTTGCCCGCAAGGAAGACGCAACTCAGGAATCTTCTTTCAGCAGTTTATTCAGGCCCTTGATATTTCTTCTAATTCCTTGTTGGATGCCCCTCCCAGCTTTAATAAAGCATCCCAAGCCCCAATGCAAAGCTTCCACGTGGAACTTTCTCATAGGGTGCTGAAAAACCATGCACCAACTCTCCCAAACAAGGAGTCGTTTGTCACAGACCACAGTGGAGCCAGCGCCATCCTGCAATGGTGACCATAATCTGCAGAAGCGGCTCACCACACCGTGAATGTCAGGAAGGTCTTCCCCTCAGGCCACCACTTTGTAAAGCCTGAAGAAAACAGTTTTCAAGTGGAAATGAATAGGCATCACCTGTGCCTCTTTGCTTAATTGCTTTGGAAAGAGATGTGTCTTAATCAGCCTCTTGCCCCTGTGTGAGGCTATGGCTTAGATTCTCATCACCTGATGAATCTATAGAAAAATCCCATGTGTGCATCCAAAACCAAAAGAGCCAAAAGAGCAGTCATTGTGGATGAAGTCTCTCTCCTACCTCTGTATGGTTCCTGACGTTCATCATTGAGATTATGGATGTTTTGGGACAAAGGTGTTCTTCAAAGCCCTGCAGAGGCTAGCCCATAGGTGCTTTGGTTTTCTCAATACTCCAATTAACATAAAGAATCTTTACCCCAGAGTCAGTAGGCTTCAAAATGGAGAATCAGAGCAGTATTAACGGCAGGCCTCTTTGATCACTCCTGGTTCACAGGAAGGGTGCCCTGGCCACACTGACTTCAGGAAAACGGGGGCAAGGGAGCTTATTTTGGACACTGTCTTTGGCTCCACCCCTCATGGAAACCTACAGCCAGAAGGTATGATTAGTGTCTATATGGAAGAAGATGAGGGCCATGTGGGAGTGTTTTGGTTTTAATTGTGGTACTTTGTGTGGCCGTTGGAAGAGATGACTGGGTCCACCTGTGCTTGAACACTGGTGTGATTCCTTTTAGAGACTGAGTTGTGGAACTTAACTCAAAGAAGTATTGCCATGAATTGTGTTGGGATTTTAGGAGGGCACACATGAGAGTCGCCCTTGGAAACTGAGATCTAAGCCCTGGGTGGCTTTGCACACAGCAATTGGAATCTCAGGAAGGATATCTCATGGTTTTATTGTGAAAGACTTGGCAGCCATAGTTGCAAGTCAAAACACACATGGAGTTCATATTGTAGACCTCAATGGGCCTGGCTTCATGTGACCTTTTGGCCTGTCTTTGGGAAACCTTGCCTGTTAGAGTACTCCAGAGCTTTCATTGCAATGAGCTTCCTCTCCATTTAATGGTTCCTGAATGAATTGAAACCCAGAGTGCCTCCAACTTCATCCTTGAAAAATAGCTAGATGAGTACCATGAAATTTTTGAAATTCCCATAAACAGGTGGCACTGGAGAACCTTTGGATGTCCTATTGATGATCATGAGTGTACCAGACAGTGCCTTGATTGACTGGTTTTTATGAAAATGGTGTAGAACAGAGATGCCAGTAATTTGGAGCCTGCTGAGTAGTGGGCCTAGAGCAGTGGTGTGCAGGTGTGTGTTAAAACAGCTTTGGTGGGATCATGTGGATCGGGAATTGGCTTCCAAATGGTTTGTGACTGACATGGTACAGCCCCCAGACCCTTGTATGTAAAGGCATCTTTTTATATCTAGAGGTTTCAGGGCAATGCTCAGAATCAGATTCCTATGGTCAAGAGGGCAAGCTATGTGGAATAGAAGCCTGGTTGTTGCATTCTCCTCCAGACCCTTACGCACCACTCGTGACAGAACTCCCTCCAGCACTGTGACCCAGTTGAACTCCTTGTATTTCATGAAGCATATACTAAACTCCCAGTGCAGCTGCAAGAAACACCACAAAAAGTGGAGGATGACCAATTGGCTTCACAGTCTACACTGGGAGACACTTAGCGCTCAGTGGCAACAGTTTACCTACAAATAGAGAATTAAGCACTGCTGCCACATGTTCATTGGAAAATAAGAAACCATGTCCTTCAGGTCACATAGATGCAGACCCAGCATTGATGGTCTCACTACAGAGATAGCTAAAGCTTCTGACAACAACATATATTTCAAGTGCCCAACCTCAGAGGCAGTTACTCAAGAAGTCTTTAGGCCAGCAGAGCTCCATGTTTGTGGAGTTTTTACCCTGTCTCTTACTTTTGGAAACTCCTCTCCCACCTCCAAGTTTGTGAACTATTGAGCATTTTCTATTCCAGATATGTATTCACAGATTTTGTAACTCTTCTCCTCTAATTATGTCTTACATGGGGTGAAGGTAATGTCAAGGCATTGTTCTGAATGAGAGTGGGAAGACTTTTGTGTAGCACATATTTGCATACACATTGGATTCATTTTCCAATTTTCCTTTCGAAATACTGAATCCCTGTCTTTCATAGGTAGAAGGAATTCTCCTTCATAGAATATCCTGACACTTACAAGAAACAGCCCCCTGGCAGACATCCTGCCTGGGAGACATCCTGTAGCCATCAGTATCTCGAAGACTTCCTGCGGCCATCTGTCTTCCTGAAACATCCTGAGGTTATCTCACCTTGTGAAGACATCCAGGAACTACTGATAAGAGAGCTTTCCCATCTCCAGCATATAAATCCCCTGTGTGAACAATAAAAGTTTGCAGCTTGATCAGAACTACAGTCATGCTGTTATCTCTAGTGTCTTTTGTCCCTTCATTCCTCCCCATCTATGTTCGCTGCCCACGTTGATGTGTCCTGCCGGCCAGAACATCTGGCGCCCACCGACTGGGTCTCAAGCCTTTGACTGAGGGGGAACCCCGTCCTCCTGGAAGACTTGGTCAAGCGGAGCTTGCGATTGCCTCAGCAGACACCACCGAGAGACATATCCAGTAGGAGTGTGGGGATGATGCACAGTGAGTGACCCACCATGGGACAAGCAGTTTCGTCACATGATTTGTTTTTGTCAGCGCTGAAGGAGTCCTTCAAGACATGTGGGTCACGTGTTAAGAAAAAGGACTTAAAATTTTTCTGTTCATACATAGGGGAATTGTGTCCATGGTTTTCCCTTGAAGGAACCATTGATGGTAAACCATGACTTAGAGTAGGAGACTGTTTAAAAGATTATTATGAATACTTTGGCACAGAAAAGGTGCCTGTTCCCACCTTTTCTTACTGGAACTTAATTAATGAAATTCTTAAAAGTTCACCCTTTGACAATGGTACCTTAAAATTTGTCAGGATTGGGGAAGAGACTATGCAAATGACCTCTCGTTCCCCCTCTGCATGCCCATCAGTTAGTACAGATATAGACCCTTCTCAGTCTCCCCAGGACCCTGGGAACCTTCCTGGTCCACCTCAAAATACCACCCTAATGAATAAGGCTCCAATGGTTACCAACTACCTTTATCCAGTTTTAAATCCCAGAGACACATTGACCCCTGGGGAGGAGGCTACCTTGGAGAAGAAAGAAGTTCAGTACCATTCAGAAGACCGACCACCTCTCAGGTCCCTTCCAGAGCCTATAGAACTTACCCATCCACCTCCCTCCTATATCCCTCATGCCTTTTGTGCTCCAGCCCTTCAGGGGCCAACATCGCCCCCCAGGTATTTTTTCTCCACTTCCCTCGCCTAACCTGGCTCCCTTGCGACAGTCTCTCCAGCATAGACGGGAACAGATCCAACTTTTAAAAGAATTAACATCCCTTGACTCTGAGCTCTGCTCATTAGCCTTAGACATGGAGTCAAGGCAAGCTGCCCATCGGCGGTCTAATAAAAAGGCTAACCTGCTCCATCAGCCTGTTCTCACATTCCCAGTAACCCGCAGTCAGATAGATATGCCTGCCCAGTCTGAGGTCAAAGACTTACATGATGATCAAGAGGAGAAAGCGGGGGAAATGGATCAAGGAGATCAGGACTCAGAGGATGAGGAGTTAACCCCCAGGCAGGAAGGAACCCAGAGTGTGTACAAAAAATTAAGCCTGCATTTTCTTGAAAAACTTAAAAAGGCTTGTGCTCACTCTGGCCTCACTGCGCCCTACAGAGTGGCTTTATTAGAAATCCACAGTGCACAATGGCTTACTACCAATGATTGGAAATTTCAAACCCGAGATACCTCAGTGCTGGAGACTTTCTGTTATGGAACGCAATTTCAAAGAGCACTGTTGGGAAACTGCTCAAAAAAACTTAACAAAGGCCTCCTCTAAATCCTGGACTTCTGTTAAGTTAGTGGTCAATGCGCCTTTTGACACTAAAAATAAACAGGCATGTTTCCCTGCTGGACTTTTGGCGCAGATTCAGACGGCTGGCTTACATGCTTGGAGACGCGTCCCTCAAAAGGCCTCAGCTACCACTTCCTTGGCAAAAATACGACAAGGGCCTCACGAGCCTTATAGCGACTTTGTTTCCCGGCTTAACCTAGCCGCAGAATGCTTGCTTGGACCAAGCGAAAGCGAAAGCACCTTTGTAAAACATCTTGCCTTTGAAAACGCCAAGCCAGCATGTCAGGGTGTTCTTCGACCACATAAGGATAAAAGGAAACTTTCTGACTTTATTAGACTCTGTGCAGGGGTGGGTGCAGCCCATGCCATGGGTCTCGCCTTTGGTGCCACCTTTACCAAGGCCTTTCACAATCCTGGCTCACCTACTTGCTTTACTTGAAAACAACCTGGCCATTTTACACACTAGTGTCTGACAGGCAAACAAAGCCTAGGAATAGTGTCTCCTCAAACTGGGGCTAAACCGCCCCCAGCTACTCTTTGCCCTAGATGTGGCAAAGGTCATCACTGGGCCAGTGAGTGGAGATCTAAAACAAATGCCCTCGGACAGCCTATTTCTTCCTGCTTCTTGGAAAATCACTGCAGGGCCAACCCCTGGCCCCGACTTTCCCAAGACAAACCCAGGGGCAATAAGGTTTGTTCCCTCCCAAACTACCAACCTACTTCAAAATCCTTCTCCACAATTGCTCGTTCCAACGAGCCACACCAGGTGGCACAGGATTGGACCTCTGTGCCACCACTGAGAAAATATTAGACACATTGCAAGGGACCCCAAGAATTAGGGGTCCCCCTCCATCTCATACGTCTGCCCTTATTCTTGGAAGAGCCTCTACTACCTTATAAGGTGTTCAGGTCTTCCCTGGCATTATTGATAATGATTTCACTGGAGAAATAAAAATACTGGCCACAGCTATTAATGGAGTTGTGGCCATCCCCGCAGGAACAAGACTTGCACAATTAATACTCCTTTCCTTGGATTCAGGAGGCACTTCCACCACCCAAACCTACCGCTGGGGACTGCCTCCTTGGGCTCCTCTGATGTGTATTGGGTTCAGCCAATTTCTCACAATACACCCCCTTACCTTACTTATTGAAGGAAAGGAATTCCAAGGAATTCTAGATATTGGAGCTGATGCCACAATTATGTCTAAAAAATACTGGCCATCTGGTTGGCCCCTCACCCCACCCTTGAGTGACCTTAAAGAGATAGGACAATCAAAAAATCCTCCAGTCAGCTCTAGGTCTATTAGCTCGACTGATAAAGAGGGTAATAAGTCAACTGTCACTTTTTTCGATGTTCCTGACCTAACCTATTAACCAATGGGGCCGAGATATTTTGAGTCAAATGGAAGTTATTCTTCCCAGTCCCAATTCCATGGTGACTCATCAAATGCTTAGTATGAATTTTGTCCCTGGTACAGGCCTGGGGAGACTGAGACGAAAACTGGTTGAGCCTCTACAACCCATACAAAACACAAATACATATGGCCTTGGGTATTCGGATTTTTAGTGTTGGTCCCTGACCCTCCTGTACCTCATGCAGATAAAATTATTTGGAAGACTCAAACTCCTTTGTGGGTGGATCAGTGGCCCCTTACCTAAGAAAAAATTGGAGGCTGCCTCCATGTTAGTGCAGGAACAGCTGGCAGCCGGCCATGTAGAGCCCTCAACCTCACCATCGAATACTCCAATTTCTGTTATCAATAAAAAATCAGGCAAGTGGCGCCTTTTACAAGATTTGTGTGCCATTAATAAAGTTATGCTCCCGATGGGAGCACTACAGTCAGGTATTCTCACATCAGTGGCAATTCCCAAAAACAATTGTAAAATGGTTATTGACTTAAAAGATTGCTGTATTACCATTCCTTTAGATCCTGAGGATAGACCCTATTTTGCCTTTAGTCTCCCTCGCATTAATTTTCAGGGCCCTATGCAGAGATTTCAATGAAAGGTTCTTCCCCACGGTATGGCCAACAGCCCTAGTCTTTGCCAAAATTACGTTGCTCAAGCAGTAGACCCTGTGAGAGAGCGATGGCCACAAATTTATATTTTACATTAAAAGGATGATTTGTTAATTGCTGTACCTAACACCCTTGACCTTAATAATTGTTACTTGGACCTTTACAAAACCCTCACTACCTTAGGACTACAGATAGCTCCTGATAAGTTTCAAACACAAGACTCTGATACCTATTTGGGCCTTAAACTTCAAGATAATCAGATCCAAATTCTTAAAATACAACTACGTGTGGACCATCTTCACACCCTTAATAATTTTCAAAAATTACCTGGGGATATTCAATGGATAAGAACATATTTAAAATTTCCCACTTGTGTACTTTTGCCCCTTAATGATATTTTGAGAGGTGATTCCCACCCCTCCTCCTCTCAAAAGCTTACTCCCGAGACATGACAGGCATTAAACCAAGTCACAGAAGCCATTGCCCAACAGTTTGTTACACAAATTTCTTACAACCTTCCTCTGGTTCTGGTTATTTTATACACCCACAGGAGTATTTCGGCAGCAAAATACACATTTTAAAATTAAAGGCCGCCCCTTGCTTTGGGTCCATTTACCCACCACATCCTCCAAGGATATTACTGTTTATCTTGCTCAGGTAGCTTCTACTATTATTAAAGGTCATTTGCTTTCTCGACAACATTTTGGCAAAGACCCTGATAATATTTTAATTACATATACTAAGGACCAAACCCAATGTTTACTACAGACAGTGGATGAATCAGGTATTGCCCTATCAGGCTTTTGGGAACAATTGATAACCACCTCCCCAATGACCCCCTTTTACATTTTGTCCAGTTACATCCATTTATTTTTCCCAAAATTACTCAAAAGGCTCCCATTCCTCAAGCCCTTACTGTCTTTACAGATGGTTCCAATAATGGCCATGCGGTCTTTGTTATCAATAACCAGCCTACCACCTTTGATAGTGTCTATCAGTCAGCACAGTTTTTGGATTGTTTGCCATAACACAAGTTTTTATAACATTTTTTGATAATTCTGTTAATATTTATGCAGAAAGTGCCTGCATTGCTCATTCTGTGCTCCTGCTGGAGATTTCACTCACTATTAAGGCTTCTTCCAATGTGGCCTTTCTGTTTCACCAGCTTCAGCAACTAATTCAGGCCAGACAACACCCATTTTTCTTAGGACAAATCAGGGCACACTCTGATCTTCCCGGCCCTCTAACACAAGGTAATCCCCAAGCTGATGCAGCAACTCGTTCCATCTTTCCAATTTTTGTTGGCTCCATTCAAAAGGCCACGGAGTTACACAATTTTCACCATCTAAATTCCCAGAGCCTTCGATTACTTTGTAAAATTACCAGGCAACAGGCACGAGAGATAGTAAAAACATGCCCTGGTTGTGCTGTCTCCCTCCCAATTCAACAGTTGGGAGTTAACCCCAGAGCATTACTGCTCAATCAGTTTTGGCAAATGGATGTTACTCATTTTCCTGAATTTGGAAAAACCAAATTTATACACGTTTCTATAGATACCTTCAGTGGCTTTATTTTTGCATGACCACATTCTGGAGAGGGTACCAAAGATGTCCTTTCTCATCTTGTTTCAGCCTTTTCTGTAATGGGTAAACCAATACATATTAAAACAGATAATTGTTCTGCATATACCAGTGCCAAGTTTAAACAATTTTGTGCTACCTTGCAAATTTGTCATACTACTGGAATTCCATACAAACCTCAGGGCCGAGGCATTGTGGAACGTGCCCACCTTACCTTAAAGACTTGGCTAACCCTCTTTAAGGCTTCCGCCTTTATATTTACCACTCCCAGGCATCGCCTTAACCATGAATTATTTGCCCTTATTTTTCTTACTCTCGACAGTGAAGGCCATTCAGCCACAGACAGACATTGGCATCCCTCGTCCAATTCTGTTCGCCCACCTGTTATGTGGCGCAATCCCCTTACAAATAAATGGAAAGGCCCAGATCCTCTTTTCATCTGGGGACGAGGCTCAGCTTGTGTTTTGGACCAAGAGCAAGCAGCCCCAAGATGGTTACCAGAACACCTGGTTAAACAGGTTAATGACTTACCTCAACCTAGGGACGGAGGTGCTCCCCCTGAGGACAAATTTTCCTCTTTTTCAGATGCAGCCAACAATCTGTGTTTGGATTCTGCTTAAGGCACTTCTGCTGAACAGGGTTGTACACGGAGGCCTTGGCCCTCCACCTTCCAACATCATGGAGTACCTCTTTGGGCCCCCCTGCGAGTGCAAGTGAGGATCTTGAACTCAGGCTCGCACTAGTTGGACCCAGATTGCTGACTGCGTGACTAAAGTGGTTTACCTCCTGGCCGAGGTTGACCATAAACTCAGAGTAGTTCATCAGCCTAAATGTGTATGTGTTAACAAGCCAAAGATTATTCCCCCTAGTACAAGTAAAGCTCTCCAAAATTTTTCTGCAACCTGTACGAATACACAGGCGATGTATGGCTCTTGTTATGTGTCGCTCTTAATTTGTGTTAACAAGCAAGGAGAAAAATTTTTTGAAGCCTCCCTAACTAAACCTCATGCAGAAGGGGGGACCACTATTCATTATACCCCCTTTCTCTTTGACCGGGGAGGAGATGGCAAATACACCAAGCTACAGTCACCTGCGTGGCAAGGCAGTGTTGGTAAACCCTCCTCCTGGCCCATTAAGGCCCCTACAGGGGTCTCTTATCGTGGAGGACCCACTGATGCTGTCAAGCATCCTCAGATAATCAAACTTTTGAAACCCCAAATTCCTGAGCTCACATATCATCCCTTAATGTAGCCTAAATCCCAGCTCCGAGGTTTAGATACCAATACATTAGAAATTTTGGAAACTACCTTCTCCTTGCTTAATAATTCCAACCCCACCATTGCTGGTGATTGCTGGCTCTGCATGACAACAGGGACAATCATGCCTATGGCAGTTCCTATTAATTCTATCATAGACAATGATAATACATGCCAACCCGGATTTTTTTATAATTACAGCCTATAGGCACATTTACATTATGTCTTTTAGGCACGATGCAGAATAATACCTATGATATTGATGTTGGAGTTACTTCCTTTGGAAATTGCTCAAAAGTACAAAATTATTCCTCACCCAACCCATCTCTTTGTTACCCAATGGCACAGTTTTTATGTGTGGAGAAAACTCGGCCTTCCCCAGGCTTCCAGTGAATTGGATCAGTGGCTGTGTTCTTACCTTATTCCTCCCTGATATAACTATTGTCCCATGAGACGAACGTCTACCCATTCCTAGCCTAGACATCTTAGTCATAAGACACAGGTGGGCAATACATGCCTTACCACTCATTGCGAGCCTTGGTATAACAGCTGCTGTGGGCACAGGTACACTGGTTTAGGCACGACTATCCACTCTTACCGTCGCCTGTCTCAACAACTTTATAAATGATGTACAAACTCTATCAGGAACCATTAAAGATTTGAAGGACCAAATAGACTCCCTAGCAGAAGTGTTCCTTCAAAACACACGAGGCTTAGATTTGCTGACAGCTAACCAGGCAAGTATTCGCTTGGCCTTAGGGGAACGATGCTGCATTTATGCCAATTAATCAGGCATAGTATGCACTAAAATTAAGCAGGTTCAAGAAGATGTAAAAGAGAGACGAAGGGAACTATTTGAAAATCCACTCTGGACTGGGCTTAGTGGATTTCTACCCTACCTTCTTCCCCTAATAGGCCCTTTGTTGGGTTTACTTTAAATAGTGTCTATAGGACCCTGCATTATAAACAGGCTGGTACAATTTATTAAAGAACAGATTAATATTTTGGCCTCTAAGCCCATACAGGTGCACTATCATCGTCTGGAGATGGAAGACCTTGCTGCTAACATTTAAAAGGATGTTCTACCCTTCTCACAGGCTTATTTCTTAAGTTTACATCCCCACAGATCTCTCTTTCTTAAATAAAACTATAAGAAATAGCTCTGACTAACAATCTTCTGCCATTGCCATAAGGGTTCGTCCTCAAAGTGCCCCTTCACTTGGGGGAGGATGCACCCATGAAGTGAGGACCTTAGGCCATAATAATGGAGGGTGCAGGAAAGACTGTGGGAGGATGGATCCACGGATACCCAAACACAAGACCTCTGAGTGACACGCTCTGGTGCATGGCGGTTGGCATGCATCCCCCTCAAAGCCATCTCCTCGAAAACATGCCATGGCCACCAAGAAATCTTCTAGTAAACATGCTCTCTCAGATCAGGAGATATTCTAAGGCCTCCTTGAGAAACAAAGCCTCTATCACCCCCTAAAACATTGGCCGGTAAGGTATGGTCAAATATTTTATATAAGAAAGGGGGGAAGGTGAGGGGCTAGAAGGAAGTTCTCCTCAAAGAATAGCCTGACACTTAAAAGAAACAGCCCTCTGGGAAACATCCTGCCTAGGAGACATCCGACAGCCATCTATCTCCCTGAGACATCCTGCGGCCATCTGTCTTTCTGAAATATCCTGAGGTTATCTCACCCTGTGAAGACATCCAGCAGCTGATCATAAGAGAGATTTCCTATCTGCAGCATATAAATACCCTGTGAAAACTGTAAAAGTTTGCAGCATGATCAGAACTACTGTCTTGCTGTCATCTCTCATTTCTCTTGTCCCTTCATTCCTCCCCAACGAGGTTTGATGCACACTTTGATGTGTCCTGCTGGCCGAGACACCTGACACTAAACCATACCCTACTAGACAATGACTACTAATCCTAATATGATGGAGAAAAATAACCCAAATAGAATAGAAATACAAGCAGTTCAGAGGAGGTATGGTGTATAGTTGGACTTGCCTTTTTCATGATATAGGGTAGGTGTAATAAATCTAGTTAATTTTTAATTGAAATAGATCTCCATGTGTTTTTAAAGTTAACAAATATGTGAATACCTCTCTCTCTTTCTCTGTAGCCTATTAAGCACATGTATTTTTATATGCACATATAGAATCCTACCTGGTATCACACTTATTTTCTTTTGAGGTGTGCTGATATGGCAGATACAAATTGTGAGAAGAGATCACTCCTCCTAAACGCTGTTGGAACTGAAAATTCAAATGATGGGTGAGCCTCCTAGTAGAACAACATTATACATAAATCCATGTTCAGTAAAATAAATATTTTTTAATCTGGTTGATATATGTTTCATGATGAATTTCAATTGGCATATATATTGCTACTTTTAATTGCCTCTCTGTGTGTTTTGTGTGTGTGTATATCTATCTATTTATCTATCTATCTATCTATCTATCTATCTATCTATCTATCTATATACACACACTCTCTAAATTTTTCAAAATATGAAATATGTGTGTCTTATATACACTACCTAAATTCATTCATGTTCATGTATGTGGATTTATAATCAACTTTTCACAAGATCATTATGAGAAATATTCATCCACCTGAAATACATATTTGTTTCCTAGTACTGAAAACTAACTTCAACGAATGGTGCATACAATCCTAATATTTCTACAGTAACTGATGCAGTTTAATTCAATGCAAGTAGATTCCTATGGGACATGATGTGTATTTTGAAGTTCATTTTATTCAACACTAGTAAATCGCTACTTCTTCAGTTTATGAACATCATAAAATACATATTTCATCCACAGGTTCACAAATTTGTAGGCATTTGATTCACTTCAAATCATTTCCTGCTTCACAACACATGTATTTCTCCAGGTTTCTTGACTGGTCTTTTCATGAGACTTCTTTTCAAACACATTACTTTCGAATTCCATAATCATTTTGAAACAAAATTCACACACTCTTCATGATAAACCATAACCCTAATAGTACCATTAGATGAATAATTGGTTGGAATGAATGATTGTATATCAATATAAGATTTCCTGTATATTTTCAGATATCAAATCAATCCATTATTTAAAGTTGGAACCAGTTATATTATTAATTCACAGTATGGTCTATCCATGCATTATCTCTATTTTCATAGACACAGGGTACATCTATTTGTAACCGCAATACTAATTTATTCATCTTCAAAATGTTGCTCCCAGAATTGGTGGTAGAAATACTCATGTCACCTGATCTACATATGCATTTTTTCACAGTAATATTCTGGACACAAAAAGCAGGGGTCACACTTATGATTTTACCAAGGCCTAAATGGAGAGTGAGCATGGATTACTAAAAACATCCATGTCCAGGTTGCCTAATGCTCTCAAATGTCAATCCTATTGGTGACTACATATTTGTTTCTTCCTAAGACTATATATTCAACCTCAATCCTGTTCAAAATTTCTAATCCTATCACTCACTTTATACTTTGCCTGATTTACATATGATATCAATTTACATATTGATATTTTCTTATCTACGTTTTATTCCAGTTCATTATTTTGACTGACTCTTCATATATGCTGACATTTACATTCACCCTCTACCCAAAACTCTAATTCTAAAGAACTTTCGGTCCCACTTCTATACTCACTCTTCTTTCTAAACCTACCAACTATCTTCCTAATCATACCGACTATCCCTTTTTGACTGGATGTTCTCTTCGACATTCAATCATCCAAAGTACAAGGTTCTATGCCATTGTATCTCGATTTATCTGAGATGTCTGTGCAGAATATAATTCAAATCTATGTAACCAACTCAAGGGCGTAATGCCTTAATGGGCTTCAAATCTTACCTAGATTTCTGTTTTCAAACTTATTTCACCTGTATATTGTTGTAAATATCGCAGGTTCCCAATACCATTATTAATCTCGCAGAATGATACCTAACCCAAATCAAACCTGTTATTAACCCTAATCATACACTGTTCCCTCAATATAACTTTATAAAAGAGCAGGGACAGAGTTGGTCTTACAATACAGGAATATAGGGGATCTTCCACCTGCTGAGAACCTCAAAGGTTCATGCAAAAATTATCCCTGGATAAGATGTAGGCAGCCATGAAGGACCTAAGAGAGCAAAATCATCTTACATGGTAAAAATCCTGGTCAGGATGAAGGGATGTGTCTGAATCTGCCTCTCTATTCTTAATGTAGAGAAGATGGACCAAATGAGACATGTGTGGAGAGCTATTCCCGGGTGCCTATGGTTGATATGCAATTCTAACTTGTGAAAGTGTTACAGGAACTAGGGGCAGCCTCTATCTCATGGGACTCTTGGAAGCAACTGTTAGGACAAAGTGTTTGTCAATGCAGTGACCTCATTCAGTTCCTGAAGGAATTGACCTACCTAACTTTCTTGGTGATGGAACTCTCTGAACTTGGGATCCAGGAAGCAGGCACCCTGAGCCATTCCCAGTCCCACTCCCAGTGGGCTCACTTGTTTGGATTTACCAAGGACAGGGTCAGTCATTCTTGGTATCTACTGATTTGAGGATGGGCAAATGCCCGGAAAGCTCTGAAGATGGTCCTGTGCTTAAAAAGCAGGTAGTCGCTCACCACTGGCTACTGACAACCTCAGAGAGTTGGCCAAAGGACCAGATCTGAGACAGGACAGGCAATTTCAGAGAAAGATAGTATGGCCCGCCGTCAGAGGACATTCCATATAGTCACAGACCTACTTGGGGGAATGAGGTGCCTTTGTGGGTGTGCGTGTGAGTTTGTGGTTTTGTCTCATGTTCTGAGAACAGGTAGAAAAAGCGGTTTGTTTGGTTTGGACTGGACTGTTTCTAGAATGTCGTTTGACAAGGTGAGTGTTTCTATGTCTGTGTATCACACTGTGTCTGTGGATGTAGACATTAAAAAAGAGAATGCATCAATGGATGTTTCCTGTCTAGTAGGCAGCTTTCCAGCATTCATCCTGCCTAATTTATGAAAAGAGTGTGGCAGGCTTATTGATGTGCAACACCTGCTATCCTCCTAAGTTTCTGTTTTCTTCCTGAATTCTGGCCCCACTAAAGAATAGGCTCATGGTATTTTGTTCAAGATATGTACCACCTAAATAATCTGTCACATGGCCATGTACTGGATAGCTGAAGAGAATAGCGAGCATCTCAGAAAACTTAGATATATGTGTGACCAGGAAAGTCTCAGTGGAGAAACCCTGCTTTGGGCCATTTGCTTACCTATTGTTCTGTTGCCCTGAATGTTAGGAAGGTCTTTGCCTCAGGCCACCCCTTTCTGAAGTCTGAATAAAAATGTTTTTAAATGGAAATGAATGAGCATCACCTGTGGCTCTTTGCTTAATTGCTTTGGAAAGAGATGTGTCTGAATCAGCCTCTTGGCCCTTTGTGAGGCTGTGGCTTAGATTCTCAGCACCTGATTGATCTAAATAAAGATCCCATGTATGCATCCAAAACCAAAATGGCAAAAAGTGCAGTCATTGTGGGTGAAGTCTCTTGCCTTCCTCTGTTAGGTTCCTGAATTCCATCAAATGAGAATAGGGATCCTTTGGGTCAAATGAGTTCTTAAAAGCCCAGCAGATGTACTTGGGTTTTCTCATGACTCCAAATTACATGAAGAATCTATACCTGACAGTCAGTAGGCCTCAAATTGGAGAAGCAGATCAGTATTAATGGCAGGCCAATTTGATCACTCCTGGTTCACACGAAGGGTGTCAAGGCCACCCTGACTTTAGGCAAATGAGTGGCAAGGGAGCTTATTTTCGACACTTTCCTGAGATGCACAACTCATGGAAAACACCAGCCAGAGTTTATGATGAGTGACTATATGGACGAAGATGAGGGATACGTGGGAGTGTTTTGGTTTTAATTGTGGTCATTTGTGTGGCAGTTAGAAGTGATGATTTGGTCCACCTGGTCTTGAACTCTGGTGTGATTCCTCTTAGAGACTGAACTCTGGAACTGAACTCAGAGCAGTATTGCCATGAATTGTGTTTGATCTTAGGAGGCCACACATAAGAGTTGCCCTTGCAAACTTTTCTAGGGCCAGAGTGGCTTTCCACAGAGCACTGGGAATATCAGCCAGGATATCACATGATTTAATTCTGAAAAACTTGGCATCTGTACTTGAGAGGCAAAACACACATGGACCTCACCATGTAGACCTCAAAGCCCCAGACTTCATGTGACATTTTGGCCACTCATTGGGAAGCCTTGCCTGTGATACCTCTCCAGAGCTTTCTTTGAAATGAACTTTCTCACATTTAATGGTTCCAGAATGAATTGAAACCCACAGTGCCTCCAACTACATCCTTGAAAAATGGCTAGATAAATACCATGAAATTTTTGAAATTCCCATCAACAGGTGGCACTGGAGAACATTTGGATGTCCTGTTGCTGATCATGAGTGTACCAGACAGTGCCTTGATAGACTGGGTTTCATGATATGGTGTAGAACAGAGATGCCAGAAAGTTGGAGCCTGCTGACTAGTGAGCCTAGAGCAGTGGTGTGCAGGTGTGTGATAAAACATCTCTGGTGGGGCCATGGGGATCTGCCATTGGATTCCAAATGGCTTGTGACTGACATGGTGCAGCCAGCAGACCCTTATATGTAAAGGCATCTTGTTATATGCAGAGGTTTCAGGGCAATATTCAGAATCCGGTTGCTATGCTCAAGGGGGCAAGCTATGTGAGATTGAAGCCTGGTGGGTGCTTTCTTCTGCAGACTCTGTCCCACCACACATGACAGACCTCCCTACAGCACTGTGTCCTTGTTGATTCCTTGTATTTCATGAAGCACATACCAAACATCCAGTGCAGCAGCAATAAACACCACAAACATTGGAGGAATTCCAAATGGCTTCACAGTCACAGAGTGGAGACCACTTAGCCCCCTGTTGCCACAATTGAACTCCAAAGAGAGAATTCAGCACTCTTGCCTCATATTCATTGGAAAATCAGAAACCATGTCCTCTAGGTGACACATAGATGCAGACCCATCTTTGATGGACTCACTAGAAAGGAAGCTAAAGCTCCGTACAACAAAATATATTTCAAGTGCCCAACCACAGAAGCAGTTTCTCAAGAAGTCTTTAGGCCAGCAGAGCTCCACGTTTGTGGAGTGTTTACACTATCCCTTACTTTTGGAAACTCCTCTACCACCTTCAAGGTTGTAAACTCATGAGAATTTTCCATTCCACTTATGTATTCACAGATTTTCTAACTCTTTTCCTCTAATTGTGTCTTACTTGGGGCGAAGGTATTGTCAAGGCATTGTTCTGGATGAAAGTGGGAAGATTTTTGTGTAGCACATATTTGCCTACACTTTGGATTCATTTTCCAAATTTCCATTCGAAATACTGAATCCCTGACACTAACCTATACCCTACTAGACTCTCACTACTAATCCTAATATGATGGAGAAAAATAACACAAACAGAATAGAAATACAAGCAGTTCAGAGGAGGCCTGGTGTATTTTTGGACCTGCTTTTTGCATTATATAGGTCAGGAGTTATAAATGTAGTCAACTTTTTGTTGAAATAGTTTTCCATGTGATTTTAAAGTTAACAAATATGTGAATTCCTGTCTCCCTTTCTCTGTAGCCTATTCAGCACATGTATTTTTATAAGCACATATAGAATCCTAATTGGTATCACATGTACATTTTTGTGAGGTATCTGACATGGAAGATACAAATTGTGAGAATAGATCACTCCTCATAAACACTGTTGGAACTGAAAATTCAACTTATGGGTGAGCTTCCTGGTTGAACAACATTATATATAAATCTATGTTCAGTAAAATGAATATTTTTGGATCTGTGGAGCATATATATTTCACAATGAATTTTGATTGTCATATATATTTCTACTATTTAATTTCTCTATGTGGGTTTTGTGTGTATATATATATATATATATATATATATATATATATATATTCTCCAAAATTTTCAAAATATGAAATATTTGCATCTTATTATGCACTGCCTAAATTCATTCATGTTTATCTATGTGGATTTCTAATCAACTTTTCACAAGATTTTTCTCAGAAATATTCATCCACCTGAAATACATATTTGTTTCCTAGTACTGAAAAATAAATTCAGTGAATGGTGCACACAAATCCTAATATTTCTCCAGTAACTTACCCATCTTAAAATCAATGCAAGTAGATTCCTATGGGACATGATGTGTATTTTGACGTTCATTTATATTCATCACTGGTACATTACTATTTCTTCAGTTTATTCACATCATGGGATATATATTTCACACACTTGTTAGCAAATTAATAGGCATTTGTTTCACTTTCAATCACTTCCTGTTTCAGAACACATGTATTTCTCCATGTTTCTTGACTGGACTTTTTATGAGACTTCTTTCCAAACACATTGTTTTCGGTTTCCATAATCACTTTTGAAGCAAAACTCACACACTCTTCATAAAAAACATAAACCTATTATTACCATTAGATGTATAACTGGTTGTAATGAATGATTTTATATCAATATAAGAATTCTTATATATTTTCAGATATCAATTCAATCCATTATTTAATGTGGCACCAGTTATATTATTTATTCACCATATGATCTCTTCATGCATTATCTCTATATTCATAGAAACAGAATACACCTCTTTTTTCCCCCCAATTCTAATTCATACGTCTTCAAAATGTTGCTCCCAGAAATGGTGGAAGAAATACTCGTGTCACCTGATCTACATATACATTTTATCACAGTAATATTCTGGAGACTAAACACAAAGATGACACTTATGATGTACCAAAGTCTAAATGGAAAGTGAACATGGATTACTGAAAACATCGATGTCCAGGTTTCCTAATGCTCTCAAATTTCAATTCTACTGGTGACTACATATTTTTTTCTTCCTAAGATTATATATTCAAACTCAACCCTGTTAAAAATGTCTAATCTTGTGACTCACTTTATACTTTGCCTGATTTCCTAAAGTCTTTATTGATATCAGCTTTCCTACATATTTTGCCCAGTTCATCATCGTGACTGACACTTCACATATGCTGACATTTACATTTACTCTCTAACCAAAACCCTATTGCTAAAGAATTTTGTTCCAAATCCTATACTCACTCTTCTTCCTAAAACTAATGACTATCTCCTGATCCTACCGACTATTCCTTTTTGACTGCATGTTCTCTTCTACATTCAATCATCCATGGTACATGGTTCTATGCCATTGTATATCGATTTATCTGAGACGTCTGTTCAGAACGTAAATCAAGTGCCTAATGCCCTTCTGGGCTTCAAATCTTACCAAGATTTCTGTTTTCATACTTATATATCCCCTATATATTCTTGTAAATATCGCAGGTTCCCAATACCATTATTCAACCCTCAGAATGATTCCTAACCAAAATTGAACCTGTTATTAACCCTAATCATACATTGTTCCCTCAATCTAACTTTTTAGAAGAGCAGGGATGGAGTTGGTATTTCAATACAGGAATGTAGGTGACCTTCCACCAGTTGAGAACCTCGAATGTCCATACAGAAATGATCCCTGGATAAGTTGTAGGCAGCTGTGAAAGACCTGAGACAGCAAACGTCATCTTACATGGCAAAAAACCTGGTCAGGATGAAGGGATATGTCTGAATCAGCCTCTCTTTTCTTAATGTAGAGAAGATGGACCAAACCAGGCCTGTGTGGAGAGCTGTCCCTGGGTGCCTATGGTTGACATACCATTCAAACTTGTGAAAGTGTCAGAGGAAGCAGAGCCAGCCTCCATCTCATGGGACTTTTGGAATAAAATGTTAGGTCAAAGTGGTTGCCAAGGCGGTGAACTCATTCAGTTCCTAAAGGAAGTGACTAAAGTCAATTCCTTGGTGATGGAACTCTCTGAACTTGGTATCTAGGAAGCCAGGAACCCAGAGCCAGTCCCAGTCCCAGTCCCAGTGTTCTCAATTGTTTGGATTTTCAAAAGACAGAGTCATTCTTTCTTGATTCCTACTGATGTGAGAAAGGCCAAATACCAGGAGAGCTCTGAAGAGGGGCCTTTCCTGAGCAAGTAGGTAGGAGCTCACCTCTGGCTACTGACAACTTCACAGAGTTGGCCAAGGAGACCTAATCTGATACAGGACAGGCCATTTCAGGGGAACACAGTGTGGTCCACCAGTCAGAGAACTCTTCGGATAGTCACAGACCCATTTTGGGGAAGGAGGTGCCTTTGTGGGTGTGGGTGTGGGTTTTTGGTTTGTCTCATGTTCTGAGAATATGTAGGAAAGGTGGTTTGTTTGGTTTGGAGTGAACTGTTTTTAATAAGTCATTTCACAAGGTGAGTGTTTCTATGTCTGTGTATCCCAATGTGTCCGTGGTTGTAGACTTTAGAAAAGAGAATGATTCAATGGATGTATCCTGTCTAGTAGAAAGCTTCCCAGCATTCATCCTGCACAATTTATGAATGGACTGTGGCTTGCCTTATCAATGGGCAACACCTGCTAATTTCCTAAGTTGCCATTTTCTTCCTGAATTCTGGCCACTCTCCAGAAGAGGCTCATGGTTTTGTGTCCAAGATATGTACCACCTCCAAGCTCTGTGACATGGCCATGTAATGGATAGCTGAAGGGAATGGCAAACATCACAGAAAACTCAGATATCAGTTTGAAATGTAAAGTCTCAGTGGAGAAATCCTACTTTGGGCCTTTTCCTTAACTGTTGTTCTGTTTCCCTGAATGTCAGGATGTTCTTTGCCTCAGGACACCCCTTTGTGAAACCTGAAGAAAACAGTTTTCAAATGGAAATGAATGGGCATCACCTGTGGCTCTTTGCTTAATTGCTTTGGAAAGGGATGTGTCTGAATCAGTGTCTTAGCCCTGTGTGAGGCTGTTGATAATATTCTCAGCACCTGATGGATCTAAAGAAAGATCCCATGTGTGCATCCAAAACCAAAATGGCCAAAAGAGCAGTCAATGCGGATGAAGTCTTTCGCCTTCCTCTGTAAGGTTCCTGACCTCTATAAAGTGAGAAAAGGGAAGATACACCAAGCCAGTTGATGGCTCCTTTTGGAAAAATTGTACCACTAATGACAGCATAAGCATAAATACCCCAACACTACCACAAGTCGCTGCACCAACAGATAGTTCAAAATGCACACAAGTGATACATAGTCCAGGCAAGTTTTGCAAACAGTTCAGTGATGGCTATTGCACAATCTGTAGATTGGTTTTATCTTTGTCTTCACCAACACTGGGATGAAGATAGGAATTCTGGCAATAATGGCTAAAAAAAATTATGTGTCATTCTAAAAGGTACTAAAAAACCATTTTCTTAACAATTTACATTATCTTGAAGAGAATTATTCAATATAATGAAAAGGAAAGGTGAAAGTAAACATACAGTTCTGTTAACGTCCTTTTTTGTTCACATATTAAAACAGTCCTCAACAGATGTTTACCCAATTTAAATTAAAACATTTAAAACACGTGAATAAAAAAAAAAATATTTGGATCCATTTTTTCATGAGCGCACATGATATATGATGTATGGACATATGTACATTCAAACATATGACACAAAACACAAGTGTGCAAACATAATATAATACATACAACACATTACATAATAGTAAAGGCCTTATAACTTTTTACAGGTGAAATCACCATTGGAATGTTTAAAAAATTATAGTCAAAAAATAGAAATGATCATCAAAACAGTAACCTAGGTCTGCATTAGCTCAAAAACACAAAATAGAACTTCATGTTGTGGGAAAGGGCAATAATAAAATTGATATTGAAAAAAGCATCCTGGTTCTGTCGCAGATGTAAGGATAGCCAGACTGGAATTTTGGATACCAGCTGTTATGGATTTGAGCCAAATCATCTTCTTTTTGGTCTATACAAATCAGTTTAGTTAATCTCTCTGGAATCCAAATCGGTGCTGTTCTTCCTGTGGAAACACACAAACAGACCCTCGACTCCAGACTATCACTTGGACAGGACTTTAGTTAATCTCTCCGGAATCCAAATCGGCTGCTGTTCTTCCTGTGGAAACACACAAACAGACCCTGGACTCCACACAATTACTGGGTCAGGACCTTTCCATTGTCCTGTTAGAATAGCCTTCCAAAGTACCTTGAGCTTATGCACATTTTTTGGACACATATGCCTTTCTGCAGCACTAAGTCCTCATGAATCCAAATGTAAAAAGTTTAGAGTAAAAATGGTTATTTTAAGTTTATCTTTGGGAAATATATACCCCTTCCCAATTCCGTCTTTTTGCTTTAATAAGTACATTTTAATAGTTTGATGTGCTCTTTCAACTATGCCTTTTCCCTGTGGATTGTATGGGATTCCTGTTATATGAGTTATGCCAAATGATGAGCAAAATTGTTTAAAAGAGATAGAAGAATAACCAGGGGCATTATCTGTTTTTAACTGTTTTGGAACGCCCACAGTGGCAAAATTTTTTAAGCAATGAGCTATAACATCTTTAGTTTTTTCTCCGACATGAAGGGAGCCCATCAAAAATCCAGAAGAAGTGTCAACTGTAACATGCAAATATTTTATTTTTTCCAAATTCTGGCAAGTGTGTGACGTCCATCTGCCAAATATGGTTAGGTATCAATCCTCTCGGATTGACTTCAGGATTAACTTGTGGTAAAATGGTCACACAATTTTGACATTGTTTTATTATTTGTCTAGCTTGTTCCTTAGTTATTTCAAAACGCTTTTGTAAAGTATTAGCATTGACATGGAACTTTTTTGAAAATTTGTAGCTTCTTCTAGTGTAGAGAAAATATGAATATATGTCATGTGTAGTTTTATCTGCTAAATCATTGCCCAAACTAAGGGCTCCAGGCAATCCTGTATGTGCCCAGATACGTCTTATAAAGAATGGATCTTTTCTGTCCCAGATTAGACTTTGTATATTGGAAAGCAAAGAGAAAACAGTACTGAAGGGGAAAACCTACCAGCACCTTCAAGGGATACTATAGCATTAAATATATACTGACTATTGGAAAATAAATTAATTACAGAATAGAAAGGTGTTAGTAACAGTCTCCTTTAGAGGTGCCACTGTTGGTTGGACACTTACACCCTCTGATGATAGAAGGTTGTTAGTAGCAGCGTCCTTTTGTAACTTTTCCCCTGATGGCTTTTTCTGCTCTAAGCTTTGTTCCTCTATCTTTGTCTGAACTGAAGGCTTTGAACTAAGCAAAACAGATATGAAAGACCACAATGGCAATGTGCCAACTGGCAGAGTCCCTGGACTGTTCTTTTCTATTCTTTTTAAATCTTCACCATGATGGTTCCATTGTGGTAAATTTAATAACTCTTACTTTAAAAGCCATGGGCTACATTTTTATATTGTATCAACGTATGCCCTGACTGTCCCTGATTTTAGTGAGATGCCTCCTTCCTGTAACAATTTCCTTAACACTATTTCAGTTTGTTTTTTACTAATTTCTGATCCCGTATTTCTACTTTAATGAAACCCAACAAGATAACGCAAAAAAGAAAAACAAAACAAAACAAAAAAAAAAAAAAAAACGAGACAGAATGAAATAAAAAGTGAACAACAAAAAGTCATTATGGCCTTTCTATCCTCCTGACATGTGCATCCGACCTTTATCCCAATCTGTTCCTCAGACATAAATAGTTTTTCCTCAGATTTGAGTGGTTTTTCTTTCGTTTAACTCATTTCCAGGGACAGGCAACTTAAAATAAACGTGAAGCAAAAAAAAAAGAGGAATCCTAAAATGGCTACCCATCCTCTCGCCCTGCTGTCAGGGTCGAGCAGTTTACCTTATCACTTACCCTCAGTCAATCCCCGTTCGAGCCACCAAATGCTGCAGTCTGGCTAGGCACGATTCAGCAGCCACTTGTCAAAAGAAACAAACTTTATTTTTAGAACCACACACGCCAAACAAAACAGCTCCTCAGGAAAAACTCCCAGAGGCTAACTGCCACAACTGGCTTCCTTGTAAAGTCTCTCTCACACCCACAAACCTCTCCACCTCCCACAAACCTCCTGCGCTTGAGGTCGATTTGCTGGGTCATCATGGGTGGAGCCAAAAAAGTCCCCCAATGAGCAGCTCCATGGTCTGAAAGGGCAGGGAAACAGCCCAATGAGCATCACCACAGAGTAGCCAATCAGCTAGATGTTGCTGGGGCCTCTGTGAGCCAATAATCAGCAGGCAGCTGGAATTTTTCTGGCAGTTGGAAGCTTGCTAGGGCACCTTCAGCTGCGGCTCTCAACAAATTCCTGTCTCCATTCTCTGTAGCCTATTCAGCACATGTTTTTTTATATGCACATATAGAATCCTACCTGTTATAACACGTACATTTTTGTTAGGTGGCAGATACAAATTGTGAGAAGAGACTACTCCTCCTAAACGCTGTTGGAACTGAAAATTCAACCTATTGGTCAGCTTCGTAGTTGAACAACATTATGCATAAGTCCATGTTTAGAGAAATGAATATTTTTGAATCTGTGGATGATATATATTTCATGGTGAATTTCCATTGCAATATATATTGCTATTTTCAATGTCTCTCTGTGTGTGTGTTTGTGTTTATGTGTATATATATATATTTTCAAGATTTTTCAAAATATGAAAAATGTTTCTTATTATACACTCTCTAAATTCATTCATATTCATATATTTGGATTTATAATCAACTTTTCACCAGATTATTCTCAGAAATATTCATCCACCTGACATATATATTTGTTTCCTAGTACTGAAAACTAACTTCAGTGAATGGTGCATACAAATCCTAATATTTCTACAGTAACTGACGCAGTTTAACATCAATTCAAGTAGATTCCTATGGGACATGATGTGTAGTTTGACGTTCATTTTTATTCAACACTGGTACATTAGTATTTCTTCAGTTTATGCACATCATAGGATATATATACATTTCATCCACTAGTTAGCAAATTTTTAAGCATTTGTTTGACTTTCAATCACTTCCTGCTTCAGAACACATGTATTCCTCCATATTTCTTGGCTTGACTTTTCATGAGACTTCTTTCCACACACATTATTTTTGATTTCCATAATCACTTTTTTAGCAAAACTCACACAGCTTCATGATAAACCATAACCCTAATATTACCATTAGTTGTATTACTGGTTGAAATAAATGATTGTATATCAATATAAAATTTCACATAAGTTTTCAGATATCAATTTAAGCCATTATTTAAAGTGGAACCAGTTATATTATTTATTCACAGTAATGTCTATTCATGCATTATCTCTATATTCATAGACTCAAGGTAAACCTCTTTGATTCCCCAATATGAATTATACGTCTTCAAAGTATTGCTCCCAGAAATGATGGAAGAAATATTCATGTCACCTCATCTATATATACATTTAATCACAGTAATATTTGGACACAAAATGCAAATGTCAGGCTTATGATTGTACCAAAGCCTAAATGGAAAGTGAACATGGATTACTTAAAACATACATGTCCAGGTTTCCTAATGCTCTCAAATGTCAATCCTATTGGTGACTACATATTTGTTTCTTCCTAAGATTATGTGTTCAACCTCAACCCTCTTGAAAATGTCTAATCCTATGACTCACTTTCTACTTTGCTTGATTTCGTAATGTCTCTATTGATATCTGCTTTCCTACATATTTTCCCCAGTTCATCATTGTGACTGACTCTTCACTTGTGGTAACATTTAACTTCACTCTCTAACTGAAACCCTATTGCTAAAGAACTTTTGTTCCAAATCCTATACTCACTCGTCTTCCTAAGCCTACCCACTATCTTCCTAATCCTACCGACTATCCCTTTTTGACAGGATGTTCTCTTCTACATTCAATCATCCAATAATATTCCGGCAAGCGTAAGAGGAAGAGACCACCAAAAGACTGTACTATGCAACAGCTAAGGGTTTATTGGCGGTCCAGCATACTGGGGCTCAAAGCTCCCTTGAATAGATCAGAGAGCCCTGAGAACAGCTTAAGCTGATCTTTTATACTTTCCTTGGAGGCTGCAGGGAGAGAAGTTTATTGATGGGTCAGGGCGAGTGGTCGGTCTGCGAGCAACCGGGTGAGGGAGTACATTCTGCAATTTGGCAATTGGGGACAGCACATTCTGGGAACAAGATTAGAAAACAGTTGTCAATATTTCAACAGTGTTTTTCTAAGCATACAGAAAAACAGGAAGTGACAAGTACCTATTTTATTAACCTTTCATTCCCCACTTCTTCTTCTGGATCCTTTTAATCATAAAAGTGATCATAGGGAGGTTTAAATTCTATGTTTGCTAGTGGGGTATTGCCATATGTTTAACTTGACCAATTTGAGCTTGGAGAAAAGAAATTACACGGTTGAGAAAACAGGGTTTTATAGTGAGCAATAATATAAGGATTCTTGGATTGGCCAGGGTTGATAAAAGCATAGTTGACCAGGGAGACTGTGTGAACAAAGACTCAAACCACCCTTTTGGGCCTCTCTCTCTCTCGTTGATGCTCTTCAAGGCGTCTTTTTAATTTACTCATAGATTTTTTTTTTTTACAACTCCCGTATGGTCGGCATAAAAGCAACATTCTTCCCTCAATGCAGCACAAAGGCCCTCTTCTCTCATGAAGAGGAGATCCAACCCTCGACTGTTCTCTAAAACAACTTCAGGTAGAGAGGTAAAAGATTCCTGCAAAGCTGTGATGGAGGTTTCTAATATCTTTATTTATTGGTCTATTGCTGCTTCTAATTGGGTCACTTGTTGTGTCCCATGGACCAGGGCAGTTGTTCCTGTACCCACCACTGCAGAAACCCCTATTCCTAATATATGGCTAAAGTGAGGATATATGTTTTCAGCTTAACCGGGTTGTATGCCCCCCTATATGATCTTTAAATGAACCTGCGTCATGACAGTGCACTCTGTGAAACAACTTCAATTAATCACATCGGTTAACCATTTCATGAAAACATAAACAATGTTTAAGTATATAGAATTATACTGTTGTAGGGAAGGACAAGGCAAGGCACCTAAGATAGCATGGAAGACAGGGAAACAGTCCTATTTGGTTGCAAATGGATTCAGAGGGCACTGCTTCTGTTGTAATCAATTAATCCCCTGAACCCCAAGTTTAGATAGTTTCAGAATTTTGTACCCAACATATAAGGGAAGGGGCTCAGAAGTTCACAGTCTGCAGAAGATCACAAAAAGCAGTTTTTGTTTCTTTTTTTTCCTCTGTTCTGGGCAAGTTAACTTATCAAGGACACCTGGGAGAGGGAGAGATTTTTCTTCCCTTTCTTTTTTCCCCCTGCCAGCTGTTACAATGGAGCCCAATTTTAACTTCTTTATTGTAGAAATGTAGCCATTTCTGTGAAGCCCCACCTCAAGGCCAGAGGCCTTTTTCTCATATTTTGTGAAAAACTAGTAAGGGGGTGTCTAGCTGAGAAGTGCTGAGTTTTTTAGGCAGTGGCCAAGTAGAACAGGGCAACACGAATAAAGAAAATTTATCTACATTGAACTCTTTTATAGGGACTCTTTTGCTGAAAGTTTTAAAGTCAGCCATGGTGAAGACTTCTGGAGAAGGTCAGTTAAGACTTTTCGGTGGGCCTGGTACAGCGGGGGAAGACGGGGAAGGTGGGGCTGAGAGCACCTCCGAGGATCTGAGAATGAGGAAGGAGAGATGTAAAAGAATAATGGGAAACGGGTTTGGGATTTTCCAGGCAACAAAAACGTGAGCAGTAGAACAGGTAGAGTAGAGGGGAAGACGGGAGTGAGTATCCCAAAATCCTGTGAGGGACTTTCAAAAACTTAGAAACCTGTTTTCAGTATTGACAAAGCAACATTAAAGGCCATTTTTATTACATCTTGGATAAGGGTCTGAGGGCTCTCCTCAGCTGGTTTGAGCTTTTGGTTAACTGGTAAGAGGACCTGGTGGGACCCGGTGTGGCACTGACAGGAGAAGAGAGGAATGAGTGGGTGAAGGGGTACCTCAGTGCCTGCTACCTCAGCAAGGGGGCAGTGGTCTGAGAACCGGCGGAGGTTTGGGCTTTTCATCTAGTAATTGGAGGGGAGAAATCAGTTTGCTGAGGCGGGAATGACAGCAGAGAGTCTGGAGCAGAAGGCTGAGGGTGAGGATCTTTTGGAGAAGCATAGTTCAGGATGTGAGTGAAGGAGGGAAAAGGCTTCCACATAGGGGAATCGCCTTTCACCCTTTTGAGCACTTGCAGAAGTTAAAAAGTTCACGCAGAATTTGAGGATCTGGAGACCCCTCTGGGGGCCATCGGTTTTGGTTATCTAATTGGTAGTATGACCAATGCTCTGTACTGAATTTGATGAGGAGTTTGGGTTCCATCAGGCAGCCCCTGTATGCTCACATTCCCATGACATATAGAAGAAGTCAGCTTTTCCCCCACACAGCCGTGACTGTTTGTGGCTTTGATAGTCTGCTGGGCAAACATAGCAATCTAGGCTAGCCAACCTGCATCTGGCTCACGTGTCCCTACATCCATAAGGTTTGTTTCCATTATCTATGGTACAGAAGGCATTTAATGGAATTTTAGTGGGATCCTCTTCATCAGGGATATACCAATAGGAAAGAGCTATAGCCAGCTGACAAATGTCTGTATGGAGAGATGGCCACCAGATCCTAAGGGGGCTGTATGCGAGATATATTATACTTATTTTCCAGTAGGATTTGTGATCACCCATCTCTGCTGAACGGACTGATGAGGGTTAGGACTACTGGTGGTAAATGGGAGAGTATAGAGCCTTATCCACATGGCGAATACGCAATTTTAAAGGGTTACCAGTCTTTTTCAGTTTCTAGCCAGAGTCTGCACAGGGCACAGGCTTGAGATGACAGGCATGGATCCAGGAAGTGATTCCGTCTACCATTACTACTGTAGGTGTTATAAGTAGCACCTGCTATGGTCCTTTCCAGCGGGGTTCCAGGGATGACACCTGATGTTGTCTTACGTCGATGAAGTCTGTTACTTGATATCGATGTGGAATCCCCTCCTCCCCAGGTTGGTAGGCAGTGGCCAGCTGTTTTCACAGGTATTTCTTAGTTCTTTCAAGAGCTTTAAGTCTCTCAAGCAAGGGGGTGTGGAAGGGATCGTTAGGTCTTAGAGTGGGGTTAGGTCCCTTACGGGAGGAGGTGCACAATAGAGAATTTCAAAGGGGGTGTGATTACACAAAGAAACAGAGGGAGTATTTCTTGCATGCAACATTGCCGAAGGCAGGAGCATAGTCCAATCTTTTATGCTGGTCTCTAAGCTTAATTTCGGTAAGGTCTGTTTAATGGTTCTATTCACTCTTTCTACCTGTCCTGAACTCTGGGGTCGATAAGCACAATGTAACTTCCAATTAATCCTCAGGGTCCTGGCTAACCCTTGACTTACCGGGGCCATGAACACCAGTCCATTATCAGACTCTATTACCTTACGCAGGCCGTATCTTGGAAAAATATCTTCTAGGATATTCTTGGCCATCGTTTTTGCTGTTTCTTTCTTTCTTTCTTTTTTTTTTGTGGGGACTGCTTCAATCCATCCTGAAAATGTATCTACAAAGACTAGGAGATATTTAAGTCCATACCTTGCTGGCTTAATTTCAGTAAAATCCACTTCCCAAAATTGTCCTGGTCTGGTTCCTCATAGGCGCTTTCCTGAAGGAAGCTTGTAAGGGTAAGCATTAACCAATTGATGGAACTGACAGACTTTTGTTAACCATTCTGTTATTTCCTTTTCCTGTGAGTCAGTTAGTTTAAAACTCTGTTCTTGATCCTTCAGGAATTCCTGCAGTTTCTTTGAACCAAAGCGAGTGAGTTGATGTACAGTTTCTACTGACATAGTTGGAGCCATGACTATAGGAATTTTTACTGAAGGATTTAGAAATTCCACTTGGGGGCTTTCAGGGTTAAAGGTTATTTTGGCGTGGACCATGGTGAGCAGATCTCTGCCCATCAAAGGGGCTGGGCATTCTGGGATTACTAGGAAGGAGTGATGGGTTTTTTCCTTTCCCCAGGTCCATGGTACTCTTAGTTGTCTATGCCCAATATTTACTGCCGTTAGCCCCTTGAACAAGAGACTTTTTATTTAATAGAGGGCCAAATGTGGCCTTGAGGGCTGAGTATATTGCCCCTGTATTCACTTGAAAGTTTACTGGGGTCCCCTCCACTTCAAGTTACGCTTAACTCAGCGAGGGGATCGTAGCCCCTACTTTCGTAGTCATCCTCCAGAGTCAGAATGCCTGGCTGGTGTGGCTGTCTATTTCTGGGGCACTCTTTGGCCCAGTGTCCTTTTTCTTTACAGTAATCACATTGATCTGAGGCCAGGGGTGGTCTCTGGTCTGGGCCCAGGTATCCCTTCCTGTCTCCCTGTTTCTTAATTTCTGGCCTATTTTTTGTTGTGACCAGGACCTTAGTCAATGCCTTAGTCTGTCTTTGTTTCTTTTATCCTCCCTTTGCTCCCTTCTCTTCCTCAGTTTCTCTCTTATAGTATGCCTTCTCGGTTTCTCTGACTAAATCTCTCAAAGTCATATCTTGTAATCCATCTAAGCGTTGTAACTTTCTTTTAGTATGCAGGGCACCTTGCCCAATAAAGGCCATCATGACAGATGCCTTTTGATCCTCCCCCTGAGAATCGAAAGGAGTATATCTCCTATATGTCTCCATTATTCTCTCTAGAAACATAGAGAGGGAGATTCATCAGGCCCTTAGTAATCTCTGTTACCTTGGCAAAATTAGTTGGTCGCCTAGCAGCCACTTGGAAACCCACTATTAGAGCCCGGTAATAAGGGGACAGTTTCTCCCTACCTTCAAAGATGTTGGGGTCCCAGTTGGGTCGGTTAAAGGGAATGCTGGCTTTGATTAAGTTGGGAAGTTGTGTTGGTCGCCCATCTGGTCTGAGGATACTTTTTTCTAGCTTGCAGGAGGATTCTCTTTTGTTCCTCTCTCATGAAGATAGTCCTTAGGTGTTGTTGGCAGTCATCCCAAGTAGGCTGGTGGGAAAACATCAATGACTCAACCAGACCTATGAGCCGGGTGGGTTCCTCAGAAAATGGGGGATTGTATTTTTTTAAGTTGTATAGGTCTGAAGAGGAGAAAGGCCAGTACTAGTAAGCTTGCATTTTTCTCCCATGGCCATCATCAATCGTTGGCCCATGGGGACGGAAGGGGTGCATCATGGGAGTTCCAGGGTTTCAATCATTTGCCGCCTGTGAGTTCCTTTAGCCGGGCCAGCTTCCTCCAGGGAAGGAGGGGATGTGTGTGCCACGAGGGAGTTATCTGGAGGGTGCTGGGCCGGCTTTGCTTCCTCCAATGGCAGAGAGGCTGAGTCAGCAGAAGTAGAATCACTTAGAGGGTGTTGTGGGTTAGTGGACGATGGCAGGGGATAAGGAGGGGGAAGAGATTCCAGTAGAGTCAAATCTTGTGACTCAGGGAGAACAGAGGGTGGAGGAGGGGGAGGAGCAGAGGGTTTGAGAGATCATGGGGGAAAGAGTAGGAGCGGGGGGCAGGGGCAAGGAAAAGCTTCACCCATGAAGAAGGAGATTTGCAGAGGTCATGCCAAGTTAAAATATATGGCTGTTGATCAGGATGGCTATGTGGCCCCGGCTGAAAGACAATATCTCTGACTTTTTAAATTAGTAGGAAGTAGAAAGATCCTTTTACGGGCCATCCGACTCTAAACGTGGGTCATTCTGAGGAACAGAGAGTCTGCCAGGTCCAGCGTTTTACTAAATAAGAAAGATTCTGAGCCCTTAAGCGGATTTTGGTCCAGTGATCAAGGGTCAGGGACAGAGGCATTGAAGTGCTCTGTCCCATAATGAAAGGTACACTAACAGTAAAAGCAACGACACATGACACAGACAAGACAAGACAATAAAAACATGCAATGGACCTCCAACACTGAGACCAGGAATGAGTAGCTGGCAAAATCCGATGGGCTGGAAATACCGAAACTGAAAATATCACTGAGTTGAGGAGACAATTGTTCCTTGATTTCCCGAGTCCTCTGGGGCGTACCCCAGGGACGCAGCCTGTGTCTCTGTGACACATCTCTCAGTCACTGTGGGAGAGAGCTCAAGCTCTTCATCGCCAGTGATTTTGCCAAGCCCTAAGCTGAAACATGAAACCAGAAACAGGCCCCTTACTTGCCCCGAGAGGTGCCCGTTGGGGTCTCTCATCCCCTGCTGCTGGAACTCTGTGGAACCTCAATATGTAAATGTTGTGTGAGTGTCGGAGGAAGAGACCACCAAGAGACTGTCTCATGAAACAGCAAAGGGTTTATTTGGGGTCCAGCATGCTGGGCCTCAGAGCTCACTTGAATAGAGAAGAGAGCCCCAAGCACAGCTTCAGCAGAGCTTATATACTTTCCTTGGAGAGGGAAGGGAGGAAAGTTTACTGATGGGTAAGGGCGAGTGGGTGGTTTGCGTGACACCGAGTGAGGGAGTACATTCTGCAGTTTGGCATTTGGGAACAGCACACTCTAGGAAAAGATTAGCAAATTTTTTACAAGATTGTAACAGAGATTTGTTAAGCATACAGAAAAACAGGAAGTGATAAGTACCTATTTTATTAACCTTTCACTACCGACTATTTCTTTTTGACTGGATGTTCTCTTCTACTTTCAATCATCCAAGGTACAAGGTCCTATGCCATTGTATATCGATGTATCTGAGACATCTGTGCAAAACATAATTCAACAATGCCTATCCCAATCAAGGCCCCAATGCCTTTCTGGGCTTCAAATCTTACTTAGATTTCTATTTTCATACATTCATTTCACCTATATATTCTTATACATATCGCAGGTTCCTTATACCATTATTCATATAGCAGAATGATTTCTAACCCACACAGAACATGTTATTAATCATAACCATACACTGTTGCCTCAATCTAATTTTACAAAAGAGCAGGGAAAGAGTTGTTCATGCAATACAGGAATGTAGGGGATATTAGACCTAATGAGAACCTCAAAGGTCCCTGCAAAAATGATCCCTGGAGAAGATATAGGCAGCTATGAAGGACCTGAGTGAGCAAAAGTCATCTTCCATGGCAAACAACATGGTCAGGATAAAGGGTTATGTCTGAATCAGCTTCTCTTCTTAATGTAGAGAAGATGGACCAAACCAGGACTGTGTGGAGATCTGTTCATGGGTGACTATGGTTGATATATCATTCTAAATTGTGAATGTGTCACAGGAAGTAGGGGCAGCCTCCATATAATGGGACCCTTGAAATCAACAGTTTGGATAAATTTGTTGGCAAGAAAGTGACCTCATTCAGTTCCTGAAGGAAGTGACCTCACCTCACTTGCTGGGTGATGGAACTCTCTGAACTTGGGATCCAGGAAGCCAGGCACCCAGAGCCAGTCCCAGTACCAGTCCCAGTTGTCTCACTTCTTTGGATTTACCAAGGACAGAGTCAGTCTTTCTTGGTACTTACAGATGTGAGGAAGGCCAAATGCAAGAAAGCTCTAAAGTGGGGCTTTACCTGAGAAAGCAGGTAGTAGCTCACCAGTGGCTCCTAACAACTTCACAGTGTTGGCCAAGGAGACCAGATCTTAGGACAGGCCATTTCGGGGGAACATTGTATGCCCCACCAATCAGAGGACACTCCAGATAGTCACAGACCTACTAGGGGTAAGAAGGTGCATTTGTGGGTGTGGTTGTGGGTTTGTGGTTTTGTCTCATGTTCTGAGAATAGGTACTAAAGTCGGTTGGTTTGGTTTGGAGTGGACTGTTACTAGAAAGTTGTTTGACAAGGCGAGTATTTCTATGTCTGTGTATCCCAGTGTGTCTGTGGTTGTAGACATTAGAATAGATAAAGCATCAATGGATGTCTCCTGTCTATTAGAAAGCTTCCCAGCATTCATCCTTCCCCATTTAAAATGGACTGTAGCTTACCTTATTGGTAGGCAACCAGTGATAACTTCCTAAGTTTTCCTGTTTTCTTCCTGAATTCTGGCCACTCTCCAGAATAGGCCCATGGTTTTGTGTCCAAGATATATACCACCTTCAAGCTCTGTGACATGGCCATGAACTGGATAGCTGAAGGGAATGACGAGCATCTCAGAAAACTCAGATATCAATGTGACCAGGAGAGTCTCAGTGGAGAAACTCTGCTTTGGGCTTTTGGCTTACCTATTTTTCTTTTGACCTGAATGTCAGGAAGGTCTTTGACTCAGGCTACCCCTTTGTGAAGCCTGAAGAAAAGAGTTTTCAAATAAAAAAGAATGGGCATACCTATGGCTCTTTGCTTAATTTCTTTGAAATGGATGTGTCTGAATCAGCCCTTTCGCCCTGTGTGAGGCTGTGGCTTAGATTTTCAGCACCTGATGGATCTAAAGAAAGTTCCCATGTGTGCATCGAAAACCAAAATGGCCAAAAGAGCAGTAATTGTGATGAAGTCTCTCGCCTTCCTCTGTAAGGTTCTTGACCTCCATCAAGTAAGAATAGGGATGCTTTGCATCAAATGAGTACTTCAAAACCTACAGAGGCTAGGCCATAGGTGCCTGGGTTTTCTCATGACTCCAATTCACATAAAGAATCTAAACCCCACAGGCAGTGGCCTCAAATTGGTAAAGTGGAGCAGTATTAAGGTCAGGCCTATTTGTTCACTCTTAGTTCGCAGGAAGTGTGTCCAGGCCACCCTGACTTTAGGCAAATGAGGGACAAGGGAGATTATTTTGTACACTGTCTTGGTCTGCGCCCTCATGGAAACCTCCAGCCAGAGTTTATGATGAGTGTCTATGTGGTAGAACATGAGCGCCATGTGGGAGTGTTTTGGTTTTAATTGAGGTCATTTGTGTGGCTGTTGGACGAGATGACTGGGTCCACCTGGATTTGAACTCTGGTGTAATTCCCCTTAGAGACTGAGTTCTGGAACTGACCTCAGAGAAGTATTGCAATAAATAGTCTTGGGATTTTAGGAGGCCACACATGAGAATAGCCCTTGGAAACTGAGATCTAGGCCCAGGATGGCTTCCAACAGAGCTCAGGGAATCTAAGCCAGGATATCACATGATTTTATTCTTAAAGACTTCGTAGCCATACTTGAGAGTCTAACGACACATGGAACTCACATTGTAGACCTCAATGGGCCTGGCTTCATGTGACCACTTGGCCACCTTTTGGGAAGGCTTGCCTGTGAGTGTTCTCCAGAGCTTTCTTTGAAATGAGCTTCCTCACCATTCAATGGTTCCTGAATTAATTGAAACCCACAGTGACTCCAACTTCATCCTTGAAAAATGGCTGCATAAATACCTTGAAATTTTTGAAATTCCCATGACCAGGTGGCACTGGAGAACATTTGGATATCCTTTTGCTGATCATGAGTGTACCAGACAGTGCCTTGATTCACTGGGTTTCGTGAAACTGGTGTAGAACAGAGATGCCAGTAAGTTGGAGCCTGCTGAGTAGTGGACATAGAGCAGTGGACTGTAGGTGTGTGAATAAATATTTTTGGTAGGACCACCTGGATCTGCCATTGGCTTCCAAAAGCCTTGTGACTGACAAGGTGCAGGCAGCAGACCCTTATATGCAAAGGCATGTTGTTATATGCAGAGGTTTCAGGGTAATGTTCAGAGTCAGGTTGCTATAGTCAAGGGGGAAAGTATTGTTGGATAGAAGCCTGGTTCGTACATTCTCTTGGAGACCCTGATCAACCACACGTGACAGAACTCCCTCCAGCATTGTGTCCCAGTTGTACTCCTTGTATTTTATGAAACCAATACCAAACTGCCAGTGCAACTGCAAGAAACACCAGGAAAAATGGAGGATGACCAAATGGCTTCACAGACTACATGGGATGACACTTAGCTCCCAGTGGCCACAGTTTATCTACAAAAAGAGAATTCAGAACTTCTGCCTCATGTTCATTAGAAAATAAGGAACCATGTCCTTCAGGTCACATAGATGCAGACACAGGTTTGATGGTGTCACTCCAAAACCAAGCTAAATCGTGTGAAAATTACATATATTTCATGTGCCCAACATTAGAGGAACTTTCTCAAGAAGTCTTTAGGCCAGCAGAGCTCTATGTTTCTGGAGTGTTTACCCTCTCCCTTACTTTTGGAAATTGTTCTACCACCTCCAGTGTTGTGAACTCCTGAACAACTTTTATTCCACATATGTATTTACAGATTTTCTAACTCCTCTCCTCTAATTGTGTCTTACTTGGATCGATGGTTGTGTCAAGGCTTTGTTCTGAATGAGAGTGGGAAGAATTTTGTGTAGCACATGTTTGCATGCACATTAGATTCATTTTCCTATTTTCCATTTGAAATACTGAATCCCTGACACTAACCAATACCCTACTAGACTCTGACTACTAATCCTAATATTATGGAGAAAAAGAAACGTAACTGAATAGAAATGCAAGCCTTTCATATGAAGCATGGTGTATACTTGGATTTGCCTTCTGCTTTATCAAGAGGATGTATTATAAATCTAGTCAACTTTTCTTTGTAATATTTCTTCATGAGTTCTTAAAGTTAACACATATGAAAATTCCTGTCTCCCTTTCTCTGAAGCCTATTCAGCACATGTATCTTTTTATGCATATATAGTATCCTACCTGATATCACACGTACATTCTTGTGAGCTCACTGACTTTGGTATATAAAAATTGTGAGAAGAGATGACTCCCCCTAAATACTGAGGAACTCAAAATTCAACCTGTGGGTGAGCTTTCTAGTGAAAAACATTAGACATAATTAACATAAATCCATGATCAACAAAATGAATATTTTTGGATATGTGGATGAATTATAATTCATGATGAATTTCGATTGGCATATATATTGCTGCATATCAATGTGTGTGCGTGTGTGTGTGTGTGTATATATATATTCTCCATATTTTCCAAAATATGAAATATGTGTGTCTTATTATACACTCCTTAAATTAATTCATGTTCCTGTATGTGTATTTATTAACAACATTTCACAAGATTAATCTCAGAAATACTCAACCACCTGAAATACATATTGGTTTTCTAGTACTGAAAACTAATTTCAGTGATAGGTGCTTAGAAATCCTAATATTTCTACAGTAACTGACCCAGTTTAACATCAATGCAAGTAGATTCCAATGGAACATGATGTGTATTTTGATGTTCATTTTTATTCAACATTTGTACATTACAATTTCTTCAGTTTATGGAAATCATAAGATATACTTTCTTATCCACAAGTTCACAAATGTATAGGTATTTATAGGCATTTGGTTTACTTTCAATCACTTCCTACTTCAGAACACATGTATTTCTCCATGTTGCTTTACTGGTCTTTTCACTAGACTTATTTCAAAACACATTATTTTCGATTGCATGATCATTTTTGAAACAAAACTCACACACTCTTCATGATAAACTGTAACCAGAATATTACCATTTGATATATAACTCGTTTGAATGAATGTATATATATAAGATTTCCTATATATTTTCAGAGGTAAATTCAATCTATTATTTAAACTTGGAACCAGTTATATACTTTATTCACAATATGGTCTATTCATGCATCATCTCTATAATCATCAACACGGGGGTACACCTATTTGTATCCTCAGTACTAATTTATAAGTTTTCAGAATTTTGCTCCTCGTAATGGTGGAAGAAATACTCATGTCACCTGATCTACATATACATTTTATCACAGTAGTATTCTGGACACAAAATGAAAAGGTCACACTTATGATTGTGCCAAAGCCTAAATGGAAAGTGAACATGGATTACTAAAAACATGCATGTCCATTTTGCCTAATGCTCTCAAATATCAATCCTATTGGTGAGTACATATTTGTTTCTAAGATAATATATTCAACCTCAACCCTCTTGAAAATATCTAATACTATCACTGACTTTATACTTTGCATGATTTCCAAATGTCCCTATTGATATCTGCTTTCCTACATATTTTCCCCAGTTCATCATTGTGATGGTCTCTTCACATGTGCTGACATTCACATTCACTCTCTAACTGAAAACCTATTGTTAAAGAACTTTTTTCCAATTCCTAGACTCACTCTTCTTCTTAAACATACTGACTATCTTCCTAATCCTACAGACTATCCCTTTTTGACTGGATGTTCTCTTCTACATTCAATCATCCGAGGTACCCAGTCCTATGCCATTGTGTATCGATTTATCTGAGACCTCGGTGCAGAACATAATTCAAGCTAATTATCTCAATCAAGGGCCCAATGCCTTCCTAGGCTTCAAATCGTTCCTAGATCTCTGTTCTCATACATATATTTCACGTCTATATTCTTCTAAATATCACAGATTCCCAATACCATTATTCATCCAGCAGAATGATTCCTAACTCAAATCAAACATGCTTTTAACCCTAACCATACACTGTTCACTCTATCTCACTTTACAGAAGAGCAGGGACAGAGTTGGTCTTACAATACAGGAAGCTAGAGGATCTTCCACCAGCTGAGAACCTCAGAAGTCCATGCAGAAATAATCCCTTGAGAAGATGTAGTCAGCTATGAAGGACCTGAGAGAGCAAAAGTCATCTTGCATGGCACACAACCCGGTCAGGATGAAAGGATGTGTCTGAATCAGCCTCTCTCTTCTTAATGTAGTGAAGAAGGACAAAACCAAGCCTGGGTGGAGAGCTGTTCCCAGGTACTTATGGTTTCTATACCATTCTAACTTGTGAAAGTGTCACAGGAAGTAGGCAAAGCCTCGATCTCAGAGAGCATACGAAGCAACTGTTAGGACAAAGTGGTGGCCAAGGCAGTGACCTCATTCAGTTCCTGAAGAAAGTGACCTCACCTACTTCCTTGGTGATGAGACTCTCTGAATTTAGGATCCAGGAAGCCAGGCCCCCATTACCAGTACCAGTCCCAGTCCCAGTGAGCTCACTTGTTTGGATTTACCAAGGAGAGAGTCAGTCTTTCTTGGGACCTACTAATGTGAGCGTGGCCAAATGCCAGGATAGCTCTTAAGAGGGGCCTTTCCTGAGAGGACAGAAAGTGGCTCACCGCTGGCTCCTGACAACTTCACAGAGTTGTCAAAGGAGACCAGATCTATGACAGGAAATGCCATTGTTGAGAAATATGGCCTACCAGTCAGAGGACACTCCGGATAGTCACAGACCTACTTGGGGGAAAAGGTGCCTTGGTGTGTGTGGACGACAGTTTGTGGTTTTGTCTCATGTTCTGAGAATAGGTAAAAAAAAATGTCGGTTTGTTTGTTTTGGAGTGGAATGTTTCCAATAAGTCTTTGACAAGGCGAGTGTTTCTATGTCTGTGTTTCCCCCTGTCTCCATGGTTGTAGACATTAGAAAAAAGAATGCCACAATGGGTGTGTCCTGTCTAGGACAAAGCTTCCCAGCATTCATCTTGCCCAATTTATGAATGGACTGCAGCTTGCCTTATCCATGGGCAAGACCTACTATGATCCTAAATTCCTGTATTCGTCCTGAATTCTGGCCACTCTCCATAATAGTCTCATGGTTTTGTGTCCAAGATATATATCACCTCAAAGCTCTGTGACATGGCCATGTACTGGATAGCTGTAGGGAATGGCGAGCATCTCAGAAAACTCAGATATCAGTGTGACCAGGGAGTCTCAGTGGAAAAACCCTGCTTTGGGCCTTTTGCTTACCTATTCTTCTGTTGTCCTGAATGTCAGGAAGGTCTTTGCCTAAGGCCAACCCTTTGTGAAGCCTGATGAAAACAGTTTTCAAATGGAAATGAATGAGCATCACCTGTGGCTCTTTGCTTAATTGCTTTGGAAAGGTATGTGACTGAATCAGCCTCCTGGCCCTGTGTGAGGCTGTGGCTTAGATTCTCTGCACCTAATCGATCTAAAGAAAGATCCCATGTGTGCATCCAAAACCAAAATGGCCAAAAGAGCAATCATTGTGGATTAAGTCTCTCACCTTCCTCTGTAAGGTTCCTGAGTTACATCAGTGAGAATAGGGATCCTTTGGGTCAAATGAGTTCTTCAAAGCCCTGCAGATTCTAGCCCATAGATGCTTGGGTTTTCTCATGACTCCAATTCAAATAAAGAATCCAAACCCCACAGTCAGTAGGCCTCAGATTGGAGAAGTGGAGCAGTATTAAACACAAGTCTATTTGATCACTCCTGGTTCACAGGAAGGGTGTCCAGACCACCCTGACTTTAGGCAAATTAGGGGCAAGGGAGCTTTTTTTGGACACTGTCTTGGACTGCGCCCCTCATGGAAACTTCCAGACACAGGTTATGATGAGTGTATATATAGAAGAAGATGAGTGCCATGTGGGAGTGTTTTGGTTTTAATTGTGGTCATTTGTGTGGCAGTTGGAAGAGATGCCTGGGTCAACCTGTGCTTGAACTCTGGTGTGATTCCAATTAGAGACTGAGTTCTGGAACTGACCTCAGAGAAGTATTGCCATAAATTATGTTGGTATTTTAGGAGGCCACGCATGAGATTTGCCCTTGGAAACTGAGATCTATGCCCATTTTCGCTTTCCACAGATCACTGGGAATCTCAGCAAGGATATCACATGATTTTATTCTGAAAGTCTTGGCATGTATAGTTGAGAGTCTTAACACATATGTACCTCACATTGTAGACCTCAATGGCCCTGGCTTCATGTGACCTTTTGGCAACTCTTTGGAAAGCCTTGCCTGTGAGAGTTCTCCAGAGATTTTATTGCAATGAGATTCCTCACTATTTACAGGTTCCTGTATAAATTGAAACCCCCAGTGCCTCCAACGTTATCCTTGAAAAATGGCTAGATAAATATCATGGAATTTTTAAAATTCCCATGATCAGGTGGCACTGGAGAACCTTTGGATGTCCTGTTGCTGATCATGAGTGTACCAGACCCTGCCTTAATTCACTGGGTTTCATGAAAATGGTGTAGAACAGAGATGCCAGAAATTTGGACCCTGTCGACTAGGGGGCCTAGAGCAGTGGAGTGTAGGTGTGTGAAAAAACATCTGTGGTGGGACCACGTGGATCTGCCATTGGCTTTCAAATGACTTGTGACTGACATGGTGAACCCAGCAGACCTTATATGTAAAGGCATCTTGTTATATGGAGAGGGTTCAGGGCAATGTTCAGAATCAGGTTGCTTTGGTCAAGGTGGAAAGCTATGTGGATAGAAGCGTGGTTGGTGCATTCTCCTGCAGACCCTGACCCACCACACGTGAGAGTCCTCCCTCCAGAACTGTGTCCCAGTTGTACTCCTTGTATTTCGTGAAGCCAACACCAAACTCCCAGTGCAGCAGTAAGAAACACCATGAAAAGTGGAGGATGACCAAATGACTTCACAGTCCACACAGGTAGATACTTAGACACCAGTGGCCACAGTTTCCTAAAAAGAGAAAATTAAGAACTGCTGCCTCATGTTCACTAGAAAATAAGGAAGCATGTCCTCCATGTCACATAGATGCAGACCCAGAATTGGTAGTCTCACTACCAAGGACGCTAAAGCTCCTGACAGCAACGTATATTTCAAGGGCCCAACCTCAGAGGCAGTTTATCAAAAAGTAATTAGGCCAGCAGAGCTCCAAGTTTGTGTAGTGTTTACCCTCTCCCTTACTTTTGGAAACTGTTCTACCACCTCCAAGTTTGTGAACTCCTGATCATTTTCCTTTCCACATATGTAATCACAGATTTTCTAACTCTTCTCCACTAATTGTGTCTTAGTTGCTGCGAAGGTAATGTGAAGGCATTGTTCTGGATGAGAGTGGGAAGATTTTTGTGTAGAACATAATTGCATACAAATTAGATTCATTTTGCTATTTTCCATTTGAAATACTGAATCCCTGACACTAACCCATACCGTACTAGACTCTGACTACTAATCCTAATATGAGAAAAAGAAACCTAACAGAATACGAATACAGGCCATTCATAGGAAGCATGGTGTATACTTTAATTTGCCTTATGCTTTATCAATGGTATGTGTTATAAATCTAGTCAATTTTTCATTGTAATATTTCTCCATGAGTTTTTAAAGTTAACCCATTTGTAAATTTCTGTCTCCCTTTCTCTGTAGCCTATTCAGCACATGTATTATTTTAGGCATATTTAGAATCCTACCTGGTATCACATGTACATTCTTGTGAGCTCACTGATTTTGGAAGATACAAATTGTGAGAAGAGATCACTCCCCCTAAATACTGATGGAACTGGAATTCAACCTGAGGGTGAATTTCCTAGATGAACAACATAATACATAAATCCATGTTCATTAAAATGAATATATTTGGATATGTGGATGATATATATTTCATGATGAATTTCGATTGTCATATATATTGCTACATTTTAATGTCTTTGAATGTGTGTTTCTATCTATGTATCTATCTATATATCTATTTCTCTCTCTCTCTCTCTCTCTCTCTCTATATATATATATATATATATATATATATATATATATATATACTCTCCAGATTTTTCAAAATATGAAATATATGTGTCTTATTATACACTTCCTAAATTCACTCATGTTTCTATATGTGGATTTATAATCAACATTTCACAAGATTTTTCTCAGAAATATTCATCCACCTGAAATACATATTTATTTCCTAGTACTGAAAACTAACTTCGGTGAATGGTGCTTACAAATCCTAATATTTCTACAGTAACTGACCCAGTTTAACATGAATGCAAGTAGAACCCTATGGGACATGATGTATATTTGAAGGTCATTTATATTCAACACTTGTACATTACTATTTCTTCAGTTTATGGACATCAAAGGATATATCATTTCATCCACAAGTTCAAAAATTTGTAGGCATTTGGTTCACTTTCAATCACTTCCTGCCTCAGAACACATGTATTCCTCCATGTTTCTTGACTGGTCTTTTAATGAGACTTCGTTCCAAACACATTATTTTCAATTTCCATAATCATTTTTGAAGCAAAACTCACACACTCTTCGTGATAGACCATAATGCTAATATCAAAATTAGATGTATAACTGGTTGGAAGGAATGTACATATATCAATATAAGATTTTCTATATATTTTCAGATATCAATTCAATCCATTATTTAAAGTTGGAACCAGCTATGTTATTTATTTACAGTATTTTCCATTATGGCATCTTATCCATATTTAAAGACACATGGTACACCTTTTGTATCCCCAATACTAAAGTATAAGTCTTTAAATTATTGCTTCAGAAACGTTGGAAGAAATACTCTACTCACCTGATATACATATACATTTCATCTCAGTGATATTCCTGACACAAAATTCAAGGGTCACACTTATGATTGTTCCAAAGCCTAAATTGAATGTGACCATGTATTACTAAAAACATTCATGTCCTGGTTCTCTAATGCTCTCAAATATCATTCCTATTGGTGACTACATATTTGTTTCTTCCTAAGATTATATATTCAACCTCAACCCTGTTAAAAATGTCTTTTCCTGTCACACACTTCGTACTTTGCCTGATTTCCTAATGTCTCTATTGATACCTGCTTTCCTACACCTTTTTTCCAGTTCATCATTGTGAATGACTCTTCAGATTTGCTGACATTTACATTCAATCTCTAATAAAACCCCTTTGCTAAAGAACTTTTTGTCCAACTTCTAGACTCAATAAAATGGGTTGCTCAAAGCCCTGCAAAAGGTAGCCCATAGGTGCTTGTGTTTTCTCATGACTCCAATTCACATAAAGAATCTAAACCCCACAGTCAGTAGGCCTCAAATTGGAGAAGCGGAGCAGTATTAACGGCAGGCCTATTGATCACTCCTGGTTAACAGGAAGGGTGTCCAGGCCACCTTGATTTTGGGCAAATGAGGGGCAAGGGAGCTTGTTCTGGACGCTGTTTGGGCTGTGCCCATCATGGAAAGCTCCAGCTAGAGGTTATAATGAGTGTCTATATGGAAGCAGATGAGGGCCATGTGGGAGTGTTTTGGTTTTAATTGTGGTCATTTGTGTTATGGTTGGAAGAGAAGACTGGGTCCACCTGGGGTTGAACTCTGGTGTGATTCCCCTAAGATACTGAGTTTTGGAAATGACCTCAGAGAAGTATTTCCATTAATTGTGTTGGGATATTAGGAGGCCACACATGAGCGTCGCCCACGAATGAAAGTAGGCCTCAAATTGGAGAAGCATAGCTTTTTGTCCAAATCCTTTACTCATTCTTCTTTCTAATCCTACAGTCTATATTCCTAATCCTACTGACTATACCTGTTTGACTGGATGTTCTCTTTGACATTCAATCATCCAAGGTACAAGGTCCTGTACCATTGTATATCGATTTATCTGAGACAACTCTGCAGAACATAATTCAAATCTAAGTATCACAATCAAAGGCCCAGTGTTCTTCTGGGCTTCAAATCTTACCTAGGCTTCTGTTTGCATACTTATATTTCACCTATATATCCACGTTAAGTAAAATGAATATTTTTGGTCCTGTGGATGATATATATTTCATGATGAATTTTCTACTCACCTAATATACATATACATTTCATCTCAGTAATATTCCTGACACAAAATGCAAGGGTCACACTTATGATTGTACCAAAGCCCAAATTGAATGTGACCATGTATTACTAACAACATCCATGACATGGTTCCCTAATGCTCTCAAATATCATTCTTAATCGTATAATAAGACTACATATTTGTTTCTTCCTAAGATTATATATTCAACCTCAACCCTGTTAAAAATGTATTTTCTTATCACACACGTTGTAATGTACCTGATTTCCTAATGTCTCTATTGATATCTGCTTTCCTACACCTTTTCTCCAGTTAATAATTGTGAATGACTCTTCACATGTGTTGACATTGACATTCACTCTCTAACTGAATCCCCATAGCTAAAAAACTTTTGGTCCAAATGCTTTACTCCCTATTCTTTTGAAACCTATGAACTATCTTCCTAATCCTACCGACTATCCCTGTTTGAGTGGAAGTTCTCTTCTACATTCAATGATCCAAGGTACAAGGTCCTACGCCATTGATTATCTATTTATCTGAAACATCTGTGCAGAACGAAATTCAAAGCTAAGTATACCAATTGAGTGCCCAATGACCTTCTGGGCTTCCAATCGTTCCTAGATTTCTGTTTTCATATTTATGTTTCACCTCGATAGTCTTATAAATATCACAGGTTCCGAATACCATTATTCATCCAGCAGAATGATTCCTAACCCATATCGAACATGTTATTAACCCTAACCATACACTGTTCCCTCAATCTAACTTTACATAAGAGCAGGGAAAGAGTTGGTCTTACAATACAGGAATGTAGGGGATCTTCCACCTGCTGAGAACCTATAACGTCCATGCAGAAATGATCTCTGTACAAGATGTTGGCAGCTATGAAGGACCAGAGAGAGTAAGAGTCTGGCCAGGATGAAGGGTTGTGTCTGAATCAGTCTCTCTCTTCTTAATGTAGAGAAGATGGACCAAAGAAGGCCTGTGTGGAGAGCTGTTCCCGAGTGCCTATGGTTGATATAGCATTCTAACTTGTGAAAGTGTCACAGGAAGTAGGGGCAGCCTCAATCTCATGGGACCCTTGGAAGCAAGTGTTAGGACAATGTGGTTGCCAAGGCAGTGACCTCATTCAGTTTCTGATGGAAGTGACCTCACATCACTTCCTTGATGATGGAACTCTCTGAACATGGGATCCAGGAAGCCAGGCACCCAGAGCCAGTCCCAGTTTCAATCCCAGTGGTCTCACTTGTTTGGATTCATCAAGAACAGAGTTAGTCTTTCTTGGTACCTACTGATGTGAGGATGGCCAAATGCCAGGAAAGCTCTGAAGAGCGGCCATTCCTGAGAAACCAGGTAGTGGCTCGCCACTGGCTCCTGTCAACTTCATAGAGTTGCACAAGGAGAACAGATCTGAGACAGGACAGGCCATTTCGGAGGAACATAGTATGTCCCATCAGTCAGAGGACCTCCGGATAGTCACAGACCTTCTTGGGGGAAGGATTTGCCTTTGTGGGTGTGTGTGTGTGTGGGTTTGTGTTTTTTTGTCTCATGCTCTGAGAATATGTAAGAAAGGTGATTTGTTTGGTTTGGAGTGAACTGATTCTAGTAAGTCGTCTGACAAGGCGAGTGTTTCTGGGTCTGTGTATTCCACTGTGTCCGTGGTTGTAGACATTAGAAAAGAGAATGCTTCAATGGATGTGTCCTGTCTAGTAGAAAGCTTCCCAGCATTCATACTTCCCAATTTATGAATGAACTGTGGCTTTCCTTATCCATGGGCAATCCTGATATCTTCCTAAGTTCCTGTTTTCTTTCTGAATTCTGGCCACTCTCCCGAATAGGCTCATGTTTTTGTGTCCAAGATATGTACCACCTCCAAGCTCTGTGACATGGCCATGTACTGGATAGCTGAAGGGAATTGCGAGCATCTCAGAAAACTGAGATATCAGTGTGATCAGGAAAGTCTCAGTGGAGAAACACTGCTTTGGGCTGTTTTCTTACCTATTGTTCTGTTCCCCTGAATGTCAGGAAGGCCTTTGCCTCAGGCCCCAATTTGGGAAGCCCGAAGAAAACAGTTTTCAAATGGAAACTAATGGGAATCACCTGTGGCTCTGTGCTTAATTGCTTTGGAATGGGATGTATCTGAATCAGGCTCTAGGTCCTGTGTGAGGCTGTGGCTTAGATTCTCAGCACATAATGGATGTAAAAAAAGATCCCATGTGTGAATCCAAAACTAAATTAGCCAAAAGAGCAGTCATTGTGGAAGAAGTCTCTCGCCTACCTCTGTAAGGTTCCTGACCTCAATCAAGGGTGAATAGGAACCTTTGGTTCAAATGAGTTCTTCAAAGCCTTGCAGAGGCTAGCCCATAGGTGCTTGGGTTTTCTGCAAAATCCAAATCACATAAAGAATTTATAACTGACTTTCAGTAGGACTCAAACTGGAGAAGCAGAGCAGTATTTACAGCAGGCCTATTTTATCACTCCTGCTTCCCCGGACGAGTTTCCAGGCCACCCAGACTTTAGACAAATGAGGGGCAAGGGAGTGTATTTTGGACACTGTCTTGGGCTGCGCCCCTCATGGAAACCTCCAGCCAGAGGTAATAATGAGTGTCTATATGGAAGAAGATGAGGGCCATGTGGGAGTGTTTTGGTTTTAATTGTGGTCATTTGTGTGGCGGTTGGAAGAGATGACTTGGTTCACCTGGGCTTGAACTCTGGAGTCATTTCCCTTAGAGACTGAGTTCTTGAACTGACCTCAGAGAAGTATTGCCAAGAATTGTCTTGGGATTTTAGGAGGCTTCGCAAGAGAGTGGCCCTTGGACACTGAGATATAGACACAGGGTGGCTTTTCACACAGCACTGGGAATCTGAGCCAGGATATCACATGATTTTATTGTGAAAGTCTTGGCAGCCATAGATGAGAGTCAAATCACACATGGACGGCAAATTGTAGACATCAATGGGCCTGAATTCATGTGATCTTTTGGCCACTATTTGGGAAGACTTGCCTGTGAGAGTTCTCCAGAGATTTCATTGAAATGAGCTTCCTCGCCATTTAATGGTTCCAGAATGAATTGAAACACACAGTGCCTCCAACTTCATCCTTGAAAAATGGCTAGATAAATACCATGAAATTTTTTAAATTCCCATCACCAGGTGGCACTGGAGAAACTTTGGATGTCCTGTTTCTGATCATGAGTATATAATACAGTGCCTTGATTGACTGGTTTTCATGAAAATGGTTCAGAACAAAGATGTCAGAAAGTTGAAGACTGCTGAGGAGTGGGCCCAGAGCTGTGGTGGGAAGGTGTGTGATAAAACATCTGTGGTGGGGCCATATGGATCTCCCATTGGCGTCCAAATTGCTTGTGACTGACGTGGTGCAGCCAGCAGACCCTTATATGTAAAGGCATCTTGTTATATGGAGAGGTTTCAGGGCAATGTTTAGAATTAAGGTGCTATGGTCAAGGGGGCAAGCTATGTGGGATAGAAGCCTCGTTGGTGCATTCTCCTGCAGACCCTGACCTACCACACATGGCAGAACTCCCTCAAGCACCAGGTAACAGTTGAATTCTATGTATTTCATGAAGCAATACCAAAATCCCAGTGCAGCAGCAAGAAACACCACGAAAAGTGGAGGATGACCAAATGGCTTCACAGTCCACATGTGGATACACTTAGCCCCCCATTTCCACAGTTTACCTACAAAGAGAGAATTCAGCACTGCTGCCTCATATTCAGTGGAAAATAAGAAACCATGTCCTCCAGGTCAGATAGATTCAGACCCAGCTTTGATGGTCTCATTACAACGGAAGCTAAAGCTCCAGACAATAATATATATTTCAAGTGCCCAACCTACGAGGCAGTTTCTCAAGAAGTCTTTAGGCCAGCAGAGCTCCATGTTTGTGGAGTGTTTACTCTGTCCCTTACTTTTGGAATCTCCTCTACCACCTCCAAGTTTGTGAACTCCTGAGCATATTCCATCCCAGTTATTTATTCACAGATTTTCTAACTCTACTCCTCTAATTGTGTCTTTCTCTGGGTGATGGTAATGTCAAGGCATTGTTCTGGATGAGAGTGGAAAGATTTTTGTGTACCACATATTTACATACACATTGTATTCATTTTCCAATTTTCCATTTGAAATACTGAATACCTGACACTAACACCTACCTTGGTAGACTCTGACAACTAATCCTAACAAGATGGAGAAAAATAACCCAAAAAGAAAAAAATACAAGCAGTTCAGAACTGGAGGCATGGTGTATAGTTGGAATTGTCTTTTGCATTATATAGGAGAGGAGATATAAATGTAGTCAATTATTTGTTGAAATAGTTCTCCATGTGTTTTAAAGTTAACAAATATGTGAATTCCTGTCTCCCTTTCTCTGTAGCCTATTCAGCACATGTATTTTTACATGCAATTATAGAATCTTACCTTATACCACACGTACATTCTTGTGACGTGGCTGACTTGGCAGATACAAATTTTAAGAGATCACTTTTCCTAAATGCTATTGGAGCTGAAAATTCAACCTATGAGTGAGCTTCCTTGTTGAATAACATTATACATAAATCCAGGTTCAAGAAATTAAGTATTTTTGGATCTCTGGATGATATACATTTCATGGTGCATTTCAATTGGTATATATTATGTTATTTTTAATGTCTGTGTATGTTTGTTTGTGTGTGTGTGTGTGTGTGTGTGTGTGTGTATATATACTCTCCAGATATTTTAAAATATGAAATATGTGTCTTATTATACACTCCCTTAACTCATTCATATTCAAGTATGTGGATTTATAATCAAATTTTCTCAAGACTTTTCTCAAAATATTCATTCTCCTTAAATACATATTTGTTTCCTAGTACTGAAAATTAACTTTAGTGAATGGTGCATAAAAATCCTAATATTTCTACAGTAACTGACCCAGTTTAACATCAATGCAAGTAGATTCCTATGTGACATGATGTGTATTTTGATGTTCATTTTTATTCAAGACTGCTACATTACTGTTTCTTCAGTTTATGCACATCATAGGATATATTTTCATCCACAAGTTCGCAAATTTATAGGCATTAGTTTCACTTTCAATCACTTTCTTCGTCAGAACACATGTATTCCTCCATGTTTCTTGACTGGTCTTTTGATGAGACTTCTTATTAAACACATTATTTTCAATTTCCATGATCACTTTTGAAGCAAAACTCACATATTTTTCATGATAAACTATAATCCTAATATTACCTTTAGATGTATTGCTGGTTGGAATGAATGATGTTATATCAATATAAGATTTCTTATAAGATTTCAGATATCAATTCAATCTGTTATTTAAAGTGGGACCAGTTATATTATTTATTCAAAATGTGGTCTATTCATGCATTATCTCTATATTCATACACACAGGGTACACCTCTTTGTACACCCAATACTAATTTATAGGACTTCAAAACATTGCTCCCAGAATTGCTGGAAGAAATATTCATGTCACCTGATCTACATATACATTCTATGACTGTAATATTCTGGACAAAAAATGCAAAGGTCACACTTGTGATTTTACCAAAGCCTAAAGGGAAAGTGAACATGGATTACTAAAAGCATCCAAGGCCAGGTTGTCTAATGCTCTCAAATGTCAATCCTACTGGTGACTGCATATTTGTTTCTTCTTAAGATTATATATTCAAACTCAACCCTGTTCAAAATGTCTAATCCTATCACTCACTTTATACTTTGCCTGATTTTGTAATATCTCTATTATTAACTGCTTTCCCACATATTTTTCAAAGTTCATCATTGTGACTGAATCTTCATATGTGCTGACATTTACATTCACTCTCTAACTGAAACCCTATTTTTAAAGAAGTTTCGGTCCAAATTCTAAACTCACTCTACTTCCTAACCTACCGACTATCTTTGTAATCCTACCAACTATCCCTTTTTGACTGGATGTTCTCTTCCTCATTCAATCATCCAATTTACAAGGTCCTATGCCATTGTATATGGATTAATCTGAGACATCTGTGCAGAACGTAATTCAACACTATGTATCCCAATCAAGGGCCCAATGCACTTCTGGGCTTCAAATTCTAGATTTCTGTTTTCATACATATTATATATTATTATATATTATATATTTCACCTATATAATCTTATAAATATCGCAGGTTCCCAATACCATTATTCATCCAGCAGAATGAGTCATAACACAAATCGAACATGTTATTAACCCTAACCATACACTCTTCCCTCAATCTAACTTTACAGAAGAGCAGGGACAGAGTTGGTCTTACAATACAGGAATGTAGGGGATCTTCCATTTGCTGAGAATCTTAAAGGTCCATGCAGAAATGATCCCTGGAGAAGATGTAGGCAGCAATGAAGGACCTGAAAGATTAAAAGTAATCTTCCATGGCAAACAACCTGTTCAGGATGAAGGGTTGTGTCAGAATCAGCCTCTCTCTTCTTAATGTAGAGAAGATGGACCAAACCAGGCCTTTGTGGAGAGCTGTTCCCGGGTGCCTATGGGTGATATACAATTCTAACTTGTGAAAGTGTCACGGGAAATAGGGGCAGCATCCATCTCATGGGACCCTTGGAAGCAACTGTGAGGACAAAGTGGTTTCCAAGGCAGTGACCTCATACAGTTCCTGAAGGAAGTGACCTCAACTAACTTCCTTGTTGATGGAACTCTCTGAACTTCGGATACAGGAAGCCAGGCACCCAGAGCCAGTCCAAGTCCAACTCCCAGTGGTCAAACTTCTTTGGAATTTCCAAGGACAGAGACAGTCTTTCTTGGTACCTACTGATGTGAGGATGGCCAAATGCCAAGAAGGTCTGAAGAGGGGCTTTTTCTGAGAAAGAAGGTAGTGGCTCACCACTGGCTCCTGACAGCTTCATAGAGTTGGACACAGAGACCAGATCTGAGACAGGACAGCCCATTATGGGGGAATATATTAAGGCCCACCAGTCAAAGGACACTCCGTATTTTCACAGACCTACTTGGGGGTCTGTGTGGGTTTTTGGTTTGTCTCATATTCTGAGTATAGGTAGGAAAGTTGTTTGGTTTGGTTTGGTGTGAATTGTTTCTAGTAAGTCTTTTGACAAGGTGAGTGTTTCTATGTCTGTGTATCCCACTGTGTCCGTGGTTGTAGACATTAGACAAGAGAGCGCATCAATACATATGTCCTGTCTAGTAGAAATCTTTCCAGGATTTATCCTGCCGTATTTATGAATGATTTGCGGCTTGCCTTATGGATGGGCCACTCCTAATATCTACATAAGTTGCTGTTTTCTTTCTGAATTCTGGACAATCTCCAGAATAGGCTCATGGTTTTGTGTCCAAGATATGTACCACCTCCAAGCTCTGTGACACAGCTATGTACTGGATAGCTGAAGGGAATGGTGGGCATCTCAAAAAACTCAGATATCAGTGTGACCAGGAAAGTCTCAGTAGAGAAACTCTGCTTTGGGCCTTTTGCTTACCTATTGTACTGTTGCCCTGAATGTCAGGAAGGTCTTTGCTTCAGGCACCCCTTTGAAAAGACTGAAGAGTTTTCAAATGGAAATGTATGGGCATCAGCTGTGGCTCTTTGCTTAATTGCTTTAGAAAGGGATGTGTCTGAATCAGCTTCTTGGCCCTGTGTGAGGTTGTGGCTTAGATTCTCAGCACCTGATGGATCTAAAAAAATCCCATGTGTGCATCTAAAACCAAAATAGCCAAAAGAGCAGTCATTGTGGATTAAATCTCTTGCCTTGCTCTGGAAGGTTCCTGACCTCCATCTTTGAGGATAGGGATCTTTTGGGTCAAATGAGTTCTTCAAATCACTGCAGAGGTTAGGCCATAGGCTCTTGGGTTTTCTCATGACTCCAATTAACAAAAAGAATCTAAACCCCTCAGTCATTAGGCCACAAAATGGAGAATCAGAGCCATATTAACGCCAGGCCTCTTTGATCACACCTGGTTCACATGTAGAGTGTACCTGCCACACTGACTTTAGGCAAATGGGGGCAAAGGACCTTATTTTGGATACTGTCTTTGTCTGTGGCCCTCATGGAAACCTACAGCCTGAGGTTATGATGAGTGTCTATATGGAAGAAGATGAGGGCCATGTGGAAGTGTTTTGGTTTTTATTGTGGTCATTTTTGTGGCCGTTGGAAGAGATGACTGGGTCCACCTGGGCTTGAACACTGCTGTGATTCCCCTTAGAGACTGAGTTCTGTAACTAACCTCAAAGAAGTATTGCCATGTATTGTGTTGGGATTTTAGGAGGCCAGGCAGGAGAGTCGCCCTTGGAAACTGAGATCTAGGCCCAGGGTAGCTTTTCACAGAGCATTGGGAATCTCAGGAAGGATAGCAAACGATTTTATTCTTAAAGAATTGGCAGCCATAGTTGCAAGGCAAAACACACATGGACCACACATTGTAGACCTCAAATGCCTGGCTTAATGTGACCTTTTAGCCTGTCTTTGGGAAGCCTTGCCTGTTAGAATTCTCCTGAGCTTTCATTGAAATGAGCTTCCTCTCCATTTAATGGTTCCTGAATGAATTGAATCCCACAGTGCCTCAAACTTCATCCTTGAAAAATGGATAGATAAATACCATTGAATTTTTGAAATTCCCATGACCAGGTGTCACTGGAGAACCTTTGGATGTCCTATAGATAATCATGAGTGAACCAGACAGTGCCTTGATTGACTGGGTTTCATGAAAATGGTGTAGAACAGAGATGCCAGTAATTTGGAGCCTGCTGAGTAGTCAGCCTAGAACAGTGGTTTGCAGGTGTTTGTTAAAACATCTGTGGTATGGTGATGTGGATCTGCCATTGGCTTCCAAATGGTTTGTGACTGACATGGTGCAGCCCCCATACCCTTGGATGTAAAGGCATCTTGTTATATGGAGATGTTTCAGGGCAATGTTTAGAATCAGACTGCTATAGTCAAGGGGGCAATCTATGTGGGATAGAAGCCTGGTTGGTGCACTCTCCTGCAGATCCTTAACCACCACACGTGACAGAACTCCCTCCAGCACGCTGTTCCAGTTGACCTCCTCGTATTTCGTGAAGCAAATACCAAACTCCCAGTGCAGCTGCAAGAAACACCACAAAAATTAGAGAAAGACCAAATGGCTTCACAGTCCACACTGGGAGACAATTAGCCCCCAAATGGCAACAGTTTACCTACAAAGAGAGAATTCAGCCCTGCTGCCTCATGTTCATTGGAAAAAAAGAAACCATGTGCTCTAGGTCACATAGATGCAAACACAGCTTTGATGGTCTCACTACAAAGGAAGCAAAAGCTCCTAACAACAACATATTTTTCAAGTGCCCAACCTCAGAGGCAGTTTCTCAAGAAGTGTTTAGGCCAACAAAGCTCCATGTTTGTGGAGTTTTCACCATGTACCTTACTTTTGGAAACACCTCTACCATCTCCAAGGTTGTTAACTCCTGAGCATTTTCCATTCCAGATGTGTATTCAGAGATTTTCTAACTCTTCTCCTGTTATTGTGTCTTACTTGGGGTGAAGGTAATGTCAAGGCATTGTTCTGAATGAGAGTGGGAAGACTTTTGGGTAGCACATATTTGCATACACATTGAATTCATTTTCCAATTTTCCATTCGAAATACTGAATCCCTGACTGTCAGAGGTAGAAGGAATTCTCCTTCAAAGAATAGCCAGACACTTACAAGAAACAGCCACCAGGAGACATCCTGTCTGGGAGACATCCTGTAGCCATCTGTCTCCCTGAGACATCCTGCGGCCATCTGTCTTCCTGAAACTTTCTGAGGTTATCTCACCTTGTGAAGACACCTAGAAATAAGAGAGATTTCCCACATCCAGCATATAAATACCCCTGTGTTAACAATAAAAATTTGCAGCTTGATCAGAACTCCTGTCTTGCTGTCATCTCTCGTGTCTCTTGTCCCTTCATTCCTCCCTATCTAGGTTCGCTGCCCACGTTGATGTGTCCTGCCGGCCGGGACATCTGGCGCCCAACGACTGGGTCTCGAGCCTTTGACTGAGGGGGACCCCGACCTCCTGGAAGACTTTGTCAGGCGGAGCTCGCGATCACAGCAGAAGACACCACCGAGAAACAGATCCAGGAGGAGGTTGGGGATGACGCACGGTGAGTGACCCACCATGGGACAAGCAGTTTCGTCACATGATTTGTTTTTGTCAGCCCTCAAGGAGTCCTTCAAGACCTGGGGGCGCGTGTTAAGAAAAAAGACTTAAATTTTTTCTTTTCACACAAAGGAGAACTGTGTCCATGGTTTCCCCTTGAAAGGATCATTGATGATAAAAGATGGCTTAGAGTAGGAGACTGTATAAAAGATTATTATGAATCCTTTGCCCAGAAAATGTGCCTGTTCCCACCTTTTCTTACTGGAACTTAATTAATGAAATTCTTAAAAGTTCACCCTTTGACAATGGTACCTTAAAACTTGTCAGGATTGGGGAAGAGACTATGCAACTACCTCTCATTCCCCCTCGGCATGCCCCTCAGTTAGTATAGACATAGACCCTTGTCAGGCTCCCCAGGACCGTGGGACCCTTCCTGATCCCCCTAAAAATACCACCCTAATGAATAAGGCTCCAATAATTACCAACTGCCTTTATCCAGTTTTAAATCCCGGAGACACATTGACCCCTGTGGAGGAGGCTACCTGGGAGAAGGAAGCAGCTCGCTACAATTCAGAAGACCCTCCACCTCTCAGGACCCTGCCACAGCCTATAGGACTTACACATCCACCTCCCTCCTATATCCCTACTGCCTTTTGTGCTCTGACCCTTCAGGGTAAAAATGCCCCCCCCAGATATTTTTTCCCACTTCCCTTGCCTAACCTGGCTCCCTTGAAAGCATCCTTACAATATAGAAGGGAACAGATCCAACCTTTAAAAGAATTAAGATCGCTTCAATCTGAGCTATGTTCATTAGCCTTAGGTACGGAGTCAGTGCAACTGTCCCACAGCGGTCTAATACAAAGGTGAAGCCACTCCATCGGCCTGTGCTCGCATTCCCAGTCACCACCAGTCAGATAGATAAGCCTGCCCAGGCTGAGGTCAAAGACTTAGATGAGTATCAAGAGGAGGAAGCGAGGAAGTGAATCAAGGAGATCAAGACTCAGAGGATGAGAAGTTCACCCCTAGGCATGAAGGAACCCAGAGTCTACAAAAAATTAAGCCTGCATTTTCTTGAAAAACTTAAAAAGGCTTGTGCTCACTATGGCCCCACTGCGTGCTACATGTTGCCTTTATTAGAAATCCACAGCACACAATGGCTTACTCCCAATTATTGGAAATTTTTAGACCAAGCTACCCTCAGTGCCAGAGACTTCCTGTTATGGAATGCAGATTTCAAAGAGCACTGTCGGGAAACTGCTCAAAAAATATTAACTAAGGCCTCCTCTAAATCCTGGACTTATGTTAAGCTAGTGGGCAATGAGCCTTTTGACACTAAAACTAAACAGGCACAATTCCCTGCTGGACTTTTGACGCAGATTCAGATGGCTTCCTTATATGCTTGGAGACACCTCCCTCAAAAGGCCTTGGCTACCACTTCCCTGGCAAAAATTTGACAAGGGCCCGGAGAGCCTTATAGCTACTTTGTTCCCTGGCTTAACCTAGCTGCAGAATGCTTGCTTGGACCAAGCCAAAGCGAAAGCACCTTTGTAAAACATCTTGCCTTTGAAAACTTCAACCCGGCATGTCAGGATGTTTTTTTACCACATAAGGATAAAGGGAAACTTTCTGACTTTATTAGACTCTGTGCAGGGGTGGGTGAAGCCCATGCCATGGATCTTGTCCTAGGTGCCGCTTTTACCAAGAACTTTCACAATCCTGGCTCAAATACTTGCTTTACTTGTAAACAACCTGGCCATTTTGCACGCAAGTGTCTGACAGGCAAACAAAGCCTAGGAATAGTGTCTCCTCAAACTGGGGCTAAACCGCCCCAAGCTACCCTTTGCCCTAGATGTGGTAAAGGTCATCACTGGGACAGTGAGTGTAGATCTAAGACAAATGCCCTCAGACAGCCTATTTCTTTCCTCTTCTTGGGAAACTCCCTGCGGGGCCAGCCCCTGGCCATGACATCTCCCAGGACAAACCCAGGGGCAATAAAATGTGTTCCCTCCCAAACTCCCAACCTACCTCAAAATCCTTCTCCAAAATTGCCTCCCTCAAACTAGCCACCCCTGGCAGTGCAGAATTGGACTTCTGTGCCACCACCGATACTATATTAGACTCAATGCAAGGGCCCCAGATAATACCCACTGGAATTATGGGTCCCCCTCCATCTCATATGTGTGCCTTTATTCTTGGAAGAGCCTCTACTAACTTACAAGGTGTTCATTTCTTCCCTAGCATTAATGATTATGATTTCACTGGAGAAATAAAAATACTGGCCACAGCTATTAATGGAGTTGTGGCCATCGCAGCAGGAACAAGACTTGCAAATTAATACTCCTTCCCTTTTATCTAGCAGGCACTTCCACCGCCCAAACCTACCGAGGGGGACTGAATCCTTGGGCTCCTCTGATGTATATTGGGTTCAACCCATTTCTCACAATAGACCCACCATATCCTTACTTATTGAAGAAAAAGAATTCCAAGGAATTCTAGGTACTGGAGCTGTTGCCACAATTATTTCTCCAAAATACTGGCCATCAGCTTGGCCCCTCACCCCATCCTTGACTGACCTTAAAGGGATAGGACAGTCAAAAAATCCTCTGGTCACCTCTAGGGCTCTTCGCTGGACTGATAAAGAGGGTAATAAAGGAATGGTGACTACTTTCGTTGTTCCTGACCTCCCTGTTAACCTATAGGGCCGAGATATTTTGAGTCAAATGGAAGTTATTCTGGCCAGTCCCAATTCCATAGTGACTCATCAAATGCTTCATATCAATTCTGTCCAAGGTACAGGCCTTGGGAGACTGAGACAAGGACTGGTTGAGCCTATACAACCCATACAAAAAACAAATACATAGGGACTTGGGTATTCGGATTTTTAGTGTCGGTCCCTGGCTCTCCTGTACCCCATGGAGATAAACTTATTTGGGAGACTCAGACTCTTGTGTGGGTGGATCAGTGGCCCCTTACCCAAGAAAATTTGGAGGCTGCCTCCATGTTAGTGCAGGAAGAGCTGGCAGCCGGCCATGTAGAGCCCTCAACCTCACCATCGAATACTCCTATTTTTGTTATCAAGTAAAAATTAGGCAAGTGGTGCCTTTTACAATATTTGTGTGCCATTAATAAAGTTATGCACCCGATGAGAGCACTACAGCCAGGCATTCACACACCAGTGGCTATTTCCAAAAACTATTGTAAAATGGTTATTGACTTAAAAGATTGTTTTTTTACCATTCCTTAACATCCTGAGGATAGACCCTATTTTGCCTTTAGTCTCCCTTGCATTAATTTTCAGGGCCCTATACAGAGATTTCAGTGGAAGGTTCTTCCCCAAGGTATGGCCAACAGCCCTAGTCTTTGCCAAAAATACGTTGCTCAAGCAGTACACCTTGTGAGAGAGTGATGGCCACAAATTTATATTTTACATTATATGGATGATTTGTTAATTGCTGCACCTAATACACATGACCATAATAATTGTTACTTGGACCTTTACAAAATCCTCACTAGCTTGGGACTACAGATAGCTCCTGATAAGGTTCAAACACAGAACCGTTATAGCTATTTGGGCCTTAAACTTCAAGATAATCAGATCCAAATTCCTAAGATACAACTACGGTTGGACCATCTTCACATCCTTAATGATTTTCAAAAATTACTGGGGGATATTCAATGGCTATGAATATATTTAAAATTACCCACTTGTGTACATTTGCCCCTTAATGATACTTTGAGAGGTGATTCCCACCCCTCCTCCCCTCAAAAGCTTACTCCTGAGGCATGGCAGGCATTAAATCAAGTCACAGAAGCCATTGCCCAAAAGTTTGTTACACAAAATTCTTATAACCTTCCTCTGGTTCTGGTTATTTTACACACTCCTCATACACCCACAGGAATATTTTGGCAGTGAAATACACATTTTAAAAATAAAAGCTACTCCTTGCTTTGTGTCCATTTACCCACCACATCCTCCAAGGTTATTACTGTTTATCTTGCTCAGGTAGCTTCTATTATTTTTAAAGGTCGTTTGCTAACTCGACAACATTTTGTCAAAGACCCTGATAATATTTTAATTCCATTTACTAAGGACCAAAACCAATATTTACTACAGACAGAGGATGAATGGGGTATTGTCCTATCAGGCTTTTTGGGAACAATTGATAATCACCTCCCCAAAGACCCCCTTTTACATTTTGTCCAGTTACATCCATTTATTTTTCCCAAAATTACTCAAAAGGCTCCCATTCCTCAATTCCTTACTGTCTTTACAGACGGTTCCAGTAATGGCGGAGCAGTCTTTGTTGTCAATAACCAGCCTACCACCTTTGATGCTGTCTATCATTCAGCACAGTTTGTGGAATTGTTTGCCATAACACAAGTTTTTAAAACATTTTTTTGATAATCCTGTTAATATTTATATGTACAGTGCCTGCATTGCTCATTCTGTGCCCCTGCTGGAGATTTCACCCACCATTAAGCCTTCTTCCAATGTGGGCTTTCTGTTTCACCAGCTTCAGCAGCTAATCAGGCCAGACAACACCCATTTTTCTTAGGACACATCAGGGAACACTCTGATCTTCCGAGCCCTCTAATACAAGGTAATGCCCAAGCTGATGCAGCAACTCGTTTCATCTTTCCAATTTTTGATGGCTCCATTCCAAAGGCCACGGAGTTACACAATCTTCACCATATAAATTCACAGAGCCTTCGATAACTATGTAAAATCACCAGGCAACAGGCACGAGAAATAGTAAAAGCATGCCCTGGTTGCCCTGTCTTTCTCCCCATTCAACACTTGGGAGTTAACCCCAGAGGATTACTGTCCAATCAGTTTTGGCAAATGGATGTTACTCATTTTTCTGAATTTGGAAAAACCAAATATATACACGTTTCTATATATACCTTCAGCGGCTTTATTTCTGCATCACCACATTCTGGAGAGGCTATAAAGAATTCCTTTCTTATCTTGTTTCAGCCTTTTCCGTAATGGGTAAAAAAATACATATTAAAAAAAATAATTGTCCTGCATATACCAGTGCCAAGTTTAAACAGTTTTGTGGTACCTTGCACCTTACCTTAAAGACTTGGCTAACCCGCTTGAAGTCTTCTGCACTTGTATTTACCACTCCCAGGCATCGCCTTAATTGCATTATTTGCCCTTATTTTTCTTTCTCAAGACAATGAAGGCCATTCAGCCGCAGACTGACACTGGCATCTCTCGTCCAATTCTGTTCGCCCACCTGTTATGTGGCGCAATCCCCTTACAAATAAATGGAAAGGCCCAGATTGTGTCCTCCTCTGGGGACGAGGCTCTGCTTGTGTTTTGGACCAAGAGCAAGCAGGCCCTAGATGGTTACCAGAACGCCTGGTTAAACAGGATAATGACTTACATCAACATAGGGACGGAGGTCCTCCCCTTGAGGACAAATTTTCCTCTTTTTAGAATGCAGCCAACAATCTGTGTGAGCATCCTGCTTAAGGCACTTCTGCTGAACAGGTTTGTACATGGAGGCCTTGGTCCTCCACCTTCCAACATCATGGAGTACCTTTTTGGCCCTCCCTGTGAATGCAAGGGAGGATCTTGGACTCAGGCTCCCACTAGTTGGACCCAGACTGCTGACTGCGTGACTAAGGTGGCTTACCTCCGTGCTGAGTTTGACCATAAGCTCGGAGGAGTTCATCAGCCTAAATGGGTATGTGTTATCAAGCCAAAGATTATTCCCCCTAGTACAAGTAAAGCTCTCCAAAATTGTTCTGAAACTTGAACGCATACCCAAGAGATGCATGTCTCTTCTTATGCGTCGGCCTCAATTTGTGTTAACAAGCAGGGAGAACAATTATTTGAAGCCTCCATAACTAAAACTCATGCAGCAGGGGGGACCACTATTCATTATACCCTCGTTCTTTTTGCCCGGGGAGGAGATGGCAAATACACCAAGCTACAGTCACCTGGGTGCCAAAGCCCTGTCGGTAAACCCTCCTGCTGCCCCATTAAGGCACCTACAGGGGTCTCTGATTGTGGAGGATTCACTGATGCTGTCAAGCATCCTCAGATAATCAAACTTTTGAAACCCCAAATCCCTGAGCTCACATATCATCCCTTAATATAGCCTAAATCCCAGCTCCCAGGTTTAGATACCAATACATTAGATACTTTGGAAACTACCTTCTCCTTCCTTAATAATTCCAAGCCCACCCTTGCTGGTGATTGCTGGCTCTCCATGACAACAGGGGCAATCATGCCTATTGCAGTTCTATTAATTCTATCATAGACGATGATAATACATGCCAACCCAGATTTCCTTTTAAAGTACAGCCTATAGGCACTTTTACAATATGTCTTTTAGGCGTGATGCAGAATAATACGTATGATACTGATGTTGGAGTTACTTCCTTTGGAAATTGCTCAACAGTACAAAACTATTCCTCACCCACCCCATCTTTGTCCCCCCAATGGCACAGTTTTTATGTGTGGAGGAAACTCGGCCTTCCCCAGGCTTCCAGCAAATTGGACTGTTGGCTGTGTTCTTGCCTTATTACTCCCTCATAAAACTATTGTCCTAGGAGACGAAACTCTATGCATTCCTAGTCTAGACACCTTAGTGAAAAGACACAGGCGGGCAATACAGGCCTTACAACTCCTTGCCAGCCTTCGAATAACAGCTGCTGTGGGCACAGGTACAGCTGGCTTAGTCAGGCAATACACTCATACCTCGCCTGTCTCAACAACTTATAAATGATGTATAAACTCTATCAGGAACCATTAAAGATTTGCAGAACCTAGTAGACTCCCTGGCGGAAGTGTTTCTTCAAAATAGACGAGGCTTAGATTTGCTGACAGCTAACCAGGGAGGTATTTGCTTGGCCTTAGGGGAACGATACTGCTTTTATGCCAATAAATCAGGCATAGTACGCTCTAAAATTAAGCAGCTTCAAGAAGATCTAGAAAAGAGACGAAGGGAACTTTTTGAAAATCCCCTCTGGACAGGGTTTAATGGATTTCTACCCTACCTTGTACCCCTATTAGGCCCTTTGTTGGGTTTACTTTTAATGGTGTCCATAGGCCCCTGCATTATAAACAGGCTGGTACACTTTATTAAAGAACAGATTAATATTTTGGCCTCTAAGTCCATACAGGTCCACTATCATCATCTGGAGATGGAAGACCATGCTGCCAACATTTAAAAGGATGTTCTACCCTTCTCACAGGCTTATTTCTTAAGTTTACATTCCCACAGATCTCTTTTTCTTACATAAAACTATAAGTAACAGCTCTGACCAACCATCTTCTGCCATTGCCATAAAGATTCGTCCTCCATGGGCCCCTCCGTTTGGGGGAGGATGCACCCATGGAGTGAGGATGTTAGGCCCTAATAACGGAGCGTGCAGGATGGACTGCAGGAGGATGGATCCATGGATCCCAAAACATAAGACCTCTTAGTGACACGGTCTGGTGCATGGCGGTCGGCATGCTTCCCCCTCAAAGCCGTCTCCTCCAAAAACATGCCAAGGCCACCAAGAAATCTTCTAGTAAACATGCTCTCTCAGATCAGGAGATATTCTAAGGCCTCCTTGAGAAACAGAGCCTCTATCACCCCCTAAAACATTGGCCAGTAAGGTATGGTCATATATTTTATATAAAAAAGGGGAGAGGTCAGGGGCTAGAAGGAAGTTCTCCTTCAAAGAATAGCCTTACACTGACAAGAAGCAGCCCCCTGGGAGATATCCTGCCTGGGAGACATCCCGCAGTCATCTATCTCCCTGAGACATCCTGCGGCCATCTGTCTTCCTGAAACATCCTGAAGTTATCTCACTTTCTGAAGACATCCAGCAACTTCCGATAAGAGAGCTTTTCCATCTGCAGCATATGAATTCGAATGTGAGAACAATAAAAGTTTGCAGCATGATCAGAACTCCTATCTTGCTGTCATCTGTCGTGTCTCTTGACCCTCGATTCCTCCCCAACTAGGTTCATTACCCACGTTGATGTGTCCGGCCGACCGGGACAACTGATGCTAACCCATACCCTACTAGACTCTGACTACTAATCCTAATATGATGGAGAAAAATAACCCAAACAGAATAGAAATACAAGCAGTTCGGAGGAGGCATGGTGTATAGTTGGAGTTGCCTTTTGCATGATATAGGGTAGTTGTAATAAATCTAGTTAATTTTTAATTGAAATAGTTCTCCATGTGTTTTTAAAGTTAACAAACATGTGAATTCCTGTCTCCATTTCTCTGTAGCCTATTCAGCACATGTATTTTTATCTGCACATATCGAATCCTACTTGGAATCACACGTACATTCTTGTGAGGAGGCTGACTTGGCAGATACAAATTATGAGAAGAGATGACTCTTCATAAACGCTGTTGAAACTGAAAATTCAACCTTGGGTGAGCTTCCTAGTAGATCAACATTATACATAAATCCATGTTCAGTAAAATAAATATTTTTGCATCTATGGATGATATATATTTCATGTTGAATTTCGTTTGGCATATATATTGCTACATTTTTTTTGTCTGTGTGTGTGTTTTGTATATATATATATATATATATATATATATATATATATATATATATATACACACTCTCTCCAGATTTTTCAAAAAATGAAATATATGTGTCTTATATACACTCCCTAAATTCATTCATGTTTATGTATGTGAATTTATAATCAACTTTTCACAAGATTATTCTCAGAAACATACATCCACCTGAAATACTTATTTGTTTCCTAGTACTGAAAAGTAACTTAAGTGAATGGTGCATACAATCCTAATATTTCTACAGTGACTGACACAGTTTAACATCAATGCAAGTAGATTTCTATTGGACATGATGTGTATTTTTAAGTTCATTTTATTCAACACTGGTATATTAAATTTTCTTCAGTTTATTCACATCATAGGATATATATTTCATCCACAAGTTCACAAATTTATGGCCATTTGATTCACTTTCAATCATTTCCGGCTTCAGAACACATGTATTCCTCCTGGGTTCCTGAATGTTCTTTTCATGACTGGTCTTTTCAAACACATTCATTTCGATTTCCATAATCATTTTGAAGCAAAACTCACACATTCTTCATGATATACCATAACTCTAATATTACCATTACATGTGTAACTGGATGGAATGAATGATTGTATATCAATATAAGATTCCCTGTATATTTTCTGATATCAATTCAATCCATTATTTAAAGTTTGAACCACTTATATTATTTATTCACAGTATGGCCTATTCATGCATTATCTCTCTATTTATAGACACAGGGTACATCTATTTGCATCCCCAATACTAATTTATTCATCTTCAAAATGTAGCTCCCAGAAATGTTGGAAGAAATACTCATGTCACCTGTTCTACATATACATTTTATCACAGTAATATTCTGGACACAAAAAGAAAATGTCACACTTATGATTGTACCAAAGCCTAAATTGAAGTGAGCATGCATTACTAAAAAATCCATGTCCAGGTTGCCTAATGCTCTCAAATGTCAATCTTATTGGTGACTACATATTTGTTTCTTCCTAAGATTATATATTCAAACTCAACCATGTTGAAAATGTCTAATCCTATCACTCACTTTATACTTTGCCTGATTTCCTACTGTCTCTATTGATATCTTCTTCCCTACATAGTATCACTGATCATTATTGTGACTGACTCTTCACATGTGCTGACATTTACTTTCACTCTCTACCCGAAAGCCTATTGCTAAAGAACTTTTGTTCCCACTCCTATACTCACTCTTCTTACTAAACCTACGGACTTATGTCCTAATCCTACTGACTATCCATTTTTGACTGGATGTTCTCTTCGACATTCAATTATCCAAGGTACAAGGTCCTATGCCATTGATATTGATTCATCTGAGACAACTGTGCAGAATATAATTCAAAGCGAAGTATCCCACTCAAGGGCCTAATGCCTTTCTGGGCTTCAAATCTTACCTAGATTTCTGTTTTCAAACTTATATTTCACCTGTATATTCTTGTAAATATCGCAGGTGTCCAATACCATTAATCAACTCGTAGAATGAATCCTAACCCAAATAGAACCTGTTATTAACCCTAACCATACACTGTTCCCTCAATCTCACTTTACAGAAGAGCAGGTACAGAGTTCCTCTTACAATACAGGAATGTAGGGGTTCTTCCACCTGCTGAGAACCTCAAAGGTCCATGCAGAAATGACCCCTGGATAAGATGTAGGCAGCTATTGAGGAACTAAGAAAGCAAAAGTCATCTTCCATGGCAAAAACCCTGGTCAGATTGAAGGGATGTGTCTGAATCAGCCTCTCTCTTCTTAATGTAAAGATGGACCAAACCAGGCCTGTGTGGAGAGCTGTTCCTGGGTGCCTATGGTTGATATACCATTCTAACTTGTGACAGTGTCACAGGAAGTAGGGGCAGGCTCCATCTCATGGGACTCTTGGAAGCAACTTTTAGGACAAAGTGATTGTCACGGCAGTGACCTCATTCAGTTGCTGAAGGAATTGACCTACCTAACTTCCTTGTTGATGGAACTCTCTGAACATGGTATCCAGGAACCCAGAGACCCAGAGGCAGTCCCAGTCCCAGTCCCAGTAAACTCAATTGTTTGGATTTACCAAGGACAGGGTCAGCTTTTCTTGGTACCTACTGATGTGAGGATGGCAAAATGACAGGAGAGCTATGAAGAGGGTCCTTTCCTGGGAAAGCAGGTAGTTGCTCACCACTGGCTCATGGCAACTTCACAGAGTTGGAAAAGGAGACAAGATCTGAGACTGTAGAGGCAATTTCGGGGGAACATAGTATGGCTCACCAGTTAGAAGACACTCCATAGAGTCACAGACCTACTTGGGGGAAGGAGGTACCTTTTTGAGTGTGGGTGTGAGTATGTGGTTTTCACATTTTCTGAGAATAGGTAGAAAAGTCGGTTTGTTTGGTTTGGGGTGGACTGTTTCTTTTTTGTCATTTGACAAGGTGAGTGTTTCTATGTCTGTGTATTTTACTGTGTCAGTGGTTGTAGACAATAGTAAAGAGAATGCATCAATGGATGTGTTGTGTCTAGTAGAAAGCTCCCAGCATTCATCCTGCCCAATTTATGAATAGAGAGTGGCTAGCCTTATTGATGTGCAATACCTATTATCTTCCAAAGTTCCAGTTTTCTTCCTGAATTCAGTCATCTATCCAGAATAGGCTCATGGTTTTGTGTCCAAGGTATGTACCACCTCCAAGCTCTGTGAAATGGCCATGTACTGAATAGCTGAACCGAATGAGAGCATCTCAGAAAACTCAGATATCCGTGTGAATAGGAAAGTCTCAGTGGAGAAACCCTGCTTTGGGCCTTTTGCTTACCTATTTTTCTGTTGCCCTGAATGTCAGGAAGGTCTTTGCCTCAGGTCACACTTTGTGAAGCCTGAAGAAAATAGTTTTCAAATGGAAATGAATGGGCATCACCTGTGGCTCTTTGCTTAATTGCTTTTAAAATGGATGTGTCTGAATCAGCATCTTGGCCCTGTGTGAGGTTGTCGCTTAGATTCTCAACACCAGATGGATCTAAAGAAAGATGCCATGTGTACATCCAAAACCAAAATGGCAAAAAAATCAGTAATTGTGGATGAAGCTTCTTGCCTATCTCTCTTAGTTTCCGGACATCCATCAAGTGAAAATAGGGATCCCTTGGGTCAAATTAGTACATCAAAGCCCTGTAGTGGTGCTTGGGTTTCCTCATGACTCCAAATCACATGAAGAATCTATACCAGACTGTCAGTAGGCCTCAAATTGGAGAAGCAGAGCAGTATTAAGAGCAGGCCTATTTGATCACTCCTGGTTCACAGGAAAGTTGTCCCGGCCACAAAGACTTTAGGCAAATGAGGGGAAAAGGAGCTTATTTTGGACCCTGTTTTTAGATGTGCCCCTCATGGAAACCTCCAGCCAGAGGGTATAATGAGTGTCTCTATGGAAGAATATAAGGGCTATGTGGAAGTGTTTTGGTTTTAATTGTGGTTATTTGTGTGGCGATTGGAAAAGATGACTGGGTCCACCGGGGTTTAAACTCTGGTGTGATTACCCTTTGAGACTGCGTTGTGGAACTGACCTCAAAAAAGTATTGCCATTATTTGTGTTGGCATTTTTGGAGGCCACGCATGAGAGTCGCCCTTGAAAACTGAGATGTAGACCAAGGGTGGCTTTCCACAGAACACAGGGAATCTCAGCCATGATATCATATGATTTTATTTTGAAAGTCTTGGCATCCATAGTTGAGAGTCAAAACACACAAGGACCTCTCATTGTAGAACTCTATGGGCCTGGCTTCATGTAACCTTTTGCCCACTCTTTGGGAAGCCTTGCCTGTGAGATTTCTCCAGAGTTTTCATTGAAATGATCTTCCTCAACATTTAATGGTTCCTGAATGAATTGAAACCCACAGTGCCTCCGACTTCATCCTTGAAGAATGCCTAGATAAATATCATGAAATTTTTGAAATTCCCATGACCAGGTGGCCCTGGAAAATCTTGGATGTCCTGTTGCTATTTTAAGTGTACCAGACAGTGCCTTAATTGACTGGGTTTTATGATAATGGTGTAGAACAGAGATGTCAGTAAGTTGGAGCCTCCTGATTAGTGGTCATAGAGCAGTGTTGTGCAGGTGTGTGATAAAACATCTGTGGTGGGGCCATGTGGATCTGCCATTTACTTCCAAATGGGTTGTGACTGACATGGTGCAGCCAGCAGAACCTTCTATGTAAAGGCATCTTGTTATATGGAGAAATTTCAGGGCAATGTTCAGAATCAGGTTGCTATGGTCAAGGGGGCAGGCTCTGTGGGATAGAAGCCTGGTTGGTGCATTCTCCTGCAGACTCTGACCCACCACACTTGACAGAACTCCCTTCAGCACTGGGTCTTAGTTGAACTCCTTGTATTTCGTGAAGCAAATACCAAAATCCCAGTGCAGCAGCAAGAAACAGCAATAAATGTGGAGGATGACCAAATGTCTTCACAGTCCACACGAGGAGACACTTAGCACCCAGTGGCCACAGTTTACCTACAAAGAGAGAATTCAGCACTGCTGCCTCATGTTCATTGGAATATAAGAAACCATATCCTCCAGGTCACATAGATGCAGACCCAGCTTTGATGGTCCCACTAGAAAGGATGCTAAAGCTCCTTAAAACAACATATATTTCAAGTGCCCAATCTCAAGGGAAGTGTCTCAAGAAGTCTTTAGGCCAGCAGAGCTGCAAGTTTTTGGAGTGTTTACCTGTTAGATCAGGACACAAGAAAAGACCACTGACTCCAATAGAAATCAAATTAAATTAAACTTATTATTTCCACTGGCCATGCTGCCTCTCCCTCCGAAAACAGCGGGAACAAGACAGCAACCCGAGCTTTCCTACAGCACAGCTTTATAGCCCAGAAAGTTACACAAAATGGGGGTTAGAGATAACAGAACTCTGACAAGCATCACACTAATGGTAGTTTACATTTTTTTTTTTTGCTGTAAAATGGAGCCTCAGAGAGGGTTGCTGTCTGGCCAGGGAAGGCAAATATTTATGATATGTCACTAAAGTTTCAAAAAGGGTTGCTATCAGGTCAGAGAGCAAGACATGGGTCAGTTCAAGTCACTGGCAGGCATTCCAAACAGGTTCAGAATTTTCAGTAATTTATGGTAAAGCCAAAATTATCTTTTCATGCTTTGTGGCAAGATGGCTCCCAATTTTAATAAAAGATCAGGTTGGGTCTATCATTTTCCCCTTTTCTCTGTGTCCCTTTCAAATCTTTGATAGATTGGGGGAAGAGCACTGAGGAAATTTTAATCCCTCAGGTAAAAGTCTCCAAATTTTTAGAACTCACCCAAAACCAGTCTCCCTGATTTTACCTGACTTAATTAATTACTTGTATTGATAGTCTATTTATATTTGGCTCCATTGTTGTAATAAGAGAGGAGTCACCCATTTTGGATTCTTCTGAGCTGAGAGAGGGTGACGTGAGTAGGCATGGTGTGAGGGACATGAGTTGCCTTTTAGAAGTAGTTGAGGGACATGAGTTGCCTTTTAGAAATCAGTTCGTTTTGAAGTCTCATTAAGGAAGAACAGGTTGTAAAGTCATCTGGGGATGGGTTCTTCTATGAGAGAAACAAAAACCATGAGTACTGAATAAATGTTGCAGCAGCTGGAACATGTCACTCTATAGAATTTCCCTCACCGGTCTTTAATATTCCCAGTTATCAAGACTGTCAACTTAATATTTAACTTTTAGTATTACAGTTGTCCCTCCCCATAAGATACAGTTTAAAAATTTAATGTCATCTGATCTTGCAAAATCCTTTTACCAGTATGACCTCTGTGTCTAATAGAGGAAACCTTTAATTCTGATACTCAATGCTGGATAATCGTACTAGCAAACACCAAACTTACCTGTGTAGGTTAGGAATATCTTTAGGCCTTAAACTGAAAATTTCTTCCTCTGGCAGCTCTTCTTGATAGTCTCTTTTAATAAGTATCAGGCATTCCTCTCTGAGAATCCTTCTTTGTAGCCTCCAGTCTTACTTATTTTGGGAGGCTAACATAAAGTGTATACCATAAAATATTATTATTATTATTATTATTATTATTATTATTATTATTATTATTTAAAATGCCCAGGAATGGCTGTATTTTGGTTTTCATTGTCTTTGCTAAGTGTTTAAGATGAAGAAGTCAAACTGACTTTTGTTTCTATCTATTGTTAACAGTCAGCTGAGCTTTCATGGGAGTCATTCCTGGGGAAACTTGAGAGCACTTTCTCAGTTCTTCTAGAGCCATTTGCGCTAGGTGGGTCCAGGTCTTGCTTGACCATGTGGCTTCCCTGGGAAGCATCAGGGATTTCTCCCTTCTCTGATGACTCTCCTCTTCATAGCAAATGCACTGATTGGCTTTCTGTTCTCCAGTGGTCTCATTAATCTCCCTGATGGGGAGTTTATGTGGCCCAGAGTTGCAAAACTCTTTAGTGAAGTCCCCTGTTCCCTGGATTCAGACTGACTCAGAGGGCAAGAGACAAATATTGTTTTTTTTTGGCCCTTTTCATTTAAATTTAATTTTAAATCCTAATCTTAAACATCCATCAAATAAATTTTAACATCCTTATATTAAGAGCACTGGGCTTTAATATCTATAACTTTATAATTATTTATCTTTTTATTAATTGGGATCTGTATTATTCTGTCTGTCTTGTAGGTGATAACTTACTCTCTGAAATTAACCCATGTTTTGTTCTTAAAGCAACACTTCTGTAAAACACTAACAGAGAATCTAGATCACATATAAGGAAATTACAAAATAAAATTTTATAACAAGAGTGAAAATACTTAGTTCGTGTAATAGCTACACTGAATTTTTTGACTGAGTAATACATTATATCCCCTGTTTGAGATCCTAGTTATTTTGACATAAAAAAAGAACTTTTAACATAACTTTAAAGAAATAAAATCTGACCTACTGCTTTTGTAGTCATTCTCACATGTAGTAAGATGGGACACACAGCCTTATCTCAGGTAAGGCAGGGCTCTTTATAAATATTAAGTGTTTTAGTTCTAAAACTGATCTTTATTTTTTAAATATTATTTTACTAAGTTTACATAAATTGTTTGAGGTCACATGAACATTAGCTAACAACATATAATATCACTTTTAAAACATGAATTAAAGAAATGCTGAAAGTTTTTAACCTTTACATAGATTAGGCTCCAATTAACATGAAATACATTTAAATTGTTCCCCAATGTAAAAAGTAACATAAAACTTTGCATATTTTATTGGTAACAGGTGAATAAATCCCCAAAACATTTTTTACCGTACAACTTCAGAACACTAGCTTGATATAATCCTCTTTTAAAATTTTTACCTTAAAGACTTGCATACCTGATATGAGCACATTAGTAGCATCACAATTACATTGATGTTTCTACATTAACCAAGTTTAGCTTTTAAAGAAATGGCAATACACTGCTCTAAAATAACAGTTCTAATTTAATCAGTTGTTTAATTTCTATGGTTGCTTGCTCTAGAAAAAATAAAACTTAATAAACACAATGCTATGGGTAAACTTATGTTTTAAGAAATTTTTGTCTCTTTAACACATGATTGATTTTTACTATCCTTTACAGACTTTAGTCAAACTTATACAGACGTTAGGAAGTCAATCAGATATCTAACAAAAGTACTCATGAATGAGTAATGCCATATCAAATTTACTTTACTTATTTATCAAAATATTAGACAAATGTACTGAAGAGTGTAAACCATTTTTATGTTGAAGGAAAAGTCCTAGAACCAAGGCATATTAGACATTTTGTAGATATTAACATTTTATTAGATTTTTGAATACCTAGAAAAACTTGAAAGCTTAAATTTAAAAACATTTATTTTTATCTGTTTATCCAATTTAATTGAACCATTTAAATCACGTGAATTAAAGACCTTTGGATCCACTTTTTAAAATTTGTTTATATGAGCGCTTTTTTTATGAGTGCTCCTTATATATGTTAATTTGTGTATCATATATATGATATACGGACATATGTATATATAGACATACAACACATAACAAAATTGAGCACACGTAATAATAGTAAAGGCCTTTTAGCTTTTCGCAGGTGAAATCTCCATTGCAATGTTTCAAAAATTCCAAAGTTGGTCAAAGATAGTACTGATCAGAAAAACATTAACCTAGGTCTGTATGATCAAAATCATGAGCTCAAAAAAAATAAATAAAGTATCTAAGGAAAAAAATAAGAGTCCTAGAAAAAATGACTGGTCAGTAATTAGTAAATACCATACAATTTACCTTTTTTTTCTTAGGCCTCAGATCAGTCTCCTAATAATCTTGCAGGCTTCTTTCATTTGCCTTTCAAAATAAATCATGGCTGAGGTCTGGAAGGAGGAAGAAAAAACTGCTATTCTGAGAAGACACCTCAGGCCTAAGGCATTTTAACCATAATTTTCAGGTTCGGATGTTGAAAATTATGGTACAAGTTTAAGATACAATTCACAAAATTTTATATCTTTACATCTTGTTTTGTCAACAGATATCATACTATGATTTACAATACTTGTCCAGATTAATGCTCTGGTGCACAAAGTGACATTTTCCCAGGCTACCCAATTCAAAATTGGTGAAAAAAAAAGACTGAGTGATTGGGAAGTTACTTGCCAACTTGGAAGTAGAGTTCTTTAGTTTTCCATCCTTAGTATTTAAGTTCTCTGGCATGAATTATCTGAAATCATAAACTAAACAATTACCTAAACCCGACTTTTAACTGCTAGATTGTGCAATGCTTCAAAAACCCATTCAGATACCAGATTGTTACAATAAAACATCATCATTTAGACACACATTCAGCTAAGATCATTCCCCAAAAACAATTTATAATATCAACACATTATTGCACGTGTCTTAAAGGGCCAGAAACAAAGACACAAGACAGACAGAAAGGAGGTCCAGACTGTGGCTGTCAGACAGAACCCTTTAAACCAGAGCAGATAAGAGAAAAATCTCCTACACCAGTGGCACCATAGATGTCAACAGGGGGGGACCAGATGTTTTAAAAGAGGGGCAACCTGAAATGTACAATCAAGGGTCTCCATGGTGACTTTAATGCATTTAGTGTCCTCTTTTTCTTTTTCTCTTTTTTAGAAGACAGAGGTGGCATAATCCTTACAGTGCAGGGAAGAAAGGAGGGAATTCCGTGAAGCAACAGGGCTTCGGCAGCTGCTGGGAGTCCCTCAGTCCCTCCTTTTACTTACAGGATCAGCTACTCTGGTTTGGATCCACCCCAAGCATGCTACATTTACTTTACTAACATTTAAGTAGTCAGTTCTAAAAAAGTTCCGGGACTAAGCAGGGGGGGGGGGGATGTAGCAAAATTTGTAACTTAAAGTTCGGCTCCTGACCTTGAAGTCAATTAATGCCAATTTAATAATGAGGACAAGGTTTTTAGAAAAAGAAAAGGGGGGGGTTATTGCTTTGGTAACAAAGGAAAATAACAGGGGACTCTGCCCAAATGTTGTGACTCTCTGGATCTGGAGGGACAAGGGGTTTTAATGGAGATTCACTTTTTAACCTGGGAGATACTCAGTTCTCAGGTCCACAGCAGGCATTGTCCTCTTCAGTGGGTGTGCTCCAGGCACCCAGCTAGGGGCTTCTCTCATTCTGCTTAACAAAGGGGGGTAAAGTTCATCGCAGTTCCTTAAAACACAGTCCAAAGGGATGTCAGTTTTACTTGCTTTGTTACCCATTTTCACGTCCAATATAGTTAAGATTTTGACACAGAAATCACAGAACAAAACAAACAAGAAAAACATAGAACACAGAACAAAACACAAAAAACAGAAACCCGGACTCGAAACAGAAAAACAGAGGAGCAATGCAACGTCTTGCTAAAGCTCCAAAGTAGGACCGCGTGCATGCCAGTCAGCACCTCTCTACCATTCCAGAGGAATTCCCTACAGAACAGAACAGAAGACAGAATGATTCTCATTACTGTCCCGAAAAGGAGTATATGTGAGCCTCCCCAGGACACCTCTATGTCATCAGAACAGATCTTCCTTTAACGGATATCCGATGTTATAAAGGCAGCACTTAATTATTGAGGCCTCCTCCACCAGGTGCTTGCTAATAGTTTTAGTGAGGTGGTTCACTGCAGTGCACCTGGGACCGAACGCTCACTCAAAGGCCTTGGAACATCTCAAGATGTGCACCCCCTAGAGTGGCTCTCCAGCCCGGAGCCCTGGAGGGAAGGCCAGATTCAGAATTTCCAGCAGTCTGGTCTTGTGATCTGGTCGGCAGGGTCATCTTGCTGGGAAACTCAAAAAGGTTAGATGAGAAAGCAAAAAAAGAACACTGACTCCAACTAAAATCAAATTGAGGCAAGCTTATTATGTCAACCAGCTGGGCTGCCTCTCTCTCCCAAAACGGCAGGAACAAAACAGCAACCCCGCCTTTCCTATAGCCCAGCAAGTTACACAAAAGGGGGGTTACAGAAAACAGAACTTTGACAAGCATGACACAAATGGTAGTTTATTTATTTATTTTTGCTGGTCCCAATATCAGAAATTATGAGGACAATTAGAGCCTCAGAGAGGGTCGTTGTCTGGCCAGGGAAGGGCAAAATTTATGGTGTGTCACTAAAGTTTCAGCGAAGCCTGGATGGTGCACTTTCTTGCAGACCCTGACCCACCACACTTGACAGAATTCCCTCCAGCACGGTGTACCAGTTGAACTGTTGTATTTCAAGAAGCAAATACCAAACTCCCAGTGCAGCAGCAAGAAACACCACAAAAAGTGGAGGATGACCAATTGGCTTCACATTCCACATGGGGAGACACTAAGCCCCAGTCGCCACAGTTAACCTACAAAGAGAGACTTCAGCACTGCTGCCTCGTGTACATTGGAAAATAAGAAACTATGTCCTCAAGGTCTCAGAGACGCACACCCAGCTTTGAGGGTGTCACTGCAAAGGAAACTTAACTCCTGACAACAACATATATTTCAAGTGCACAACCTCAGTGGCAGTTTCTCAAAAAGTGTTAGGCTGGCAGAGCTCCATGTTTGTGGAGTGTGTACCCTGTCCTTACTTTTAGAAACTCCTATACCACCTCCAATTTTGTGCACTCATGAGCATTTTCCATTCCAGAAATGTAATCACAGATTTTTTAACTCTTCTTCTCTAAATGTGTCTAACTTGGGGCGAAGGTAATGTCAAGGCATTGTTCTGGATGAGAGTGGGAAGATTTTTTGTAGCACATATTTGCATACATATTAGATTAATTTTCCTATTTTCCATTCGAATTTCTGAATACCTGACACTAACCCATATTCTACTAGACTCTGACTACTAATCCTAATATGATAGAGAAAAATAACCAAAACAGTATATAAATACACGCAGTTCAGAGTTGAAATTGACTTTTGCATGAGAAAGGGTAGGTGTTATAAATCTAGTCAATTTTTAATTGAAATAGTTCTCCATGTGTTTTTAAAGTTAACAAATATGTGAATTACTGTCTCCCTTTCTCTGGAGCTTATTCAGCACATGTATTTTTATATGCACAAATAGAATCCTACGGGGATCACACGTACATTCTTGTGAGTTACATGACTTGGCAGATACAAAGTGTGAGAAGACATCACTCTTCCAAAATGGTGTTGGAACTGAAAATTCAACCTATGGGTGAGCTTCCCAGTAGAACAACACTATACATAAACCCATGTTCAGTCAAAAGAATATTTTTGGATCTTTATGATATATATTTCATGATGAATTTTGATCGCATATATTTTGCTAGTTTTTAATATCTGGTTATGTGTGTGTGTGTGTTGTGTGTGTGTGTGTGTGTGTGTGTGTGTGTGTGTGTGTGTGTCTGTATATATATATATACACACTCTACAGATTTATCAAAATATGTAATATATGTGTCTTCTTATACACTCCCTAAATTCATTCATATTCATATGTGTGGATTTATAATCAAAATTTCACAAGATTATTCTCACAAATATTCATCTACCTGAACTACATATTTCTTTCCTAATACTGACAACTAACTTCAGTGAATGGTGCATACAAATCCTAATATTTCTACAGTAACTGATCCAGTATAACATCAATGCAAGTAGATTCCTATGGGACATGATGTGCATTTTGATGTTCATTTTTATTCAACACTGGTACATTACTATTTCTTCAGTTTATGCACATCATAGGATATGTATTTCATCCACAAGTTCACAAATTCATAGGCATTTTTTTTACTTACAATCACTTCCTACTTCAGAACACATGTATTTCTCCATGTTTCTTCACTGGTCTTTTAATGAGGCTTCTTTCCAAAGTCATTATTTTCGTTTTCCATAATCATTTTTGAACCAAAACTCACACACCCTTCATGATAAACCATAACACTAATATTTCCATTAGTTGTATAACTGGTTGGAATGAATGATTGTATATCAATATATGATTTCATATATAATTTCAGATAATAATTCAATCCATTATTTAAAGTAGATCCAGTTATATTATTTATTCACAGTATGGACTATTCATGCATTATCTCTGTATTCATAAACAAAGGTTACACCTCTTTGTACCCCCAAGACTAATTTATACGTCTTCCAATTATTCCTAAAAAAAATGGTGGAAGAAATACTCATGTCACCTGATCTACATATACATTTATCACAGTAATATTCTGGACAAAAAAAGCGAAGATAACACTTAAGATTCTACCAAAGCCTAAATGGAAACTGAGCAAGGACAACTAAAATCATCATATTGCCTAATGCTTTCAAATGTCAATCCAATTCGTAATTACATATTTGTTTCTTTCTAAGATTATATATTCAACCTCAACCATATTGAAAATATCTAATCTTATCACTCACTTTATACTTTGCCTGATTTCCTAATGTCTCTGTTGATATCTGCTTTCTGACATATTTTCCCCTGTTCATCATTGTGACTGACTCTTCACATGTGCTCACGTTTACATTCACTCTCAACCCGAAACCCTGTTGCTAAAGAACTTTTGGTCCAAATCCTATACTCACTCGTCTTTCTAAACCTACCGACTATCTTCTTAATCCTACTGACTATGCCTTTTTGACTGGATGTTCTCTTCGACATTCAATCATCCAAGGTACAAGGTCCTATGCCATTGTATATCGATTTATCTGAGACATCTGTGCAGAACATAATTGAATGCTAAGTATCCCAATCAACGGCCCAATGCCCTCTGGGCTTCAAATCTTACCTAGATTTCTGTTTTCATACTTATATTTCACCTATATATTCTTGTGAATATCGCAGGTTCCCAATACCATTATGCATCCCGCAGAATGATTCATAACCCAAATTGCACCAGGTATTAAACCTAACCATACACAGTTCCCTCAATCTAACTTTATAGAAGAGCAGGGCCAGAGCTGGTCTTACAATACAGAATGTAGGGGATCTTCCACCTGCTGAAAACCTCAAAGGTCCATGCAGAAATGATCCCTGGAGAAGATATAGGCAGCTATGAAGGACCTGAGAGAGCAAAAGTCATCTTCTATGGCAAACAACCTTGTCAGGACGAAGGGACGTGTTTGAATCAGCCTCTCTTTTCTTAATGTGGCGAAGATGGACCAAACCAGACCTAGGTGGAATCATTCTTTAGATCCATCATGTGCTTAGAATCTAAATCACAGCCACAAACAAGGCCAAGAGGCTAATTCAGCCACACCCCTTTCGAAAGCAATAAAGCAAAGAGCCACAGGTGATGCCCATTCATTTCCATTTCAAAACTATATTCTTCAGGCTTCACAAAGGGGTGGCCAGAAGCAAAATCCTTCCAGATATTCAGTGCAAGAGAACAGTACTTAAACAAAAAGTCCAACGCAGGGTCTCTCAACTGAGAGTTTCCTGGTCACACTGATATCTGAGTTTTCTGAGATGCTCGCCATTCTCTTCAGCTCTCCAGTACTTGGCCATGTCAGAGAGCTTGGAGGTGGTACATATCTTGTACACAAAACCGTGAGCCTATTCTGCAGAGTGGCCAGAATTTAGGAAGAAACCAGCAACTTAGGAAAATAGCAGGGGTTTCTCATTGATAAGACAAGCTGCAGTTCATTCATATATTGGGCAGGATGAATTTTGGGAAGATTTATACTAGACAGGACACATCCATTAATGCATTTTCTTTTCTAATGTGTACAACACCAGACACAGTGGGATACACAGACAAAGAAACACTCGCCTTGTCAAACGACTTACTAGAACAGTCCACTCAAAACCAAAAAAAAAAAAAAAAAAACAAAAAACGCCTTTTCTACCTATTCTCAGAACATGATACAGAACCACAAACCCAAACCCACTCCCACAAAGGCACCTTCTTTCCCCAAGTAGGTCTGTGACAAGCCGGAGTGTCCTCTGACTGGTGAGCCATACAATGTTTCCCCGAATTGGCCTGTCTTGTCTCAGATCTGGTCTCCTTGTCCAACTCTGTGAAGTTGAGAGGAGCCAGCGGTGAGCCACTACCTGTTTTCTCAGAAAAGGTCCCTCTTCAGAGCTCTACTGGCATTTGGCCATCCTCACATCAGTAGGTACCAAGAAAGGCTGACTTTGTCCTTGGAAAATCCAAACAAGTGAGCCCACTGGGACTGGGACTGGGACTGGGACTGCCACTGGGTGGCTTCTTGGATACCAAGTTCAGAGAGTTCCATCACCAAGGAAATGAGGTATGTCACTTTCTTTGGAACTGAATGAGGTGACTGCCTTGGCAACCACTTTGTCCTAACAGTTGCTTCCAAGAGTCCCAAGAGATGGAGCCAGCCGCTCCTTCTTGTGACACTTTCACAAGTTAGAATGGAATATAAACGATAGCCAAACGGGAACAGCTCTCCACACAGGCCTGTTTTGGTCAGTCTTCTCTACAATAAGAAGAGAGAGGCTGATTCAGACACGTCCCTTCGTTCTAACTAGGTTTTTTTTTGCCATGGAAGATGACTTTTGCTCACTCAGGTCCTTCATACATGCCTACAACTTGTGCAAGTATCATTTCTGCATGGACCTTTGAGGTTCTCAGCAGGTGGACGGTCCCCTACTTTCCTGTATTGTAAGAACAACTCTGTTCCTGCTCTTTTGTGAAATGAGTTTGAGGGAACAGTGTATGTTTATGGTTAATAACAGGTTCGATTTGGGTTAGGAATCATTCTGTGCGATGAATAATAGTGTTGGAAACCTGTGATATTTACAAGAATATAGAGTTGAAATATAAGTATGAAAACAGAAATCTAGGTATGATTTGAAGCCCAGAAGGGCATTGAGCCCTTGATTGGGATACTTAGCTACGAATTATGTTCTGCAAATATGTCTCATATAATTCGATATACAATGACATAGGACCTTGTACCTTGGATGATTGAATGTAGAAGAGAACATCCAGTCAAAAAGGGATAGTTGCTAGGATCATGAAGCTAGTCGGTAGGTTTAGGTGGAAGAGTGAGTATATGATTTGCACCAAAAGTTCTTTAGCAATAGGGTTTCGGTTAGAGACTGAATTTAAATGTCAGCACATATGAAGAGTCAGTCACTAGGATGAGCTGGGGAAAATATGCAGAAAAGCAGATATCAATAGAGACATTACAAAATTAGGCAAAGTATAAAGTGACTGATAGGATTAGACATGTTCAACAGTGTTGAGTTTCAATATATAATCTTAGGAAGAAACAAATATGTAGTCACCAATAGGATTGGCATTTGAGAGCATTACGCAACCTGGACATGGATGTTTTTAGTAATCCGTGTTCACTTTCCATTTAGGCCTTGGTACAATCATAAGTATGGCCATTAAATTTTTTGTCCAGAATATTACTGGGATAAAATGTATATGTAGATCAGGTGACATGAGTATTTGTTCCACCATTTCTGGGAGCAAAATATTAAAGACGTAAAATTAGTATTGGGGTTACAAAGAGGTGCACCCTGTGTCTATGAATATAGAGATAAAGCATGAATAGACCATACTGTGAATAAATAATATAACTTGTTCCAATTTTAAATAATGGATTTAACTGATATCTGAAAAATTACAGGAAATCTTATAATGATATACAATCATTCATTCCAACCAATTATACATCTAATTGTAATATTAGTGTTTTGGTTTATCATGAAGAGTGTGTGAGTTTTGCTTCAAAAGTGATTATGGAAATCGAAAATAATGTGTTTGGAAAGAAGTCTCATAAAAAGACCAGTCAGGAAACCTGGAGGAATACATATGTTGTGAAGCAGGAAGTGATTGAAAGTAAAACAAATGCCTATAGGTTTGCTAATTTGTGGATGAAATATATATCCAATGATGTGCATAAACTCATGAAATAGTAATGTACCAGTGTTGAGTAAAAATGAACGTCAAAATACACATCATGTCCCATAGGAATCTACTTGCATTGATATTAAACTGGGTCAGTTACTGTAGAAATATTAGGATTCGCGTGCATCATTCACCAAAGTTAGTATTCTTTTTTTTTAATTTTTATTTATGGTTGTTAAAAACATTACATAGTTCTTGATATATCATATATCGCATTTTGATTCAAGTGGGTTATGAACTCCCATTTTTACCCCGTATACAGATTGCAGAATCACATCAGTTACACATCCATTGATTCACATATAGCCATACTAGTGTCTGTTCTATTCTGCTGCCTTTCCTATCCTCTACTATCACCCCTCCCGTCCCCTCTCCTCCCCTCTTCTCTCTCTACCCACTCTACAGTAATAAATTTCTCCCCCTTGTATTATTTTTCCCTTTTCCCGCACTTCCTTTTGTATAAAATTTTGTATAACCCTGAGGCTCTCCTCCCATTTCCATGCAATTTCCCTTCTCTCTCCCTTTCCCTTCCACCTCTCATCCCTGTTTAGTGTTAATCTTCTTCTCATGCTCTTCGTCACTACTCTGTTCTTAGTTACTCTCCTTATATCAAAGAAGACATTTGGCATTTGTTTTTTAGGGATTGGCTAGGTTCACTTAGCATAATCTGCTCTAATGCCATCCATTTCCCTGCAAATTCTAAGATTTTGTCATTTTTAAATGCAGAGTAATACTCCATTGTGTATAAATGCCACATTATTTTTATTCATTCTTCCATTGAAGGGCATATAGCTTGGTTCCACAGTCTTGCTATTGTGAATTGTGCTGCTCTGAACATCGATGTAGCAGTGTCCCTGTAGCATGCTCTTTTTAGGTCTTTAGGTTTTAGACCGAGAAGGGGAATATCTGGGTCAAATGGTGGTTCCATTGCCAGCTTTCCAAGAAATCTCCATACTGCTTTCCCATTTGGCTGCACCAGTTTGCAGTCCCACCAGCAATGTACAAGTTTACCTGTTTCCCCATTTCCTCGACAGCACTTGTTGTTGTTTGACTTCATAATGGCTGCCAATCTTACTGGAGTGAGATGGTATCTTAGGGTGGTTTTGATTCACATTTCTCTGACTGCTGGAGATGGTGAGCATTTTTTTATGTACTTGTTGATTGATTGTATGTCCTCCTCTGAGCAGTGTCTGTTCAGGTCCTTGGCCCATTTGTTGATTGTGTTATTTGTTATCTTATTGACTAATTTTTTGAGTTCTTTGTATACTCTGGATATTAGGGCTCTATCTGAAGTGTGAGGAGTAAAGATTTGTTCTTAGGATGTAGGCTCCCTATTTACCTCTCTTATTGTTTCTTTTGCTGAGAAAAAACTTTTTAGTTTGAGTAAGTCCCATTTGTTGATTCTAGCTATTAACTCTTGTGCTATGGGTGTCCTATTGAGGAATTTGGAGCCCGACCCCACAGTATGTAGATCATAGCCAACTTTTTCTTCTATCAGGCGCCGTGTCTCTGATTTGTTATCAAGCTCCTTTATCTATTTTGAGTTAACTTTTGTGCATGGCGAGAGAAAGGGATTCAGTTTCATTTTGTTGCATATGGATTTCCAGCTTTCCCAGCACCAATTATTGAAGATGCTATCCTTCATCCATTGCATGCTTTTAGCCCCTTTATCAAATATGAGATAGTTGAAGTTTTGTGGATTGGTTTCTGTGTCCTCTAATCTGTACCATTGTTCCACCCGCCTGTTTTGGTACCAGTATTATGCTATTTTTGTTACTATTGCTCTGCAGTATACTTTGAAGTCTGATATCGCTATATCGCCTGATTCACACTTCCTGCTTATCATTGTTTTTGCTATTCTTGGTCTTTTATTTTTCCATATGAATTTCATGATTGCTTTCTCTATTTCTACAAGAAATGCCATTAGGATTTTGATTGGCATTGCATTAAACCTATAGAGAACTTTTCGTAATATCGCCATTTTGATAATGTTAGTTCTGCCTATATATGAACAGGGTACATTTTTACATCTTTTAAGATCTTCCTCTATTATTCTCTTTAGGGTTCTGTAGTTTTCATTTTATGAGACTTGCACCTCTTTTGTTAGGCTGATTCCCAATTATTTTTTTTAGGATATTGTGAATGTAGTGGTTGTCCTCATTTCCGTTTCAGAGGATTTTTTGCTGATATACAGGAATGCCTTTGATTTATGCGTGTTGATTTTATATCCTGCCACTTTGCTGAATTCATTCATTAGCTCTATTAGTTTCTTTGTAGACCCTTTTGGGTCTGCTAGGTATAGAATCATGTCATCTCTAATAGTGATAATTTAAGTTCTTCTTTTCCTGTTTTTATGGCTTTAATTTTTTTTGTCTGTCTAATTGCTCTCGCCAGTGTTTCACGAACTATGTTGAACAGAAGTGGTGAAAGAGGGCATCCCTTTCTTGTTCCAGATTTTAGGGGGAATGCCTTCAATTATTCTCCATTCAGAATGATGCTAGCCTGAGGCTTAGCAGAGATTGCTTTTACAATATTGAGGTATGTTCCTGTTATCCCTAGTTTTTCTAGAGTTTTGAACATAAAGGTATGCTGTTCTTTGTCGAATGCTTTCTCTGCATCTATCGAGATGATCATATGGTTCTTATTTTTAAGTCTATTGATGTGATGAATAACATTTATTGATTTCCCTATATTGATCCAGCCTTGCATCCCACGGATGAGTCCTACTTGATCATGTACACAATTTTTTTGATATGCTTTTGTATCTGATTTGCTAGAATTTAATTGAGGATTTTTGCCTCTAGGTTCATTAGAGATATTGGTCTGTAGTTTTCTTTCTTTTAAGTGTCTTTTTCTGGTGTAGGAATCAGGGTGATGGTGGCCTCATAGAATGAATTTGGAAGTTCTCCTTCTTTTTCAATTTCCTGAAATAGCTTGAAAAGCATTGGTATTAGTTTCTCTTTAAAGTTTTTGTAAAACTGCTGTATACCCATCGGGTCCTGGGCTTTTCTTACTTGGTAGTGTTTTGATGGTTTCTTCTATTTCCTCAATTGATATTGGTCTGTTTAGGTTGTCTATAACCTCCTGACTCAATCTGGGTACATCAAATGACTTAAGAAATTTATCGACGCCTTCACTCTCTTCTATTTTATTGGAGTATAAAGATTCAAAACATTTTCTTATTATCTTCTGTATTTCTGAAATATCTCTTGTGATATTGTCTCTTTCATCCCGTATTCTAGTAATTTGAGTTCTCTCTCTTTTTTTCTTCATTACCATGGCTAAGGTTCTGTCGGTTTTATTTATTTTTTCAAAGAACCAAATGGGTTGACGTGTCCGCCGCGCTGGCAGGCCGCTGGGCCTGTTTCTGCATTCGGTTGCAGGTCTGCCTACCTTGCGGGAGTGGGTGGTGGCTCTGCTTTGCCCCTTCTCCAATTGGGGTGTCGTGACTATCATGCGGGCACGTCGCTGGGCCTGTTCTGGGCGCAGGCAATGCTACTTTTTAATGTCTGTGTGTGTGTGTGTGTGTGTGTGCATATATATGTGTGTGTGTATATATATATATATATATGTATATATATATATATATATATATATATATTCACTCTCCAAATTTTTCAAAATATGAAATATATTTGTCTTATTATAAACTCCCTAATTCATTCATATTCATGTATGTGGATTTATAATCAACTTTTCAAAGATTATTCTCAGAAATATTCATCCACCTGAAATACATATTTGTTTCCTAGTACTGAAAGCTAACTCTGGGTGATCATATGATGGTGGCGAAGGAAGTGCATCACCCCCATGTACCGCGTCACTGTGCGGGAGAATGACGAGTTAGAACTGCTAAAACCTATCTTTTTAGGAATTTCCAGCAAAATTGGGGTGCTCCAAAGTCTAGTTGAAGTATTTCTATCTCATGAGGATCAGCTATGGGGGCTCCAACGCGAGTGATTTGCCCGCACCGAGGGTCATGCTGCTTATTCAGCAAATCGCTCTGCGGCTAGAGTATGCGGCACGCGCTGGGAAATGACGAGATAGCAATGCAAATATACAGCAGTGTGGATTTTGTGGGCTCCTGCCACCTGTGCAATCACTGTGCTCAGTGCTGAATTCTGGGTTTGAGACGGGGGAAGGAAGCGGTCCAATTCTGTTCTCCACACCGGTCAGACCACAGAGGAAGCCAGTGGCCACAATCTTGGAGAGCTGACGTCACCATCCCTGTGTTCCACTGATCGCCACTCATTCAGCTATAGACTAGGTAATTTCAGGCTGCCATTTGCCTGTGTCTTGCAGACAAATTACTCAGGCTCAGTGCTAAAGAAACCGCAGAAACTGCTTCATGGAGCCTGCTCCTATCAGAACATACACCAAGCCAACAGCGGCCGAATTTCAGCTCCTGGAACTGATCTGGCCCAGGGCTAAAGAACTCACGGAAACTGTTTCTCGGTCCGGGTCTTGCTGAATACTGTGGAGTTTAATACCAACCGAGCCTTCATAGGCAGTGGCAGCAAGTTTGAGACGGGGCTTGTGAGGGCCGGTCAAGACTCACCCGTTTCTTTTGTCACCCGGCAAAGGGAACGAATGCTGCCATTCACATGGTGTATCAACATGGCAGAGATCTGATGTCATCAGAAAGCGGCGGAGGAGATAACTTCATTGATACCAGCGGTGACAGAAACAGTTGGTCTTCTGGTAAAGAAAGTGAGTCACAAACACCTGAGTATCTCTCACTTTGTCATCAAGCCAGAGGGGCAGAGCAGAGCTGCTGCCCATGCCCGGAACGGACCCAGCGACCCACTGTCATGGTAGTCACGTCACCCCAATTGGAGTAGGGGCAGAGCAGAGTTGCCGCCCGTGCCCGGAACAGGCCCAGCGACCTGCAGGCATGGTAGTCACATCACCCCAATTGGAGTAGGGGCAGAGCAGAGCTGCCACCCGGGCCCAGATCAGGCCCAGCCACCTGCTGGCGTGGTAGTCACGTCACATAAATTGTAGTAGGGGCCAAGCTGGCCGCCGCCCGCGCCCGCAATGTAAGCAGACATGTGACTGACTTGCGGAACATGCCCAGCGGCCTGCCACCGTGGTAGACACAACACCCCAATTGGAGTAGTGGCAGAGAAGAGCCTTCTCCCAAGCCCAGTAAAAGCACAGCGGCCCACCAGCGTGGTAGTCACGTCAACACAATTGGAGTAGGCGTAGAGCAGAGCCTTTGCCTGCGCCCAGAACAGGCCCAGCGACGTGCCGGCATGATAGTCACGACACCCCAATTGGAGAAGGGGCAAAGCAGAGCCACCACCCACTCCCGCAAGGTAGGCAGACCTGCAACCGAATGCAGAAACAGGCCCAGCGGCCTGCCAGCGCGGTGGACACGTCAACCCATTTGGTTCTTTGAAAAAATAAATAAAACCGACAGAACCTTAGCCATGGTAATGAAGAAAAAAAGAGAGAGAACTCAAATTACTAGCATACGGGATGAAAGAGACAATATCACAAGAGATATTTCAGAAATACAGAAGATAATAAGAAAATGTTTTGAATCTTTATACTCCAATAAAATAGAAGAGAGTGAAGGCGTCGATAAATTTCTTAAGTCATTTGATGTACCCAGATTGAGTCAGGAGGTTATAGACAACCTAAACAGACCAATATCAATTGAGGAAATAGAAGAAACCATCAAAACACTACCAAGTAAGAAAAGCCCAGGACCCGATGGGTATACAGCAGTTTTACAAAAACTTTAAAGAGAAACTAATACCAATGCTTTTCAAGCTATTTCAGGAAATTGAAAAAGAAGGAGAACTTCCAAATTCATTCTATGAGGCCACCATCACCCTGATTCCTACACCAGAAAAAGACACTTAAAAGAAAGAAAACTACAGACCAATATCTCTAATGAACCTAGAGGCAAAAATCCTCAATTAAATTCTAGCAAATCAGATACAAAAGCATATCAAAAAAATTGTGTACATGATCAAGTAGGACTCATCCGTGGGATGCAAGGCTGGATCAATATAGGGAAATCAATAAATGTTATTCATCACATCAATAGACTTAAAAATAAGAACCATATGATCATCTCGATAGATGCAGAGAAAGCATTCGACAAAGAACAGCATACCTTTATGCTCAAAACTCTAGAAAAACTAGGGATAACAGGAACATACCTCAATATTGTAAAAGCAATCTCTGCTAAGCCTCAGGCTAGCATCATTCTGAATGGAGAATAATTGAAGGCATTCCCCCTAAAATCTGGAACAAGAAAGGGATGCCCTCTTTCACCACTTCTGTTCAACATAGTTCGTGAAACACTGGCGAGAGCAATTAGACAGACAAAAAAAATTAAAGCCATAAAAACAGGAAAAGAAGAACTTAAATTATCACTATTAGAGATGACATGATTCTATACCTAGCAGACCCAAAAGGGTCTACAAAGAAACTAATAGAGCTAATGAATGAATTCAGCAAAGTGGCAGGATATAAAATCAACACGCATAAATCAAAGGCATTCCTGTATATCAGCAAAAAATCCTCTGAAACGGAAATGAGGACAACCACTACATTCACAATATCCTAAAAAAAATAATTGGGAATCAGCCTAACAAAAGAGGTGCAAGTCTCATAAAATGAAAACTACAGAACCCTAAAGAGAATAATAGAGGAAGATCTTAAAAGATGTAAAAATGTACCCTGTTCATATATAGGCAGAACTAACATTATCAAAATGGCGATATTACGAAAAGTTCTCTATAGGTTTAATGCAATGCCAATCAAAATCCTAATGGCATTTCTTGTAGAAATAGAGAAAGCAATCATGAAATTCATATGGAAAAATAAAAGACCAAGAATAGCAAAAACAATGATAAGCAGGAAGTGTGAATCAGGCGATATAGCGATATCAGACTTCAAAGTATACTGCAGAGCAATAGTAACAAAAATAGCATAATACTGGTACCAAAACAGGCGGGTGGAACAATGGTACAGATTAGAGGACACAGAAACCAATCCACAAAACTTCAACTATCTCATATTTGATAAAGGGGCTAAAAGCATGCAATGGATGAAGGATAGCATCTTCAATAATTGGTGCTGGGAAAGCTGGAAATCCATATGCAACAAAATGAAACTGAATCCCTTTCTCTCGCCATGCACAAAAGTTAACTCAAAATAGATAAAGGAGCTTGATAACAAATCAGAGACACGGCGCCTGATAGAAGAAAAAGTTGGCTATGATCTACATACTGTGGGGTCGGGCTCCAAATTCCTCAATAGGACACCCATAGCACAAGAGTTAATAGCTAGAATCAACAAATGGGACTTACTCAAACTAAAAAGTTTTTTCTCAGCAAAAGAAACAATAAGAGAGGTAAATAGGGAGCCTACATCCTAAGAACAAATCTTTACTCCTCACACTTCAGATAGAGCCCTAATATCCAGAGTATACAAAGAACTCAAAAAATTAGTCAATAAGATAACAAATAACACAATCAACAAATGGGCCAAGGACCTGAACAGACACTGCTCAGAGGAGGACATACAATCAATCAACAAGTACATAAAAAAATGCTCACCATCTCCAGCAGTCAGAGAAATGTGAATCAAAACCACCCTAAGATACCATCTCACTCCAGTAAGATTGGCAGCCATTATGAAGTCAAACAACAACAAGTGCTGTCGAGGAAATGGGGAAACAGGTAAACTTGTACATTGCTGGTGGGACTGCAAACTGGTGCAGCCAAATGGGAAAGCAGTATGGAGATTTCTTGGAAAGCTGGCAATGGAACCACCATTTGACCCAGATATTCCCCTTCTCGGTCTAAAACCTAAAGACCTAAAAAGAGCATGCTACAGGGACACTGCTACATCGATGTTCAGAGCAGCACAATTCACAATAGCAAGACTGTGGAACCAAGCTATATGCCCTTCAATGGAAGAATGAATAAAAATAATGTGGCATTTATACACAATGGAGTATTACTCTGCATTTAAAAATGACAAAATCTTAGAATTTGCAGGGAAATGGATGGCATTAGAGCAGATTATGCTAAGTGAACCTAGCCAATCCCTAAAAAACAAATGCCAAATGTCTTCTTTGATATAAGGAGAGTAACTAAGAACAGAGTAGTGACGAAGAGCATGAGAAGAAGATTAACACTAAACAGGGATGAGAGGTGGAAGGGAAAGGGAGAGAGAAGGGAAATTGCATGGAAATGGGAGGAGAGCCTCAGGGTTATACAAAATTTTATACAAAAGGAAGTGCGGGAAAAGGGAAAAATAATACAAGGGGGAGAAATTTATTACTGTAGAGTGGGTAGAGAGAGAAGAGGGGAGGAGAGGGGACGGGAGGGGTGATAGTAGAGGATAGGAAAGGCAGCAGAATAGAACAGACACTAGTATGGCTATATGTGAATCAATGGATGTGTAACTGATGTGATTCTGCAATCTGTATACGGGGTAAAAATGGGAGTTCATAACCCACTTGAATCAAAATGCGATATATGATATATCAAGAACTATGTAATGTTTTTAACAACCATAAATAAAAATTAAAAAAAAAGAATACTAACTTTGGTGAATGATGCACGCGAATCCTAATATTTCTACAGTAACTGACCCAGTTTAACATCAATGCAAGTAGATTCCTATGGGACATGATGTGTATTTTGACGTTCATTTTTACTCAACACTGGTACATTACTATTTCATGAGTTTATGCACATCATTGGATATATATTTCATCCACAAATTAGCAAACTTATAGGCATTTGTTTTACTTTCAATCACTTCCTGCTTCACAACATATGTATTTCTCCAGGTTTCCTGACTGGTCTTTTTATGAGACGTCTTTCCAAACACATTATTTTCGATTTCCATAATCACTTTTGAAGCAAAATTCACACACTCTTCATGATAAACCAAAACACTAATATTACAATTAGATGTATAATTGGTTGGAATGAATGATTGTATATCAATATAAGATTTCCTGTAATTTTTCAGATATCAGTTAAATCCATTATTTAAAATTGGAACAAGTTATATTATTTATTCACAGTATGGTCTATTCATGCTTTATCTCTATATTCATAGACACAGGATGCACCTCTTTGTAACCCCAATACTAATTTTACGTCTTTAATATATTGCTCCCAGAAATGGTGGAAGAAATACTCATGTCACCTGATCTACATATACATTTTATCCCAGTAATATTCTGGTCAAAAAATTTAATGGCCATACTTATGATTGTACCAAGGCCTAAATGGAAAGTGAACACGGATTACTAAAAACATCCATGTCCAGGTTGCGTAATGCTCTCAAATGCCAATCCTATTGGTGACTACATATTTGTTTCTTCCTAAGATTATATATTGAAACTCAACACTGTTGAACATGTCTAATCCTATCAGTCACTTTATACTTTGCCTAATTTTGTAATGTCTCTATTGATATCTGCTTTTCTGCATATTTTCCCCAGCTCATCCTAGTGACTGACTCTTCATATGTGCTGACATTTAAATTCAGTCTCTAACCGAAACCCTATTGCTAAAGAACTTTTGGTGCAAATCATATACTCACTCTTCCACCTAAACCTACCGACTAGCTTCATGATCCTAGCAACTATCCCTTTTTGACTGGATGTTCTCTTCTACATTCAATCATCCAAGGTACAAGGTCCTATGCCATTGTATATCGAATTATATGAGACATATTTGCAGAACATAATTCGTAGCTAAGTATCCCAATCAAGGGCTCAATGCCCTTCTGGGCTTCAAATCATACCTAGATTTCTGTTTTCATACTTATATTTCACCTCTATATTCTTGTAAATATCACAGGTTTCCAACACTATTATTCATCGCACAGAATGATTCCTATCCCAAATCGAACCTGTTATTAACCATAAACATACACTGTTCCCTCAAACTCATTTCACAAAAGAGCAGGAACAGAGTTGTTCTTACAATACAGGAATGTAGGGGACCGTCCACCTGCTGAGAACCTCAAAGGTCCATGCAGAAATGATACTTGCACAAGTTGTAGGCATGTATGAAGGACCTGAGTGAGCAAAAGTCATCTTCCATGGCAAAAAAAACCTAGTTAGAACGAAGGGACGTGTCTGAATCAGCCTCTCGCTTCTTATTGTAGAGAAGACTGACCAAAACAGGCCTGTGTGGAGAGCTGTTCTCGTTTGGATATCGTTTATATTCCATTCTAACTTGTGAAAGTGTCACAAGAAGGAGCGGCTGGCTCCATCTCTTGGGACTCTTGGAAGCAACTGTTAGGACAAAGTGGTTGCCAAGGCAGTCACCTCATTCAGTTCCAAAGAAAGTGACATACCTCATTTCCTTGGTGATGGAACTCTCTGAACTTGGTATCCAAGAAGCCACCCAGTGGCAGTCCCAGTCCCAGTCCCAGTCCCAGTGGGCTCACTTGTTTGGATTTTCCAAGGACAAAGTCAGCCTTTCTTGGTACCTACTGATGTGAGGATGGCCAAATGCCAGTAGAGCTCTGAAGAGGGACCTTTTCTGAGAAAACAGGTAGTGGCTCACCGCTGGCTCCTCTCAACTTCACAGAGTTGGACAAGGAGACCAGATCTGAGACAAGACAGGCCAATTCGGGGAAACATTGTATGGCTCACCAGTCAGAGGACACTCCGGCTTGTCACAGACCTACTTGGGGAAAGAAGGTGCCTTTGTGGGAGTGGGTTTGGGTTTGTGGTTCTGTCTCATGTTCTGAGAATAGGTAGGAAAGGCGTTTTTTGTTTTTTTTTTTTTTTTTTTTTTTGGTTTTGAGTGGACTGTTCTAGTAAGTCGTTTGACAAGGCGAGTGTTTCTTTGTCTGTGTATCCCACTGTGTCTGGTGTTGTACACATTAGAAAAGAAAATGCATTAATGGATGTGTCCTGTCTAGTATAAATCTTCCCATAATTCATCCTGCCCAATATATGAATGAACTGCAGCTTGTCTTATCAATGGGAAACACCTGCTATCTTCCTAAGTTGCTGTTTTCTTCCTAAATTCTGGCCACTCTGCAGAATAGGCTCATGGTTTTGTGTACAAGATATGTACCACCTCCAAGCTCTCTGACATGGCCATGTACTGGAGAGCTGAAGAGAATGGCGAGCATCTCAGAAAACTCAGATATCAGTGTGACCAGGAAACTCTCAGTTGAGAGACCCTGCTTTGGACTTTTTGTTTAAGTACTGTTCTCTTGCACTGAATATCTGGAAGGATTTTGCTTCCGGCCACCCCTTTGTGAAGCCTGAAGCATATAGTTTTGAAATGGAAATGAATGGGCATCACCTGTGGCTCTTTGCTTTATTGCTTTCGAAAGGGATGTGGCTGAATTAGCCTCTTGGCCTTGTTTGTGGCTGTGATTTAGATTCTAAGCACATGATGGATCTAAAGAATGATTCCATGTGTGCGTTCAAAACCATAATGACAAAAAATCAGTCATTGTGGATGCAGTCTCTTGCCTTCCTGTGTTAGGTTCCTGACCTCCATCAAGTGAAAATATGGATTCTTTGTGGCAAATGAGTTCTTCCAAGCCCTGCAGAGGGGCTTGGGTTTTCGCATGACTCCAAATCACATATAGAATCTATACCTGAAAGTCAGTAGGACTCAAATTGGAGAAACACAGCAGTATTTATGGCAGACTTATTTGATCACTCCTGGTTCACAGGAAGGGTGTCAAGGACACCCTCACTTTAGGCAAATGAGGGGCAAGGGAGCATTTTTTGGACACTGTCTTTGTTTGCACCCCTAATGGAAACCTCCAGCCAGAGGTGACTATATGGAAGAAGATGAGGGACATGTGGAAATGTTTTGGTTTTAATTTTGGTCATTTGTTTGGCGGTTGGAAGAAATGACTGGGTCCACGTGGGCTTGAAATCTGGTGTGATTCCCCTTAGAGACTGAGTTGTGATACTGACCTCAGAGAAGTATTGCCATGAATTTTATTTGGATTTTAGGAGGCCATGCATGAGAGTCGCCCTTGGAAACTGATATCTAGGCCCAGGGTGGCTTTCCACAGAGCCCTGGGAATCTCAGCCAGGATATCACATGATTTTATTCTTAAAGACATGGCAGGCATATTTGAGAGTTGAAACACACATAGGCCACACATTGTAGACTTCAATGGGCCTGGCTTCATGTGACCTTTTGGACACTCTTTCGGAAGCCTTGCCTGTGAGAGTTCTCCAGAGCTTTCATTGAATTGAGCTTCCTCAACATTTAATGGTTACTGAATGAATTGAAACCCACAGTGCCTCCAACTTCATCATTGAAAAATGGCTAGATAAATACCATGAAATTTTTGAAATTCCCATGACCAGGTGGCACTGGAGAACCTTTGGATGTCCTATTGCTGATCATGAGTATACCAGACAGATCCTTGTATGACTGGGTTTCATGAAAATGGTGTAGAACAGAGATTCCAGTATGTTGGACCCTTCTGAGTAGTGGGCCAAGAGCAGTGGTGGACAGGTGTGTGATAAATCTTCAGTGGTACGGCCATGAGGATCTACCATTGTATTCCAAATGGCATGTTACTGACATGGTGCAGCCAGCAGACTCTTATATGTAAAGGCATCTTGTTATATGGAGAGGTTTCAGGGCAATGTTCAGAATCAGGTTGATATGGACAAGGGGGCAATGGGGCAAGCTATGAGGAATAAAAGCATGGTTGGTGCATTCTCTTGCAGACCGTGGCCCACCACACGTGACAGAACTCCCTCCAGCACTGTGTCCCAGTTGAGCTCCTTGTATGTCATGAAGCAAATACTAAACTCCCAGTTCAGTAGCAAAAACATCACAAAAAGTGGACGAGGACCAAATGGCTTCACAGTCAACACGGGGAGACACTTAGTCCCCTGTGGCCACAGTTTACCTTCAAAGAGATAATTCAGCACTGCTGCTCATCTTCATTGGAAAATAAGAAGACATGTCCTCCAGGTCACATAGATGCAGACCCAGCTTTGATGGTCTCACTACAAAGGAAGTCAAATCTCCTGACAACAACATATATTTCAAGTGCGGAAGCTCAGAGGCAGTTTCTCAAAAAGTTTTTAGGCCAGCAGAGCTTCATGTTTGTGGATTGTTTACCCTGTCCCTTACTTTTGGAAACTCCTCTACCACCTCCAAAGTTGTGAATTCCAGAGCATTTCCATTTCAGATATGTATTCACTGATTTTCTAACTCTTTTCCTCTATTTGTGTCTTAATTGGGGCGAAGGTATTGACAAGGCATTGCATTGGATGAGAGTGGAAGGATATTTGTGCAGCACATATTTGCATACACATTAAATTAATTTTCCAATTTTCCTTTCGAAATACTGAATCCCTGACACCAATACCTACCTACTAGAGTCAGACTACTCATCCTAATATAAAGGAGAAAAATAACCCAAACACAATAGAAATACAAGCAGTTCAGAGGAGGCATGTTGTATACTTGGACTTGCCTTTTGCATTATATAAGGTAGGAGTTATAAATTTAGTCAATTTTTAATTGAAATAGTCCTCCATGTTTTTTTAAAGTTAACAGATATGTGTATTCTTCTTCCCCTTTCTCTGTAGCCTATTCACCCATATATATTCATATGCACATATAGAATCCTACCTGGTATCACATGTACATTTTTGTGAGGTGGCTGACTTGGCAGATACAAGTTGTGAGAAGAGTTTACTACTCTTAAACGCTGTTGGAACTGAAAATTTAACCTACAAGCTTCCTAGTAGAACAACATTATACATTAGCTCATGTTCAGTAAAATAAATATTTTGCATCTGTGGATGATATATATTTAATGATGAATTTTGATTGGCATATATATTGCTTCTTTTTAATGTCTGTATGTGTTTTTTTTGTATCTATAAATACACTCTCCAGATTTTTCAAAATATAAAATATATGTGTCTTATATACACTCTCTAAATTTGTTCATGTTCATGTATGTGGATTCATTATCAACTTTTCACAAGATTATTTTCAGACATATTCATCTACCTGAAATATATATTTGTTTACTAGTACTGAAAACTAACTTCAGTGAATGGTGCATACAAATGCTAATAATTCTATAGTAACTAACCCAGTCTAACATCAATGCAAGTAGATTCCTATGGGACATGATATGTAATTTGACGTTTATTTGTATTCAACACTGGTACATTACTTTTTCTTCAGTGTTTGCACAACATAGGATTTACATTTCATCCACAAGTTCACAAATTTATAGGCATTTGTTTCAACTTTAATCACTTCTTGCTTCAGAACACGTGTATTGTCAGGGTGTCTTGACTGGTCTTTAAATGAGAATTCTTTCCAAACATAATATTTTCAATTTTCATAATCACTATTGAAGCAAAACTCACATACTCTCCATGATAAACCAAAACACTAATATTACCATTAGATGTATGTCTGTTTGGAATGAATGATTATATATCAATATAAGATTTCTTATAATTTCTCAGATATCAGTTCAATCCATTATTTAAAGTTGGAACAAGTTATATTATTTATTCACTTATGGTCAATTCATGATTTATCTCTATATTCATAGACACAGGGTACACCTCTTTGTACCCCCAATACTAATATTACGTCTTCAATATATTGCTTCCAGAAATGGTGGTAGAAATACTCATGTGACCTTATCTACATATACATTTTATCACAGTAATATTCTGAACAAAAAATGTAAAGGTCACACTTATGATTGTACCAAAGCCGAAATGGAAAGTGTACATGGATTACTAAAACATCCATGACCAGGTTGCCTAATGCTCTCAAATGTCAATCCTATTGGTGACTACATATTTGTTTCTTCCTAAGATTATATACTGAAACTCAACCCTGTAGAAAATGTCTAATCCTATCACTCATTTTATACTTTGCCTGATTTCATAATGTCTCTATTGATATCTGCTTTTCGACATATATTCCCCAGCTCATTATAGTTACTGACTCTTCATATGTGCTGACATTTACATTCATTCTCTAACCAAATCCCTATTGGGAAAGAACTTTTGGTGCAAATCCTATACTCACTCTTCTTCCTAAACATACCAAATATCTTCCTAATCCTACCTACTATCCCTTTTTGACTGGATGTTCTCTTCTACATTCAATCATCCAAGGTACAAGGTCCTATGCCATTGTATATCAAATTATCTGAGACATATTTGCAGAACATAATTCAAAGCTAAGTATACCAGTCAAGGGCCCAATGGTTTTCTGGGCTTCAAATCATACCTAGATTTCTGTTTTCATACTTTTATTTCACCTCTATATTCTTGTACATATCGTAGGTTCCCAATACCATTATTCATGGCACAGAATGATTTATAACCCAAATCGAACCTGTGATTAACCCGAAACATACACTGTTCCCTCAATCTCATTTTACAGAAGAGCAGGGACAAAGTTGTTCTTACAGTACAGGAAAGTAGGGTACCTTCTACCTGCCGAGAATCTCAAAGGTCCATGCAGAAATGATACCTGGAGAAGTTTTAGGCAGGTATGAAAGACCTGAGAGAGCAAAAGTCATCTTCCATGGCAAACAACCTGGTCAGAATGAAGGAATGTGTCTGAATCAGCCTCTCTCTTCTTATTGTAGAGAAGATGGACCAAACCAGGCCTGGGTGGAGAGTTTTACCCAGGTTCCTATGGTTGATATACCATTCCAACTTGTTAAACTGTCACAGGAAGTAGGGGCAAGCTCCATCTCATGGGACCCTTGGAAGCAACTTTTAGGATAAAGTGGTTGCCAGGGCAGTGACCTCATTCAGTTCCAAAGAAAGTGACATACGTCATTTCCTTGTTGATGCAACTCTCTGAACTTGGTATCCAAGAAGCCAGGCACCCAGAAGGAGTCCCTGTCCCAGTCTCAGGGGGCTCACTTGGTTGGATTTAACATGAATAGAGTCAGTCTTTCTTGGTAACTACTGATGTGAGGAAGCACAAATGCCAGGAGAGCTCTGAAGAGGGACCTTTCCTGAGAAAGATGGTAGTGGCTCACCAATTTTTTCTGACAACTTCAGAGAGCTGGCCAAGGAAACCAGATCTGATAGAAGACAGGCCATTTTGGGGAACATAGTTTAGCCCACCAGTCAGAGGACTCTCTGGATAGTCAAAGACCTACTTGGGGGAAGGAGGTGCCTTTGTGGGCAGTGGGTGTGTGTTTGTTATTTTGTCTCATCTTCTGAGAATAGGTAGGAAAGTCGCTTTGTTTGGTTTGGAGTGGACTGTTTCTAGTAAGTCGTTTGACAAGACTAGTATTCCTATGTCTGTGTATCCCACTGTGTTCGGTTGTTGTAGACATTAGAAAAGATAATGCATTAATGGATGTCTAGTCTAGTATAAATCTTCCCATAATTCATACTAGCCAATTAGTGAATGGACTGCAACTTGTCTTATCCATGGGCAACACCTGCTATCTTCCTAAGTTCCTGTTTTCTTCCTGAATTCTGGCCACTGTCCAGAATTGGCTCATGGTTTTGTTTCCAAGATATGTACCACCTCCAAGCTATGTGACACGGCCATGTACTGGATAGCTGAAGATAATAGCGAGATTCTCAGAAAACTCAGATATAAGTGTGACCAGGAAAGTCTCAGTGTAAAGACCATGTTTTGCACCTTTTCTTACATATTGTTCTGTTGCCCTGAATGTAGGATATCAGTGTGACCAGGAAAGTCTCAGTGGAGAGACCATGATTGGGTCTTTTGCTTAACTATTTTTCTGTTGCAATGAATGTCTGGAAGGTCTTTGCCTCAGGCCACCCCTTTGTGAAGCCTGAAGAATATAGTTTTGAAATGGAAATTAATGGGCATCACCTGTGGCTTTTTGCTTAATTGCTTTGGAAAGGGATGTGCCTGAATTAGCCTCTTGGCCTTGTGTGTGGCTGTGACTTAGATTCTCAGCACCTGATGGATCTAAAAAATGATCCCATGTGTGCATCCCAAACCAAAATAGCCAAAAGATCAGTCATTGTGGATGAAGTCACATGCCTTCCTCTGTTAGGTTCCTGACCTCCATCAAGTGAAAATAGAGATTCTTTGGGTCAAATGAGTTCTTCCAAGCCCTGCAGAGGTGCTTGGGGTTTCGCATGACTCCAAATCACATAAAGAATCTATATCTGAAAGTCAGTAGGCCTCAAATTGGAGAAACAGAGCAGTATTAAAGGCATGCTTATTTGATCATTCCTGTTTCACAGGAAGGGTGTCCTGGACATCCTGACTTTAGGCAAATGAGGGGCAAGCAAGCTTATTTTGGAAACTGTCTTTGGCTGCGCCCCTGATGGAAACCTTCAGCCAGAGGTGATGATGAGTCACTACATGGAAGAAGATTAGTATCATGTGGGAGTGTTTTGGTTATAATTTTGGTCATTTGTGTCTCGGTTGGAAGAAATGACTGGGTCCACCTAGGCTTGAACTCTGGTTTGATTCCCCTTAGATACTGAGTTGTGGAACTGAACTCAGAGAAGTATTGCCATGAATTTTGTTGGGATTTTAGGAGGACACGCATGAGAGTCGTCCTTGGAAACTGAGATCTAGGCCCAGGGTGGCTTTCAAAAGAGCACTGGGAATCTCAGCCCGTATATAACATGAATTTATTATAAAGACTTGGAAGGCTGAGTTGAGAGTCAAAACACACATGGGCCTCACATTTAGACCTCAATGGGCCTGGCTTCATGTGACCTTTTTGGGCACTCTTTGGGAAGCCTTGCCTGTGAGAGTTTTCCAGAGCTTTCATTGAAATGAGCTTCCTCAACATTTAATGATTCCTGAATGAATAGAAACCCACAGTGCCTCCAACTTCATCTTTGAAAAATGGCTAGATAAAAACCATGAAATTGTTGAAATTTCCATGACCAGGTGGCACTGGAAAACTTTTGGATGCCCTGTTGCTGATCATGAGAATACCAGACAGTGCCTTGATTGACTGGGTTTCATGAAAATGGTGTATAACAGAGATGCCAGTAAGTTGGATCCTGCTGAGTAGTGGCCCAGAGCAGTGGCGGGCAGGTGTTTGATAAAACATCGGTGGTAGTGCCATGAGGATCTACCATTGGATTCCAAATGGCTTGTGACTGACATGGTGCAGCCAGGAAACCCTTATATGTAAAGGCATCTTGTTATATGGAGAGGTTTCAGGGCAATGTTCTGAATCATGTTGCTATTGTCAAGGGGGCAAGCTACGTGGGATAAAACTGGTTGGTGCATTCTCCTGCAGACCCTTCCCCCCACACCTGACAGAACTCTCTCCAGTACTGTGTCTCATTTGAACTCGTTGTATTTTGTGAAGCAAATACCAAACTCCCAGAGCAGCATCAAAAACACCACGAAAATTAGAGGATGACCAAATGGCTTCACAGTCGACACGGGGAGACACTTATCCCTTAGAGGCCACAGTTTACCTACAAAGAGAGAATTCAGCACTGCTGCCTCATTACATTGGAGAATAAGTAACCATGTCATCCAGGTCACATAGATTCAAATCCAGCTTTGATGCTCTCACTACAAAGTAAGCTAAAGCTCCTGACAACAACATATATTTCAAGTGCCCAACCTCAAAGGCAAATTCTCAAAAAACTTTAGACCAGCAGAGCTCCATGTTTGTGGAGGGTTTACTCTGTCCATTACATTTAGAAACTCCTCTACCAGATCCAATGGTGTGAAATCTGGAGCATTTTCCATTCCATATAGGTATTGACAGGTTTTTTTAACTCTTCTCCTCTAATTGTGTCTTACTTGAGGCGAAGGTAATGTCAAGGCATTGTTCTGGATGAGAGTTGGAAGATTTTTCTGTAGCATATGTTTGCATACACATTGGATTCAATTTCCTATTTTCCATTCAAGATACTGAATCCCTGACACTAACCCATACCCTACCAGACTCTGACTACTAATCCTAATATGATGGAGAAAAATAACCCAAACAGAATAGATATACAAGCAGTTCAGTGGAGGCACGTTGTATACTTGGGCTTGCCTTCTGCATGATACAGAGCAGGAGTTATAGATCTAGTCAATTGATTATTGAAATAGTTCTCCATGTATTTTTAAATTTAACAAATATGTGAATTCCTGTTTCCCTTTTTCTGTAGCCTATTCAGCATGTGTATTTTTATATGCACATATAGAATCCTACTTGGTACCACATGTACATTCTTGTGATTTGGTGGACTTGGCAGATACAAATTGTGAGACGAGATCACTCCTACTTAACCCTGTTGGTACTGAATATTCAAACTATGGGTGAGATTCCTAGTTGAACAACATTTTACATAAATCCATGTTCAGTAAAATGAATATTTTTAGATCTGTGGATGATATATATTTTATGATGAATTTTGATTGACATACACATTGCTACTTTTTTTGTCTTGTGTACTCTCCAGATTTTTCAAAATATGAAATATATGTGTCTTATCTACACTCCCTAAATATGTTCATGATCATGTATGTGGATTTATAATCAACTATTCACAAGATTATTCTCATAAATATTCATCCACCTGAAATTTGCCTAATGCTCTCAAATATCAATCCGATTGTTGACTACATATTCGTTTTTTCCTAAGATTATATATTCAAACTCAACCCTGTTCAAAATGTATAATCCTATCACTCACTTTATACTTTGCCTGATTTTCTAATATCTCTATTTATATCTGCTTTCCTACATATTTTCCCCCCTTCATCATTGTGACCGACTCTTCACCTGTGCAGACATTAACATTCACTCTCTAATCGAAACTCTATAGCTAAAGAACTTTTGTTCCAAATCCTATACTCACACTTCTTCCTAAACGTACTGACCATCTTCCTAATTCTATCAACTATCCCTATTTGACTCGATGTTCTCTTCTACATTCAATCATCCTAGTAAATGTCAGGCGAGCTTTGCAGGAGGAGACCACCAATAGACTATCTCATGCAACAGCCAAAGTTTATTGACTGTCCAGCATGCTGGTGCTCAGAGCTCACTTGAAAAGAGGAGACAGCCCTGAGAATAGCTTAAGTAGAGCTTATATACTTTACCTGGAGAGGGCAGGGAGGGAAGTTTATTGATGGATCAAGGCGAGTGGGCGATTTGCGTGGAACTGGGTCAGGGAGCACATTCTGCAGTTTGGCAGTTGGGGACAGCACATACTGGGAACAAGATTTGCAAGTATCTCTCAAGATTTCAACAGTGTTTTGTTAAGCATACAGAAAAACAGGAAGTGACAAGTACCTATTTTATTAACCTTTTATTCCCCAATTCTTCTCTGGCTACTTTTAATCATAAAAATGATCATTGGGGGTGTCACATTCTATGTCTGCTAGTGGGGTATTACCTTAAGTTTAACTCGTCCAATTTGAGCCTGGAGAAAAGAAATTACACGGTTGAGAAAACAGGGTTTTATAGTTAGCAATAATATGAGGATTATTTTTGGACCGGCCAGGTTTGATAAAAACGTAGTTAACCAGGGGGACTGTGTGAACCAAGACTCAAACCACCCTTTTTGGGCCTCTCTCTATCGTTGATGCTCTTCAAGACGTCTTTTTAATTTACTCATACATTTTATTACAACTCCAGTATGCTCGGCATACAAACAACATTCTTCCCTCAATGGAGCACAAAGGCCCCCTTCTCTCATGAAGAGCAGGTCCAACCATCGAGTGTTCTGAAAAACAACTTTAGAGAGAGAGGTTAAAGATTCATGCAAAGCTCTGATGGAGGTTTCTAATATCTTCGTTTTGGTCTATTGCTGTCATATTTTTTGTCATTTGTTGAGTCCCATGGACAAAGGCAGTAGTTCCCGTGCCCAACAGTGCAGCAATTCCTATTCCTAATAGGATGGCTAAAGGGAGGGATATATATTTTCAGTGGAACAGGGTTGTATGCCCCCCTATTTGATCTTCAAATGAACCTGTGTCGTGATAGAGCACTCTGGGAAACATCTGCACCATTACACAATTAATCACATCTGTTGACCATTTCATGAAAACATAAGCAATGTTTAAGTATATAGAATTATGCTGTAGTAGGGACAGACAAGGCAAGGCACCTAAGATAGCAGTGAAGACAGGGAAACTGTCCTATTTGGTTGCAACCGGATTCAGAGGGCATTGATTCTGTTGTAATCAAGTAATCCTCTGAAACCCAAGTTGAGGTAGTTTCAGAATTTTGTACCCAACATTTAAGGGAAGGGGCTCAGAAGTTCACAGTCTGCAGAAGTTGAAAAAAGCAGTTTTTGTTTCTGTTTTTTTCCTCAGTTCTGGGCAAGTTAACTTTTCAAGGACACCTGGGAAGGTAAGAGCTTTTTCTTCCCTTTCTTATTTTCCCCCTCCCAGCTGTTACCACGGAGCCCAGTTGCTAACTTCTTTAACTTAGAAATGTAGCCATCTCTCTGAAGCCCCAGGTCAAGGCCCAAGGCTTTTTTCACATATTTTTGTGAAAAACTAGAAAGAGGGTGTCTAGCTAAGGATTGCTGATTTTTTTAGCCAGTGGCCAAGTAGAACAGGGCAATATGAAAAGAGGAAGTTTAACTACATTGAACTCTTTTACAGGGACTCTTTTCATGAAAGTCCAAAACTCAGCCATGGTGAAGACTTCTGGAGAAGGTCAGTTAAGACTTTTCAGTGGGCCTGGTACAGAAGGGGAAGACAGGGAAGGTGGGGCTGAGAGCAGCTCCGAGGATCTGAGAATGAGGAAGGAGGGATGTAAAAGAATAATTTGAGAAATGGTTTGGGATTTTCCTAGCAACAAAAACTTGAGCAGTAGAACAGGTAGAGCAGAGGGGAAGACGGGAGTGAGTATCCCAAAACGCATGTGAGGGACTTTAAATTCTTAGTAAACTGTTTTCAGTGATGACAAAGCAACTTTAAAGGCCATTTTTATTACATCTTGAATAGGGGTCTGAGGACTCTCCTCAGCTGGTTTGAGCTTTGGGTTAGCTGAAAAGAGGACCTGGTGGGACCCGGTGTGGGCACTGACAGGAGAAGAGAGGAGTGAGTGGGTGGAGGGGTACTTCAGTAGCTGCTAACTCAGCAAGGGGGCAATGGTCTGAGAACCAGCGAAGGTTTGGGTTTTTGATCTATTAATTGGAGGGAAGAAATCAGGTTTCTGAAGTGGGAGTGACAGCAGAGACTCTGGAGCAGAAGGCTGAAGGTGAGGATCTATTGGATAAGCAGAGTTCAGGATGTGAGTGAAGGAGGGAAAAGGCCTCCACATAGGGGAATCTCCTTTCACCCTTTTGAGCACTTGCAGATGTTAAAAAGGTCATGCAGAATTTGAGGATCTAGAGACCCCTCTGGGAGCCATTGGTTTTTGTTATCTAATTCGTAATATGGCCAATGCTGTGCACTGAATTTGATGAGGAGTTTGGGTTCCATCAGGCAGCCCCTGTATGCTCACATCCCCATTACTTACAGAAGAAGTCGGCTTTCCCCCCACACACTCATGGCTGTTTGTGGCTTTGATGGTCGGTCGGGCAAACATAGTAATCTAGGCTAGCCAACCTGCATCTGGCTCGTGTGTCCCTACATCCATAATGTTTGTTTCCATTATCTATGGTACGGAAGGGATTTAATGGAATTTTAGTGGAATCCTCTTCATCAGGAATATCCCAATAGGAAAGACCTATAGCCAGCTGACAAATGTCTGGGTAAAGTGATGGTCACCAGGTACCTAAGGGGGCTTTATGCAAGATAGATTATACATCTTTTCCAGTAGAATTTGTGATCAGCCATCGCTGCTGCACGGGCTGATGAGGGTTAGGACTACTTGTTGCCAAGGGGAGATTCTATAGCCTTATCCACATGGTGAATATGCAATTTGAAAGTGTTACCAGTCTTTTCCAGTTTCTAGCCAGAGTGTGGACAGGGCGCAGGCTTGAGATGAGAGGCATGGATCCAGGAAGTGATTCTGTCTACCTTTACCACTGTAGATGTTATAAGTAGCACCTGGTATTGTCCTTTCCAGCAGGGTTCCAGGGATGACACCTGATATCGTCTTACGTAGATGAAGTCTCTTACTTGATATCGATGTGGAGTCCCCTCGTCCCCAGTTTGGTAGGCAGTGGCCAGCTGTTTCCACAGGTATCACTGAGTTCTTTCAAGAGTTTAAGTCTGTCAAGCAAGGGGGTGTGGAAGGGATCGTTAGGTCTTACAGTTGGGCTTAGGTCACTTACTGGAGGAGAGGCACCCTAGAGAATTTCACAGGGGATGAGGTTACTCAAAAAAACAGAGGGAGTATTTCTTGCATGAAACATTGTATATGGCAGGAGCATAGTCCAACCTTTTATGCTGGTCTCTAAGCTTAATTTCATTAAGGCCTCTTTAATGCTTCTATTCATTCTTTCTACCTGTCCTGAACTCTGGGGTCTGTTAGCACAATTTAACTTCCAATTAATCCCCAGGTTCCTGGCTAACCCCTGACTTACCTGAGCCACGAACGCCGGTGCATTATTACCTTAGGCAGGCCGTGTCTTTGAAAAATATCTTCCAGGATCTTCTGGACCACCTTTTGTGCTGTTTCTTTTATTTTTTCTTTTCTTTTTTAGGGGGGAAAGATTCAATCCATCCTAAAAATGTATCTACAAAGACTAGGAGATATTTATGTCCATACCTTGCTGGCTTAATTTTAGTAAAGTCAACTTCCCAGAATTGTCCTGGTCTGGATCCTCATAGGTGCTTTCCTGCAGGAAGCTTGGAAGGGTAAGCATTAACCATTTGATGGACTTGACAGGCTTTTTTTTTCCCATTCAGCTATTTCTTTTTGCTGTGAGTCAGTTAGTGGAAAACTCTGTTCTTGATACTTCAGAAATACCTGCAGATTCTTTTAACCAAGGTGAGTGAGTTGATGTGCATTTTCTACTGACATAGTTAGAGCTGTGATTATAGGAGTTTTTACTGAAAGATTTAGAAATTCCACTTGGGGGCCTTCAGGGTGAAAAGTTATTTTGGCCCGGAGCTTGGTGAGCAGATCTCTGCCCATCAATGGGGCCCAGCATTCTGGGATTACTAGGAAGGAGTGATCTATTTTTCCTTTCCCCAGGTCCATGATCCTCTTAGTTGTCCAAGCCAGATATTTACTGCCATTAGCCCCTTGAACTAGAGACCTTTTATTTGATAGAGGCCCCAAAGTGGTCTTAGGGGTGAGTATATTGCCCCTGTATCCACTTCAAAGTTTACTGGGGTCCCCTCCACTTCAAAAGTTGCCCTGAACTCAGGGAGGGGATCTGAGCCGCGACTTTCTTAGTCATCCTCCAGAGTCAGAATGGCTGACTGGCGTGGCTTTCTCTTTCTACGACACTCTTTGGCCCAGTGTCCTTTTTTTTTTACAGTAGGCACATTGTTCTGAGGCCAGGGGTGGCCTCTGGCATGGGACCAGGTATCCATTCCTGTCTCCCTGTTTCTTAATTTCTGGCCCTTCTGTTGTTGTGACCAGGACCTTAGTCAACACCTTAGTCTGTCTTTTGTTTCTTTTATCCTCCCTTTGCTCCCTTGTCTTCCTCAGTTTCTCTCTTAAGGTATACTTTCTTGTCTTCTGTGACTAAGTCTCTCAAAGTCATATCTTGTAATCCATCTAAGCATTGTAACTTTCTTTTAATATCCAGGGCAGCTTGCCCAATAGACGCCATCCTGAGAGATGTCTTTTGATCCTCTGCCTGAGCATCGAAAGGAGTATATCTCCTATATGCCTCCCTAATTCTCTCTAGAAACATAGAGGGAGATACATCAGGCCTTTGAATAATCTCTCTTACCTTGGCCAAATTAGTTGGTTGCCTAGCGGACACTCAGATGTCCACTATTAGAACCTGGCCATAAGTGGACAGATGCATTCTAACTTCAAAGGTGTTGGTGTCCCATTTGGGTTGTTTCAAGGGAAAACCAGCTTTGATTAAGTTGGGAAGATGTGTTGGTCTCCAATCTGGCCCGAGGATTTTTTTTCTAGCTTCCAGGAGAATTCTCTTTTGTTCCTCTGTCATAAAGAGAGTGTCTAGGAATTGTTGACAGTCATCCCAAGTATTCAGGTGTGAAAACATCAATGACTCAACCAGACCTGTGAGCCGGGTGGGGTCCTCGGAAAAAAAGGGATTGTGATTTTTCCAGTTATATAGGTCTGAAGAGGAGAAAGACCAATATTTGTCAGCTTGCATTTTCCCCCCATGGCCTTCGTCAATCAATGGTCCATAGGGACATAGGGGGAGCATAACGGGAGTTCCAGGGTTTTCAATCATTCGAAGCCAGCGAGTTCTCTCAGCCGGGCCAGCTTCCTCCTGGGGAGGTGGGGCTGTGTGTGCTGTGGGGGAGTTATCTGGAGGGCGCAGGGCCAGTTTAGCTTCCTAAATGGCGGAGATTCTGAGTCAGCTGCAGGGGAATCACTTACAGGGGGTTGGTGATTGGGGGATGAGGGCAGGGTATGAGGAGGGGGATGAGAGTCCAGTAGAGTCAAATCTTGTGACTCAGGGAGAACAGAGGGTGGTGGAGGAGGAGGAGCAGAGGGTTTGAGAGATCATGGGGGAAGCAGTACCAGCAGGGAAAGGGACAAGGAAAGGCTTCACCCATGGAAGAGGAGACTTGCAGAGGTCCTGCAAAGTTAAGATACATGGCTGTTGATCAGGATGGCTATGTGTGCGCAGCTGAAAGACAATATCTCTGACTTTTTAAATTAGTGGGAAGTATAAAGATGCTTCTAGGGGCAATCCGACTTGAAAGGTGAAACATTCTGAGGCACAGACAGTCTGGCAAGTCTGCAGTTTTACAGAAAAAGAAAGATTCTGAGCCCTTAAGCGAACTTTGGTCCAGTGATCAAGGGTCAGGGACAGAGACATTGAAGCGCTCTGTCCCATATTGAAAGATACACAAACAGTGAATGCAACAACACACAACACAGACAAGACAAGACAATAAAGACAGGCAATGGACGTCCAAAACTGAGACCAGGACTGCGTAGCAGGCAAAATCCTATGGGCTGGCAATACCGAATCTGAAACAAAAAATCACTGAGTCGAGGAGACAATTGTTCCTCGATTTCTCGAGTCCTCGGTGGCATCCCCCAATACCATTATTCATGCAGCAGACTGATTCCTAACGCAAATCGAACATGTTATCAACCCTAACCATACATTGTTACCTCAATCTAACTTTACAGAAGAGCACGGACAGAGTTGGTCTTACAATCCAGGAATGTAGGGGATCTTCCACCTGCTGAGAACCTCAAAGATCCATGCAAAAATGATCCCTGAAGAAGATGTAGGCAGCTTTGAAGGACCTGATTGACCAAAAGTCATCTTCCATGGCGAACAACCTGGTCAGGATGAAGGGTTGTGTCTGAATCAGCCTCTCTATTCTTAATGTAGAGAAGATGGACCAAATGAGACCTGTGTGGAGAGTTGTTCCCAGGTGCCTATGGTTGATATACCATTCTAACTTGTGAATGTGTCACAGGAACCAGGGGCAGCTTCCATCTCATGGGACCCTTGGAAGCAACTGTTAAGACAAAATGGTTGCCAAGGCAGTGAACTCATTCTGTTCCTGAAGGAAGTGACCTCACCTCACTTCCTTTGTGATGGAACTCTCTGATCTTGGGATCCAGGAAGCCAGTTAAACAGTGCCAGTTTTAGTCCCAGTCCCAGTGTTCTCACTTTTTGGATTTCCCGAGGACAGGGTCATTCTTTCTTGCTAACTACTGATGTTAGGATGTCGAAATGGCAGAAAAGCTCTGAAGAGGTGCCTTTCCTGAGAAAGAAGGTAGTGCCTCACTGCTGACTCCTGACAACTTCAGAGAGTTGGCCAAAGACACAAGATCTGAGACAGGACAGGCTATTTTGGAGGAACATTGTATGGCCCTCCAGTCAGAGACACTCCGGATAGTCACAGACCTACTTGTGGGAAGGAGGTGCCTTTGTGGGTTTGGGTATGAGTTTCTGGTTTTGTCTCATGTTCTGAGAATAGGTAGGAAAGGTGGTTTGTTTGGTTTGGAGTGAACTATTTCTAGTAAGTCTTTTGACAAGGTGAGTGTTTCTATGTCTGTAACTCACTGTCCGTGGTTGTAGACATTAGAAAAGATAATGCATCAGTGGATGTGTCCTGTCTATGAGAAAGCTCCCCAGCATTCATCCTACCAAATTTATGAATGGACTGCCGCTTGCCTTATGGATGGCCAACTCCTGCTATGTGTGCATCCAAAACTAAAATGGCTAAAAGAACAGTCATTGTGGATAGAGTCTCTTGACTTCCTCTGTAAGGTTCCTGATCTCAATTAAGAGAGAATAGAGAACCTTTGGGTCAAGTGAATTCTTTAAATCCTACAGAGGCTAGCTCATAGTTGCTTGGGTTTTCTCATGACATTAATTCACATAAATAATCTAAAATGCACAGTCAGTAGGCCTCAAATTGGAGAAGCGGAGCAGTATTAATGGCAGGCCTATTTAATCACTCCTGGTTCACAGGAAGCATGTCCAGGCCACCATGACATTAGGCAAATGAGGAGCAAGGGAGCTTATTTTGTACACTGCCTTGGGCTGCACCCCTCATGGAAACCTCCAGCCAGGTTTTATGATGAGTGTCTATATATAAGAAGATGAGGGCAATGTGGGAGTTTTTTGGTTTTAATTGTGGTCATTTGTGTGGGGGTAGGAAGAGATGACTGGGTCCACCTGGGCTTGAACTCTGGTGTGATTCCCCATAAAGACTGAGTTCTGGAATTGACCTCAAGGAAGTATTGCCATGAATTGTGTTGGCATATTAGGAGGCCACGCATGAGATTTGCCCTTGGAAACTGAGATCTAGGCCCTGGGTGGCTTTCCACAGAGCACTGGGAATCTCAGCCAGGATATCACATGATTTTATTGTGAAAGATTTGGCAGCCATAGTTGAGAGTCAAAACACACTTGGACTTCACATTGTAGACCTCAATGGGTCTGGCTTCATGTGACATTTTGGCCACTCTTTGGAAGCCTTGACTGTAAGAGTCCTCCAGAGATTACATTGAAATTAGCTTCCTCACCATTTAATGGTTATTGAAATAATTGAAACACTCAGTGCCTCCAACTTCATTCTTGAAAAATGGCTCCATATATACCATAAAATTTTTGAAATTCCCATGACCAGGTGGCACTGGAGAACCACTGGATATCCTGTTGCTGATCATGAGTGTGCCAGATACTGCCTTGATTGACTGGGTTTCACAAAAATGGTGTAGATCAGAGATGCCAGTTAGTTGGAGCCTGCTGAATAGTGGGCCTAGAGCAAAGGTGGGCAGGTGTGAGATAAAACAGCTGTGGTGGTTTCATGTGGATCTACCATTGGCATCCAAATGGCTTCTGACTGACATTGTGCAGTCAGCAGACCCTTATATGTAAAGGCATCATGTTGTATGGAGAGGTTTCAGGGCAATGTTCAGAATCAGGATGCTTTGGTCAAGGGGGCATGCTATGTTCGACAGAAGCCTGGTTGGTGCATAATCCTACAGGCCCTGTCCCACCACACGTGACAGAACGCCCTCCAGCACTGTGTCTCAGTTGAACTCCTTGTATTTTGTGAAGCAAATACCGAACTCCCAGTGCAGCATCAAGAAAAACCACAAAAATTGGAGGATGAGCAAATGGGTTCACAGTCCACACGAGGAGACACTTAAAACCCAGTGGCCACAGTTGACCTACAAAGAGAGATTTCAGCACTGCAGCCTCGTGTTCATTGGAAAATAAGATACCATGTCCTCCAGGTCACATAGATGAAGACACATCTTTGATGGTCTTACTACAAAGGAAGCTAAAGCTCCTGACAACCACTTATATTTCAAGTGCCCAATCTCAGAGGCATTTTCTCCAGAAGTCTTTAGGCCAGCAGAGCTTCATGTTTGTGGAGTGTTTACCATGTCACTTACTTTTGGAAACTCCTCTTCCACCTCCAAGTTTGTGAACTCCTGAGCATATTCAATTCCTGATATGTATTCACAGATTTTCTAACTCATCTCCTCTAAATGTCGTATTTGGTGCGAAGGTAATGTCAAGGCATTGTTCTGGATGAGAGTGGGAAGATTTTTGTGTAGCACATATTTGTATACACATTGGATTCATTTTCCAATTTTTCATTCAAAATACTCAATCCCTGACACTATACCATACCCTACTAGGCTCTGACTACTATTCCTGACATGATGGAGAATAATAACCCAAACAGAATAGAAATACAAGAAAATCAGAGGAGGCATGGTGTACATTTGGACTTGCCTTTTCCATTATATAGCGTAGGAGTTATAAATCTAGTCAATTTTTTGTTTAAAAAGTTCTCCATGTGTTTTTAAATTTATCAAATATGTGAATTCCTTTCTCCCCCATTTCTCTGTATCCTATTCAGTACATGTATTTTTATATGCACATATAAAATCGTATCTTGTATCATACGTACTTTCTTGTGAGGTGGCTGACATGTAAGATACAAATTGTGAGAAGAGATCACTCCTCCTAAACGCTGTTGAAACTGAAAATTCAACTTATGGGTGGGCTTCCTAGTTGAACAACTTTATACATAAATCCATGTTCAGTAAAATGAATATTTTTGGATACGTGGATGATATATATTTCACGAAGAATTTTGATTGGTATATATATTGCTAGTTTTTAATGTCTCTGTGTATGTGTGTGTGTGTGTGTGTGTGTGTGTATATATATATATATATATATATATATATATATATATATATATACACTGTCCAGATTTTTAAACATATGAAATATATGTGTCTTTGGCAACTCTTTGGGAAGCCTTACCTGTGAGAGTTCTGTAGTGCTTTCATTGAAATGAGCTTCCTCAACATTTAATGGTTCCTGAATGAATTGAAACCCACAGTGCCACAAACTTCATCCTTGAAACATGGCTTAATAAATACCATGAAATTTTTGAAATTCCCATGACCAAGTGTCACTGGAGAAACTTTGGATGTCTTCTTGCTGATCATGAATGTACCAGACAGTGCCTTGACTGACTCTGTTTCATGAAAATTGTGTAGAACAGAGATGCCAGTAAGTTGGAGCCTGCTGAGGAGAAGTGGGCCCAGAGTTGTGGTGTGCAGGTGTATGATAAAACATCTGAGGTGGGGCCATGTGGATCTGCCATTGACTTCCGAGTGGCTTTTGGCTGACATGGTGCAGCCAGCAGACCCTTATATGTAAAGGCATCTTTTTATATGGAGAGGTTTCAGGGCAATGTTCAGAATCAGTTTGTTATGGACAAGGGGGCAAGCTATGTGGGGTAGAAGCCTGGTTGGTGAATTCTCCTGAAGACCCTAACCCTCCACACATGACAGAACTCCCTCCTGCTCTGTGTCCCAGTTGAACTCCTTGTATTTCATGAAGCAAATACAAAAACCCCAGTGCAGAACCAAGAAACACCACGACAATTGTAGGATGACCAATTGGCTTCACAGTCAATACGAAGAGACACTTAGCCCCCAGTGGCCACAGATTACCTACAAAGAGAGAATACAGCACTGCTGGCTCATGTTCTTTGGAGAATAAGAAACCAAGTCCTCCAGGTCACATAAATGCAGACCCATCTTTGATGGTATCACTACAAAGGACAGTAAATCTCCTGAGAACAACATGTAGTTCAAGTGCCCAACCTCAGAGGCAGTTTCTCAAGAAGTATTTAGGCCAGCAGAGTTGCATGATTGTGGAGTGTTCATCCTGTCGCTTACTTTTGAAAACTCCTTTACAACCCCCAAGGTTGTGGTCTCCTGAGCATTTTCCATTCCAGATATGTATTCACAGATTTACTAATTCTTCTCCTCTAATTGTGTCTTACTTGGGGTGAAGGTAATGTCAAGGCATTGTTCTGAATGAGAGTGGGAAGATTTTTTGTACCACATATTTCATACACAATGGATTCATTTTCCTATTTTCCATTCGAATTACTGAAACCCTGACACTAACCCACACCCTACTAGACTCTGACAACTAATCCTAATATGATGGAGAAAAATAACCAAAACAGAATAGAAATACAAGCAGTTCAGAGGAGGCATAGTGTATAGTTGGACTTGCCTTTTGCATGATAAAGTGTAGGTGTTATAAATCTGGTCAATTATTAATTGAAATAGTTCTTCATGTGTTTTGAAAGGTATCAATTATGTGAATTCCTGTCTCCCCTTATCTGTTGCCTATTCAGCACATGTATTTTTATATGCACATATAGAATCCTACCTGGTACCACACGTACATTCTTGTGAGGTGGCTGACGTGGCAGATACAAATTGTGAGAAGAGATCACTCCTCCTAAACGCTGTTGGAACTGAAAATTCAACATATGGGTGAGCTTCCTAGTTGAACAACATTATACATAAATCCATATTCAGTAAAATAAATATTTTTGGATCTGTGTATGATATGTATTTCATGATGAATTTCGATTGTCATATATATTGCTACTTTTTTTATATCTCTGTATGTGTTTTGTGAAAAATCTACACCCTCTAGATTTTTCAAAATATGAAATATATGTCTCTTATTATACACTCCCTAAATTCATTCATGTTCATGTATGTGGTTTTATAATCAACTTTTCACAAGATTATTTTCAGATATATTCATCCACCTCAAATACATATTTGTTTTCTAGTACTGAAAACTCACTTCAGTGAAGGGTGCATACAAATCCTTATATTTCTACAGTAACTGACCTAGGTTAACATCAATACAAGTAGATTCCTATGGAAATGTTGTGCATTTTGATGTTCATTTTTATTCAACACTGGTACATTACTATTTCTTCAGTTTATGGACATCTTAGAAAATAGATTTCATCCACATTTCACAAATTTATATGCATTTGGTACACTTTCTATCACTTCCTGCTTAAGATCACACGTATTCCTCCTTTTTTTTTGACTGTTTTTTTCATGATAGTTCTTCCTAACGCATTATTTTTGATTTCCATAATCTTTTTGAAGCAAAACTCACACTCTCTTTATGATAAACCATAACACTTACATTACCATTAGATGTATAATTGGATGGAATGAATGATTGTATATCAATGTAAGATTTCCTGTATATTTTCAGATATCAATTTATTCCAATTTCCAAATTTGATACCAGTTATATTATTTATTCACAGTATGGACTATTCATGCATTATCTCTATATTCATAGAAAAAGCGTACACCTATTTTTATCCCCAATACTATTTAATGAGTTTTCAAAATATAGCTCCCCTTAATGGTAGAAGAAATACTCATGTCACCAGAACTACATATATATTTTATCACAGTAATATTTTGGAAAAAAATGCAAAGATCACACTTATGTCTGTACCAACTCCTAATTTGAATGTGAGTATGAATTACTAAAAACATCCACGTCCAGGATGCCTAAGGCTCTCAAATGTCAATTCTATTGGTGAGTACATATCTGTTTCATCCTAAGATTATATATTCAATCTCAACCCTGTTGAAAATGTCTAAACCTATCACTCACTTTATACTTTGCCTGATTTCCTAATGTCACTATTGATATCTATTTTTCTACATATTTTGCCCAGTTCATCATAGTGACTGATTCTTCAGATTTGCTGACATTTACATTCACTCTCTAACGAAAATCCTATTACTAAAAAAGTCTTGGTCCAACTCCTAGACTCACTCTTCTTCCTAAACTTACTAACTTCCTAATCCTCCTGACTACCACTTTTTGACTGGATGTTCTCTTTAACATTCAATCATCTGAGGTACAGTGTTTTAGCCTACAGATGTTGCACATCGTAGGATATATATCTTATTCACAAATTCACAAATTTATAGGCATTTGCTTCACTTTTAATCACTTCCTGCGTCAGAACACATGTATTCCTCCAGGTTTCTTGACTGTTTTTTTCATGAGACTTTTTTCAAAACACATTATTTTCGATTTCCAAAAACACTTTTGAAGCAAAACTCACACATTCTTCATGATACACCATAACGCTAATATTACCATTAGATGTATTACTGGTTGGAATGAATGATTGTATATCAATATAAGATTTCCTGTACATATTCAGATATCAGCTCAATCCATTACTTAAAGTTGGAACAAGTTTTATTATTTATTCACAGTATGGTCTATTCATGTTTTATCTCTATATTTATAGACACAGGGTACACCTCTTTGTACCCCCAATACTAATTTTACATCTTTAATATATTGCTCCGAGAAATGGTGGAAGAAATACTCATGTCACCTGATCTACATATACATTTTATCACAGAAATATTCTGGAAAAAAATGTAAAGGTCACACTTATGACTGTATCAAAGCCTAAATGGAAAGTGAACATGGATTACTAAAAACATCCATGTATAGGTTGCCTTTTGCTCTCAAATGTCAATTCAATTGGTGACTACATATTTGTTTCTTCCTAAGATTACGTATTCAAACTCAACCCTGTTGAAAGTGTCTAATCCAGTCACTCACTTTATACTTTGCCTGATTTTGTAATGCCTCTATTGATATCTGCGTTGCTACATATTTTCCCCAGTTCATCATACTGAGTGACTCTTCATATGTCCTGACATTTACATTCACTCTCTAACCGAAACCCTATTGCTAAAGACCTTTTGTTCCAAATCCTATATTCACTCTTCTTTTTAAACCTACGGAATATCTTCCTAATCCTACTGACTATCCCTTTTTGATTGGATGTTCTCTTCTACATTAAATCATCCAAGGTAAAAGGTTCTATGCCATTGTATATCGTGTTATCTGAGACATCTTTGCAGAACATAATTCAAATCTAAGTATCCCAATCAAGGGCCCAATGCCCTTCTTGGATTCAAATCATACCGAGATTTCTGTTTTCATACTTATATTTCACCTCTGTATACTTGTAAATATCGCAGGAAATGATTACTAACCCAAAATGAACCTGTTACTATCCCTAAACATACACTGTTCCCTCAATCTCATTTTACAGAAGAGCAGGGACAGAGTGGTTCTTACAATACAGGAAAGTAGTGGACTTTCCACCTGCTGAGAACCTCAAATGTCCATGCAGAAATGATACCTGGAGAAGTTGTAGGTATGTATGTAGGACCTGAGAGAGCAAAATTCATCTTCCATTGCAAACAACCTCGTCTGGATGAGGGATGTGTCTGAATCAGCCTCTCTATTCTTATTTTAGAGAAAATGGACCGAACCAGGCCTTTGTGGAGAGCTGTTCCCGGGTGCCAATGGTTGATATACCATTCTAACTTGTGAAATTGTCACAGGAAGTAGGGGCAGACTCCATCTCATTGGACCCTTGGAAGCAACTGTTAGGACAAAGTTTTTGCCAAGGCAGTGACCTAATTCAGTTCCAAAGAAAGTGGCAAACCTCATTTTCTTGGTGATGGAACTCTCTGAACTTGGTATCCAAGAAGCCAGGCACCGAGGGGCAGTCCCAGTCCCAGTTCCAGTGGGCTCACTTGTTAGGATTTACCAAGGACAGTGTGAGTCTTTCTTGGTAACTACTGATTTGAGGATGGCCAAAAGCCAGGAAAGCTCTGAAGTGGGACCTTTCCTGAGAAAGCAGGCAGTGGCTCACCACTTTTTCCTGACAACTTCACAGAGTTGGCCAAGGAAACCAGATGTGAGAGAGGACAGGCCATTTCAGGGGATCATAGTATGGCCCACCATTCAGAGGACACTCCAGATAGTCACAGACCTACTTGGGGGAAGGAGGTGCCATTGTGGGAGTGGGTGTGGATTTGTGGTTTTGTCTCATGTTCTGAGAATAGGTTGGAAAGGCGGTTTGTTTGGTTTGGAGTGGACAGTTTCTAGTATGTTGTTTGACAAGGTGAGTGTTTCTTTGTCTGTGTATCCCAGTATGTCCATTGTTTTAGACATTAGAAAAGAGAATGCATTAATGGATGTGTCCTGTCTAGTATAAATCTTCCCCTAATTATTTCTGGCCAATTTATGAATGGACTGCAGCTTGTCTTATCGATGGGCAACACCTGCTATCTTCCTAAGTTGAAGTTTTCTTCCTGAATTCTGGCCACTCTCCAGAATAGGCTCATGGTTTTGTGTCCAAGATATGTACCACCTCCAAGCTCTGTGACATGGCCATGTACTGGAGAGCTGAAGAGAATGGCGAGCATCTCAGAAAACTTGGATATCATGTTGATCAGGAAAGTCTCAGAGGAGAAACCCTGCTTGGGGCCTTTTGATTACTTATTGTTGTGTTGCACTGAATGTCAGGAAGGTCTTTGCCTCAGGCCACCTGTTTGTGAAGCCTGAAGAAAACTGTTTTCTTTCCAAATCCTATATTCAAATGGAAATGAATGGGCATCAACTGTGGCTCTTCGCTTAATTGCTTTGGAAAGGGATGTGTCTGAATTAGCCTCTTGGCCCTGTGTGTGGCTGTGGCATAGATTCTCACCACCTGATGGATCTATAGAATGATCTCATGTGTGCATCCAAAACCATAATAGCAAAAAGTCAGTCATTGTGGATGAAGTCTCTCCCCTTCCTCTGTGAGGTTCCTGACCTCCATCAAGTGAGAATAGGCTTTCTTTGGGTCAAATGAGTTCTTCAAAGCCCTGCAGAGGTGCTTGGGTTTTCGCATGACTCCAAATCACATAAAAAATCTATTCCTGAAATTAGTAGTCCTCAAATGGGAGAAACAGAGCAGTATTAATGGCAGGCTTATTTGATCACTTCTGGTTTCCAGGAAGGATGTCCAGGCCACCCTGACTTCAGGCCAATAAGGGGCAAGCGAGCTTAATTTGGACATTGTCTTAGGCTGCGCCCCAAATGGAAAACTCCAGTCAGAGGTGAAGATAATTGACTATATGGAAGAAGATGAGGGCCATGTGGGAGTGTTTTGGTTTTAATTTTGGTCATATGTGTAGCGGTTGGAAGAAATGACTGGGTCCAACAGGGCTTGAACTCTGGTGTGATTCCCTTTAGAGACTGAGTTGTGGAACTCACCTCAGAGAAGTATTGCCATGAAATATGTTCGGATTTTAGGAGGCCACGCATGAGAGTCACCCTTGAAAACTGAGATCTAGGCCCAGGGTGGATTTCCACAGAGCACTGGGAATCTCAGCCAGGATATCACATGATTTTATTCTTAAAGACAAGGCAGCCATAGTTGAGAGTCAAAACACACATGGTCCTCACATTGTAGACCTCAATGGGCCTGGCTTCCTGTGACATTTTAGCCACTCTTTGGGAAGCCTTGGCTCTGAGATTTCTCCAGAGCTTTCATTGAAATGAGCTTCCTCAACTTTTAATGGTTACTGAATGAATTGAAACCCACAATGCCTCCAACTTCATGCTTGAAAAATGGCTAGATAAATACCATGAAATTTTTGAAATTCCCGTGACCAGGTGGCACTGGAGAACCTTTGGATGTCCTGTTGCTGATCATGAGTATAGCAAACAGTGCCTTCATTGACTGAGTTACAAGAAAACGGTGTAGAACAGAGATGGCAGTAAGTTGGAGCCTGCTGACCAGTGGGTCTACAGCAGTGGTGGGCAGTTGTGTGATAAAACATCAGTGGTAGGGCCATGAGGATCTACCATTGGATTCCAAATGGCTCTTGACTTACATGATGCAGCAAGCAGACCCTTATATGTGAAGACATCTGGTTATGTGATGAGGATTCAAGCCAATGTTCAGAATCAGGTTGGTATGGACAAGGGGGCAATGGGGCAAGCTATGATGGATAGAAGCATGGTTGGTGCATTCTCCTGCAGACCATGACCCACCACACGTGACAGAACTCCCTCAAGTACTGTGTCCCAGTTGAGCTCCTTGTATTTTGTAAGGCAAATACCAAACTCCCAGTGCAGCTGCAAAAAACACCACAAAAAGTGGAGGAGGACCAAATGGCTTCACAGTTCACACGGGGAGACACTTAGTCCCCAGTGGACACAGTTTACCTATAAAGAGAGAATTCAGCACAGCTGCCTCATGTTCATTGGAAAATAAGAAACCATGTCCTCCAGGGCACAGGGATGCAGACCAAGCTTTGATGGTCTCACTACAAAAGAAGCCAAATATCCTGACAACAACATATATTTCAAGTACCCAACCTCAGAGGCAGTTTCTCAAAAAGTTTGAAGGCCAGCATAGGTCCATGTTTGTGGAGTGTTTACCCTGTCCCTTACTTTTGGAAACTCCTCTACCACCTCCAAGGTTGTGAACTCCAGAGCATTTTCCATTCCAGATATACATTCACTGATTTTCTAACTCTTCTCCTCTAATTGTGGCTTACTTGGGGAGAAGGTAATGTGAAGGCATTGTTCTGGATTAGAGTGCTAGGATATTTTTGCAGCACATATTTGCATACACATTGGATTACTTTTCCAATTTTCCTTTTGAAATACTGAATCCCTGACACTAACACACACCTACTAGACTCAGAATACTCTTCCTAATATAATGGAGAAAAAAACCCAAACAGAATAGAAATACAAGCAGTTCAGAGGAGGCATGTTGTATAGTTGGACTTGCCTTTTGCATTATATAAGGTAGGAGTTATAAATCTATTCAATTTTTAATTGAAATAATTTTCCATGTGTTTTTAAAGTTAAGAAATATGTGATTTATTTTTTCCCTTTCTCTGTAGCCAATTCACACATGTATATTTATATGCACATATAGAATCCTAACAGGTATCACACGTACATTTTTGTGAGGTGGCTGACTTGGAAGTTAAAAATTGTGAGAAGAGATCACTCCTCTTAAACGCTGTTGGAACTAAAATTCAACATATAGGGTAGCTTCCTATTTGAACAACATTATACATAAACTTATGTTCAGTAAAATAAATATTTTTGCATCTGTGAATGATATATATTTAATGATGAATTTGGATTGGAATATATATTGCTACTTTTTAATGTCTCTCTTTGTGCGTGTGTATATATATATATATATATATATATATATATATATATATATATACACACACACACTCCACAGATTTTTCAAAATATAAAATATATGTGTCCTATATACACTCTCTAAATTCATTCATGTTCATGTATGTGGATTTATAATGAAATTTATACAAGATTATTCCCATAAATATTCATCCACCTGAAATACATATTTGTTTCCTAGTACGGAAAACTAACTTCAGTGACTGGTGCATACAAATCTTAATAATTCTACAGTAACTGACCCCGTCTAACATCAATGCAAGTAGATTCCTATGGGACATGATATGTAATTGGACGTTCATTTTTATTCAACACTGGTACAATATTATTTCTTCAGTTTTTGCACATCATAGGATATGAATTTCATCCACAATTCACAAATTGATAGGCATTTGTTTCAAATTTAATCACTTCCTGCTTCAGAACGCATGTATTGTCAGGGTTTCTTGACAGGTCTTTTCATGAGAATTCTTTCCAAACACATTATTTTCAATTTCCATAATCACTATTGTAGCAAAACTCACAAACTCTTCATGATAAACCAAAAAACTAATATTATCATTAGATGTATAACTGGTTGTAATGAATGATTGTATATCAATATAAGTATGGTCTATTCATGCTTTATCTCCATATTCATAGACACAGGGTACACCTCTTTGTACCCCCAATACGAATTTTATGTCTTCAATATATTGCTCCCAGAAATGGTAGTAGAAATACTCATGTCACCTGATCTACATATACATTTTATCACAGTAATAATCTGGACAAAAATGTAAAGGTCACACTATGATTGTACCAAAGCCTAAATGTAATGTGAACATGAATTACCAAAAACATCCATGTCCAGGTTGCCTAATGCTCTCAAATGTCAATCCTATTGGTGACTACATATTTGTTTCTTGCAAGGATTATGTATTCAAACTCAACCCTGTTGAAAATGTCTAATCCTATCGCTCACTATATACTTTGCCTGATTTCATAATGTCACTATTGATATCTGCTTTTCTACATATTTTCCACAGCTCATCATAGTGACTGACTCGTCATATGTGCTGACATTTACATTCACTCTCTAACTAAAACCCTATTACTAAAGAACTTTTGGTCCAAATCCTATACTCACTCTTCTTCCTAAACCTACCAAATATCTTCCTAATCCTACCTACTATCCCTTTTTGACTAGATATTCTCTTCTACATTCAGTCATCCAAGGTACAAGGTCCTATGCCATTGTATATCGATTTAACTTAGACAACTGTGCAGAACATAATTCAAAGCTAACTATCCCAATCAAGGGCCCAATGACCTTCTGGGCTTCAAATCATACCTAGATTTCTGTTTTCATACTTCTATTTCACCTCTATATTCTTGTAAATATCGTAGGTTCCCAATACCATTATTCATCACACAGAATGATTCCTAACAAAAATCAAACCAGTTATTAACCCTAAACATACACTGTTCCTTTAATCTCATTTTACAGAAGAGCAGGGACAGAGTGGTCCTTACAATACAGGAAAGCAGGGGACCTTCCACCTGCTGAGAACCTCAAAGGTCCATTCAGAAATGATACCTGGAGAAGTTGAAGGCAGGTATGAAGGTCCTGAGAGAGCAAAATTCATCTTCCATGGCGAGCAACCTGGTCAGGATGACGGGATGTGTCTGAATCAGCCTCTCTCTTCTTATTGTAGAGAAGACTGACCTGACCAGGCCTGTGTGGAGAGCTGTTCCCAGGTGCCTATAGTTGATATACCATTCTAACTTGTGAAAGTGTCACAGAAAGTAGGGGCAAACTCCATCTCATGGTAGCCTTGGAAGCAACGGTTAGGACAAAGTGGTTTCCAAGGCAGTGACCTCATTCAGTTCCAAGAAAGTGACATACCTCATTTCCTTGGTGATGGAACTCTCTGATCTTGGTATCAAAGAAGCCAGGCAGCCAAAAGTAGTCCCAGTCCCAGTCCCAGTGGGCTCATTGTTTTGATTTTCCAAGGGCAGAGTCAGTCTTTCTTGGTACCTACTGATGTGAGGAAGGCAAATGCCAGGAGAGCTCTGGAGAGGGACTTTTCTTGAGAAAGCAGGTAGTGCCTCACCACTTTTTCCTGACAACTTCACAGAGTTGGCCAAGAAAACCAGATCTGAGAGAGGACAGGCCATTTTCGGGAATCATAGTATGGCCCACCATTCAGAGGACACCCCGGATAGTGACAGACCTACTTGGGGAAAGGATGTGCCTTTGTGGGAGTTGGTGTGTGTTTGTGGTTTTGTCTCATGTTCTGAGAATAGGTAGGAAAGGTGGTTTGTTTGGTTGGATTGGACTGTTTCTACTAAGTTTTTGACAAGCCGAGTCTTTCTATGTCTGTGTCCGTTGTTGTTGACATTAGAAAAGAGAATGCATTAATGGATGTGTCCTGTCTAATATAAATCTTCCCAAAATTTATCCTGCCCTATTTGTGAATGGACTGCAGCTTGTCTTATCGATGGGCAACACCTGCTATCTTCCTAAGTTGGTGTTTTCTTCCTGAATTCTGGCCACTCTCCAGAATAGGCTCATGGTTTTGTGTCCAAGATATGTACCCCCTCCAAGCTCTGTGACATGGCCATGTACTGGAGAGCTGAAGAGAATGGCGAGCATCTCAGAAAACTCAGATATCAGGGTGACCAGGAAAGTCTCAGTGGAGTAACCCTGCTTTTTGCCTTTTGCTTACTTATTGTTCTGTTGCACTGAATGTCAGGAAGGTCTTTGACTCAGGCCACACCTTTGTGAAGCCTGGAGAAAACAGTTTTCAAATGGAAATGAAGGGAATCACCTTTGGCTCTTTTCTTAATTGCTTTGGAAAGGGATGTGTCTGACTCAGCCCCTTGGCCATGTGTGCGGCTGTGGCTTAGATTCTCAGCACCTGATGTATCTAAAGAAAGATCCCATGTGTGAATCCAAAACCAAAATGCCCAAAAGAGCAGTCATTGGAATGAAGCCTCTCGCCTTTCTCTGTAAGGTTCCTGACCTCCATCAAGTGAGAATAGAGATCCTTTGTGTCAAATAAGTTCTTCACAACCTGCAGAGGCTAGCCCATAGGTGCTTGGGTTTTCTCATGACTCCAATTCACATAAAGAATCTAACCCCTAAGTCAGTAGGCCTCAAATTGGAGAATTGGAATTTTATTAACGGCAAGCCTATTTGTTTACTCCTGGTTCACAGTAATGGTGTCCAGGCCACCCTGAAGGTATGCAAATGAGGTGCAAGGATGCTTATTTTGGACACTGTCTTGGGCTGTGCCCCTCATGGAAACCTTCAGGCAGAGTTTATGATGAGTGTTTATATGGAAGAAGATGAGGGACGTGTGGGAGTATTTTGGTTTTAATTGTATTCATTTGTGTCACGAAAGAGTTGACTGGGTCCATCTGGGCTTGAACTCTGGTGTGATTCCCCTTACAGACTGAGATCTGGAACTGAACTCAGAGAAGTATTGCCATGAATTGTGATGGGATTTTAGAAGGCCAGGCATGAGAGGTAACCTTGGAACCCGAGGTCTAGGCCCAGGTTGGCTTTCCAAAGAACACTGGGAATCTCAGCCAAGATATCACATGATTTAATTCTGAAAAACTTGGCAGCCATAATTGAGATTGAAAACACACATGGACCTCGCTTTGTAGACCTCAATGGGCCTGGTTTCATGTTACTTTTTGGGCACTTTTTGGGAAGCCTTGCCTGTGAGAGTGCTCCAGAGTTTACTGAAATTAGCTTCCTCAGCATTTAATTGTTCCTGAATGAATTGAAACCCACAGTGCCTCCAACTTCATCCGTGAAATATTGCTGGAAAATTATCATAAAATTTTTGAAATTCCCATGACCAGCTAAAACTGGAGAACCTTGGGATGTCCTCTTGATGATCATGAGTATACCAGACAGTGCCTTGATTGACTGGGTTTCAAGAAAATGGTGTAGAACAGAGATGCCAGTAAGTTGGAGCCTGGTGAGTAGTGGGACTAGAGCAGTGTTATGAAAGTGTGTGATAAAACATCTGTGGTGGGCCATGTGGATCTTCCATTGGCTTCCAAATGCCTTGTGACTGACATGGTGCAGCCAGTAGACCTTTTATTTGATAGAGGGCCCAATGGAGCCTTATGGGCTGAGTATATTGCCCCTGTATCCACTTCAAAGTTTACTGGGGTCCCCTTCACTTCAAAAGTTACCCCGAACTCAGGGAGGGGATCTGAGCCCCAACTTTTGTAGTCATCCTCCAGAGTCAGAATGGCTGGCTGGCATGGCTGTCTCTTTCTAGGGCACTCGTGGGCCCAGAGTCCTTTTTCTTTAGAATAGGCACATTGATTTGAGGCCAGGGATGGCCTCGGGCATGGGACCAGGTATCTCTTCCTGTCTCCCTATTTCTTAATTTCTGGCCCTTTTGGTGTTCTGACCAGGACCTTAGTCAATGCCGTAGTCTGTCTTTTGTTTCTTTTATCCTCCCTTTGCTCCCTTCTCTTCCTCAGTTTCTCTCTTATAGTATACTTTCTCGGCTTCTCTGACTAAATCTCCCAAAATCATATCTTGTAATCCATCTAAGTATTGTAACTTTCTTTTAATATTTAGGGCAGCTTGCCCAATAACGGCCATTGTGACAGATGCTTTTTGATCCTCTGCCTGAGGATTGAAAGGTGTATATCTTCTATATGCCTCCATAATTCTCTCTAGAAACATAGAGGGAGATTCATTAGGCCCTCGAATAATCTCTCTTACCTTGGCCAAATTATTTGGAACCCAGCGAAAAGTGGACAGATGCTTTCTTACCTTCAAATGTGTTGAGGATCCAGTTTGGTCGCTTCAAGGAAAGCTGGCTTTGATTATGTTGGGAAGATGTGTCGGTCTCCCATCTGGTCCGAGGACATTTCTTCTAGCTTCCAGGAGGATTCTCTTTTGTTCCTCTGTCATGAAGAGAGTCCCTAAAAGTTGTTGACAGTCATTCCAAGCAGGCAGGTATGAAAACATCAATGATTCAACCAGACCTGTGAGCCGGGTAGGGTCCTCGGAAAAAGGGGGATTGTTATTTTTTCAGTTATATAGGTCTGAAGAGGAGAAAGGCCAATACTGGTAGGCTTGCAATTTTCCCCCATTGTTGTCGTCAATCATTGGCCCATAGGGACATAGGGGGAGCATCACGGGAGTTACAGGGTTTTCAATGATTCACAGTCAGCGAGTTCCTTTATCCGGGCCATCTTCCTCTAGGGGAGGAGGTCTGTGTGTGCCACGGGGGAGTTATCTGGAGGGCCCTGGGCCAGCTTAGCTTCCTCCAATGGCGAAGAGGCTGAGTCAGCTGCAAGGGAATCACTTAGAGTGTGTTGGTGGTTGGGGGAAGAGGAGAGGGGATAAGGAGGGGGAGGAGAGTCCAGTAGAGTCAAATATTGTGACTCAGAGAGAACAGAGGGTGGAGTAGGAGGATGAGCAGAGGGTTTGAGAGATCGTGGGGGAAGCAATAGGAGTAGGGGAAGGGGCAAGGAAAGGCTTCACCCATGGAGGAGGAGATTTGCAGAGGTCCTACCAATTTAAGGTATATGGCTGTTGATCTGGATGGCTATGTGGGCCCAGCTGAAAGACAATATCTCTGATTTTTTAAATTAGTCGGAAGTAGAAAGATCTTTCTAGTGGCCATCCGACTCCAAAGGTGGGACATTCTGAGGCTCAGAGATTCTGGCCGGTCCGGAGTTTTACTGAAAAAGAAAGATTCTGAGCTCTTAAGCGAACTTTGGTCCAGTGATTAAGGGTCAGGGACAGAGGCATTGAAGTGCTCTGTCCCATGATGAAAGATACACAAACTAAATGCAACGACACACGACACAGATATAACAAGACCATAAAGACAGGCAATGGACGTACATCACTGAGACCAGGAATCAGTAGACAGCAAAACCCGATGGGATGGCAATACCGAATCCGAAACAAAATATCACTGAATCCAGGAGACAATTGTTCCTTGATTTCCTGAGTCCTCTGCGGCGTCCCCCAGGGAGGTGCCCTGTGTCTCTGTGAGAGGTCTCTCAGCCAAAGTCGGAGAGAACGCAGGCTCTTCATCGCAAGCGATATTGCCAAGCCCTAACATGAATCCTGAAACCAGAAAGAGGTGCCTTACTTGCTCCGAGAGGAGCCCTTTGGGGTCTCTCGTCCGCCAGTGACGGAACTCGGTGGAACGTCAATATGTAAAGGTCTGGCGAGTGTCAGAGGAAGAGACAACCAAGAGACTGTCTCATGCAACAGCAAAGGGTTTATTTGGGGTCCAGCATGCTGGGGCTCAGAGCTCACTTGAATAGAGCAGAGAGCCCTGACAACAGTTTAAGCAGGGATTATTTACTTTCCTTGAGAGGGCAGGGAGGAAGTTTACTGATGGGTAAGGGCGAGTGGGCGGTTTACATGCAACCTGGTGAGGGAGCATATTCTACAGTTTGGCAGTTGGGGACAGTACATTCTGGGAACAAGATTAGCAAACAGTTCTCAAGATTTCAACAGTGTTTTGTTAAGCATACAGAAAAACAGGAAGTGACAATTAACTATTTTAATAACCTTTCACTACCGACTATCCTTTTGGACTGGATGTTCTCTTCTACATTCAATTTTCCAAGGTACAAGGTCCTATGCCATTGTATATCGATTTATTCAAACCTAAGTATCCCAATCAAGGGCCCAATGCCCTTCTGGGCTTCAAATGTTACTTAGATTTCTGTTTTCATACATATATTTCACCTATGTATTCTTATACACATCACAGGTTCCCAATACCATTATTCATTCAGCAGAACGATTCCTAACCCAAACCAAACCTGTTATTAACCCTAACCATACAATGTTACCTCAATCTAACTTTACAGAAGAGCAGGGACAGAGTTAGTCTTACAATACAGGAATGCTGGGGATCTTCCACCTGCAGAGAACCTCAAAGCTCCATGCAGAAATTATCACTGAAGAAGATATAGGCACCTCTGAAAAACCTGAGACAGCAAAATTTATCTTCCATGGCAAACAACCTGGTCAGGATGAAGGGTTGTATCTGAATCAGCCTTTCTATTGTTAATGTAGAGAAGATGGACCAAATGAGACCTGTGTGGAGAGCTGTTCCCGGGTGCCTATGGTTGATATACCATTCTAACTTGTGAAAGTGTCACAGGAAGCAGGGACAGCATCCATCTCATGGGACCCTTGGAAGCAACTCTTAGTACAAAGTGGTTGCCAAGGCAGTGAACTCATTCAGTTCCTCATGGAAGTAACCTCACCTCACTTTCTTGGGGAAGAAACTCTCTGATCTTGGGATACAAAAAGCCAGTCAAACAGTGCCAGTCCATGTCCCAGTCCCAGTGGTCTCAATTTTTGGAATTCTAGATACCAGAGTCAGTCTTTCTTGGTACCTACTTTGGACCGTCCTGTTTGCATGGCCAAATGGAAGGAAAGCTCTGAAGAGGGGCCTTTCCTGAGAAAGAAGGTAGTGACTCACCGCTGGCTCCTGACAACTTCAGAGAGTTGGTTAAGGACACCAGATCTGAGACAGGACAGGCCATTTCGGGGCAACCTAGAATGCCCCACAGTCAGAGAACACTCCAGATATTCACAGACCTACTTGGGGGGAGAAGGGGGCTTTGTTGGTGTGGGTGAGGGTTTGTGGTTTTGTCTCATGTTCTGAGAATAGGTAGGAAATGCGGTTTGTTTTGTTTGGAGTGAACTGTTTCTAGTAAGTCGTTTGACAATGCGAGTGTTTCTGTGTCTGTGTACCCCACTGTGTCCGTGGTTGTAGATATTAGAAAAGAGAATGCATCAATGGATGTGTCCTGACTAGTAGAAAGCTTCCCAGCATTCATCCTGCTCAATTTATAAATGGAATGCAGCTTGCCTTATTGATGGGCAACACCTGCTATCTTCCTAAGTTCCTGTTTTCTTCCTGAAATCTGGCCACTCTCCAGAAGAGGCTCATGGTTTTGTATCCAAGATATGTGCCACCTCCAAGCTCTGTGACATGGCCATGTAGTGGATAGCTGAAGGGAATGGCGAGCATCTCAGAAAACTCAGATATCAGTGTGACTACTAATGTCTCAGTGGAGAAACCCTGTTTGGGCCTTTTGCTTAACAATTGTTCTGTTGCCCTGAATGTCAGGAAGGTCTTTCCCACATGCCACCCATTTGTGAAACCTGAAGAAAACAGTTTTCAAATGCAAATGAATGGGCATCACCTGTGGCTCTTTGCTTAATTGCTTTGGAAAGGGATGTGTCTGAATCAGCCTCTTGGCTCTGTGTGAGGCTGTTGCTTAGATTCTTAGATGGATGGATCTAAAGAAAGATATCATGTGTGCATCCAAAACCAAAATGGCTAAAAGAGCAGTCATTGTGGATGAAGTCTTTCCCCTTCCTCTGTAAGGTTTCTGACCTCTATCAAGTGAGAATAAGGAAGACACACCAAGCCAATTGATGGCTACTTTTGGAAAAATTGTACCACTGCTGATAGCGTCAGCATATATACCCCTACACTACCACAAGTGGCTTCACCAAGAAAGAGTTCACAATGCATAAAAGTGATACATAGTCCTGACAAGTTCTGCAAGAATGTCAGGGATGGCTATTGCACAATCTGTAGATTGGTTTTATCTTTGACTTCAACGGCACGGGTATGAAGATAGAAATTCTGGCAATAATGGGTAAAGGAAAATTATTTAACATTCCAGAAGGCACTAAAAGAAAATAATTTTCTTAAAAATTTACATTATTTTGAAGAGAATTATTAAATATAATGAAATGAAAAGATGAAGTAAACAAACAGGTCTGTTAACTTCCTTTTTTGTTCACATATTAAAACAATGCTCAACAGTTGTTTACCCAATTTAAATTAAACCATTTAGATCACGTGAATAAAAAAAAAATTTGCATACATTTTTTTATGAGCACTCATCATATATGATATATGGACATACGTACATTCAAACATATAACACAAAACACAAGTGTGCACACATAATATAATACATACAACACATAACATAATAGTAAAGGCCTTATAACTTTTCACAGGTGAAATCACCAGTGCAATGTTTAAAAACTCTGTAGTCAAAATATAGAACTGATCAGCAAAACATTAACCTAGGTCTCAATGAGCTCAAAAAAACAAATAAAACTTCATGATACAGGAAAGGGCAATAATAAAATAGATATTGAAAAAAGCATCCCTGTTCTGTCACAGATGTAAGGATAGTGAAACTGGAGTTTTTGATATCAGCTGTTATGGATTTGAGCCAAATCATCTTATTTTGGTCTATAGAAATCGCTTTAGTTAATCTCTCTGAAATCCAAATCGGCTGTTGTTCTTCCTGTGGAAACACACAAACAGACCCCTGACTCCAGACAATCACTGGGTCAGTACTTTAGTTAATCTCTCTGGAATCCAATTTGGCTGCTGTTCTCCCTGTGGAAACACATAAAGAGACTGCCGACTCCAGGCAATCTCTGGGTCAGGACCTTAGTTAATCTCTCTGTTATTTAAATCGGCTGCTGTTCTCCCTGTAGAAACACAGAAAAAGACCCCCGAGTCCAGACAATAATTGGGTCAGGACATTTCTGTTGTCCTGTTAGAATATCCTTCCAAAGTACCTTGAACTTATGCACATTTTTTGGACACATATGCTTTTCCGCAGCACTAAGTCCTGATGAATCCAAATTTAAAAAGTTTAGAGTAAAAAGGGTTATTTTAAGTTTATCTTTGGGGAATTCATACCCCTTCCCAATTGCGTCTTTTTGCTTTAATAAGTACATTTTAATAGTTTCATGTGCTCTTTCACTATGCATTGTCCCTGTGGATTGTATGGGATTCCTGTTATATGAGTAATGCCAAATGATGAGAAAAATTGTTTAAAAGAGGTAGGAGTATAATCAGGGGCATTATCTGTTTTTAACTGTTTTGGAATGTCCAAAGTGGCAAATTTTGTAAGTAATGAGCTATAACATCTTTAGTTTTTTCCCCCGCATGAAGGGAGCCCATCAAAAATCTAGAAGAAGTATCAACTGTAACATGCAAATATTTTAATTTTCCAAATTCTGGCAAGTGTGTGACATTCATCTGCCAAATATGGTTAGGTATCAATCCTCTAGGATTGACTCCAAGATTAACTTGTGGTAAAAAGGTCACACAATTTTGACATTGTTTTATTATTTTTCTATCTTTTTCCTTAGTTATTTTAAAACACTTTTGTAAAGTATTAGCATTGACATGAAACATTTTATGAAAATTTGTAGCTTCTTCTAGTGTAGAGAAAATATGTATGTAAGTCATGTGTAGTTTAATCTGCTAAATCATTGCCAAAACTAAGGGCTCCAGGCAATCCTGTATGTGCCCTGATATGTCCTATAAAGAATGAATCTTTTCTGTCCCAGATTAGACATTGTATACTGGAAAGCAAAGAGAAAACAGTAGCAGAAGGGGAAATACTACCAGCATCTTCAAGGGATACTATAGCATTAACTATATACTGACTAAGGGAAAATAAATTAAATACAGAATCTTTAAACATCACAAAAGCTTGTAATACTGCATTAAGCTCTACCTTTTGAGCTAATTGTTTGGGTAGTAAAAATGTAAAAGTTTGATCAGGTGTAACTATTGCTGCTGTGCCATGATTTGTCTCATCAGTGAATATACTTGGAGCATTCATGATACTTGTTTTCTTGTCATTTTTGGAAAAAATTACAGGATGCGATGACCAAAAAGACAATAAAAGATTAGATGGTAAGTGGTTATCAAATGAAACATTTGATTGACACATGATTACTGCACAAGTATTTAACTCATTAGCTAATTTATCAATTTGATTCAAAGAAAATGGAGTAATAATTTTATTGGGTGAAATTCCACACACTCACTTTGCTGCTTTTATTCCTATGAGTATTAATTGTCCCTCAGTCTCAGGATACCTAGTAATAATAGTGTGAGAAGAATAAGATAAATGAATCCATAATAATGGACCTTCTTGTCAAAATACTCCTGTAGAAATACTTTTTTTTTTGTTGGTAGTACAATAAATAATAAAGGCAAAATTATATCAACTCTATCCAAATGCATATTTCCCATTTATGTTTCAATGATTTTTAATGCCTTTCTTGCTTCAGGTGTTAACATTCTGGGTGAATTTGGATCTAATAGACCTTTTAGGATATCAAATAAAGGTCCCAAGTCTCCTGTTGGTATAATTAGTTAAGGCCTTATCCAATGTATGTCTCCTAATAACTTTGAAAGTCATTAGTTGATTGGAGTTGATCTACTCCTATTTGAATTTTTGGTGGACTGACCATGGTTGAGGATAATAGAACTCCTAAATAATTTATTGGAAATTTTAATTATACTTTATCTATTGCTATCTCTAGATTATAATTTTTTTAATCAGTTTGTAAGTGTGACATAACATTCTAGCAATGTGTTTTTAGCTTTGTGTGCAAATGATACATCATCCATATAGTGAAATATTTGTAGTTAAGGATTTTGATTTCTAAATGGCAGGATTACTTTGTTAACATAAATTTGACATGTAGTTGGGCTGTTAGCCATCCCTTGAGGGAGTAGTTTCCACTCTTACCTCTGATAAGGAGCTTCATGATTCAGTGCAGGGATAGTAAATGCAAAACGTGGACTATCCTCAGGATGAATTGGAAATGAAAAAAAAAAAACAATCTTTAATATGTATAACTAAAACATACCAAGTTCTTGGCAAAGCAGACAATTGAGGAATCCCTGATTGAGCAGGTCCCGTAATAACCATCTCATTATTAATGGTTCTTAAATCTTGCAATAATCTCCATTTACCAGATTTCTTTTTGGTGACAAAAATGGGAGAATTATGGGGAGATACAGAAGGTTGTATATTTCCTTCCGCTAATTGTTGTTTGATCAGGTCATGGGCTGCTTGTATCTTTTCTTTAGTCAGGGGCCATTGAGGAACCCATACTGGTCTTTCTGATTTCCAAGTAATTTTTATTGTCTTATTGGCCCTTTCTGAAAATCCAACACATTTTTGTCTGTTCCTTGATCTATTTGTGTTGGTGCTCCTATACCTTCTTCTTGTTTTTCTAATATTTTTATTTTCCTAAAACCTTGTCTAGCCATAGTAGTGGGTGCATTTTGGTTGACCTTATTTGTTAATGTCAAACCTAATTGATCAAGGACATCTCATCCCCATTAATTAACGGGAAGATGATCCAATACATATGGCTGTATAGTTCCTTCACATCCTTCAGGATCCTTCCAATCTAATACAATTGCACCTTTAAGGGGATTAGTCGCCACTCCTAGGCCTCAAAGCATTTGAGTGGCTTGTTGTAATGGCCAATGTTTTGGCCATTCTTGATGAGAGATGATGCTAGAGTTTGCACCTGTATCCAGTAGCCCATTAAATTCATGTCCTTGAATATTTAGTTTTAGCATGGGGCCAGAATCTAAATTTAAAGAAAGCATAGCCCAATCTACACCTGTGTAGTCTAATCCCATGGAACCTCTTTCTACAGAATGACTAGAAAATTTATTATGTAGGCTGAGTATTATTAATAACTGTGCTATTCTATCTCCTGGTGAAATTACTGATAAATCCTTTGGAGAACTGGCTATAATTTTTATTTCACCTTCATAATCGGAAACAATTACCCAAGGAATTATCCTAAGTCCTTTTAGAGTAGAAGAGCTGCATCCTAATAATAAGCCTACTGTTCCTTTGGGAAGAGGTACTTTCAGCCCTGTGGGAAATATTTGAACTCTCATCTCTGGAATTAGTACTGATCTGGCGGAGGCGCTGATGTCCAACCCTGTACTCCCTCTGGTTTGTCTGACGAGGGATCTGATAAAAATGTGTCCTGTGCACTATCCTGATGGGGTTGCTGGGTTCCTCCAGTGCTCCGTATATTTGTGGTTTTGGGACCCAGAGCATTGGGCCCACCTCTCCATTTTTTGGCAGTGGAGCCCGATGCCTTTCTCCATAATATTGTGGATAAACACCTAGTCTTTGTTCATTTTTTGATAATGAAGTACCTTCTATGTTTGTTTGAGAATGACATTCATTAGCCCAATGTCTTCCTCTATGGCATCGTGGGCAAATACACGGTATTCTACTCCTTTGATTCCTAGTTTTGTTAAACCCTCCTCCTATGGGGCAATTCCTTTTAAAATGTCCTTTTCTTCACAATTCTAGCATGTTCTTGGCCTGGCATCTAAAGCCTGTTTTACTGTAGCTGCAACGACTTGCTCTTATTCATTAATGTCTCTACATAATTTAATATATGTGTTTAAATCTTCATGTTTCCATGGTCTAATGATATCTCTGCACCAACAATTCCCTTGGTCATAAGCCAGTTGTTTTATTAACGGAATTGCTTGTTCTGTATTCCCAAAAACTCTGGTAGCTGTTTTAATAAGCCTATCTACAAATTCAGCATAAGATTCATTAGCTCCTTGTATTACCTTAGATAATTGACCTTATAATCCTCCAAGTCCTTGTGAAGTCTTCCATGCCCTAACCACTTCTACAGCAATTAATTCGTATATACCATGATCATATGGAATTTGTTGCTGCTGACCCTCATTAGGTCCCTTTCCTAACAACATATCTAGATTTCTCTGAGGATAACCAGCTGCTGCATTTCGCCTAGCCGTCTCCTTGCAAAATTTCTCATTGGCAACCTTCCATAACAGGTATTGTCCTCCCTTTAGCACAGCTTTACACATATTAGCCCAATCTACTGGCATCACATTTAAGTTGTTAATAGATTGGACCAAGCTTACAATGAAGGGTGCTTGAGGACCATAGGTTGTTACAGCCTCTTTTAGCTGCTTCACTATTTTAAAATTTAAAGCAAGGTGAATTCTCTGCCCTCCTACCTAAAATACCGGGCATGTAAATACTTGAGATCCTGTCTCAGGAACCGAACTATCAACTGCGGGGGTTGGGGGCCTCCCAGCATATGGAGGTGGCCTTGTTAGTTGGACATTTACATCCTCTGCTGATAGAAAGGTGTTAGTAACAGTTTCCTGTAGAGGTGGCGCTGTTGTTGGACACTTATGCCCTCTGGTGATAGAAAGATGTTAGTAGCAGTCTCCTTTTGTAACTTTGCCCCTGATGGCTTTTTCTGCTCTAAGCTTTATTCCTCTATCTGTGTCTTAACTGAATGCTTTGGACTAAGCAAAGCAGATATGAACGTCCACAATGGCAATGTGCCAACTGGCTGAGTCCCTGGGCTGTTCTTTTCTACTCTTTTGAAATCTTCACCATGATGGTTCCATTATGATATACTTAACAACTCCTCCTTAAAAGGCCATGGGGTACATTTTTGTATTTTATCACTGTATGCCCTGACTGTTCTTGATTTTACTGATACACCTCCTTCCTCTAACAATTTACTTAACACTCTTTCAGTTTGTTTTTTACTAATTTCTGATCCCGTATTTCTACTATAATAAAACCCAACAAGATGACTCCAAACAAAACAGAGACAGACTGAAATAAAAGGGGAACAACAAAAAGTCATTATAGCCTTTCTTTCCTCCTGACATGTGTGTCCGTACTTTCTCCCTATCTGTTCCTCAGACGTGAATAGTTTTTCCTCATATGTGAGTGGTTTTTCTTCCGTCTCAATCATCTCCATGGACAGGCAGCTTAAAACAAAAGTGAAGCAAAACTAAAGAGGAATCTTAAAATGGCTACCCATCCTCTTGCCCTGCCCTCAGGGGCGAGCAGTTTACCTTATCACTTACCCTCAGTCGTTCCCTGTGCAAGCGAGGAAATGCTGCACTCTGGCTGGGAAGAGTTAGGAGCCACTTGTCAAAAGAAATGAGCTTTATTTTTAGAAAAACACACGCCATACAAAACAGCTCCTCAGGAAAAACCCTCAGAGCCCAACTGCCACCACTGGCTTCCTTATAAAGTCTCTGTCACTCCCACAAGCCTCTCCACCTTCCACAATTCTCCTGCTCTTGAGGCCGATTGGTTGGGTTGCGTGGGTGGAGCCAAAAAAGTCCCCCAATGAGCAGCTCCGTGGTCTGAAAGGGCAGGGAAACTGTCCAATGAGCATCACCACAGAGGAGCCAATCAGCTAGATGTTGCTGGGGCCGCTGTGAGCCAATCATCAGCTTGCAGTCTGAAAGGGCGGAGAAACAGTTCAATGAGAATCTCCAATGAGCTAGATGTTGCTGGGGCCACTGTTAGCCAATAATCATCAAACAGCTGGAAATTTGCTGCCAGCTGGAAGTTTGCTGGGGCCCCTTCATATGTGGTTCTCAACAAATTCCTGTCTCCTTTCTCTGTAGCCTATTCAACACATGTATTTTTATATGCACATGTAGAATCCTACCTGTTATCACACGTACGTTTTAGTGAGGTTTGTGACTTGGCCAATAGAAGTTATGAGAAGAGATCACTCTTCCTAAACGCTGTTGGAACTGAAAATTCAACCTATGGGTGAGCTTCCTAGTAGAACACCATTATACATAAAAACATTTTTAGTGAAATAATTATTTTTGCATCTGTGGATGGTATATATTTTATGATGAATTTCGATTGGCATATATATTGCTAGATTTTAATTTCTCTGTGTGTGTGTCTGTGTGTGTGTATATATATGTATATGTGTGTGTGTGTGTGTGTGTGTGTATACACACACTCTCCAAATTTTTCTAATTATCAAATATATGAGTCTTATTATACATTCCTTAAAATCATTCATATTCATGTATGTGAATTTATGATCAACTATTCACAAGATTATTCTCAGAAATATACATCCACCTGAAATACATATTTGTTTCCTAGTACTGAAAACTAACTTGAGAGAATGGTGCATACAAATCCTAATATTTCTACAGTAATACCCAGTTTAACATCAATGCATGCAGTTTCCTATGGGACATGATGTGTATTTTGCAGTTCATTTTTATTAAACAGTGGTATATTAATATTTCTTCAGTTTATGCACATCATAGCATATATATTTCTTCAACAAGTTCACAAATTTATAGACATTTGTTTCAATTTCAATCACCTCCTGCTTCAGAACTCATATATTCCTCCAGGTTTCTTGACTGGTCTTTTCATGAGACTTCTTTCAAAACACATTATTTTCGATTTCCATAATCATTTTTGAAGCAAAACTCACACACTCTTCATGATAAACCATAACCCTCATATTACTGTTAGATGTATAACTGGTTGTAATGAATGTATGTATATCAATTAAAGATTTTCTGTATATTTTCAGATATCAAATCAATTCATTATTTAATGTTGGAATCATTTTTATTATTTATTCACAGTATGGTCTATTCATGAATTATTTCTATATTCATTGACACAGAGTACACCGCTTTGTTCCTTCAATATGAATTTATATGTCTTCAAAATATTGCTCCCAGTAATGGTGAAAGAAATACTTATGTCACCTGATCTACATATACATTATACCACAGTAATACTCTGGACACAGAAAGCAAAGGTCACTCTTATGTTTGTACCAAAGCCTTAATGAAAAGTGAGCATGGATTACTAAAAACATCCATGTCCAGGTTGCCAAATTGTCTCAAATGTAATTCCTATTGGTCGCTATATATTTGTTTCTTCCTAAGATTATGTATTCAACCTCAAGCCTGTTGAAAATGTCTAATTCTATCCCTCACTTTATACTTTGCCTGATTTTTAATGTCTCTATTGATATCTGCTAACCTACATGTTTTCCCCAGTTCATCATTGTAACTGACTCTTCACATGTCCTGACATTTACATTCACTCTCTTATTGAAAAGCTATTGCTAAAGAACTTTTGGTCTAAATTCTATACTCACTGTTGTTTCTAAACCTAGCAACTATCTTCCTAATTCTACTGACTTTCCCTTTTTGACTGGATGTTCTCTTCGACATTCAGTCATCCAAGGTACAAGGTATTATGCCATTGTGTATCGATTTATCTGAGACATCTGTGAAGAACATAATTCAAAGCTAAGTAACCCACTAAAGGGCCCAATGTCCTTCTGGGCTTCAAATCTTACGTAGATTTTTGTTTTCATACTCATATTTCATCTATATATTCTTGTAAATATTGCAGGTTCCTGATACCATTATTCATCCTGCAGAATGATTCCTAACCCAAATCGAATGTGCTATTAATTCTAACCATACAATGTTCCCTCAATCTAACTTTACAGAAGAGCAGGGACAGTGTGACCAGGAAAGTCTCAGTGGAGAAACCCTGCTTTGGACCTTTTGCTTACCTATTGTTCTGTTGTCCTGAATGTCAGGAAGGTCTTTGCCTCAGGCCACCCCTTTGTGAAGCCTGAACAAAACAGTTTTCAAATGGAAATGAATGAGCATCACCTGTGGCTCTTTGCTTAATTGCTTTGGAACAGGATGTGTCTGAATCAGCCTCTTGGCCCTGTGTGACTTAGATTCTCAGCACCTGATGGATCTAAAGAAAGATTGCATGTGTGCATCCAAAACCAAAATGGCAAAAAGTTCAGTAATTGTGAATGAAGTCTCTTTCCTTCCTCTGTTAGGTTCCTGACCTCCATCAAGAGAGAATAGGGATCATTTGGGTCAAATGAGTTCTTGAAACCCTGAAGAGGTGCTTGGTTTTTCTCATGACTCCAAATCACATAAAGAATCAATACCTATCAGTCAGTAGTAGTCAGTCAATATTGCTCCCAGAAATGGTGGAAGAAATACTCATGTCACCAGATCTACATGTACATTTAATCACAAAAATATTCTAGACACAAAATTCAAAGTTCACATTGTTTATTGTACCAAAGCCTAAATGGAAAGTGAACATAGATTACTAAAAACATCCATGTCCAAGTTGCCTAATGCTCTCAAATGACAAACCTATTGGTGACTACATATTTGTTTCTTCCTAAGATTATATATTCAAACTCAACCCTGTTGAAAATATCTAAGCCTATCTCTCACTTTATACTTTGCTTCATTTCATAATGTCTCTATTGATATCTGCTTACCTAAATATTTTCCCAAGTTCATCATTGTGATTGACTCTTCACATGTGCTGACATTTAAATTCATTCTGTAACTATTGCTAAATAACATGTGTTCCAAATCCTACACTCACTCTTCTTCCTAAACCTACCTACTATCTTCCTAATCCTACCGACTATCCCTTTTTGACTGGATGTTCTCTTCGACATTTAGTCATCCACGGTACAAGGTCCTATGCCATTGTATATGGATTTATCTGAGACATCTGTGCAGAACGTAATTCAATGGTAAGTAACCCAATCAAGGGCCCAATACCCTTCTGGGCATCAAATCTTACTTAGACTTCTGTTTTCATGATTACATTTCACCTCTATATTCTTATCAACATTGCAGGTTCCCAATACCATTATTCATCCAGCAAAATGATTCCTAACCCAAATCGAACCTGTTATTAACCCTAATCATACAGTGTTCCCTTAATCTTACTTTACAGAAGAGCAGGGACAGAGTTGGTCTTATAATACTGGAATGTAGGCGATCTTCTACCTGCTGAGAACCTCAAAGGTCCAAGATGTAGGCAGCTATGAAGGACCTGAGAGACCAAAAGTCATCTTCCATGGCAAACAACCTGGTCAGGATGAAGGGTTGTGTCTGAATCAGCCTCTCTCTTCTTAATGTAGAGAAGATGGACCAAAGGAGGCCTGTGTGGAGAGCTGATTCCGGTTGCCTATGGTTGATATACCATTCTAACTTGTGAAAGTGTCACAGGATGTAGGGGAAGCCTCCATCTCATGGGACCCTTGGAAGCAACTGTGAGGACAAAGTGGTTGCCAAGGCAGTGACCTCAGTCAGTTCCTGAAGGAAGTGACCTGACCTCACTTCCTTGGTGATGGAATGTGAGATCCAGGAAGCCAGGCACACAGAGCCAGTCCCAGTTCCACTCCCAGTGGTCTCAATTGTTTGGATTTACCAAAGGCTGAGTCAGGCTATCTTGGTACCTAGAGATGTGAGGATGGCCAAACGGAAAGAAAGCTCTGAAGAGGGGCCTTTTCTGAGAAAGCAGGTAGTGGCACACCACTGGATTTTGAAAAGTCTCAGTGAAGAAACCCTGGTTTGTGCCTTCTAATTACCTATTGTTCTGTTGCCCTGAATGTCAGTAAGGTCTTTGCCTCAGGCCAACCCTTTATGAAGCCTGATGAAAAAGTTTTCAAATGAAAATGAATGGGCTCCAGAATGGCAATATGTAAATCAATGGTTGTGCAACTGAAGTGATTCTGCAATTTGTATATGGGGTAAAAATGGGAGCTCATATCCCACTTGAATCAAAGTGTGAAATATGATATATCAAGAACTATGTAATGTTTTGAACAAAATACAATAAAAATTAATTAAAAAATAGAAAATGAATGGGCATCATCTGTGGCTCTTTGCTTAATTTCTTTGGAAAGGGATGTGTCTGAATCAGCCTCTTGGCCCTGTGTGAGGCTGTGGCTTAGATTCTCAGCACCTGATGGATCCAAAGAAAGATCCCATGTGCGCATCCGAAACCAAAATGGCCAAAAGAGCAGTCACTGTGGATGAAGTATCTCGCATTTCTCTGTAAGGTTCCTGACTTTCATCAAGTGAGATTAGGGATCTTTGGGTCAAATGAGTTCTTCCAAGCCCTGCAGAGGCTAGCCCATAGCTGCTAGGGTTTTCTCATGACACCAATTCACATACAGAATCTAATCCCCACGGTAGGTAGTCCTCAATTTGGAGAAGCAGAGCAGTATTAACGGCAGGCCTATTTGATCATTCCTGGTTCACAGGAAGGGTGTCCAGGCCACCTAGATGTTAGGCAAATGAGGGGCTGGGGAGCTTATTTTGGATACTGACTTGGGCTGTGCCCCTCATGGAAACCTCCAGCCAGAGTTTATTATGAGTGTCTATATGGCAGAACATGAGGGCCATGTGGGAGTGTTTTGATTTTATTTGTGGTCATTTGTGTGGCAGTTGGAAGAGATGACTGCGTCCACCTGGGCTTGCTCTGATTCCCCTTAGAGACTGAGTTCTGGAACTGACCTCAGAGGAGTATTGCCATGAATTGTGTTGGGATTTAAGAGGCCACGCATGAGAGTCGCCCTTGGAAACTGAGATCTAGTTCGAGGGTAGCTTTCCACAGGACACTGGGAATCTCTGGCAGGATATTATATGATTTTATTCTTAAAGACTTGGCAGCCTTAAACACACCCCAAAACACACATGGACCTCACATAGTAGACCTCAATGTGCCTGGCTTCATGTGACCTTTTGGAACTCTTTGGGAAGCCTTGCCTGTGAGAGTTCTCCAGAGATTTCATTGAAATGAGCTTCCTCACCATTTAATGGTTCCTGAATGAATTGAAACCCACAGTGCCTCCAACTTCATCCTTGAAAAATGGTTAGATAAATACCTTGAAATTTTTGAAATTCCCATACCCAGGTGGCACTGGAGAAACTTTGGATGTCCTGTTTCTGATCATGAGTATACCAGACAGTGCCTAGATTGACTGGGTTTCATGAAAATGGTGAAGAAGAGAGATGTCAGTAACTTGGAGCCTGTTGACTAGTGGGCCTAGAGAATTGGTGGGCAGGAGTGTGGTAAAACATCTGTGGTGGGGCCATGTGCATCTGCCATTGGCTTCCAAATGGCTTTTGACTGACATGGTGCAGCTAGCAGACCCTTCTATGCAAAGGCATGTTGTTATATGGAGAGTTTTCAGGGCAATGTTCAGAATCAGGTTGCTATGTTCAAGGTGGTTCAGGTTGCTATGTGAGATAGAAGCCTGGTTTGTGCTTTCTCCTGCATACCCTGATGCACCACAAGTGACAGAATTCCCTCCAGCACTGTGTGCCAGTTGAACTCCTTGTATTTCATGAAGAAAATACTTAACTCCCAGTGCAGCAGCAAAATAAAACCAGGAAAAGTGGAGGATGACCAAATGGCTTCATAGTCCACACGGGGAAACACTTAGCCCCCACTGGCCACAAAGAGAGAATTCAGCACTGCTGCCTCAGGTTCATTGGAAAATAAAATACCATGTCCTCCAGGTCACATAGATGCAGACACAGCTTTGTTGGTCTCACTACAAAGGAAGCTAAAGCTCCTGACAACAACATATATTTCAAGTACCCACCCTCAGATGCAGTTTCTCTAGAAGACTTTAGGCCAGCAGCACTCCATGTTTGTGGAGTGTTTACCCTGTCCCTTACTTTTGGAGACTCCTCTACCACCTCCAAGGTTGTGAAATCCTCAGCATTTTCCATTCCATAAATATATTCACAGATTTTCTAACTTTTCTCTAATTGTGTCTTACTTGGGATTGATGGTAATGTCAAGGCGTTGTTCTGGATGAGAGTGGGAAGATTTTTGGTAGCACATATTAACATACACGTTGGATTCATTTTCCAATTTTCCATTTTAAATACTGAAACCCTGACACAAACCCATTACCTAATAGTCTCTGACTACTAATTCTAATATGATGGAGAAAATTAACCAAAACAGAATAGAAATGCAAGCAGTTCAGAGGAGGCATGTTGTATTTTTGCACTTGCCTTTTGTGTTATATAGGGTAGGAGTTATAAATCTAGTCAATTATTTGTTGAAATAGTTCACCATGTGTATGTAAAGTTAAAAAATATGTGAATTCCTGTCTCCATTTCTCTGTAGCCTGTTAAGCACATGCAATTTTATATGCACATATAGAATCCTACCTGGTATCACATGTACATTCTTTTCAGCTGGCTGACTTTGCAGGTACAAATTGTGAGAAGAGATCACTCCTCCTAAATGCTGTTTGAACTGAAAATTCAAACTATGGGTGAGCTTCCTGGTTTAACAACATTATACATAAATCCATGTTCAGCAAAATGAATATTTTTGCATCTGTGGATGATGTATATTTCATGGTGATTGTCCATTGGAATATATATTGCTATTTTTAATGTCTCTCTGTATATATATATAAAATACTCTCCAGATTTTTCAAATTATGAAAAATGGGTTTTACTATACACTCCCTAAATTCATTCATATTCTTGTATGTGGATTTATAATCAACTTTTCACAAAATTATTCTCAGAAATATTCATCCACCTGAAATACATATTTGTTTTCTATTACTGAAAACTAATTTCAGTGAATGGTGCATACAAATCCTAATATTTCTACAGTAAGTTTAACATCAATGCAAGTAGATTCTGATGCGACATGATGTGTAGTTTAACATTCATTTTTATTCAACACTGGTACATTACTATTTCTTCAGTTCATACATATCATAGGATATATATATTTCAAGCACAAGTTAGAAAATTTATAGACAATTTTTTTCACTTTCAATCACTTCCTGCTTCAGAACACATGTATTCCTCCATCTTTCTTGGCTTGTCTTTTCATGAGACTTATTTCCACACATATTATTTTTGATTTCCATAATCACTTTTGTAGCAAAACTAACACATTCTTCATGATAAACCATAACCCTAATATTACCATTATTTGTGTAACAGGTTGGAATGAATGATTGTATATCAATATAAGATTTCTTATAAGTTTTCAGATATCAATTCAAATCATTATTAAAAGTGGAACCAGTTTCATTATATATTCACAGTAATGTCTACTCATGCATTATCTCTATATTCATAGTCACAGGGTACACCTCTTTGTTTCCCCAATATGAATTTATACGTCTTCAAATATTGCTCCCAGATATGGTGGAAGAAATACTCATGGCCCCTGATCTAAATATACATTTAATCACAGTAATATTCTGGACACAAAATGCAAATGTCATGCTTATGATTGTACCAAAGCCACAATGTAAAGTGAACATGTATTACTAAAAACTTCCATGTCTAGGTTGCCTAGTGCTCTCAAATGTCAATCCTATTGGTGACTACATATTTGTTTCTTCCCAAGATTATATATTCAAACTCAACCCTCTTGAAAATCTCTAATCCTGTCAATCACTTTATACTTTGCCTGATTTTGTAATGTTTCCATTGATATCTGCTTTCCTACATATTTTGTCCAGTTTGTCATTGTGACTGACTCTTCACGTGTGCTGACATTTAACTTCACTCTCTAACTGAAACCCTATTGCTAAAGAACTTTTTTTCCAAATCCTATACTCACGCTTCTTCCTAAACCTACCAACTATCTTCCTAATCCTACGAACTATACCTTTTTGACAGGATGTTCTCTTCTACATTCAATCATCCAATAAATGTCGGGTGAGCGGCAGAGGAAGATACCACCAAGAGACTGTCTCATGCAACAGCTAAGGGTTTATTGGGGGTCCAGCATGCTGGGGCTCAGTGCTCACTTGAATAGAGCAGAGAGCCCTGAGAACAGCTTAAGCAAATCTTATATACTTTCCTTGGAGAGGGCAGGGAGGAAAGTTTATTGATGGGTCAGGGCGAGTGGGCAGTTTTCATGCAACTGGTGAGGGAGTACATTCTACAATTTGGCAGTTCGGGACAGCACATTCTGGGAACAAGATTAGCAAACAGTTGTCAATATTTCAACAGTGTTTTGTTAAGCATACAGAAAAACAGGAAGTGACAAGTACTAATTTTATTAACCTTTTATTCTCCACTTCTTCTTCTGGCTACTTTTAGTCATAAAAGTGATCATTTTTGGGTGTACATTCTATGTCTGCTAGTGGGGTATTGCCATAAGTTTAACTTGTCCAATTTGAGCTTGGAGAAAAGAAATTACACGGTTGAGCAAACATGGTTTTATAGTTAGCAACAATATGAAGAGTATTATTGGACGGGCCAGGGTTGATAAAAGCATAGTTAACCATGAAGACTGTGTGAACCAAGACTCAAACAACCATTTTTGGGCCTCTATCTCTGGTTGTTTCTCTTCAAGTTGTCTTTTTAATTTACTCATAGATTTTTTTACAACTCCAGTATTGTCGGCATAGAAACAACATTCTTCCCTCAATGCAGCACAAAGGCCTCCTTCTCTCATGAAGTGGAGGTCCAACCCTCGACTGTTCTGTAAAATAAGTTCAGAGAGACATGTAAAAGATTCCTGCAAAGCTCTGATGGAGGTTTCTAATATCTTAGTTTTGGTCTATTGCTGCTTCTAATTGGGTCATTTGTTGTGTCCCATGGACCAGGGCAGTGGTTCCTGTGCCCACCCCTGCAGCAACTCCTATTCCTAATAGGATGGCTAAAGTGAGGGTATATGTTCCCAGGGGAACCGGGTTCTATGCCCCCCCTATTTGATTTCAAATGAACCTGTGTTATGATAGTGCACTCTGGGAAACATCTGCACCATTACATAATTAATCATATCTGTTGACCATTTCATGAAAACATAAACAATATTTAAGTATATAAAATAATACTGTTGTAGGGACGGACGAGGCAAGGCAACCTAAGATAGCAACAAAAACAGGGAAACAGTCCTAATTGGGTGCAACCGGATTCAGAGGGCATTGCTTCTGTTGTAATCAATTCATCCCCTGAACCCCAAGTTTAGATAGTTTCAGAATTTTGTACCCAACATGTAAGGGAAGGGGCTCAGAAGTTCACAGTTTGCAGAAGTTAACAAAAAGCAAATTTTGTTTCTGTTTTTTTCTCTATTCTGTGCAAGTTTACTTTTAAAGGAAGCCTGGGAGGGTGAGAGCTTTTTCTTCCCTTTCTTTTTCCCCCCTGCCAGCTCTTACCAAAGAGCCTAGTTGGTAACTTCTTAATCTTACAAATGTAGGCATCTCTGTGAAGCGCCAGCTCAAGGCCAGAGGCATTGTTCACATATTTTGGGAAAAACTAGTAAGGGGTTGTCTAGCTTAGAAGTGCTGAGTTTTTTAGCCAGTGGCCAAGTAGAACAGGGCAATACAAAAAGTGAAGGTTTATCTACATTGAACTCTTTTATATGGAGCCTTTTGCTGAAAGTTCTAAAGTCAGCCATGGTGAAGACTTCTGGAGAAGGTCAGTTAATACTTTTCTGTGGGCCTGGCACAGAGGGGAAACACGGGGAAGGTGGGGCTGAGAGCAGCTCCGAGGATCTGAGAATGAGGAAGGAGAGATGTAAAAGAATAATGGGAAAGGGGTTTGGGATTTCTTAGCAACAAAAACATGAGCAGTAGAACAGGTAGAGTAGAGGGGAAGATGGGAGTGAGTATCCCAAAACCCTGTGAGACACTTCAAATTCTTAGTAAACTGTTTTCAGTGATGACAAAGCAACTTTAAAGGCCATTTTTATTACATCTTGGATAGGGGTCTGAGGGCTCTCCTCAGCTGGTTTGAGCTTTGGGTTAGCTACTAAGAGGTCCTGGTGGGACCCGGTGCAGGCACTGACAGGAGAAGAGAGGAGTGAGTGGGTACAGGGGTGCCTTAGTACTTGCTACCTGAGAACCGGCGAAGTTAGGGGGTTTTGATATAGTAATTCGAGGAGAGAAATCAGGTTTCTGAGGTGGGAGTGACAGCAGAGAGTCTGGAGCAGAAGGCTGAGAGTGAGGATCTATTGGAGAAGCATAGTTCAGGATGTGAGTGAAGGAGGGAAAAGGCTTCCACATAGGGGAATCTCCTTTCACACTTTTGAGCACTTGCAGAAGTTAAAAAGGTCACCCAGAATTTGAGGATCTAGAGACCCCTCTGGGGGCCATCGGTTTTGGTTATCTAATTGGTACTATGGCCAATGCTGTGTACTGAGTTTGATGAGGAGTTTGGATTCCATCAGGCAGCCCCTGTATGCTCACATCCCGATGACATACAGAAGAAGTCGGCTTTTTCCCCACCCATCCGTGACGTTTTGTGTTTTTGATAGTCTGCCAGGCAACCATAGTAATCTAGCCTAGCCAACCTGCATCTGGTTCGCGTGTCCCTACATCCATAATGTTTGTTTCCATTATCTATGATACAGAAGGGATTTAATGGAATTTTATTGGGATCCTCTTCATCAGGGTTATCTCAATAGGAATGACATATAGCCAGCTGACAAATGTCTGGGTGGAGAGATGGCCACCAGGTCCCTAAGTTGACTCTTTGTGAGATTGATTATACTTCTTTTCCAGTAGAATTTGTGATCAGCCATCGCTGCTGAATGGGCTTATGAGGGTTAAGACTACTTGTGGTCAAGGGGAGAGTCTATAACCTTATCCACATGGCGAATATGCAATTTGAAAGTATTACCAGTCTTTTCCAGTTTCCAGCCAGAGTCTGGACAGGGTGCAGGCTTGGGATGAGAGGCATGGATCCAGGAAGTGATTCTGTCTACCTTTACCACTGTAGGTGTTATAAGTAGCACCTGGTATGGTCCTTTCCAGCGGGGTTCCGGGGATGACACCTGATGTCGTCTTAAGTAGATGAACCCTCTTATTTGATATCGATGTGGAGTCCCCTCATTTCCAGTTTGGTAGGCAGTGGCCAGCTTTTTTCACAGGTATCACTGAGTTCTTTTAAGAGCTTTAAGTCTGTCAAGTAAGGGGGTATAAAAGTGATGGTTAGGTCTTAGAGCTGGGATTAGGTCCCTTATTGGAGGAGGGCCACCATAGAGAATTTCACAGGGGGTAAGGTTACTCAAAGAAAGAGAGGGAGTATTTCTTGCATGAAACATTGCATAAGGCAAGAGCATAATACAATCTTATATGTTGGTCTCTATGCTTAATTTCGTTAAATCTCTTTAGTGGTTCTATTCATTCTTTCTACCTGTCCTGAACTCTGGGGTCTATAAGCACAATATAACTTCCAATTAATCCCCTGTTTCCTGGCTAACCCCTGACTTACCTGGATCATGAACACGGGTTCATTATCAGACCCTATTACCCGCTTAGCTTCCTCCAATGGTAGAGAGGCTGAGTCAGCAGCACGGGAATCACTTAGAGGGTGTTGTGGGTTAGAGAACGAGTGCAGCAGATAAGGAGGGGGAGAAGAGTCCAGTAGAGTCAAATCTTGTGACTCAGGAAGAACAGAGTTTGCAGGAGGAGGAGGAGTAGAGGGTTTGAGAGATCATGGGGGAAGGAGTAGGAGCAGAGGCAAGGGCAAAAAAAGGTTTCACCCATGGAGGAGGAGATTTGCAGAGGTCCTGAAAAGTTAAGATATATGGTGTTGATCAGGATGACTATGTGGCCCCTGCTGAAAGACAATATCTCTGACTTCTTAAATTAGTGGTAAGTAGAAAGATCCTTCTAGGGGCCATACGACTCTAAAGGTGGGCCATTCTGAGGCACAGAGAGTCTGCCAGGTCTAGCGTTTTACTAGAAAAAGAAAGATTCTGAGCCCTTAAGCGAATTTTGGTCCAGTGATCAAGGGTCAGGGACAGAGGCATTGAAGTGCTCTGTCCCATGATGAACGATACACAAACTAAATGCAACGACACACGACACAGATATAACAAGACCATAAAGACAGGCAATGGACGTACATCACTGAGACCAGGAATCAGTAGACAGCAAAACCCGATGGAATGGCAATACCGAATCCGAAACAAAATATCACTGAATCGAGGAGACAATTGTTCCTTGATTTCCTGAGTCCTCTGCGGTGTCCCCCAGGGAGGTGCCCTGTGTCTCTGTGAGAGGTCTCTCAGCCAAAGTCGGAGAGAACGCAGGCTCTTCATCGCAAGCGATATTGCCAAGCCCTAACATGAATCCTGAAACCAGAAAGAGGTGCCTTACTTGCTCCGAGAGGAGCCCTTTGGGGTCTCTCGTCCGCCAGTGACGGAACTCGGTGGAACGTCAATATGTAAAGGTCCGGCGAGTGTCAGAGAAGAGACCACCAAGAGACTGTCTCATGCAACAGCAAAGGGTTTATTTGGGGTCCAGCATGCTGGGGCTCAGAGCTCACTTGAATAGAGCAGAGAGCCCTGACAACAGTTTAAGCAGGGATTATTTACTTTCCTTGAGAGGGCAGGGAGGAAGTATACTGATGGGTAAGGGCGAGTGGGCGGTTTACATGCAACCTGGTGAGGGAGCATATTCTACAGTTTGGCAGTTGGGGACAGTACATTCTGGGAACAAGATTAGCAAACAGTTCTCAAGATTTCAACAGTGTTTTGTTAAGCATACAGAAAAACAGGAAGTGACAATTAACTATTTTAATAACCTTTCACTACCGACTATCCTTTTGGACTGGATGTTCTCTTCTACATTCAATTATCCAAGGTTCAAGGTTCTATGTCATTGTATATCGATTTATTCAAAGCTAAGTATCCCAATCAAGGGCCCAATGTTTTTCTGGGCTTCAAATGTTACTTAGATTTCTGTTTTCATACATATATTTCCCCTGTACATTCTTATACATATTGCAGGTTCCCAATACCATTATTCATTCAGCAGAATGATTCCTAACCCCGAATCGAATATGTTGTCAATCCTAACCATACACTGTTACCTCAATCTAACTTTAGAGAAGAGCAGGGACAGAGTTGGTCTTACAATACAGGTATGTAGGGGATCTTCCACGTGCTGAGAACCTCAAAGGTATATGCAGTAATGATCCCTGAAGAAGATGTAGGCACCTCTGAAGGACCGGATTGAGAAAAAGTCATCTTCCATGGCAAACAACCTGGTCATGATGAAGGGTTGTGTCTGAATCAGCCTCTCTATTCTTAATGTAGAAAAGATGGAAAAATGAGACCTGTGTGGAAAGCTGTTCCCGGGTGCCTATGGTTGATATACCATTCTAACATGTGAATGTGTCACAGTAAGCAGGGGCAGCCTCCATCTAAAGGGACCCTTGGAAGCAACTGTTAGGACAAAATGGTTGCCAAGGCAGTGACCTCATTCAGTTCCTGAAGGAAGTGACCTGACCTCACTTCCTTGGTAATGGAATGTGGGATCCAGGAAGCCAGGCACACAGAGCCAGTCCCAGTTCCACTCCAATTGGTCTCACTTGTTGGATTTACCAAGGACAGAGTCAAGCTATCTTGGTACCTACAGATGTGAGGATGGCCAAATGCCAGGGATGCTCTGAATAGGGGCCTTTCCTGAGAAAGCAGGTAGTGGCACACCAATGGATTTTACATTTCTCAGTGAAGAAACCCTGGTTTGTTCCTTCTAATTACCTACTGTTCTGTTGCCCTGAATTTAAGTAAGGTCTTTGCCTCAGGCCAACCCTTTAGAAAGCCTGAAGAAAGAGTTTTCAAATGGAAATGAATGGGCAACATCTGTGGCTCTTTGCTTAATTGCTTTGGAGAGGGATGTTTCTGAATCAGCCTCTTGGCCTGTGTGAGGCTATGGCTTAGATTCTCAGCACCTGATGGATCTAAAGAAAGATTTTATGTGCGCATCCAAAACCAAAATGGCCAAAAGAGCAGTCACTGTGGGTGAAGTATCTCGCATTCCTCTGTAAGGTTCCTGACTTCCATCAAGTGAGAATAGGAATCTTTGGGTCAAATGAGTTCTTCCAAGCCCTACAGAGGCCAGCCCATAGCTGCTAGGGCTTTCTCATGACACCAATTGACATTAACAATCTAATCCCCAAGGTAGGTAGTCCTCAATTTGGAGAAGCAGAGCAGTATTAACGGCAGGCCTATTTGATCATTCCTGGTTCACAAGAAGGGTGTCCCGGCCACCCAGACTTTAGGCAAATGAGGGGCTGGGGAGCTTATTTTGGATACTGACTTGGGCTGCGCCCCTCATGTAAACCTCCAGCCAGAGTTTATGATGAGTGTCTATATGGCAGAACATGAGGGCCATGTGGGAGTGTTTTGATTTTATTTGTGGTCATTTGTGTGGCAGTTGGAAGAGATGACTGGGTCCACCTGGGCTTGAACTTGCTGTGATTCCCCTTAGAGACTGAGTTCTGGAACTGAACTCAGAGAATTATTGCCATGAATTGTGTTGGGATTTAAGAGGCCACGCATGAGAGTCGCCCTAGGAAACTGAGATCTAGTTCGAGGGTGGCTTTCCACAGGACACTGGGAATCTCAGCCAGGATATTATATGCTTTTATTCTTAAAGACTTGGCAGCCATAAATAAGATTCAAAACACGCATGGCCTCCATCTCATGGGATTCTTGGAAGCAACTGTTCGGACAAAATGGTTGCCAAGGCAGTGAAATCATTCTGTTCCTGAAGGAAGTGACCTAACCTCACTTCCTTGGTGATGGAACTCTCTGAACTTGGGATCCAGGAAGCCACTTAAACAGTGCCAGTCCTAGTCCCAGTCTCAGTGTTTTCACTTTTTGGATTTCCCGAGGACAGAGTCATTCTTTCCTGCTAACTACTGATGTTAGGATGGCCAAATAACAGGAAAGCTCTGAAGAAGGGCCTTTCCAGAGAAAGAAGGTAGTGCCTCACTGCTGGCTCCTGACAACTTCAGAGATGTGACCAAAGACAGAAGATCTGAGACACACAGGCCATTTTGGGAAAACATTGTATGGCCCTCCAGTCACAGGACACTCCGGATATTCACAGACCTACTTGTGGGAAGGAGGTGTCTTTGTGGGGTGGGTGTGAGTTTGTGGTTTTCTCTCATGTTCTGAAAGCATCACGGGAGTTCCAGGGTTTTCAATCATTCGAAGCCAGCGAGTTCCCTTAGCCGGGCCAGCTTCCTCCTGGGGATGTGGGGCTGTGTGTGCTGTGGGTTAGTTATCTGGAGGGCGTAGGGCCAGCTTAGCTTCCTCCAATGGCGGAGAGGCTGAGTCAGCTGCAGGGGAATAACTTAGAGGGGGTTGGTGGTTGGGGGATGAGGGCAGGGTATAAGGAGGGGGATGAGAGTCCAGTAGAGTCAAATCTTGTGACTCAGGGAGAACAGAGGGTGGTGAAGGAGGAGAAGTAGAGGGTTTGAGAGATCATGGGGGAAGCAGTACGAGCAGGGAAAGGGACAAGGAAAGGCTTCACGCATGGAGGAGGAGACTTGCAGAGGTCCTGCAAAGTTAAGATACATGGCTGTTGATCAGGATGGCTATGTGTGCGCAGCTGAAAGACAATATCTCTGACTTTTTAAATTAGTGGGAAGAAGAAAGATGCTTCTAGGGGCAATCCGACTTGAAAGGTGAAACATTCTGAGGCACAGACAGTCTGGCAAGTCTGCAGTTTTACTGAAAAAGAAAGATTCTGAGCCCTTAAGCGAACTTTGGTACAGTGATCAAGGGTCAGGGACAGAGACATTGAAGTGCTCTTTCCCATATTGAAAGATACACAAACAGTGAATGCAACAACACACAACACAGACAAGACAAGTCAATAAACACAGGCAATGGACGTCCAAAACTGAGACCAGGACTGCATAGCAGGCAAAACCCTATGGGCTGGCAATACCGAATCTGAAACAAAAAATCACTGAGTCGAGGAGACAATTGTTCCTTGATTTCTCGAGTCCTCGGTGGCATCCCCCAATACCATTATTCATGCAGCAGAGTGATTCCTAACCCAAATCGAACATGTTATCAACCCTAACCATATACTGTTACCTCAATCTAACTTTTCAGAAGAGCAGAGACAGAGTTGGTCTTACAATCCAGGAATGTAGGGGATCTTCCACCTGCTGAGAACCTCAAAGATCCATGCAAAAATGATCCCTGAAGAAGATGTAGGCACCTCTGAAGGACCGGATTGAGAAAAAGTCATCTTCCATGGCAAACAACCTGGTCAGGATGAAGGGTTGTGTCTGAATCAGCCTCTCTATTCTTAATGTAGAGAAGATGGACCAAATGAGACCTGTGTGGAGAGTTGTTCCCAGGTGCCTATGGTTGATATACCATTCTAACTTGTGAATGTGTCACAGGAACCAGGGGCAGCCTCCATCTCATGGGACCCTTGGAAGCAACTGTTAAGACAAAATGGTTGCCAAGGCAGTGAACTCATTCTGTTCCTGAAGGAAGTGACCTCACCTCACTTCCTTTGTGATGGAACTCTCTGATCTTGGGATCCAGGTAGCCAGTTAAACAGTGCCAGTCCTAGTCCCAGTCCCAGTGTTCTCACTTTTTGGATTTCCCTAGAACAGGGTCATTCTTTCTTGCTAACTACTGATGTTAGGATGTCTAAATGGCAGAAAAGCTCTGAAGAGGGGCCTTTCCTGAGAAAGAAGGTAGTGCCTCACCGCTGACTCCTGACAACTTCAGAAAGTTGGCCAAAGACATAAGATCTGAGACAGGACAGGCTATTTTGGAGGAACATTGTATGGCCCTCCAGTCAGAGGACACTCCGAAGAGTCACAGACCTACTTGTGGGAAGGAGGTGCCTTTGTGGGTTTGGGTATGAGTTTGGGGTTTTGTCTCATGTTCTGAGAATAGGTAGGAAAGGCGGTTTGTTTGGTTTGGAGTGAATTATTTCTAGTAAGTCTTTTGACAATGTGCGTGTTTCTATGTCTGTAATTCACTGTCCGTGGTTGTAGACATTAGAAAAGATAATGCATCAGTGGATGTGTCCTGTCTATGAGAAAGCTCCCCAGCATTCATTCTACCAAATTTAGGAATGGACTGCCGCTTGCCTTATGGATGGCCAACTCCTGCTATGTGTGCATCCAAAACCAAAATGGCTAAAAGAACAGTCATTGTGGATAGAGTCTCTTGACTTCCTCTGTAAGGTTCCTGATCTCAATTAAGTGAGAATAGAGATCCTTTGGGTCAAGTGAATTCTTTAAATCCTACAGAGGCTAGCTCATAGTTGCTTGGGTTTTCTCATGACATTAATTCACATAAAGAATCTAAAACGCACAGTCAGTAGGCCTCAAATTGGAGAAGCGGAGCAGTATTAATGGCAGGCCTATTTGATCACTCCTGGTTCACAGGAAGCATGTCCAGGCCACCATGACTTTAGGCAAATGAGGGGCACGGGAGCTTATTTTGTACACTGCCTTGGGCTGCACCTCTCAAGGAAACCTCCAGCCAGAGGTTATGATGAGTGTCTATATATAAGAAGATGAGGGCAATGTGGGAGTTTTTTGGTTTTAATTGTGGTCATTTGTGTGGGGGTAGGAAGAGATGACTGGGTCCACCTGGGCTTGAACTCTGGTGTGATTCCCCATAAAGACTGAGTTCTGGAATTGACCTCAAAGAAGTATTGCCATGAATTGTGTTGGCATATTAGGAGGCCACACATTAGATTGGCCCTTGGAAACTGAGATCTACGCCCAGAGTGGCTTTCCACAGAGCACTGGGAATCTCAGCCAGGATATCACATGATTTTATTGTGAAAGATTTGACAGCCATAGTTGAGAGTCAAAACACACATGGACTTCACATTGTAGACCTCAATGGGCCTGGGTTCATGTGAACTTTTGGCCACTCTTTGTGAAGCCTCTCCTGTGATAGTCCTCCAGAGCTTTCATTGAAATTAGCTTCCTCACCATTTGATGGTTATTGAATTAATTGAAAAACTCAGTGCCTCCAACTTCATTCTTGAAATATGGCTCAATATATAACATGAACTTTTTGTAATTCCCATGACCAGGTGGCACTGGAGAACCATTGGATATCCTGTTGCTGATCATGAGTGTACCAGACAGTGCCTTGATTGACTGGGTTTCACGAAAATTGTGAAGATCAGAGATGCCAGTTAGTTGGACCCTGCTGAGTAGTGGGCCTAGAACAAAGGTGGCCAGGTGTGAAATAAAACAGCTATGGTAGTTTCATGTGGATCTACCATTGGCTTCCAAACGACTTCGACTAACATTGTGCAGTCAGCAGACCCTTATATGTAAAGGCATCATGTTGTATGGATAGGTTTCAGGGCAATGTTCAGAATCAGGTTGCTTTGGTAAAGGGGGCAAGCTATGTTGGACAGAAGCCTGGTTGGTGCATAATCCTACAGACCCTGTCCCACCACACGTGACAAAACTCCATCCAGCACTGTGTCCCAGTTGAACTCCTTGTATTTCGTGAAGCAATTACCGAACTCCCAGTGCATCAGGAAGAAAAACCACGAAAATTGGAGGATGACCAAATGGCTTCACAGTCCACACGAGGAGACACTTAGACACCAGTGGCCACAGTTGACCTACAAAGAGAGAATTCAGCACTGCTGCCTCATGTTCATTGGAAAATAAGATACCATGACCTCCAGGTCACATAGATGTAGACACAGCTTTGATGGTCTCACTACAAAGGAAGCTAAATCTCCTGACAACGTATATTTCAAGTGCCCAACCTCAGAGGCATTTTCTCCAGAAGTCTTTGGGCCAGCAGAGCGCCATGTTTGTGGAGTGTTTACCATGTCACTTACTTTTGGAAACTCCTCTTCCACCTCTAAGGTTGTGAACTCCGGAGCATATTCAATTCCAGATATGTATTCACAGATTTTCTAACTCATCTCCTCTAAATGTGGTATTTGGGGCGAAGGTAATATCAAGGCATTTTTCTGGATGAGAGTGGGAAGATTTTTGTGTAGCACATATTTGCATACACATTGGATTCATTTTCCAATTTTCCATTCAAAATACTCAATCCCTGATACTATCCCATACCCTACTAGACTCTGACTACTAATCCTAACATGATGGAGAAAAATAACCGAAACAGAATAGAAATACAAGCAAATCAAAGAGTCGTGTTGTATAGTTGAACTTGCCTTTTCTATTATATAGCGTAGGAGTTATAAATCTAGTCAATTTTTTGTTGAAAGAGTTCTCCATGTGTTTTTACACTTATCAAATATGTGAATTCCTGTCTCCCCCATTTCTCTGTATCCTATTCAGTACATGTATTTTTAAATGCACATATAGAATCATACCTTGTATCACACGTATTTTCTTGTGAGGTGGCTGACTTGGCAGATACAAATTGTGAGAAGAGATCACTCCTCCTAAATGCTGTTGGAACTGAAAATTCAACCTATGGGTGGGCTTCCTAGTTGAACAACTTATACATAAATCCATGTTCAGTGAAATGAATGAATACTTTTGGATACGTGGATGATATATATTTCACGATTAATTTCGATTGGCATATATATTGCTAGTTTTTAATGTCTCTGTGTGTGTGTGTGTGTGTGTGTGTGTGTATACACACACACTGTCCAGATTTTACTAAATATGAAATATATGTGTCTTTTGGCCACTCTTTTGGAAGCCTTACCTGTGAGAGTTCTGTAGAGCTTTCATTGAAATGAGCTTCCTCAACATTTAATGGTTCCTGAATGAATTGTAACCCACAGTGCCTCCAACGTCATCCTTGAAAAATGGCTCAGTAAATACCATAAAATGTTTGAAATTCCCATGACCAGGTGTCACTGGAGAACCTTTGGAAGTCTTCTTGCTGATCATGAGTGTACCAGACAGTGCCTTGTTTGACTTGTTTTCTTAAAAATTGTGTAGAACAAAGATGCCAGTAAGTTGTAGCCTGCTGAGAAGTGGGCCCAGAGCTGTGGTGAGCAGGTGTATGATAAAACATCTGTGGTGGGGCCATGTGGTTCTGCCATTGACTTCCAAATGGATTTTGGCTGACATGGTGCAGCCAGCAGACCCTTATATGTAAAGGCATCTTGTTATATGGAGAGGTTTTAGGGCAATGATCAGAATCAGTTTGTTATGGACAAGGGGCCAAGCTATGTGGGATAGAAGGCTGGTTGGTGAATTCGTCTGCAGACCCTGACCCTCTACACATGACATAACTCCCTCCAGCACTGTTTCCCAGTTGAACTCCTTGTATTTCATGAAGCAAATACCAAAATACCAGTGCAGAAACAAGAAACATCACGAAAATTGTAGGAGGAACAATTGGCTTCACAGTCAAGAAAGGGAGACACCTAGCCCCCAGTGTCCACAGTTTACCTACAAAGAGAGAATACAGCACTGCTGCCTCATGTTCTTTGGATAATAAGAAACCAAGTCCTCCAGGTCACATAAATGCAGACCCATCTTTGATGGTATCACTACAAAGGAAGCTAAAGCTCCTGACAACAACATATATTTCAAGTGCCCAACCTCAGGGGCAGTTTCTCAAGAAGTCTTTAGGCCAACAAAGTTCCACGATTGTGGAGTGCTCATCCTGTCCCTTACTTTTGAAAACTCCTCTACAACCCCTAAGGTCGTGATCTCCTGAGCATTTTCTATTCCAGATATGTATTCACCGATTTACTAATTCTTCTCCTCTAACTGTGTCTTACTTGGGGTGAAGGTAATGTCAAGGCATTGTTCTGAATGAGAATGGGTAGATTTTTTGTAGCACATATTTGCATACACAATGGATTCATTTTCCTATTTTCCATTCTAATTACTGAAATCTAACAACAACCCATACCCTACTAGAGTCTGCCCACTAATCCTAATATGATGGAGAAAAATAACCCAAGCAGAATAGAAATACAAGCAGTTCAGAGGAGTCATGGTGTATTGTTGGACTTGCCTTTTGCATGATAAAGTGTAGATGTTATAAATCTGGTAAATTTTTAATTGAAATATTTCTCCATGTGTTTTGAAAGGTATCAAATATGTGAATTCCTGTCTCCTTTATCTGTTGCCTATTTAGCACATGTATTTTTATATGCACATATAGAATCCTACCTGGTACCACACGTAAATTCTTGTGAGATGGCTGACGTGGCAGATAAAGATTGTGAGAAGAGATCACTCCTCCTAAACGCTGTTGGAACTGAGAAGTCAACCTATGGGTGAGCTTCCTAGTTGAACAACATTGTACATAAATCCATGTTCAGTAAAATAAATATTTTTGGATCTGTGTATGATATGTATTTCATGATGAATTTCGATTGTCATATATATTGCTGCTTTTTAATATCTCTGTGTGTGTTTTGTGAAAAATCTACACTCTCTAGATTTTTCAAAATATGAAATATATGTCTCTTATTATACACTCCCTAAATTCATTCATGTTCATGTATGTGGTTTTATAATCAAATTTTCACAAGATTATATTCAGAAATATTCATCCACCTCAAGTACATATTTTTTTTCTAGTACTGAACACTCACTTCAGTGAAAGGTGCATACAAATCCTTATAGTTCTAAAGTAACTGACCCAGTTTAACATCAATGCAGGTAGATTCCTATGGGAAATGTTGTGTATTTTAATGTTCATTTTTATTCAACACTGGTACATTACTATTTCTTCAATTTATGGACAACTTAGAAAATACATTTCATCCACATTTCACAAATTTAAAGGCATTTGGTACACTTTCAATCACTTCCTGCTTCAGATCACACGTATTCCTCCTTTTTTTTTGACTGGTCTTTTCATGATACTTCTTCCTAACGCATTATATTTGATTTCCATAATTATTTTGAAGCAAAACTCACACACTCTTTATGATAAACCATAACACTAATATTACCATTAGATGTATAATTGGTTGGAATGAATGATTGTATATCAATATAAGATTTCCTGTATATTTTCAGATATCAATTTATTCCAATTTCTAAAGTTGAAACCAGTTATATTATTTATTCACAGTATGGACTATTCATCCATTATCTCTATATTCATAGACACAGGGTACAACTTTTTTATTCCAAATACTAATTTATGAGTTTTCAGAATATAGCTCCCTTTAATGGTGGGAGAAATACTCATGTCACCAGATCTACATATATATTTTATCATAGTAATATTCTGGATAAAAAATTCAAAGGTCACACTTATGTTTGTACCAACGCCTAAATTGAATGTGAGTAAGAATTACTAAAAACATCCATGTCCAGGATGCCTAAGGCTCTCAAATGTCAATCCTATTGGTGAGGAGATATTTGTTTCATGCTAAGATTATATATTCAACCTCAACCCTGTTGAAAATGTCTAATCCTCTCACTCACTTTATACTTTGCCTTATTTCTTAATGTCACTATTGATATCTATTTTCCTACATATTTTGCCCAGTTCATCATAGTGACTGATTCTTCACATTTGCTGACATTTACATTCATTCTCTAACAAAAACCCTATTACTAAAGAAGTCTTGGTCCAACTCCTAGACTCACTCTTCTTCCAAAACTTACTATCTTCCTAATCCTCCCGACTACCACTTCTTGACTGGATGTTCTCTTCTACATTCAATCATCTGAGGTATAGTGTTTTATTCCATTCTATATCAATTTATCTCAGACCTCAGTGCAGAATGTAATTCAAAGCTAAGTATCCCAATCAAGGGCCCAATACCTCTCAGCGCTTCAAATCTTACCTAGATTTCTGTTTTCATACTTATATTCACCTATATATTCTTATAAATATTGCAGGTTTCCAATACCATTATTCATCCAGCAGAATGATTCCTAATACAAATCGAACATGTTATTAATCCTAACTATACACAATTCCCTCAATCTCACTTTACAGAAGAGCAGGGACAGAGTTGATCTTACAATACAGGAATGTAGGGGACCTTCCAACTGCTGAGAACATCAAAGGTCCATGCAAAAATGATTCCTGGAGAAGATGTAGGCAGCAATAAAAGACCTGAGAGAGCAAAAGTATTCTTCCATGGCAAACAACCCAGTCAGGATGAAAGGATGTGTCTGAATCATCCTCTCTCTTCTTAATGTAGGGAAGATTGACCAAACTAGGCCTGTGCAGACAGGTGTTCCCAGGTGCCTATGGTTTTTAAACCATTCTAACTTGTGAAAGTGTCACAGGAAGATGGGGCATCCTCCATCTTATGAGACCCTAGGAAGCAAATGTTAGGAAAAAGTGGTTGCCAAGGCAGTGACGTCATTCAGTTCCTGAATGAAGTAACCTCACTTCACATTCTTGTTGATGGAACTCTCCGAATTTGGGTTCCAGGAAGCCAGGCACCCAGACCCAGTCCCAGCCCCAGTCCCAGTGATCCCAATTGTTTGGATTTACCAAGGACAGAATCAGTCTTTCGTGGTACCTACTTATGTGAGGATGGACAAATGTCAGGAAAGTTCTGAAGGGGTGCCCTTTCGGAGAAAGCATGTAGAGGCTCACTGCTGGCTCCTGACAACTTCACAGAGTTGTCCAAGGAGACCAGATCTGAGACAGGTCAGGCCATTTCTGGGGAAAATAGTATGGTGCTCCAGTTAGAGGACACTCTGGATAGCTCCAAACGAACATGGGGAAGGAGGTGCCTTTGTGGGTGTGGGTGTGGGTTTGTGGTTTTTTCTCATGTCCTGAGAATAGTTAGAAAAGGTGGTTTGTTTGGTTTCTAGTGAACTGTTTCTAGTTAGTCCTTTGAAAAGGTGAGTGTTTCTATGTCTGTGTATCCCAGTGTGTCCGTAGTTGTAGACATTAAAAAAGAGAATGTCTCAGTGGGTGTGTCCTGTCAAGGAGAAAACTTCCCAACATTCATCCTGCCCAATTCATGAATGGACTGTGGCTTGCCTTATCACTGGGAAACACCTACTATCTTCCTACGTTCCTGTATTCTTCCTGAATTCTGGCCACTCTCCAGAATAGGCTCATGGTTTTGTGTCCAAGATATGGACCCCTTCCAAGCTCTGTGACATGGCCATGTTTTGGATACCTGAAGGGAATGGCAAGCATCTCAGAAAACTCAGATATCAATGTGACCAGTAAAGTCTCAGTTGAGAAACCCTGCTTTGGTCCTTTTGATTACCTATTGTTATGTTGCCCTGAATATCAGGAAAGTCTTTGCCTCAGGCCACCCCTTTGTGAAGCCAGAAGAAAACAGTTTTCACATGGAAATGAATGGGAATTACCTTTGTGTTTTACAATAATACCTTCAGAGTTTAGGCTCTCATAAACTTAAAAATACATTTAGATTGTATCTCAGTGTAGAAAGTATGATGGAACTGTAAATATCTTATTGAAAAGAAGTCCAATTATAGAACACAAATGACAGACATAAATCTCCAACATGTTTTACTTTTAAGCCTAGAATTACCATACAACCTTAGAACACCAGCTTGATACAATGCTCTTTTGAAGCTTCTACCTTACAGACTTGTATACCTGGAAGATATGAACACATTAACACCACAATTACATTGATGTTTTTGTATTAACCAAGTTTAGCTTTTTAAAGAAATAACATGGCACAATTTTGTAAAAACAGTACTAGTTTAACCAGCTGTTTAATTTTTTAAGATTACTTGCTCAAAACTTACACATATAACCAACTTACACAAAACTTTTTTATTATTAAACCTTTTAATTACTTAATCATATAGACTCTCTTATCCAGAAACACATTTTCCCTCTATTAAATCTATATCTAGAACCTTTTAGTTTCTCTTTTCCATTTGTTAACCTCTTTCTGTTCACATTTTGAAACAATACATGTAAATTTCTGAATTTAAGCAGATTATTTTATAGACATCAACATTATACTAGGGCGTTTTTGAACACCTAGAAAACTTATAGGCCTATTTTTAAAGACATCTTTATTTTTATCTTTTTACCCAATTTGAATTGAACCATTTGAATCACGTGAATCAAAGATATTTGAATCCATTTTTAAATTTCTCATGAGTGCTCCTCATCTATCAATTGTCATATCACTGCATTATATATTGACTTACACACATACAGGCATACCGACATACAACACATAACACAAATGTAACACATAACACAATAGTAAAGGCCTTGTAGCTTTTTCAGGTGAAATCTCCATTGCAATGTTTAAAAACTCCACAGTTGATCAAAAATAGATCTGATCTGAAAACATTTACCGATCTGCAGGATAAAGATTATGAGCTCAAAAAAAGAAAAAAAAATACAGAATCTAAGAAAAAGCAAGAGTCCTAAAAAAGATGACTATTCAGTAATTAGTAAATACCATATAATGTACTTATTCGTTGAGTCTAGTTTGAGTTCAGGTAAACATAAACTTTTACTCCTTTTTATCTGTCTCTTCCTGATTGCATATCAACTTAAGTCCTGACTGAGGTCTCGAAAACTGGAAAGACGTGAATTTTGAGCAGAAACCTCATGCCTAAGGCATTATAGCTATGTCATAATTTCCAGGTTTGAATGTTGAAAATTATGACGCAAGTTCAAGATGTAATTCTCAAAATTTTATATCTTTAGATTTTTCTACACTAGAAAAATTTGCTCACACAAAACTGAAAATTGGATCATTTTTTGATAATATAAATGGCACCATCACAAAAAAGTTTCTATAAGATAATAACCCACTTTCTTTGTTCTGAAATTTCAAAAGTAGTATTAAGTTACATTAAATTGGCTGAAAAATTTTTTAAAAAACCACACACTGCCATGGGTATCCGAAATTAAGCTTTAAATATTTCCAAGATTGTTGCTAATTAATGCCATTTCAATAAGCCAGACGAACCTTTTAATTTAGCACCATTTTTTTTTTAAATCTTACACACTGAGGGGAACAGATACCATATCATAATTTATTTTCTTTGCCCAACTTAATGCACTGGTATATCTAGTGGAATTTTCTCAGGCTACCTAGTTAAAAATTTAAACTCTTTAATATTTTTTTTAATCCTAAGTATTTAAGGTTTCTAGCATGAACTATCTGAAATCAAACTAAACAATTGTTTAAACCCAACTTTATATTGTAAGATAGTGCAATGCTTTAGAAACCCATTTAGATACCAGATTGTTACAATAATAAATCATCTTTTAGATACACATTCACCCAAGATCATCCCCAAGAAACAATCTATAATATCAACATATTACTGCATTCATTCTCCCTTTTGTTAAGCAAACAGAGGTGGAGTAATCCTTAAAGTGCAGGTAAGGAATAAGGGAGTTCCCCACAGCAAAATGGCTCGGGCAGCTGCTGGGAGTCCCTTAGCCTCACTTTTTACTTACAGGATTAGTTCCTCTGGTTTGGTTTGACCCCAGGCACCAGGCATATTCTATATCTCCCAACTTTTCAGTAGTCAGCTCCCAAATAGTTCATTTTCTGCTTGCAGTTTTTTGAGTTCTAGGCTTCCCCAAGAGGGCAGAGTGGGGACTCCTTTAAAGTCCACTCTGGGGTGTCAAAATTTATGACTGAAGGTTTGGATCCCATCCCCAAATCCAATTAATGCCAATTTAATAATGAGGACAGGGTTTTGAGAAAAGTTTATGCGAGATATCAAAGTTCTTAGACCCCAGGCATTTCCCTCTGCAGTTGGCGTGCTCAACCCAACTATGGAAAGAAAAGAAAACAGTGCTTCCCTAATCTCGCTTAACCAAGGGGAGTAAAGTACATCAAAGTTCTTTAAAACACAGCTAAGAGAGGTGTAAAAGGTGAGAACAGAAAAGCTGGTGGTTCTATTGACTTTTGGTCCCTCACAGGAGAAGCATTAGGTTAAAATTTAGCTAAAGTTACTTCCACACATCTAAGGCAGGTTGGAACACGGGACTCTGCATCGGTCCACACAATGCCATCACATTTAACAGAAACACAGACAAAAAGACACACAAAGACCATCATGCAGCTCCCGTTTGTTCACAACCCTAAGATCTTCAAACTTGTGACTCAGTGAGAATGGAGGGAAGAGGGGGAGGTGCAGAAGGTTTGAGTGATAGGATCGTGGGCAAAGGGGTCAGGTTGGAGCCAGGGACCAGAAAAGGCTTCAAGGACAGAGGCATGAAATGGCTTTGGCCCGTAATGAGAGTTACTCAAACAGAGACAACGACAATACAAACGTGACACAAACACGGACACACAGTTAACGTTTAACACGAGTTCAGAAGGAGAGATTAGAACCTAGTAACTGGCAAAACCTGATGGGTTAGACCACAAAGACAGACAGTGAATTCAACCTGAGAGACATAAGTAGCCAGCAAGACCTGTCAGGTTGGCAGCAGAGTCACCTAATTAGGACACATCCGTCCCTCCCCGAATCGTCCAAGGAGTCCCTTGCAAGGACGTGGTCTGTGGCTTCAGGACACGTCTGTCCACCACCGCCAGTGGGAACTTACGCTCTCTGCTGGCAGCCACTCTGCCAACAAAAACCGAAAACCGAAAAACCAAACCTGGTAGGGAAGATGGCCGCTGCGTACGGGGGTTGCTGAAATGCTGAGTGTGGTGCTCAGTGCAGCGGCTTTAATTGAGATTTCGTGCAGTTGGTTAGAGCTCCTTTTACCGTTAATCTGTAGTAGACCACTTGCCAAGCAGCAGGAAGAACAAAGAGATGGAAAAAGAGACGCTTGGCTGCTCAAAGCCATGGGCGCTTTGCGCGCATCTGCTTCCTCTTTCGCTTCGCTCCAGGCAGAGAACCTGAATGTGTAATCAGCAGTGGATTGTAAGTACCTGATGCAAAGAAAGCTCAGTTACTTCCGCCCCCTTTTTAAAATATTTTTATATACAGGGACAGTTTATGGACTGGGATTGTTCGCTGGGCTGTGGTTTCTGTGCCGAAAATCCACTCCTCAGGAGCCACCATTTGCTTTCTGCTGGCTTTCTGCTGGCTGTCTTGATGACTCTGTCTACCGCATCTAGAGGTTGGAGCTGGGCTAAGGGCCGAGTCCTGTCCTCTGAAGGCTGGACCGTGGCCTCGAGCGCCTAGGTCGCCTGTTCGCCGCTGCACCTTCGGGCAGAGCCTGTCTCTGGGGTCATTCTGCATTCCCCTGCTAAGGGACCTCTGCTCTGGAGGAGGGGTCCGGAGAGCCATAGTGGCAGCTGCTTGGGCCCCAGGGGATGGGCACCGGGCTGAGGAGCAATGGAGGCCGCGGTGGTTCCGCTATAGCCACAGTCGAGCGCAGCACCCATGAGCGCGGCTAACGTGAGCATGGTCCAGAGGCAGAGGCAACGGCGGCAAGGATTCATTTCTAGAAATCTGGACTGGAAACAGAAGCAGTAGTGTTACAATCCCAAGAACTTGCTTATGCCAGGAAGCTGTAAGGGTAACATGAATATCATTGAGGAGATCTAACATGGTGGCAGGTGCAGAGAGATCAAGTCTCTGACATCTTCAAATGTGCGGGCATAGGGAGCCATAAACTATCTAAATGCTCTTTGCTCAGGATCACTAGGCAATGCTCAGCTGATGTGGATCTGGGGTGTACAATCTGGGCCCCTTAGAACACACACACCGAGTCCGGATATGCTGCATTCAACCTCCAGTTCGCCTGCTTCTCATGACTCAGCACTAAAGATCCCGCTGAAATAATTGGTCGGCCCTTCTGAATTTACAGAGGTAAAAGCCAACTGAGCCTTCATATGCAGTGGCCAAAGGACTGAAATGGGGCTTGGGAAAGTCAGTCAGGACTCACCCGTTGCATTGGTCACCCGGCAAAGGGAAAGAACGGTCACCATTTGCACGAGATACCACCATGGCAGAGAACTGACATCACGAGTGGAGGAGATATCTTCATTGAAACCTTTGTGACAGGTGTTTAATCCCCTAGCCATCTCTCTCCACACAGTGGAGAAACCTTAAGAGCCCCTCCCAGCTCTTTCATAAGGGCCCCTCCTAGCTCTCCTGTGAGCTCCATAGCCAGACTGAGGGAATCTGGAGTGGCATTGGACTTGCGTTCAGGAGCTCTCGGCTACCGCTCCCACCAGTGCAGACAACTGAGGTCTCTTGCACCAGCTACCAGGGGCGTGGCTCCTGGAGGGCAAGCAAATTTGCTGAGGGTTCTCAGCCCCAAGCTCTACAAACTTAGAGGCTGAGGGAGGCAAACAGGGACAGTGTGCCCTGGTATTCATGAAAACAGGTCTCCCAGGAGCAGCAGAACTGGCGTGTAGCCAGTATTGTGGTGAGCGGGTCCTGGTTTGAGGAAACACAAGAGAAGGCCCTAGGCACTCAGGATTGGAGACCCACCCAGTCTGGGACTTAGAGCTGCTGCACAGTTAACGGTTCCCACCTTTGAGAGGAGAAGCTTGGCCCAGTGGGCACAGCACCACCTAATTTAAGAGAAGTTAATCGAAATCTATGACTGCATTTATGTTTTTTTTTTCTTTTTCTTTCATTTTTATTTTTTGTTGGTGTAGTTGTTCTTTAACTTATTTTATGTTTTCAATTTTTTTATTTTATTATTAGTAGTATTATTTCTTTAATTTTTAATTTTCATTTTTTTATTATCATTATTATTTTTTTTAATTTCTTCCTTTCTTTATTTTCATTTTTTTTCTTTTTGTTATTTCTGTAGGTGTTATAAGTACCACCTGGTATGGTCCTTTCCAGTGGGGTTCCAGGGATGACACCTGATGTCATCTTACGTAGACAAAGTCTCTTACTTGATATCGATGTGGAGTCCCCTTGTCCCCAGGTTGGTAGGCAGTGGCCAGCCGTTTTCACAGGTATCCCTGAGTTCTTTCAAGAGCTTTAAATCTGTCAAGCAAGGGGTGTGAAAGGGATCGTTAGGTCTTAGAGTTGGGGTTAGGTCCCTTCCTGGAGGAGGGGCACCATAGAGAATTTCATAGGGGGTGAGGTTACACAAAAAACAGAGTGAGTATTTCCTTCATGAAACAGTGCATAAGGCAGTAGCATAGAACAATCTTTTATTCCAGTCTCTAAGCTTAATTTTTTAAGGTCTGTTTAATGGTTATATTCATTTTTTCCACCTGTCCTAAACTCTGGGGTATATAAGCACAATGTAACTTCCAATTAATCCCCAGGGTCCTGGCTAACCCCTTACTTATCTGGCCCACGAACGCTGGTCCAGTATCAGACCCTTTTAACTTAGGCAGGCCATATCTTGGAAAAATATCTTCTAGGATCTTCTTGACCAAAATTTGCGCTATTTCTTTTCTTTTCTTTTTTCTTTTATTTTGAGGGGAAGGATTCAATCCATCCTTAAAATGTACCTACAAAGACTAGGAGATATTTAAGTCTATACCTTGCTGGCTTAATTTAAGTAAAGTTCACTTCCCAGAATTGTCCTGGTTTGGTACCTCGTAGGTGCTTTCCTGCAGGAAGCTTGGAAGGGTAAGCATTAACTAATTGATGGACCCGACAGGCTTTTGTTACCCATTCAGTTATTTCCTTCACTGTGAGTCGGTTAGTGGAAAACTCTGTTCTTGATCCTTCAGGAATGCCTGCAGATTCTTTGAACCATGGTGAGTGAGTTGATGTACATTTTCTACTGACATAGTTAGAGCCGTGACTCTTGGAATTTCTACTGAAGGATTTAGAAATTCCACTTGGGGGCCTTCAGGGTTAAAAGTTATTTTGGCCCAGAGCTTGGTGAGCAGATCTCTGCCCATCAATGGGGCCAGGCATTCTGGGATTACTAGGGAGAAATGATGGATTTTTCCTTTCCCCAAGTCAATGGTCCTCTTAGTTGTCCAAGTCCAATATTTACTGCCATTAGTTTTTTGAACTAGAGACCTTTTATTAGATAGAGCGCCTATTGTGGCTTTAAGGGCTGAGTATATTGCCCCTGTATCCAGTTTACTGGGGTCTCCTCCACTTCAAAAGTTTCCCTGAGCTCGGGGAAGGGATATGAGACCCGACTTTCTTAGTCATCCTCCAGAGTCAGAATGGCTGGCAGGCCTGGCTGTCACTTTCTAAGGCAATTTTGACCCAGTGTCCTTTTTCTTTAGAGTACGCACATTGATCTGAGGCCAGGGGTGGCCTCTGTTGTGGGCCAACTTATCCCTTCTTGTCTCCCTGTTTCTTAATTTCTGGCCTATTTGTTGTTGTGACCAGGACCTTAGTCAACACCTTAGTCTGCCTTTTGCTTCATTAACCTCACTTTGCTCCCTTCTCTTCCTCAGTTTCTCTCTTATAGTATATCTTCTCAGATTCTCTGACGAAATCTCTAAAAGTGATATCTTGTAATCAATCTAAGCTTTGTAAATTTGTTTTAATATCGATTGCAGTTTGCCCATCATGACAGATGCCTTCTGATTCTCTGCCTGAGGATCGAAAGGAATATATGTCCTATATGACTCCATAATTCTCTCTAGAAACATAGAGGGAGATTCATCTGGCCCTTGAATAATCACTCTTACTTTGGCCAAATTAGTTGGTCACTAGCGGCTGTTTGGAGACCCAGTATTAGAGCCCAGCTATAAGTGGACAGAAGCTCCCTACTTTCAAAGGTGTTGGGGTCACAGTTGGGTCGGTTAAAGGGAAAGCCGGCTTTGATTATGTTGGGTAGTTGTGTCGGATGAACATCTGGTCCGAGGATATTTTTTTCTAGGTTCCTGGAGGATTCCCTTTTGTTCCTCTGTCTTGAAGAGAGTTCCTAGGAGTTGTTGGCAGTCTTCTGAAGTAGGCTGTTGTGAAAACATTAATGACTCAACCACACCTGAGAGCTGTGTTGGGTACTCGGAAAAGGGGGATTGTAATTTTTTAAGTTATATAGGTCTGGAGAGAGGCCAATACTGGTAGGCTTGCATTTTTCCCCCATGGCCATCTATAACCATTGGCCTCTAGGGAAGGAGGGGGAGCATCCCGAGAGTTCCAGGGTTTTCAATCTTTTGCCACCAGCGCATTCCTTTAGCTGGGCCAGCTTCCTCCATGGGAGAAGGTGCTGTGTGTGCCACAGGGAAATTATCTGGAGGGCGCTGGGCCGGCTTAGCTTCCTGCAATGGACGAGAGGCTGAGTCAGCAGCAGGGGAATCACTTAGAGTGTGTTGGGGGCTGGGGAAACAGGGCAGGGGATAAGGAGGGGGAGGAGAGTCCAGTAGAGTCATATCTGGTGACTCATGGAGAACAGAGGGTGGAGGAGAAGAAGAAGAAGAGTGTTTGAGAGTTCCTGGGGGAAGAAGTTGGAGCAGGGGCAGCGGCAAGGATAGGCTTCACCAATGGAGGAGGAGCTTTGCAGAGGTCCTGCTGAGTTAAGATACATGGCTGTTGATCCAGATGGCTATGTGGCCCTGGCTAAAAGCCAATATCTCTGACTTTTTAAATTAGTGGGAAGTAGAAAGATCCTTCTAGGGGCCATTCAACTCCAAATGTTGGCCATTCTGAGGTACAGAGAATCTGCAACATCCGGCACTTTACTGAAAAAGAAAGATTCTGAGCCCTTAAGTGGACTTTGGTGCAGTGATCAAGGGTCAGGAAAAAAGGCATTGAAGTGTGCTGTCCCATAATGAAAGATACACAAACAGTGAAAGCAACGACACATGACACAGACAAGACAAGACAATAAAGACAGGCAATGGACGTCCAACACTGAGACCAGGACTGAGTTGCCAGCAAAACCCGATGGGCTGGCAATACCGAATCCGAATCAAAATATCACTGAGTCGAGGAGACTATTGTTCCTCAATTTCCGGAGTCCTCTGTGGTGTCCTCCAGAGACATGGCTTGAGTTCTGTAACACCACTGTCAGGCATCGTCAGAGAGAGCTCACACTCTTCATTGACAGTCAATTTGCCAAGCCCTAACCTGAAACCTGAAACCAGAAAGAGGCGCCTTACTTACCTGAGAGGGGTCCTTTGGGATCTCTCGTCCACAACTGCTCGATCTAGGTGGAACCTCCATATATAAAGGTCGGGCTAGCGTCAGAAGAAGGGACAACCAAGAGACTTTATCATGCAACAGCAAAGGATTTACTGGGGGTCCAGCATGTTTGAGCTCAGAACTCACTTGAACAGAGCAGAGAGCCCTGAGAACAGCTTAAGTAGAGCTTATATACTTTCCTTGGAGAGGGCAGAGAGGGAAGTTTATTGATGAGTCTGGGCGACTGGGCGGTTTGCATGCAACCAGGTGAGGGAGTACATTCTGCAGTTTGGCAGTAGGGAACGGCACATTCTGGGAACAAGATTAGCAAATATTCTCAAAATTTCAAAAGTGTTTTGTTAAGCATACAGAAAAACAGGAAGTGACAAGTACCTATTTTATTAAGCTTTCACTACTGACTATCCCTTTTTTACTGGATGTTCTCTTCTACATTCAATCATCCAAGGTACAAGGTCCTATGCCCCTGTATATGGATTTATCTGAGACAACTTTGCAGAAAGTAATTCAAAGATATGGATATCAATCAGGGGCCCAATGCCCTTCTGGGCTTCAAATCTTATTTAGATTTCTGTTTTCATACATATATTTCACCTATGTTTTATATATATATATATATCATAGTATATATATTTCATCCACGATTTCACAAATTTACAGGCATTTGTTTCACGTTCAATCAATTCCTTCTTCAGAACACATGTATTCCTCCAGGTCTCTTGACTGGTCTTTTCATGAGACTTCTTGCCAAACACATTATTATTGATTTCCATAATCACTTTTGAAGCAAAACTCACACACTGTTCATGATAAATCATAACCCTAATATTACCATTAAATGTGGAACTGGTTGGAATGAATGATTGTATATCAATATAAGATTTTCTGTATATTTTCATGTATCAATTCAAAAAATTATTTAAAATTGGAACCAGTTATATTATTTATTCTCAGTATGGTCTATTCATGCATTATCTCTATATCCAAAGACACAGCGTACACCTATTGTACCCCCAATACTAATTTATACGTCTTCAAAATATTGCTCAAAGAAATGGTGGAAGAAATACTCATGTCACCTGATCTCCTTATACATTTTATCACAGTAATATTCTGGACACAAAAAGCAAAGTTTACACTTATGATTGTACCAGAGCTTTCATTGAAATGAGCTTCCTCACCATTTAATGGTTCCTGAATGAATTGTAAGCCACAATGGCTCCAACTTCAACCTTGTAAAATGGATAGATGAATACCATGAAATTTTTGAAATTCGCATGACGAGGTGGCAATGAAGAACATTTGGATGTCCTATTGCTGATCATTATTATACCAGACAGTGCCTTGATTGATGGGTATAATGAAAATGGTGTAGAACTGAGATGCCGGTTAGTTGAAAACTGCAGAGTAGTTGGCCCAGAGCAGTGATGTGCAGGTGTGTGATAAAATATTTGTGGTGGTGCCATGTGGATCTGCCATTGACTTCCAAATGGCTTTTAGCTGATATGGTGCACCAAGCAGACCCTTATATGTAAAGGCGTCTTGTTATATGGAGAGGTTTCAGGGCAATGTTTAGAATCAGTTTGCTATCGTCAAGGGGGCAAGCATATGGGATAGAAGCATGGTTGGTGCATTCTCCTGCAGACTCTGAACCACCACATGTCACAAAACTCCCTCCAACACTGTGTCCCAGTTGAACTCCTTGTATTTCGTGAAGCAAATACCAATCTCCCAGTGCAGCAGCAAGAAACACCACGAAAATTGGAGGATGACCAAATGGCTTCACAGTCCACATGGGAGACACTTCGGCCCAGTGGCCTCAGTTTACCTACAAAGAGAGAATTCAGCACCGCTGCCTCATGATCATTGGAAAATAAGAAACCATGTTCTCCAGGTAACATAGATGCAGACCCAGCTTTGATGGTTTCATGACAAATGAAGATAAAGCTCCTGACAACAACATATATTTCAAGTGCCACACCTCAGAGGCAGTTTCTCCAGAATTCTTTTGGCCAGCAGAGCTCCATGGTTGTGTAGTGTTTACACTGTCCCGTACTTTTGGAAACTCCTCTACCAGCTCCCAGGTTGGGAACTCCTGAGCATTTTCCATTCCAGATTTGTATTCACAGATTTTCAAACTCTTCCCCTCTAATTGTGTCTCACTGGGCCAAAGGTAATGTCAAGGCATTGTTCTGGATGAGAGTTGGAAGTTTATTGTGTAGCACATATTTGCATACACATTGGATTCATTATCCTATTTACCATTTGAAATACTGAATCCCTGACACTAACCCATACCCTAATAGACTCTGACTACTTATCCTAAAATGATGGAGAAAAAGAAACCTAACAGGATAGAAATACAGGCCTTTCATAGGAGGCATGGTGTATACTTGGATTTTCCTTCTGCTTTATCAAGGGTATGTGTTATCATTCTTGTCAACCTTTCATTGGAATATTTCTCCATGAGTTTTTAAAGTTAACACATATGTAAATTCCTGTCTCCTTTTCTGTGTAGCCTATTCAGAACATGTATATTTTTATGCATATATAGACTTCTACCTGGTATCACACGTACATTCTTGTGAGCAAACTGACTTTGGAATTTACAAATTATGAGAATACATCACTGCCCCTAAATACTGATGGAACTGAAAATTCAACCTATGGGTGAGCTTCCTAGTGAACAACATTAAACATAAATCCATGTTCAGTAAAATTAATATTTTTAGGTATGTGGATGATATATATTTCATGATAAATTTCGATTGGCATATATATTGCTACATTTTAATGTGTGTGTGTGTGTGTGTGTGTGTGTGTGTGTATATATATATATATATATATATATATATATATATATATATATATACTCTCCAGATTTTCCAAAATATGAAATATATGTGTCTTATTATACACTCCGTAAATTCATTCTAGTTCGTGTATGTGGATTTATAATCAACATTTCACATTTCACAAGATTATTCTCAGAAATATTCAACCACCTTAAATACATATTTGTTTCCTAGTACTGAAAACTAACTTCAGTGAATGGTCCTTATATATCCTAATATTTCTATAGTAACTGACCAAGATTAACATCAAAGCAGTTAGATTCCTATGGGACATGATATGTATTTTGAAGTTTGTTTTTATTCAACACTGGTACATTACTTTTTCTTCAGTTTATGGACATCATAGGATATATCCTTTCATCCACAAGTTCACAAATTTATAGGCATTTGGTTCAATTTCAATCACTTCCTCTTTCAGAAAACATATATTCCTTTATGATTATTTAGTGGTCTTTTCACTAGACTTCTTTCTAAACATATTATTTTCGATTCTTTAATCATTTTTGAAGCAAAACTCACACACACTTCATGATAAACCGTAACCCTAATGTTACCATTAGAAGTACACAAAGTACACCTATTTGTACTCCCAATACTAATTGATACATGTTCAAAATATTGCTCCCAGAAATGGTGGAAGAAATACTCATGTCACCTGATCTACATATACATTTTATCACAGTGATATTCTGGACACAAAATGCAAATATCACACTGATGATTGTAACAAAGCCTAATTGGAAAGTGAGCATGAATTACTAAAAACATCCATGTCCAGGTTACTTAATGCTCTCAAATGTCAATCCTATTGGTGACTACATGTTTGTTTCTTCCTTAGATTATATATTCAACCTCAACCCTGTGAAAATGTTTAATCCTATTACTCACTTTGTAATTTGTCTGATTTCCTAATGTCTCTATTGATATCTGCTTTCCTACATATTTTCCCCAGTTCATCAATGTGACTGACTCTTCACATGTGCTGATATTTACATTCACTCTCTACCCGAAACCCTATTGCTGAAGAACTTTTGGTCCAGATCCTATATTCACTCTTCTTTCTAAACCTTCCGACTATCTTCCTAATCCTACCGACTCTCACTTTTTGACTGGATGTTGTCTTCCACATTCAGTCATCCAAGGCACAAGGTCCTATGCCATTGTATATCGATTTATCAGAGACATCTGTGCAGAACATAATTCAAAGCTAAGTATCCCAATCAAGGGCTCAATAGCCGTCCGGGCTTCAAATCTTACATACATTTCGGTTTTCATACTTACATTTCACCTGTATATTCTTTTAAATATTGCAGGTTCCAAATACCATTATTCATCCCCCAAATTATTTCTAACCCAAATCGAACCTGTTGTTAATCCTAAGCATACACTCTTCCCTCAATCTAACTACAGAAGAGCATGGACAGAGTTGGTCTTACAATAGAGGAATGTAGGTGATCTTCCACCTGCTGAGAACCTCAGAGTTCCATGCAGATATGATCCTTGGAAAAGTTGTAGGCAGCTATGAAGGACCTGAGAGAGCAAAACTTATTTTACATGGCAAACAACCTGGAGAGGATGAAAGGATGTGTCTGAATCAGCCTCTCTCTTCTTAATGTAGAGAAGATGGACCAAAGCAGGCCTGTGTGGAGAGAAGTTCCCCGTTGACTATGGTAGATATACCATTCTGACTTGTGAAAGTGTCACAGGAAGTAGGAGCACCCTCCATCTCATGGGACCATTTGAAGCAACTGTTAGAACAAAGTGGTTGCCAGGGCAGTGACCTCATTCATTTTTGAAGAAAGTGACTTCACCTCACTTACTTGGTGATGGAACTCTCTGAACTTGGGATCCAGGAAGCCAGGCACCCAGAGATAGTCCCAGTCGCTGTCCCAGTGGGATAACTTGTTTCGATTTACCAAGGACAGACAGTCTTTTTTGGTATCTACTGATGTGAAGATGGACAAATGCCAGGAGAGCTCTGTAGAGGGACCTTTCCTAAGAAAGCAGGTAGTCGCTCACAGTTGGTTCCTGACAACTTCACAGAGTTGGCCGAGGAGACCAGATCTGAGACAGGACAGGCCAATTCAGGGTAACATACTATGGTCGACCTGTCCGAGGACACTCTGGATAGTCAAAGACTTATTGGGGGTAGGAAGTGACTTTGTGGTTGTTGGTGTAAGTTTGTGGTTTTTATTCATGTTCTCAGAATAGGTAGGAAAGGCAGTTTGTTTGGTATGGAGTCGAGTACTTCTAGAAAGCCGTTTGACAAGTCTAGTGTCTGTGTATCCCACTGTGTCCGTGTTTGTAGACATGAGAAAAGAGAATGCATCAATGAATACGTCCTGTCTAGTAGAAAGCTTCCCAGCATTCATCCTACCCAATTTATGAGTGGATTGTAGCTTGACTTATGGATGAGCAACCCCTACTATCCTCCTATGTTCCTGTTTTCTTCCCGAATTCTGGCCACTATCCAGAATAGGCTCATGTTTTTGTGTCCAAGATATGTGCCACCTCCAAGCTCTGTGACATGGCCATGTACTGGATAGCAGAATGGAGTGGCGAGCATCACAGAAAATGCAGATATCAATGTGACCAGGAAAGTCTCAGTGGAGAAACCCTGCTTTGGGCCTTATGCTTACCTATTGTTCTGTTGCCCTGAGTGTAAGAAAGTTTCTTGCCTCAGGCCACCCCTTTTTGAAGCCTGAAGAAAACAGTTTTCAAATGGAAATTAATGGGCATCACCTGTAGCTCTTTGGTTAATTGCTTTGGAAAGGGATGTGTCTGAATAAGCCTCTTGTCCCTGTGTCAGGCTATGAGTTAGATTCTCAGCACCTGATGGATCTAAAGTACGTTCCCATGTGTGTATCGAAAACCGAAATGTAAAAATATCAGTCATTCTGGATGAAGTCTCTTGCCTTTCTCTGTTAGGTTCCTGACATCCATCAAGTGAGAATAGGGATCCTTTGGTTAAAATGAGTTCTTCAAAGGCCTGCAGAGGGTAGACAATAGGTGCTTGTGTTTCCTCATTACTCCAAATCACATAAAGAATCTATACCTGACAGTCAGTAGGCCTCAAATTGGAGAATCAGAGCAGTATTAACGGCAGGCTTATTTGATCACTCCAGGTTCAGAGGAAAGGGGTCCAGTCCACCCTTACTTTAGGCAAAAGAGGGGCAAGGGAGCATATTTTGGACACTGTCTTGGGCTGCACCCATCATGTAAACCTTCAGCCAGAGGTTTTGATGAGTGTCTGAATGGAAGAAGATGTGGGCCATGTGGGAGTGTTTTGGTTTTAATTGTGGTTGGAAGAGATTACTTGGTCCACCTCAGCTGGAACTCTGGTGTATTTCCCCTAAGAGACTGAGTTCTGGAACTGAACTCATACAAGTATTGCCATGAATTGCGTTGGGATTTTAGGAGGCCACGCATGAGAGTCGCCATTGGAAACTGAGATCTAGGCTCAGGGTGGCTTTCCACACAGCACTGGGAATCTCAGCCAGGATATCACATGATTTTTTTCTGAAAGTCTTGGCAGACATAGTTGAGAGTCAAAACAAACATGGACCTCACTTTGTAGACCTCAATGGGCCTGGATTCACGTGACCATTTTGCCACTTTTTTGGATGACTTGCCTGTGAGAGTTCTCCAGAGCATTCATTGAAATGAGCTTCCTCACCATTGAATGGTTCCTAAAATAATTGGAACTCACAGTGCCTCCAATATCATCCTTGAAAAATGGCTAGATAAATACCATGACATTTTTGAAATTCCCTTGACCAGGTGGTACAGGAGAACCTTTGGATGTACTGTTGCTGATCCTGAGTGTACCAGACAATGCCTTGATTGACTGGGTTTCATGAAAATGGTGTAGAACAGAGATGCCAGTAACTTGGAGCCTACTGAGTAGTTGACCAAGAGCAGTGGTGTGCAGTTTTGTGATAAAATTTCTGTCCTGGGGCCTTGTGGATCTGCCTTTGACTTCCAAATGGCTTGTGGCTGACATGGTGCATCCTGCAGACTCTTATATGTAAAGGCATCTTTTTATAAGGAGATGTTTAACCAAAATGTTCACAATCAGGTTATTATGGTCAAGGGGGCAAACTATGTGGGATAGAAGCCTGGTTGGTGCATTCTCCTGCAGATCCTGACCCACCATACCTGACAGAACTCCCTCCAGCTCTGAGTCCCAGTTGAGCTCCTTGTATTCCGTGAAGCAAATACCAAATTCCCAGTGCAGCACCAAGAAACACCACGAAATGTGGAGGATGACCAAATGGACTCACAGTCAACATGTGGATACACTTAGCCCCCGTGGCAACAATTTGCCTACAAAGAGAGAATTCAGCACTACTGCCTCATGTTCATTGGAAAATAAGAAAGCATATCCTCCAGGTCACAGAGAATCAGAACTAGCTTTGATGGTCTCACTAGAAAGGAAGCTAAAGCTCCTGACAACAACATATATTTCAAGTGCCCATCCTTAGAGGCAGTTTATCAAGAAGTCTTTAGGCAGGCAAAGGTCCATGTTTGTGGAGTGGTTTACCCTGTCTCTTACTTTTGGAAATTCCTCTACCATATCCAAGGTTGTGAACTCCTGATAATTTTCCATTGCAGATATGTATTCAAAGATTTTCTAACTCTTCTCCTCTAATTGTGTCTTACTTGGGGCGAAGGTGATGTCTAGGCATTGTTCTGGATGAGAGTGGTAAGATTTTGTGTAGCACATATTTGCATACACATTGCATTCATTTTCCTATTTTTCATATGAAATACTGAATCCCTGACACTAACCCACACCCTTCTAGACTCTGAATACTAATCCTAATATGATGGAGGCAAATATCCCAAACACTAGAGAAATACAAGCAGTTCAGGGGAGGCATCATGTATAGTTGGACTGCCTTTTTGCATGATTTTTCGTAGGTGATACAAATCTAGTGAATTTTTAATTGAAATAGTTCTCCATTGATTTTAAAGTTCACTTATGTGTGAATTCCTGTCTCCATTTCTCTGGAGCCTATTCAGCACATGTATTTTTATATGCACAAATAGAATCCTACTTAGTATCACTCATACATTTTTGTGAAGTGGCTGACTTGGCAGAAAGAAATTCTGAGAAGAGATCACTCCTCCTAAATGCTTTTGGAACTGAAAATTCAACCTATGGGTGAGCTTCCTAGTTGAACAACATTATACATAAATCCATGTTCAGTAAAATGAATATATTTGAACCTGTGGATTATGTATATTTCATGATGAATTTTGTTTGGCATATATATTGCTACTTTTTAATGTGTCTGTGTGTGTTTTGTATATATATATATATATATATATATATATATATATATATATATATATATATATATATACACTCTCCTGACTTTTCAAAATATGTAATATTTGTGTCATATATACACTCCCTAAATTCATTCATGTTAATTAATGTGGATTTATAATCAAATTTTCACAAGTTTATGCTCAGATATATTCATCCACCTGGAATATATTTTTGTTTCCTAGTACTGAAAACTAACTTTACTAAATGGTCCTTACAAATCCTATTGTTTCTACAGTAACTGACCCAGTTTAACATCAATGCAAGTAGATTCCAATGGGACATGATGTGTATTTTGACGTTCATTTTAATTAAACACTGTTACATACTATTTCTTCGGTTTTTGCACATCATAGGATATATATTTCATCCACAAGTTAGTAAATTTATAGGCTTTTGTTATACTTACAATCACTTCCTGCTTCAGAACACATGTATTCCTCTATGTTTCTTGACTCGTCTTTTCATGAGACTTCATTCCAAATACATTATTTTCCATTTCCATAATCACTTTTGAAGCAAAACTCACACACCCTTCATGATAAAACATAACCCTAATATTACCATTTGATGTATAACTCGATGGAATGAATGATTGTATATCAATATAAGATTTCTTATATATTTTCAGATATCAATTCAATCCATTATTTAAAGTTGAAACAGTTATATTATTTATTCACAGTATTGTCAATTCATGCATTACTTCTATATTCATAGACACAGGGTACAACTTTTGTATCCCCAATACTAATTTATACGTCTTCAAAATATTGCTCCCAAAATGTTAGAAGAAATAATCATGTCACCTGATCTACATATACATTTTATCCCAGTAATATTCAGATCACAAAATGCAAAGGTCACACTTATGATTGTACCAAAGCCTAAATGGAAAGCAATCCTGGATTACTAAAAACATTCATGTCCATGTTGCCTATTGCTCTCAAATGTCAATGATATTGGTTAGTACATATTTGTTTCTTCCTAAGTTTATATATTGAAACTCAACACTGTTGATAATGTCTAATCCTATCACTCACTTTATACGTTGCCTGATTTCATAATGTCTCTATTGATATCTGCTTTCCTACGTATTTTCTCCAGTTCATCCTATACTCACTCTTCGTCCTAATCCTACCAGCTATATTTCTAATCCTACCGACTATCCCTTTTTGAATGGATGTTCTCTTCAACATTCAATCATCCAAGTAAAGGTCAGGCGAGAGTTGGAGGAAGAGTCCACCAAGAGACTATCTCATGAAACAGCAAAGGGTTTATTGGGGGTCCAGCATGCTGGTACTCAGAGCTCACTTGAATAGAGTAGAGAGCCCTGAGAAAAGCTTAAGCAGAGCTTATATACTTTCCTTTGTGATGGCACGGAGGGAAGTTTATTGATGGGTCAGGGCAAGTGGGCAGTTTGCGTGCAACCGGGTGAGGGAGTACATTCTGCAGTTTGTCAGTTGGGGACAGCACATTATGGGAACAAGATTAGGAAACATTTCTCAAGAATTCAACAGTGTTTTGTTAAGCGTACAGAAAAAAAGGAAGTAACAAGTGCCTATTTTATTAACCTTTCATCCCCCAATTCTTCTTCTGGCTACTTTTAATCATAAAAGTGATCATTGCCGGGTGTCACATTCTATGTCTGCCAGTGGGGTATTACCATAAGTTCAACTTGTCCAATTTGAGCTTGGAGAAAAGAAATTACACGGTTTAGCAAACAGGATTTTATAGTTAGCAATAATATGAGGATTATTATTGGACTGGCCAGGGTTGATAAATTCATAGTTAACGAGGGGACTGTGTGAACCAAGACTCAAACCACCCTTTATGGGCCTCCCTCTCTCGTTGACACTCTTCAAGGCATTTTTTAATTTACTCATAGATTTTTTAACAACTCCACTATGGTCAGCATAAACACAACATTCTTCCATCGATGCAGAACAAAGGACCCCTTCTCTCATGAAGAGGAGGATCAACACTCGACTGTTCTGTAAAACAACTTCAGAGAGAGAGGTTAAAAATTCCTGAAAAGCTGTGATAGAGGTTTCTAATATCTTTAAGTTTTGGTGTATTGTTGCTTCTTATTGGGTCATTTGATGTGTCTCATGGACCAAGGCAGTAGTTCTTGTGCCCACCCCTGCAGCAACTCCTATTCCTAATAGGATGGCTAAAGTGAGGGATATATGTTCCCAGTGGAACCGGGTTTTATGGCCACCTATTTGATCTTCAAATGAGCCTGCATCATAATAAAGCACTCTGGGAAACATCTGCACCATTACACAATTAATCCCAGCTGTTGACCATTTGATGAAAACATAAACAATGTTTAAGTATATAGAATTATACTGTTTTAGGCACGGACAAGGCAAGGCACCTAAGATAGTACCAAAGACAGGGAGACAGTCCTGTTTGTTGCAAACGGTTTCAGAGGGCATTACTTCTGTTGTAATCAACTAATCCCCTGAAACCCAAGTTTCGGTAGTTTCAGAATTTTGTACCCAACATGTAAGGGAAGGGGCTCAGAAGTTCACAGTCTGCAGAAGTTCACAAAAGGCAGTTTTTTTCCTGCTTTTTCCTCTGTTCTGGGCAAGATAACTTTTCAAGGACACCTGGGTGAGGGAGAGCTTTTTCTTCCCTTTATATTTTCCCCCTGCCAGCTGTTACCATGGAGCCCAGTTGGTAACATCTTTATCATAAAAATCTAGCCATCTCTGTGAAGCCCCAGCTCAAGGCCAGAGGCCTTGTTCACATATTTTGTGAAAAACTAGTAATGAGGTGTCTAGCGTAGGAGTGCTGATTGTTTTAGCCAGTGGCCAAGTAGAAGAGGGCAACACTAAAAGAGGAAGTTTATCTACTCTGAACTCTTTTATAGGGACTCTTTTGCTGAAAGCCCTAAAGTCAGCCATGGTGAAGACTTCTGGAGAAGGTCAGTTAAGACTTTTCTGAGGGCCTGGTACAGAGGGGGAAGACTGGGAAGGTGTGGCTGTGAGCAGCTCCATTGATCTGAATGAGGTAGGAGAGATGTAAAAGAATAATGGGAAAGGGGTCTGGGATTTTCCTAGAAACAAAAAGTTGAGCAGTAGAACAGGTAGAACAAAGGGGAAGACGGGAGTTAGTATCCCTAAAAAACTGTGAGGGACTTTAAATTCTTAGTAACCTGTTTTCAGTGATGACAAAGAAATTTTAAAGGCCATTTTCATTTCATTTTGGATAGGGGTCTAAGGGCTCTCCTCAGCTGATTTGAGCTTTGGGTTAACTGGTAAGAGGACCTGCTGGGACCCTGTGCGGGCTCTGACAGGAGAAGAGATTAGTGAGTGGGTGGAGGGGTACCTATGTACCTGCTACCTCAGCAAGAGAGTAATGGTCTGAGAATTGGCGGAGGTTTGGGTTTTTGATCTAGAAATTGGAGGGGAGAAATCATGTTGCTGAGGTGGGAGTGGCCGCTGCAGGTCTGGAGCAGAAGGCTGTGTGTGAGGATCTATTGGAGAAGCATAGTTCAGGATGTGAGCAAAGGAGGGAAAAGGCATCCACATAGGGGAATCACCTTTCACCTTTTTGATCATTTGCAGAAGTTAAAAAGGTCATGCAGATTTGAGGATCAAGAGACCCCTCTGTGGGCCATCGGTTTTGGTTATCTAATTGGTAATATGGCCAATGCTTTGTACAGAAATTGATTAGGAGTTTGGGTTCCATCAGGCACTTCCTGTATGCTCACATCCCCATGACTTACAGAAGAAGTCGGCTATCCCCCAACACAGCCGTGAGTTTTGTGTCTTTGATAGACCGCCGGGCAAACAGTAATCTAGGCAAGCCAACCTGCATCTGGCTCACGTGTCGCTACATCCATAATGATTGTTTCCATTATCTATTGTGTAGAAGGGATTTAATGGAATTTTAGTGGGATCCTCTTCATCAGGGATATCCCAATAGGAAAGACCTATACCCAGCTGACAAATATCTGGGGGGAGAGATGGCCACCAGGTCCCTAAATGGGCTGTATGCAAGATAGACCATACTTCTTTTCCAGTAGGATTGTGATCAGCCATCGCTGCTGAACGGGCTGATGAGGGTTAGTACTACTGGTGGTGAAGGGGAGAGTCTATAGCCTTATCCACATGGCGAATACACAATTTGAAAGTGTTACCAGTCTTTTCCAGTTTCCAGTCAGAGTCTGGACAGGCCGCAGGCTTGAGATGAGAGATATGGATACAGGAAGAGATTCTGTCTACCTTTACTGCTGTAGGTGTTATAAGTAGCACCTGCTATGGTTCTTTCCAGCGGGGTTCCAGGGATGACACCTGATGTCATGTTACCTAGACGAAGTCTCTTACTTGATATCGATGTGCAGTTCCCTCGTCCCCAGTTTGGTAGGCAGTGGCCATCTGTTTTCGCAGGTATCCCTGAGTTTTTTAAGAACTTTAAGTCTTTCAAGCAAGGGGGTGTGGAAGGGATCGTTAGGTCTTAGAGTTGGGGTTAGGTCCTGTCCTGGAGGAGAGGCACCATAGAGAATTTCATAGGGGGTGAGGTTACACAAAGAAACAGAGGGAGTATTTCTTGCATTAAACAGTGCATAAGGCAGGAGCATAGTCCAATCTTTTATGCCGGTCTCTAAGCTTAATTTTGTTATGGTCTCTTTAATGGTTCTATTCATTCTTTCTACCTGTCCTGAACTCGGTGGTCTATAAGCACAATGTAACTTCCAATTAATCCCCAGGGTCCTGGCAAACCCCTGACTTACCTGAGCCACAAACGCCGGTGCATTATCAGACCCTATTACTTTAGGGAGGCCGTTTCTTGAAAAAATATCTTCCAGGATCATTTGACCACCATTTGTGTTGTTTCTTTTTTTTTCTTTTTTCTTTTTTTTTTCCTGGGGAGGGCTTCAATCCATCCTGAAAATGTATCTACAAAGACTAGGAGATATTTCAGTCCATCCCTTGCTGGCTTAATTTTAGTTAAGTCCACTTCCCAGAATTGTCCTGGTCTGGCTCCTCGTAGGTGCTTTCCTGCAGGAAGCTTGGAAGGGTAAGCATTAACCAATTGATGGACCCGAAAGGCTTTTGTAACCCGTTTAGTTATTTTCTTTCACTGTGAGTCGGTTAGTGGAAAACTCTGTTCTTGATCCTTCAGGAATGAATGCAATTTCTTTGAACCAAGGTGAGTGAGTTGATGTACATTTTCTACTGTCATATTTAGAGCCGTGACTATAGGAGTTTTTACTGAAGGATTTAGAAATTCCAATTGGGGGCCTTCAGGGTTAAAAGTTATTTTGGCCCGGAGCTTGGTGAGCAGATCTCTGCCCATCAATGGGGCAGGGCATTCTTGGATTACTAAAAAGGAGTGATGGATATTTTTTCCCCCTGGTCCATGGTCCTCTTAGTTGTCCAAGCTCGATATTTACTGTAATTAGCCCCTTGAATTAGAGACCTTTTATTTGAAAGAGAGCCCAATGGGGCCTTAAGGGCTGAGTATATTGCCCCTGTATCTATTTCATAGTTTACTGGGGTACCCTCTACTTCAAAAGTTACCCTGACCTCTGTGAGGAGATCTGAACCCCGACGTTCTTAGTCATCCTCCAGAGTCAGAATGGCTGGCTGGCATGGCTTCTCTTTCTAGGGCCCTCTTTGACCCAGAGTCCATTTTCTATACAGTAGGCACATGGATCTGAGGCCAGGGGTGGCCTGTAGTGTGGGCCCAGGTATTCCTTCCTGTCTCCATGTTTCTTATTTCTGGCCTATTTGTTTTTGAGACCAAGACCTTAGTCAATGCCTTAGTCTGTCTTTTTCTTTTATCCTCCCTTTGCTCCCTACTCTTCCTCAGTTTCTACCTTATAGTATACCTTCTTGGCTTCTCAGACTAAATCTCTCAAAGTCATATCTTGTAATCCATCTAAGCATTGTAACTTTCTTTTAATATCCAGGGCAGCTTGCCCAATAAAGGCCATCATGCGTATGCATTTTGATCCTCTGCCTGAGGATTGAAAGGAGTATATCTCCTATATGCCTCCATAATTCTCTCTAGACACATAGAGGGGGAATCATCAGGCCCTAGAATAATCTCTCTTACCTTGGCCAAATTTGTTGGTCACCTAGCAGCCACTAAAATACCCGCAATTAGAACCCGGTGATAAGTGGACAAATGCTCCCTACCTTCAAAGGTGTTGGGGGCCCAGTTGGGTTGGTTCAAGGGAAAGCCGTGTTGAATATTTTGGGAAGTTGTGTCGGTCACCCATCTGGTCCGAGAATATTTTTTTCTAGCTTCCAGGAGGATTCTCTTTTGTTCCTCTGTCATGAAGAGAGTCCCTAGGTGTTGTTGGCAGTCATCCCAATTAGGCTGGTGTGAAAACATCAATGACTCAACCACACCTGATAGCCGGGTGGGGTCCTCGGTAAAAGGGGGATTGTTATTTTTCCAGTTATATAGGTCTGAAGAGGAGAAAGGCCAATATTGATAGTCTTGCATTTTTCCCCCAAGGACGTCGACAGTCACTGGCCCGTAGGGATAGAGGGGGAGCATCACGGGAGTTCCAGCATTTTCAAATATTCACCGCCGGCGAGTTCAGTTAGCTGGACCAGTTTCCTCCAGCGGAGGAGGGGCTGTGTGTGCAGCGGGGGAGTTATCTGGCGGGCGCTGGGCTGGCTTAGCTTCCTCCAATGGTGGAGAGGCTGAGTCAGCAGCAGAGGAATCACTTAGAGGGTGTTGGGAGTTGGGGGATGTGGGCAGGAGATAAGGAGGGGGAGGAGAGTCCAGTAGAGTCAAATCTTTGACTCAGGGAGAACACAGGGTGGAGGAGGAGGAGGAGTAGAGGGTTTGAGAGATCATGGGGGAAGGAGTAGGAGCAGGGGCAGGGGCAAGGAAAGGCCTCACTCATGGAGGAGGAGATTTGCAGAGGTCCTTCCAAGTAAAGATATATGGCTGTTGATCTGGATGGCTATGTTTCCCTGGCTGAAAGACAATATCTCTTACTTTTTAAATTAGTGGGAAGTAGAAAGATCCTTCTAGGGGCCATCCGAATCTAAAGGTGGGCCATTCTGAGTCACAGAGAGTCTGCTAGGTCCAGGGTTTTACTGAAAAAGAAAGACTCTGAGCCCTTAAGTGTACTTTGGTCCAGTGATCAAGGGTCAGGGACAGAGGCATTGAAGTGCTCTGTCCCATAATGAAAGGTACACAAACAGTAAAAACAACGACACACGACACAGACAAGACAAGAAAATAAAGACACGCAATGGACGTCCAACACTGAGACCAGTACTGAGTAGCCGGCAAAACCCGATGGGCTGGCAATACCGAATCTGAAACTAAATATCACTGATTCGAAGAGACTATTGTTCCTTGATTCCAGAATCCTCAGCGGCGTCCCCCAGGTACGTGGCCTGTGGCTCTGTGACACGTCTGTCAGCCACCATCGGAGAGAGCTCACACTCTTCAGTGACAGCGATTTTGCCAAGCCATAACCTGAAACCTGAAACCAGAAAGAGGCACCTTACATACCCCAAGAGAAGCCTGTTGGGGTCTCTCGTCCGCCGCTGCCGGATCTCGGTGGAACATCCATATGTAAAGGTCGGGTGAGTGTCATGGGAAGAGACCACCAAGAGACTGTCTCATGCAAAAGCAAAGGGTTAATTGGGGGTCCAGCATGCTGGGGCTCAGAGCTCACTTGAATAGAGCAGAGAGCCCTGAGAACAGCTTAAGCAGAGCTTATATATTTTAATTGGAGAGGGCAGGGAGGGAAGTTTATTGATGGGTCCGGGTGAGTGAGATGTTTGCGTGCAAACGAGTGAGGGAGTACATTCTGCAGTTTGGCAGTTGGGGTCAGCACATTCGGGAAACAAGATTAGGAAATAGTTCTCAAGATTTCAACAGTGTTTTATTAAGCATACAGGATATCAGGGAGTGACAAGTACCTATTTTGTTAAACACTCACTACCGAATATACTTTACCAGATTTCCTAATGTCTCTATTAATATCTGATATATTTCCTACATATTTTCAACAATTCATCATTGTGACTGACTCTTCACATGTGTGGACATTTACATTCACTCTATACAAAAAACCCTATAGCTAAATAACTTTTGGTCCAAATACTATACTCACTCTCCTTTCTAAACCTACCGACTATCTTTCTAATCCTACCGACTATCCCTTTTTAACTGAAAGTTCTTTTTGACAATCAATCATCCAAGGTACAAGGTCCTATGCAATTGTATATCGATTTATCTGAGACATCAGTGCAGAAAATAAAACAAAGCTAAGTATCACAATCAAGGGCCCAATGCCCTTCTGGGCTTCAAATCTTACCTCGATTTCTGTTTTCATACTTATATTTTACCTATATATTCTTGTAAATATTGCAGGTTCCCAATACCATTATACATCCAGCAGAATGATTCCTAATCCAAATCAAACCTGTTATTAACCGTAACCATACACTGTTCCCACAATCTAAATTTACAGAAGAGCAGAGACAGAGTTGGTCTTACAATACAGGAATGTAGGGGATGTTCTAACTGCCGAGAAACTCAAAGGTCCATGCCAAAATGATCCCTGAAGAAGTAGTGGCTAACTGGGTAACTATGAAGGAACTGAGAGAGCAAAAGTCATCTTCCATTGCAAACAACCTGGTCAGAATGAAGGGATGTGTCTGAATCAGCCACTCTCTTCTTAATGTAGAGAAGAAGGACCAAACCAGGCCTGTGTGGAGAGCTGTTTCCAGTTGCCTATGGTTGATATACCATTCTAACTTGTGAAAGTGTCACAGGAAGTAGGGGTAGCCTCCATTTCATGCTATCCTTGGAAGCAACTGTTAGGACAACATGGTTGCCAAGGCAGTGACCTCATTCAGTTCCTGATGGAAGTGACCTCACCTCACATCCTTGGTGATGAAAATCTCTGAACTTGGGATTCAGGAAACCAGGCACCCAAATCCAGTCCCAGTCCCTGTCCCTGTGTTCTCACTTCTTTGGATTTACCAAGGACAGAGTCAGTCTTTCTTATTACCTACTGATGTGTGCATGGCCAAATGCCAGGAAAGCTCTGAAGAGTGGCCTTTCCTGAGAAAGCATGTATTGGCTCACTGTTGGCTCCTGACAACTTCATGGAGTTCACCAAGGAGACCAGATCTGAGAAAGGACAGGCCATTTTGGGAAAACATTGTATGGCCCACCAGTCAGAGGACACACCGGATAGTCAGAAACCTACTTGGGGAAAAGAGGTGCCTTTGTGGGTGTGGGTGTGTGTTTGTGGTTTTGTCTCATGTTCTGAGAATAGGTAGGAAAGGTGGTTTGTGTGGTTTGGAGTGAACTGTTTCTAATAAGTGATTTGACAAGGTGACTGTTTTTATTTCTGTGTATCCCAATGCGTCCGTGGTTGTAGACATTAGAAAAGAGAATGCATCAATGGATGTGTCCTGTCTAGTAGAAAGCGTTCCAGCATTCATCCTGCAAAATTTATGAATGCAATGCAGCTTGCCTTATCAATGGGCAACACCTGCTATATTCCTAAGTTGCTGTTTTCTTCCTGAATACTGGCCACTCTCCAGAATAGGCTCATGGTTGTGTGTCCAAGATATGTACTACGTCCAAGCTCTGTGACATGGCCATGTACTGGATAGCTGAAGGAATGGCGAGCATCTCAGAAAACTCAGATATCAGTGTGACCAGTAAGTTTCAGTGGAGAAACCCTGCTTTGGGCCTTTTGCTTACCTTTTGTTCTCTTCCCATGTATGTCAGCAAAGTCTTTGCCTCAGACCACAGCTTTGTGAAGCCTGAAGAAAACATTTTTTAAATAGAAATTAATGGGCCTCACCTGTGGCTCTTTGCTTAATTGCATTGGAAAGGGATGTGTCTGAATCAGCCTCTTGGCGCTGTGTGAGGCTGTGGCTTAGATTCTCAGCACCTGATATATCTAAAGAAAGATCCCATGTGTGCATCCAAAACCAAAATGGGCAAAAGAGTAGTCATTGTGGATGAAGTCTTTCGCCTTCCTCTGTAAGGCTCCTGACCTCCATCAAGTGAGAATAGGGATCCTTTGTTTCAAATTAGTTCTTCAAATCCCTTCAGAGGCTAGCCCATAGGTGCTTGGGTTTTCTCATGACTCCAATTCACATAAAAAACCTAAACCCCAGAGTCAGTAGTCCTCAATTTGGAGAAGCAGAGCAGTATTAACAGCAGGTCTTTTGTTCACTCCTGGATTACAAGAAGGATGTCCAGGGCACCCTGACTTTAGGCAAATGAGAGGCAAGGGAGCTTATTTTGGACACTGCCTTGGCCTGCGTCCTTCATGGAAAACTCCAGCCAGAGATAAAAATGAGTGTCTAGATGGAATAAGATGAGGGTCATGTTGGAGTGTTTTGGTTTTAAATGTGGTCATTTGTGTGGGTGTTGGAAGAGATGTGTGGGTCAACATAGGCTCGAACTCTGGTGTGATTCCCCTTAGAGACTGAGTTCTGGAACTGACCTCAGAGAAGTACTGCCATGAATTTTGTTGCAATTTTAGGAGACCACGCATGAGAGTCGCCTTTGGAAACTGAGATATAGGCCCAGGATGGCTTTCCACAGAGCACTGGAAATCTCAGCCAGCATATCACATGATTTTATTCTGAAAGACTTGGCAGCCATAGTTTAGAGTCAAAACACACATACACCTCACATTGTAGAACTCAATAGTCCTGGCTTCTTGTGACCTTTTGGCCACTCTTTGGGAAGCCTTGCCTGTGAGAGTTCTTCAGATCTTTCATTGAAATGAGCTTACTCAGCATTTCATGTTTCCTGAATGAATTGAAACCCACAGTGCCTCCAACTTCAACCTTGAAAAGTGGATACATAAATATCATAAATTTTTTAAATTCCCATGACCAGTTGGCACTGGAGAAACTTTGGATGTCCTGTTGCTGATCATGAGCATACCAGACAGTGTCTTGATTGACTGGGTTTGGTGAAAATTATGTAGCACAGAGATGCCAGTAAGTTGGAGCCTGCTGAGTAGTGGCCCTAGAGTAGTGGTGTGCAGGTGTGTGATAAAACATCTGTGTTGTGGCTATGTGAATCTGCCATTGCCTACCAAATTGCTTGTGAGTGACATGGTGCAGGTAGCAGACGCTTGTATGAAAAGGCATCTTGTTATATGGAGAGGTTTCAGGGCAATGTTCAGAATAAGTTTGCTATGGTCAAGGGGCAAAGCATTGTGGGATATAAGCCTGGTTAGTGCATTCTCCTGCAGACCCTGACCCACAACACGTGACAGAACTCCCTCCAGCACTTTGTCCCAGTTCAACTCCTTTTATTTCATGGAGCAAATACCAAACTCCTAGTGCAACAACAAGAAACACCACGAAAAGTATGGGATGACCAAGAGGCTTCACAGTCCAAATGGGGAGACACTTAGGCCCCAGCTGCCACAGTTTACCAACGAAGAGAGAATTCAACACTGCTGCCTCATGTTCATTGGTAAATAAGAAACCATGTCCTCCAGGTCACGTAGATGCAGATCTAGCTTTGATGGTCTCACTACAAAGGAAGCTAAAGCTCCTGAAAACAACGTATATTTCAAGTGCCCAACCTCAGAGGCATTTTCTGCAGAAGTCTTTAGGCCAGCAGAGCTCCATGTTTGTGGAGTGTTTACACTGTCCCTTACTTTTGGAAACTCATCTACCAACTCCAAGGTTTTGAACTCCTGAGCATATTCCATTCCAGATATGTATTCACAGATTTTCTATCTCTTCTTTTCTAATTGTGTCTTTCTTGGGGTGAAGGTAATGTCAATGCATGGCTCTGAATGAGAGTGGGAAGATTTTTGTGTGGAATATATTTCCATAAACATTGGATACATTTTTTTTTATTTTCCATTAGAAATACTGAATTTCTGATACTAACCCAAAACCTACTAGATTCTGACTACTAATCCTAATATGATGGAGAAAAATAAACCAAGCTGAATAGAAATACAAGCAGTTCAGAGGGGGCATGGTGTATAGTTGAACTTGCCTTTTGCATGATAAAGGGTAGGTGTTATAAATGTACTTAATTTTTAATTGAAATATATCTCCATGTGTTTTTAAAGTTAACAAATATGTGAATTCCTGTCTCCCTTTCTCTGTAGCCTATTCAGCACATGTATTTTTATATGCACATATAGAATCCTACCTGGCATCACACGTATACTATTGTGAGATGGCTGACTTGGCAGATACAAATTGTGAGAAGAGAAAACTCCTCCTAAACGCTGTTGGAACTGAAAATTCAACCAATGTTTTAACTTCCTAGTAATACAGTATTATTCATATCCATGTTGAGTAAAATAAATATTTTTGCATCTGTGGACGATATATATTTCATGATGAATTTCGTTTGGCACATATATTGCTACTTTTCAATGCCTGTGTTTGCGTTTTGTATATATATATATATATATATATATATATATATATATATATATATATTCTCCAGATTTCTCAAAATATTTTATATATGTGTCTTATATACACTCCCTAAATTCATTCATATTCATTTATGTGGATTTATAATCAACTTTTCACTAGATTATTCTCAGAAATATTCATCCACCTGAAATTTATATTATCTTCCTAGTACTGAAAACTAACTTCAGTGAATGGTGCATACAAATCCTAATAATGCTACAGTACCTGACCCAGATTAACATCAATGCAAGTAGATTCCTATGGGACATGATGTGTCTTTTGACGTTCATTTTTATTCAACACTGGTGCATTACTATTTCTTCAGGATTGCACATGAGAGGATATATATTTCATCCACAAGTTCACAAATTTATAGGCATTTGTTTCACTTTCAATCACTTCCTGATTCAGAACACATGTATTCCTTCATGATTCTTGACTGGTCTTTTCATGAGATTTTGTTTCAAACACCTTATTTTGATTTCCATAATCAGTATTGAAGCAAAACACACACACTCTTCATGATAAACCATAACTCAAATATTACCATTAGATGAATATCTGGTTGGAATGAATGTTTGTATATCAATATAAGATTTCCTGTTTATTTTCAGATATCAATTCAAACCGTTATTTAAAGTTGGAACCAGTTATATTATTTATTCACAGTATGTTCTATTCATGCATTATCTCTATATTCATATACACATGGTCCACCTATTTGTACTCCCACTAATTTATTCATCTTCAAAATATTGCTCCCAGAAGTGTTGGAAGAAATACTCATGTCACCTGATCTACATATATATTTTATCACAGTAATATTCTGGACAAAATGTGCAAAGGTCACACTTATGATTGTACCAAAGCCTAAATGGAAAGTGAATATGGATTGATAAAAACATCCATTTCCAGGTTGCCTAATGCTCTCAAATGTCAATGCTATTGGTGACTACATATTTGTTTCTTCCTAAGATTATATATTGAAACTCAACCCGGTTGAAAATGAATAATCCTATCACTCACTTTATACTTTGCCTGATTTCGTAATGTCGCTATTGATATCTGCTTTCCTATATATTTTTCCCAGGTCATAATTCGACTGACTCTTCACATGTGTTGACATTTACCTTCATTCTCTACCCGAAACCCTATTGCTAAAGAACTTTTGGTCCAAATCCTAAACTCACTCTTCTTCCTAATCCTACCGACTATCATCCTAATCCTGTAGACTATCGTTTTTGACTGGATGTTATCTTCTACATTCAATCAACCAAGGTACAAGGTCCTATGCCATTGTATATCGATTTATCTGAGACACCTATGAGGAACATAATTCAATGCTAAGTATCACAATCAATGGCCCAATGCCCTTCTGGGCTTCAAATCTTAAATAGATTTCTGTTTTCATACATATATTTCACCTCTATATTCTTATAAATATCGCAGGTTCCCAATACCATTATTCATCCAGCAGAATGATTCCTAACCCAAATCTATCATGTTATTAACTCTAACCCTACACTGTTCCCTCAATCTAACTTTACTGAAGCACAGGGACAGAGTTGGTCTTATAATACAGGAAAGTAGGGGATCTTCCACCTGCTGAGAACCTCAAAGATCCGTTCAGAAATTATATCTGGAGAAGATGTAGGCAGCTATGAAGGACCTGAAAGAGCAAAAGTCATCTTCAATAGCAAACAACCCTGTCAGGATCAAGGGTTGTGTCTGAATCAGCCTCTCTCTTCTTATTGTAGAGAAGATGGACCAAACCAGACATTTTTGGAGTGCTGTTCCTGGGTTCCTAATGTTGATATACCATTCTAACTTGTGAAAGTGTCACAGGAAGTAGAGGCAGCCTCCATCTAATGATACGCTTTGAAGCAACTCTTAGGACAAAGTCATTGAAAAGGCAGTGACCTCATTCAGTTCCTGAAGGAAGTGACCTACCTCACTTCCTTGGTAATGGAACTCTCTGAACTTGGGATTTAGGAAGCCAGGCACACAAAGGCAGTCCCACTCCCAACCCAGTGGTCTCCCTTGTTTGGGTTTACCAAGGACAGAATCTGTTTTTCTTATTACCTACTGATGTGAGGATGGCCAAATGCCAGGAAAGCTCTGAAGAGAGGCCATTCCTGAGAAAGTAGGTAGTGGCTCACCGCTGGCTCCTGACAACTTCACAGAGTTGGCCAAGGAGACCAGATCTGAGACAGGACAGGCCATGATGTGGGAACATAATATGGCCCACCAGTCAGAGGACAGTCCGGAAAGTCACAGACCTACTTGGGGGAAGGAGGTGCCTTTGTGGGTTTGGGTGTGTTTTTGTGGTTTTGTCTGATGTTCTGAGAATAGGTAGGAAAGGCGGTTTGTTTGGTTTGGAGTAAACTGTTTCTAGTAAGTCGTTTGACAAGGCGAGTGTTTCTAAGTCTGTGTTTCCCACTGTTTCCATTGTTTTAGACTTTAAAAAAGAGAATGCATCATTGTATGTGTCCTGTCTAGTAGAAAGCTTCCCATCATTCATCCTGCCTAATTTATGAATGGACTCTGGGTTGCCTTATTGAATGGTAACACCTGCTATCTTCCAAAGTTCCTGTTTTCTTCCTGAATTCTGGCCACTCTACAGAATAGGCTTATGGTTTTGTGTCTATGATATGTACCACATCCAAGCTCTGTGACATGGCCATGTACTGCATAGCTGAAGGGAATGGCGAACATCTCACAAAACACAGATATCAGTGTGACAAGTAAAATCTCAGTGGAGAAACCCTGCTTTTGGCCTTTTTCTTACCTATTATTCTGTTGCCCAAATGTCAGGAATGTCTTGTCCTCAGGCCACCCATTTGTGATGCCTGAAGAAAACAGTTTTCAAATGGAATTGAATGGCCATCACCTGTTGCTAATTGCTTAATTGCATTGGAAACAGATGTGTCTCAATCAGCCTCTGGCCCTGTTTGAGGATGTGGCTTAGATTCTCAGCACCTGATGGATCTAGAAAAGTTCCCATGTGTGCATCTAAAATTAAAATTGCCAAAAGAGCACTCATTTTGGATGAAGTCTCTCGCCTTCCTTTGTAAGGTTCCTGACTTCCATCAAGTGAGAATAGGGATCCTTTTGGTCAAATAAGATATTCAAAGCCATGCAGAGGTGCTTGAGTTTTATCATGACTCCAAATCACATTAAGAATATATACCCGACAGTCAGTAGGCCCCAAATTGTAGAAGCAGAGCAGTATTAATGGCAGGCCTATTTGATCACTCCTGGTTCACAGGAAGGGTGTCCAGGCCACCCTGACATTAGGCAAATGAGGGGCAAGGGAGCTTATTTTGGACACCGTCTTGAGCTGCACCACTCAAGGAAACCTCCAGCCAGAGGTGATGATGAGTGTATATATGCAAGAAGATGAAGGTCATGTGGGAGTGTTTTAGTTTTAATTGTGGTCATTTTTGTGGCAGTTGGAAGAGATGACTGGGTCCACCTGGGCTTAAACTCTGGTGTGATTCCCCTTAGAGAGTGCGTTCTGGAACTGACCTCAGAGAAGCATGGCCATGAATTGTGTTGGGATATTAGGAGGCCACACATGAGAGTCGCCCTTGAAATCTGAGATCTATGCCCAGGTTGGCTTTCCACAGAGCACTGGGAATATCTGCCAGCATATCACATGATTTTATTCTGAAAAACTTGGCAGAAATAGTTGAGAGTCTAAACACACATGGACCTCACATTGTAGACCTCAATGGGCCTGGCTTCATGTGACCTTTTGGCCACCCTTTGGGGAGACTTACCTGTGAGAGTTCTCCAGAGCATTTATTGAAATGAGCCTCCTAATCATTTAATGGTTTCTGAATGAACTGAAGCCCACAATGACTCCAACTTCATACTTGAAAAATAGCTAGATAAATACCATGAAATGTTTGAAATTCTCATGACCAGGTAGCACTGGAGAACCTTTGGTTGTCCTGTTGCTGATCATGAGTATGCCAGACAGTGCCTTGATTGACTGGGTTTCATGAAAATGGTGTAGAAAAGAGATGCCAGTAAGTTGGAGCCTGAGTAGTGGGTCTAGAGCAATGGTGGGCAGGTGTGTGATAAAACGTCTGTGGTGGGCCCATGTGGATCTGCCATTGGCTTCCAAAAGGCATGTTACTGACATGGTGCAGTCAGCAGACCCTTATATGTAAAGGCATCTTGTTATATGGAGATGTTTCAGGGCAATGTTCAGAATCAGGTTGCTATGGTCAAGGGGGCAAGCTATGTGGGATAGAAGCCTGCTTGGTGCATTCTCCTGCAGACCCTGACCCACTACACGTGACAGTACTCCCTCCAGCACTGTATCCCAGTTGAACTCCTTTTATTTCATGAAGCAAATACAAAACTCCAGTGCAGCAGCAAAAAACACCATGAAAAGTGGTGGACGACCATATGGCTTCACAGTCCACACGGGGAGAAAATTAGCCCCCAGTGGCCACAGTTTACCTACAAAGAGAAAATTCAGCACTGCTGCCTCATGTTCATTGGAAAATAATAAACCATGTCGTCCAGGTCACGTAGATGCAGACCCAGCTTTGGTGATGTAACTACAAAGGAAGCTAAAGATCCTGACAACTACATATATTTCAAGTGCTCAATCACAGAGGCAGTTTCTCAAGAAGTCTTTAGGCCAAAGAGCTCCATGTTTGTGGAGTATTAACCCTGTCCCTTACTTTTGGAAACTCCTCTACCTCTTCTAAAGTATACTCCTGAGCATATTCCATTCCAGATATGTATTCACAGATTTTCTCACTCTTCTCCTCTAAGTGTGTCTTACTTGAGGCGAAGGTAATGTTCTCAAGGAGCGTGGAAAGGTTTTCTGTGTAGCACATATTTACATACACATTTGATTCATTTACCAATTTTCCATTCGAAATACTGAATCCCTGACACTAACCGATAGCCTACTAGACTCTGACTACTAATCCTAATATGATGGAGAAAAATAACCCAAACAGAATTAAATACAAGCAGTTCAGAGGAGGCATGGTGTATAGTTGGATTGCCTTTTGCATTATATAGGGTAGGAGTTATAAATCTAGTCAATTTTTTTGTTGAAATAGTTCTCCGTGTGTTTTTAAAGTTAACACATATATGAATTCCTCTCTCCCTTTCTTTGTAGCCTATTCAGCAAATGTATTTTTATATGCACATATAGAATCATACCTGGTACCACACTTACATTCATGTGAGGTGGCTTACTTGGCAGATACAAATTGTGAGAAGAGATCACTCCTCCTAAACGCTTTTGGAACTTTAAATTCAACCTATGGGTGAGCTTCCTAGTTGAACAACATTATACATAAATCCATATTCAGTAAAATGAATATTTTTGGATCAGTGGATGATATATATTTCATGGTGAATTTCGATTGGCATAATATTGCTGCTTTATAATGTCTCTGTGTATATATATATATATATATATATATATATATATAGATATAGATATAGATATAGATATATAGATATCTATATATATATATATATATATATATATATATATATATATATATATATACAGTCTCCAGATTTTTCAAAATATGAAATATATGTGTCTTATTGTTCACTCCTAAAATTCATTATATTCCCCTATGTGGATTTATAATAAACTTTCACAAGATTATTCTCAGAAATATTCATCCACATGAACTGCATATTTGTTTCTTAGTACTGACAACTATCTTCAGAGACTGGTGCTTACAAATCCTAATATTTCTACAGTAACTTTCTCAGTTGAACATCAATGCAAGTAGATTCCAATGGGACGTGAAGTGTATTTTGGCATTCATTTTTATTCAACACTGGTACATTATTATTTCTTCACTTTATGCACATCTTAGGATATATATTTCATCCACAAGTTCGCAAATTTATAGGCATTTGTTGCACTTTCCATCACTTCCTGATTCAGAACAAATGTATTCCTCCATGTTTCTTGACTGGTTTTTTCATGAGACTTCTTTCTAAACACATTATTTTCGAATTCCATAATCACTTTTGAAGCAAAACTCACACACCCTTCATGATAAACCATAACCCTAACATTACATTAGAAGTATAAGTAGTTGGAATGAATGATTGTATATCATTATAAGATTTTTAAGATATTTTCAGATATCAATTCAATCCATTATTAAAAGTGGAACTAGTTATATTATTTATTCACAGAATTGACTATTCATGCATTATCTCAATATTTATAGACAGAGGGTACACCTCTTTGTACCACCAATAATAATTTATACATCTTCAAAATATTGCTCTCAGAAATGCTGGAAGATATACTTATATCACCTGATCTACATATACATTTTATTACAGTAATATTCTGGACACAAAATGCAAACTACACACTTTTGATTGTACAAAACCCTAAATGGAAAGTGAACATGGTTTAATAAAAACATCCATGTCCAGGTTGTCTAATGCTCTCAAATTTCAATCCTATTTGTGACCACATATTTGTTTCTTTTTAAGATTATATATTCAAACTCAACCCTGTTGAAAATGTCTAATCCTATCACTCACTTTATACTTTGCCTGATTTCGTAAGCTCTCTATTGATATCTGCTTTCCTACATATTTTTCCCAGTTCATCATTGTGACAGACTCTTCACATGTGCTGATACTTACATTCAATCTCTTAGCGAAATCCTATGACTAAAGAACATTTGTTCCAAATTCTATACTCATTCTTCTTCCTAAACCTACTGACACTCTTCCTAATCCTACTGACTATCCCTTTTTTACTGGATGTTCTCTTCTACATTCAATCATCCAAGGTACAATGTCCTATGTCATTGTATATCGATTTATCTGAGATATCTGTACAGAACGTAAATCAAAGCTAAGTATCCCAATCAAGGGCCGAATGCCCTTCTGGGCTTCAAATCTTACCTAGATTTCTGTTTTCATACATATATTTCCCTTCTATATTCTTATAAATATCACAAGTTCCCATATCATTATTCATCCCACAGATTGTTTCTTAACCAAAATCAAACCTCTTATTTACCCTAACCATAAACTGTTTCCTTAATCTAACTTTACAGAGGAGCAGGCACAGAGTTGGTATTAGAATACAGGAAAGTGGGGGATCTATCACCTGCTGAGAATCACAAATGTCCATGCAGATATGATCCTTGGAAAAGATGTAGGCCGCTATGAAGGACCTGAGAGAGCAAAAGTCAACTTCCATGGTAAACAACCTGGTCAGGAAGAAGGGATGCGTCTGAATCAGCCTCTCTCTTCTTAATGTAGACAAGATGGACAAAACCAGGCCTGTGTGGAGAGCTGTTCCCGGGTGCTTATGGTAGATATACCATTCTAACTTGTGAAAGTGTCACAGGTAGTAGGGGGAGCCTCCAGTTCATGGGACCCTTGGAAGCAACAGTTAGAACCAAGTTGTTGCCAAGGCAGTGACCTCATTCAGTTCCTGAAGGAAGTGTCCTACCTCATTTCCTTGGTGATGGAAATCTCTGAACTTTGAATCCAAAAAACCAGGCACCCAGAGCCAGACGCAGTCCCAGTCCAAGTGGGCTCACTTGTTTGGATTTACCACAGACAGAGTCAGTCTTTCTTGGAACCTACTGATGTCAGGATGACTACATGCCAGGAGAGCTCTCAAGAGGGGCCTTTCTTGAGAAATCAGGTAGTGTCTCACTGCTGGCACATGACAACTTCATCAAATTGTCTAAGGAGACCAGATCTGAGACAGGACAGGCAATTTTGTGGGAACATAGTATGGCCCACCAGTCAGAGTCCTCTCCGGATAGTTACAGTTCTACTTGGAGTAAGGAGGTGCCTTTGTGGGTGTGGGTGTGAGTTTGAGGTTTTGCCTCATGTTCTGAGAATAGGTAGGTAAGGCAGTTTGTTTGGTTTGGAGTGGACTGTGTCTAGTAAGTCGTTTGACAAGACGAGTGTTTCTATGTCTGTGTATCTCACTTTGTCCGTGGTTGTAGACATTAGAAAAGAGAATGCATCAATGGATGTCTCCTGTCTAGTAGAAAGCTTCCGAGCATTCATCATGCCCAGTTGATAATGGACTGTGGCTTGCCTTATGGTTGGGCCAAACCTGCTATCTTCTTAAGTTCCTGTTTTCTTCATGAATTCTGGCCACTCTCCAGAATAGGCTCATGGTTTTGTGTCCAAGATATGTACCACCTTCAAGCTCTGTGACATGGCCATGTACTGGATAGCTGAATTTAATTGGGAGTATCTCAGAAAACTCAGATATCAGTGTGACCAGTAAAGTCTCAATTGAGAAACCCAGCTTTGGGCCTGCTGTTGTCCTGAAAGTCAGGTAGGTCTTTGCCTCAGGCCAAACTTTGTGAAGCCTGAAGAAAACAGTTTTCAAATGGAAATGAAAGGGCATCACCTGTGGATCTTTGCTTAATTGCTTTGGTAAGGGATGGGTCTGAATCAGCCTCTTGGCCCTGTGTGAGGCTTTGGCTTATATTCCCACCACCTGATTGATCTAAAGAAAGATCCCATGTGTGCATCCTAAACCATAATGGCCAAAAGAGCAGTTATTGTTGATGAAGTCTCTCACCTTCCTCTGTAAGGTTCTTGACTTCTATCAAGTGAGAATAGGGATCTTTGCATCAAATGAGTTCTTCTAATCCCTGCAGAGCCTGGCCCATAGGTGCTTGGATATTGTCATGATGCCAATTCACATAAAGACTCTAAACCCCAGAGTCAGAAGGCCTCAAATTGGAGAAGTGGAGCAGTATTAAATGCAGGCCTATTTGATCCATCCTGGTTCACAGGAAGAGTGTCCAGGCCACCCTGACTTTAGGCCAATGAGGGGCAAGGGAGGTTATTTTGCACACTGTCTTGGGCTGGGCCCCTCATGGACACCTCCAGCCAGAGGTAATGATGAGTGTGTATATGGAAGAAGATGAGTGACATGTGGGAGTGTTTTGGATTTAATTGTGTTCATTTGGGTGGTGGTTGGAAGAGATGACTGGGTCCACCTGGGCTTGAACTCTGGTGTGATTCCCCTTTGAAACTGATTTCTGATTCTGATCTCAGAGAAGTATTGCCATGAATTTTGTTAGGACTTTAGGAGGCCATGCCTGAGAGTCGCCTTGGAAACTGAGAGCTAGCCCCAGGGTGGCTTTCCCCAGAGTGCTGGGAATCCAGCCAGGATATCACATGATTTTATTCTGAAAGACTTGGCAGCCATAGTTGACAGTCAAAACACACATGGACCTCATACTGTATACCCCAATGGGCCTGGCTTCATGTGACCTGTTGACCACTCAAGACATTCCATATGCTGCAGATATAACCTCTTCTAACCTTGAGTTGAGCTGCATTGCTTGTGGTCCTGTCTTTCCTTGTCTTTTCATACTGTTCGCATTTCTTTCTGCTTGTTGAAACTGTTGTGTTATTGAAAATTCCCCCATATATTTATATTGCTCTTGTATCCTTGCAAAGTCTCCCTTGCAGGTGCAGTTGAGGGTCGGCCCCTCCTACAATAGGGGCAATGTGCCTACCAACCCAGCAGGCCACTGGGCTTGTTCTGAAGGTCAGTAGCAGGTCCGCCGACCTTACAGGTGTGGGCGGTGGCTCTGCCACTCTGCGGGTGCTGGGCCTGTTCTATGAGTGGGTCAGAGGTCCATCTGCCTTGGAGGCATGGGCGGTGGCTCTGCCCCTCACCCTCTCAATGTGTTTTTAAAGTTAACAAATATGTGAATTCCTGTCTCCATTTCTCTGTAGCCTATTCAGAACATGTATTTTTATAAGCACATATAGAATCCTACATGGTATCACACGTACATTCTTGTGAGTTTGGCTGAATTGGCAGATAAAAATTGTGAGAAGAGATCCCTCCTCCTAAACGATTTTGGAACTGAAAAGTCAACATATGGGTTACCTTCCTAGTTGCAAAACATTATACATAAATCCATGTTCAGTAAAATGAATATTTTTGGATCTGTGGATAATATATATTTCATAGTGAATTTCAATTGGCATATATATTGCTACTTTTTAATGTCTGTGTGTGTTTTGTGTGTGTGTGTATGTATATATATATATATATATATATATATATATATATATATATATACTCTACAGATTATTAAAAATATGAAATATATTTGTCTTATTATACACTCCCTAAATTCATTCATGTTCATGTATGTGGATTAATAATCAACTTTTCACAAGATTATTCTCAGAAAGATTCATCCACCTGAAATACATATTTGTTTTCTAGTACTGAAAATTAACTTCAGTGAATGGTGCATAGAAATCCTAATAATTCTACAGTAACTGACCCAGTTTAGCTTCAATTCAAGTAGATTTCTATGGGACATGATGTGTATTCTGACGTTTATTTTTATTCAACACTGGTACATTACTATTTTATTCAGTTTTTGCACATCATAGGATACATATTTCATCCACAAGTTCACAAATTTATAGGAATTTGTTTCATTTTCAATCAATTCCTGCTTCAAAACACATGTAGACCTCCAGGTTTCGTGACTGGGCTTTTAATAAGATTTCTTTCCAAACACATTATTTTCGATTTACATAATCACTTTTGAAGCAAAACTCACACACTCTTCATGAAAACTCATTACCCTAATATTACCATTAGAAGTACAACTGGATGGAATGAATTATTGTATATCAATATAAGATTTCCTGTATATTTTCAGATATCAATTCAGTCCATTATTGAAAGTTGAAACCAGTTATATTATATATTCACATTATGATCTATTCATTCATTATCTCTATATTCATAGACACCGTGTACACATAATTGTACCAAAGTCTAAATGGAAAGTGAGCATGTATTTCTAAAAACATCCATGTCCAGGTTGACTAATGCTCTCAAATGTCAATCCTATTGGTGACTAAATATTTGTTTCTCCTGAAGATTAAATATTCAACCTCAACCCTGTTGAAAATATCTAATCCTATCACTCACTTTATACTTTGCCTGATTTCCTAATGTCTCTATTGATATCTGCTTTCCTACATATTTTCCCCAGTTCATCACTGTGACTGACTCTTCACATGTGCTGACATTTACATTCATTCTCTACCTGAAACCCTATTGCTAAAGAAATTTTAGTCCAAATCCTATACTCACTCTTGATTCTAAACCTAATGACTATCTTCCTAATCCTACCTACTATCCCTTTTTGAATGGATGTTCTCTTCAACATTCAATCATTCAAGGTACATGGTCCTATGCCATTGTATACCAATTGATCTGAAACAACTGTGCAGGACTTAATTCAAAGCTAAGTATTTAAATCAAGGGCCCAATGCCCTTCTGGGATTCAAATCTTACCTAGACTTCTGTTTTCATATTTATATTTCGACTACATACTCTTATAAATATACCAGGTTCCAAATACCATTATTCATCCCACAGAATGATTCCTAACACAAATGGAACATGTTATTAACCCTAACAATACACTGTTCACTCAATCTAATTTTACAGATGAGCAGGGACAGAGTTTATCTTACAATACAGCAATGTAGGGTATCTACCACCTGCTGAAAATCTCAAATGTCCAAGCAGAAATGATCCCTGGAGAAGACGTAGGCAGCTATGAAGGACCTGAGAGAGCAAAAGTTATCTTCTATGGCAAACAAAGATGTCAGGATGAAAGGATGTGTCTGAATCAGCCTCTCTCTTCTTAATGTAGAGAGGATGGTCAAAACCAGGCCTGTGTGGAGAGCTGTTCCCAGGAGCCTATGTTTGATATACCATTCTAACTTGTGAAAGTGTCAGAGAAAGTAGGGGCAGCCTCCATCTCATGGGACCCTTGGAAGCAACTGTTAAGACAAAGTGGTTGTCAAGGCAGTGACCTCATTCAGTTCCATAAAGAAGTGACCTACCCCACTTCTTTGGTGAGGAAACTCTCTGAACTTGGAATCCAGGAAACCAGGCACCCAGAGCCATTCCAAGTCCCAGTCCCAGTGGGCTCACTTGTTTTGATTTACCAAGGACAGAGTCAATCTTTCTTGGTACCTACAGATGTGAGGAAGGCCAAATGCCAAGAGAGCTATGAAGAGGGGGCCTATCCTGAGAAAGCAGGAAGTGGTTCACTACTGGATCCTCACAACTTCACAGAGATGGCCAAGGAGACCAGATCTGAGACAGGACAGGCCATTTCATTGAAACATAGAATGGCCCACCAGTCAGAAGACACTCTGGATCGTCAGAGACCTTCTTGGGGAAGGAGGTGCCTTTGTGTGTGTGGGTGTGGGTTTGTGGTTTTATCTCATGTTTTGAGAATAGGTAGGAAAGGCGGTTTGTTTGGTTTGGAGTGGACTGTTTCTAGAAAGTCATTTGACAAGGCGAGTCTTTCTATGTAAATGTATCCAACACTCTCCGTGGTTGTAGACATGTGAAAGAGAATGCAACAATGGATATGTCCTATCTAGTAGAAAGCTTCCCAGCATTCATCCTACCAAATTTGTGAATGGATTGCAGCTTGCCCTATAGATGAGCAACCCCTACTATCTTCCTAAGTTTTGGTTTTCTTCCCGCATTCTGGCCACTATTCAGAATAGGCTTATGGTTTTGTGTCCAATATATGTACCACCTCCAAGCTCTTTGACATGGCCATGTAATGGATAGCAGAATGGAATGGCGAGCATCACAGAAAACGCAGATATCAGTGTGACCAGGAAAGTCTCAGTGGAGAAACCCTACTTTGGACCTTTTGCTTACATATTGTTCTATTGCCCTGAATGTTAGGAAGGTCTTTGCCTCAGGCCACCCCTTTGTGAAACCTGAAGAAAACCATTTTCAATTGGAAATGAATGGGCATCACCTGTGGTTCTTTGCTTAATTGCTTTGGAAAGGGATGTGTCTGAATAAGCCTCTTGACCCTCTGTCAGGCTATGGCTTAGATTCTCAGCACCTGATGGATCTTAAGAAAGTTCCCACGTGTGTATCTAAAACCAAAATGGTAAAAATATCGGTCATTGTGGATGAAGTCTCTTGCTTTCCTCTGTTAGGTTCCTGACCTCCATCAAGTGAGAATAGGGATCCTATGGGTCAAATGTGTTATTCAAAGCCCTGCAGAGCTGCTGGGGTTTTCTCATGACTCCAATTCACATAAAGAATCTAAACCCCACAGTCAGAAGGCCTCAAATTTGAGAAGCAGATCAGTATTAAGGGCAGGCCTATTTGACCACTCCTGGTTCACAGGAAGTATGTCCAGGCCACCCTGAAGTTTGGCAAATGAGGTGCATGGGAGCTCATTTTGGACACTGTCTTGGGCTGTGCCCCTCATGGAATACTCCAGCCAAAGGTTATGATGAATGTCTATATGGAAGAAGTTCAGTGCCATGTGGGAGTGTTTTGGTTTTAATTGTGGTCATTTGTGTGGTGGTTGGAAAAGATGACTTGTTCCAACTGGGCTTGGACTCTGGTGTGATTCCCCATAAGTCTGAGTTCTGAAACTGACTTCAGACTAGTATTTCCATGAATTGTGTTGGGATTTTAGGAGGCCACACATGAGAGTCACCCTTGTAAACTGAGTTCTAGGCCCATGATGGATTTCAAAATCACACTTGGAATCTCATCCAGGATATCATATGATTTTATTCCTAAATAGTTGGCAGCCATAGTTAAGAGAGAAAACACACATGGATCTCACATTGTAGACCTCAATGGGCCTGGCTTCATGTGACCTTTTGGCCCCTATTTGGGAATCCTTGCCTGTGAGAGTTCTCCAGAGCTTTCTTTCAAATGAGCTTTCTCAAAATTTTATTGTTCCTGGATGAATGGGAAACCCACAGTGGCTCCAACTTCATCCTTGAAAATGGCTAGATAAATATCATGAAATTTTGGACATTCCCATGACCAGGGGGCACTAGAAAACCTTTCGATGTTCTATTGCTGATCATGAGTGTACCAGACAGTGCCTTGATTGACTGGGTTTCAAGAAAATGGTGTAGAACAGAGATGCCAGTAAGTTGGAGCCTTCTGAGTAGTGGGCCAAGAGCAGTGGTGTGTGGGTGTGTGATAATACATCTGTGTTGTGGCCATCTGGATCTGCCATTGGCTTTCAAATGGCTTGTGACTGACATGGTGCAGCCAGCAGACCTTTATATGAAAAGGCATCTTGTTATATGGAGACAATTCTGGGCAATGTTGAGAATCAGGTTGCTGTGGACAAGGGGGCAAGCTATGTGGGATAGAAGCCTGACTGGTGCATTCTCCTGTAGACACTGATCCACCAAACGTAACAGAATTCCCTCCAACACGGGGACGATTTCAACTCCTTCTATTTCATGAAACAAATACCAAACTCCCAGTGTATCAGCAAGAAAGACCATGAAAAGTGGAGGATGACCAAAGGGCTTCACAGTCCACACGGGGAGACATTTAGCCCCAATGGCCTTAGTTTACCTACAAAAAGAGAATTAATCTCTGCTGTGCCATGTTCATTGGAAAATAAGAAAACATGTCCTCCAGGTCACATAGATGTAGATCCAGCTTTGATGGTCTCACTACAAAGGAAACTAAAGCTCCTGACAACAACATATATTTCAAGTGCCCAACCTCAGAGGCAGTTACTCAAGAAGTCTTTAGGCCAGCAGAACTACATGTTTGTGGAAGGTTTACCCTGTCCCTTACTTTTGGAAACTCCTCTACCACCCCCAAGGTTTTGAACTCCTGAGCATTTTCCAATCCAGATATGTATTCACAGATTTTCTAATTCTTCTCCTCTAATTATGTCTTACTTTGGGACAAGGTAATGCGAAGGCATTGTTCTGGATGAGAGTGGGAAGTTTCTTGTGTAGCACATATATGCATACACATTGAATTCATTTTCCTATTTTCTATTCGTAATACTGAATCCCTGACACTAAACCATACCCTACTAGACTCTGACTACTAATCCTAATATGATGGAGAAAAATAACCCAAACAGAATAGAAATACATGCAGTTCAGAGCAGGCATGGTGTATAGTTGGACTTGCCTTTTGCGTGATGAAGGCTTGGTGTTATAAATCTAGTCAATTTTTTTATTGAAATAGTTCTCTATGTGTTTTTAAATTTAACAAATATGTGAATTCCTGTCTTCCTTTCTCTGTAGCCTATTCAGCACATGTATTTTTATATGCACATATAGAATCCTTCCTGGTATCACACGTACATATTTGTGAGTTGGCTGACTTGGCAGATGCAAACTGTTAGACGAGATCACTCCTCCTAAATGCTGTTCGAACTGAAAATTCAAACTATGGGTGAGCTTCCTATTTGAACAACATAAATCCATGTTCAGTAAAATGAATATTTTTGCATCTGTGGATGATATATATTTCATGGTGAATTTCGATTGGCATACATAATGCTACTTTTTAATGTCTCTGTGTGTGTGTATTTATATATATATATATATATATATATATATATATATATATATATATATATATATATCACTCTCCAGATTTTTCGAAATATGAAGTATATGTGTCTTATTATACACTCCCTAAATTCATTCATATTCATGTATGTGGATTTATAATCATCTTTTCACAAGATTATTCTCAGAAATATTCATCCACCTGAAATACACATTTGTTTTTTCCTAGTACTGACAACTAACTTCAGGGGATCATATGATGGCCCCAATGGGAGTTCATCATCCCCGTGTACCACATCACTGTGTGGAGAATGACGAGTTAGAAAGGCTAAAAGCTATCTTGTTAGGAATTTTCAGCAAAATTGAGGTGCTCCAAAACCTAGAGGAAGGATTTCCATCACTGACCAATCAGCTACGGGCGCTCAAACTTGAGTGATTTGTCCACAGGGAGGGTCACGCTGCTTATTCAGCAAATCACCCTGCTGCTAGAATCTGCTGTGCGCACCGGGAAATGACCAGATAGCAACGCAAAGATACAGCACTGAAAATTCTGTGGGCTCCTGCCAGCTGTGCAATCACTGTGGTCAGTGCTGAATTCTGGGTTTGAGACGGGGGAAGGAAGCAGTCCAATTCGGTTCTCCACACCGGTCACACCACAGAGGAAGCCAGCGGCCACCATCTTGGAGAGCTGACATCACCATCGCTGTTTTCGACTGATCGCATCTCATTCAGCTATAGAACAGGTAATTTCAGGCTGCCATTCACCTGCATCTCGCAGACAAATTACTCAGGCTCAGTGCTAAAGAACCCACAGAAATTTCTTCTTAGAGCCTGCTCCTATCAAAACATACACCGAGCATGGAGCGGCCAAATTCCGGCTCCTGGAACTGCTCTGGCCCAGGGCTAAAGAACCCGCAGAAACTGCTTCTAGGTCCGGGTCCTGCTGAATACTGTGGAGGTAAATACCAACCAATCCTTCATAGGCAGTGGCAACAGGATTGAGATGGGGCTTGTGAGGGCCAGTCAGGACTCACCCGTTGCTTTGGTCACCCGGCAAACGGAACTAAATGCTGCCGTTCGCATGGGATACCAACATGGCAGAGATCTGATGTCATCACAAAGCGGTGGAGGAGATAACTTCATCAATACCAGTGACGACAGAAACAGTTGGTCTGTTGGTAAAGAAAGTGACTCGCAAACACCCAAGTCTCTCTCACTTTGTCATCAAGCCAGAGGGGCAGAGCAGAGCTGCCGCCTGCGCCTGGAAGAGGCCCAGCGACCCACCAGCGTGGTAGTCACGTCACCACAATTCTCGTAGGGGCAGAGCATTGCCGCTGCCTGTGCCCGGAACAGGCCCAGTGACCCGCAGGCGTGGTTGTCAAGTCGCCCCAATTGGAGTAGGGGCAGAGCAGAGCCACAGCCCGAGCCCGCGAAGTAGTCAGACCTGCAACGGACCTGCGGAACAGGCCCAGCAGCCTGCCGGCATGGTAGACACGTCACCCCAATTGGAGTAGTGGCAGAGCAGAGTCGTCGCCCACGCCCGGAACAGGCCCAGCGACCCGCTGGCGTGGTAGACACTTCACCCCAATTAAAGTAAGGGCAGAGCAGAGAGGCCGAACGTGCCTGCAAGGTAGCCAGACCTGCGACCGACCGGCAGAACAAGCCCAGGGTTCCAACTACAAATCATAATATGATGGAGAAAAATAAACCAAGCAAAATAGAAATACAAGAAGTTCAGAGGAGGCATGTTGTATAGTTGGAGTTGCCTTTTTCATGATATAGCGTAGGAGTTAAAAATCTACTCAAGTATTTCTTGAAATAGATTTCCATGTGTTTTTAAACTTAACAAATATGTGAATACCTGTCTCCCTTTCTCTGTAGCTTATTCAGGACATGTATTTTAATATGAACATATAGAATCCTACCTGGTGCCACACGTACATTCTGGTGAGGTGGCTGACTTGGCAGATACAAATTGTGATAAGAGACCACTCCTACAAAACGCTGTTGGAATTGAATATTCAGCCTATGGGTTAGCTTCCTAGTTGAACAACATTATACGTAAATCCATTTTCACAAAAATGAATACTTTTGGATCTGTGGATTATATATATTTCATGATGAATTTCGATTGGTGTATATATTGCTACTTTTTAATGTCTCTGTGTGTGTGTGTGTGTGTGTGTGTGTATAAATATACACTCTACAGATTTTTCAAAATATGAAATATATGTGTCTTATTATACAATCCATAAATTCATTCATATTCATGTATATGGATTTATAATCAACTTTCACATGGTTATTCTCAGAAATATTCATCCACCTGAAGTACATATTTGTTTCTTAGTACTGAAAACTAACTTCAGTGAATGGTGCATACAAATCCTAATATTTCTATCATAACTGACCCAGTTTAACATCAATGCAAGTAGATTCCTATGGGACATGATGTGTATTTTGATGTTCATTTTTATTCAACACGGGTACATTACTATTTCTGCAGTTTATGCACATCATAGGATGTATATTTTATTCACAAGTTAGCAAATTTATAGGCATTTGTTTCACTTTCAATCACGTCCTGCTTTAGAACCCATGAATTCCTCCATGTTTCTTGCCTGGTATTTTCATAAGAACTCTTTCCATACATATTATTTTCAAATTCCATAATCACTTTTGAAGCAAAACTCACACATCATTCATGATAAACAATAATCCTAATATAACCAATAGATGTATAACTGATTACAATGAATGATTGTATATCAATATAAGATTCCTTATATATTTTCAGATATCAATTCCATCTATTATTTAAAGGGGAACCAGTTATATTATTTATTCACACAATGGTCTATTCATACATTATCTCTATATTCATAGACACAGGGTACACCTCTTTGTACCCCCAATACTAATTTATACGTCTTCAAAATACTGCTCTCAGAAATGGTGGAAGAAATACTCATGTCATTTGATCTACATATACATTTTGTCACAGTAATATTCAGGACACAAAATGCAAAGGTCACTCTTCTGATTGTACCAAAGCCTAAACGGAAATGAGCATGCATTACTAAAAACATCCATGTCCAGGTTGCCTAATGCTCTCAAATGTCAATCCTATTAGTGACTACATATTTGTTTCTTCCTAAGATTATATATTCAACCTCAACCCTGTTGAAAATGTCTAATCCTATCACTCAATTTATACTTTGCCTGATTTCCTAATGTCTCTACTGATATCTGCTTTCCTACATATTTACCCCAGTTCAATATTGTGACTGACTCTTCACATGTGCTGACATTTACATTCACTCTAGCCGAAACCCTATTGCTAAAGAACTTTTCCTACAAATCCTATACTCACTCTTCTTTCTGAAGCTACCAACTTTCTTAAAAATCCTACCAACTATCCTACTTTGAATGGATGTTCTCTTCGACATTCATCTTTTAGAATGATTCCTAACCAAAATCGAACATGTTATTAACCCTAACCATACACTGTTCCCTCAATCTAACTTTACAGAAGAACAGGGACAGAGTGTTCTTAAAATACAGGAATGTAGGGTATCTTCCACCTGTTGAGAACCTCAAAGGTCCATGCAGAAATGATCCCTGGAGAACATGTAGGCATCTATGAATGACCTGAGAGAGCAAAAGTCTTCTTCCATTGCAAACAACCTGATCAGGATGAAGGGTTGTGTCTGAATCAGCCTCTCTCTTCTTAATGTAGAGAAGATGGACCAAAGGAGGCCTGTGTGGAGAGCTGTTCCAGGGTGCCAATGGTTGATATACCATTCTAACTTGTGAAACTGTCCCAGGTAGTAGGGGCAGCCTCCATCTCATGGGACTCTTGGAAGCAGCTGTTAGGACAAAGTGGTTGCCCCAGCAGTGACCTCATTCACTTACTGAAGGAAGACACCTCACCTCTCTTCCTTGGTGATGGAACTCTCTGAAATTGGGATCCCGGAAGCCAGGCACCCAGAGCCAGTCCCAGTACCAGTCCCTGTAGGCTCACTTGTTTGGATTTACCAAGGACAGAGTCAGTCTTTCTTGGTGCCTACTGATGTGAGGTTGGCCTAATGCTAGGAGAGCTCTGAAGACAGGCCTTTCCTGAGAAAAAGTCAGTTGCTCACTGCAGTCTCCTGACAAATTCACAGAGTTGGCCAAGGAGACCAGATCTGAGACAGGACAGGCTACTACGAGGGAACATAGTATGGCCCACCAGTCAGAGCACACTCCAAATAGTCACAGACCTACTTGGGGGAAGGAGGTGCCTTTGTGGGTGTGGGTGTGGGTTTGTGGTTTTGTCTCATGTTCTGAGTATTTGTAAGAAAGGCAGTTTGTTTGGTTTGGAGTGAACAGTTTCTTGTACGTCATTTCACAAGGCAAGTGTTTCTATGTCTGTGTATCCCACTGTGTCCGTGGTTCTAGACATTGGAAAAGAGAATACATCAATAGATGTGTCCTGTCTAGTACAAAGCTTCCCAGCATTCAACCTGCCCAATTTATGAATGGACATCTGCTTAACTTATGGATGGGCAACACCTCTTATTCCAAGGTTCCTGTTTTCTTCCTGAATTCTGGCCACTCACCAGAATAAGTTCATGGTTTTGTGTCCAAGGTATGTACCACCTCCAAGCTCTGTGAAATGGCCTTGTACTGGATAGCTGAAGGAAATGGCGAGCATCTCAGAAAACTCAGATATCAGTGTGACCAGGAAAGTCTCAGTGGAGAAACCCTTTTTTGGCTATTTGCTTACCTATGGTTCTGTTGCCCTGAATGTCAGGAAGGTATTTACCTCAGGCGACACCTTAGTGAAGCCTGAAGAAAACAGTTTTCAAATGGAAATGAATGGGCATCACCTGTGGCTCTTTGGTTAATTGCTTGAGAAAGGAATATGTCTTAATAAGTCTCTTAGCCATGTGAGTGGCTGCAGCTTAGATTCTCAGCATCTCATGGATCTAAAGAAAGATCCCATGTGTGCATCCAAAACCAAAATGGCCAAAAGAGCAGTCATTGTGGATGAAGTCTCTCACCTTCCTCTGTAAGGTTCCTGACTTCCATCAAGTGAGAATAGGGATACTTTGTGTCAAATTAGTTCTTAAAAGCCCTGCAGAGGCTAGCTAATAGGTGCTTGGGGTTTCTCATGACTCCAATTCACATAAAGAATCTATACCTGACTGTCATAGGCCTCAAATTGGAGAAGCAGAGCAGTATTAAGGGTATGTCTATTTGATCACTCCTGGTTCACAGAAAGGGTGTGCAGGCCACCCTGACTTTAGGCAAATGAGGGGCAAGGGAGATTATTTGGACGCTCTCTTGGGCTGCGCCCCTCATTGAAACCTCCATCCAGAAGTTATGATGAGTGTCTTTATGGAAGAAGTTGAAGACCATGTGGGAGTGTTTTGGTTTTAATTGTGGTCATTTGTTTGGCGGTTGGAAGAAATGACTGTGTCCACCTGGGCTTGAACTCTGGTGTGATTCCTCTTAGAGACTGATTTCTGGAAGTGACCTCAGAGAAGTATTGCCATGAATTGTGTTGGAATTTTAGGAGGCCATACAAGAGACTCCCCCTTGGAAACTGAGATCTAAGCACTGGTTGGTTTTCTAGAGAGCACTGGGAATCTCAGCCAGGATATCACATGATTTTATTCTGAAAGACTTGGCAGCCATAGTTGAGAGTCAAAACACACATGGACCTCACATTGTAGATCTCAATGGGCCTTGCTTCATGGGACCTTTTGGCCATTCTTTTGGATGCCTTGCCAGTGAGAGTTCTCCAGATATTTCATTGAAATGAACTTCCTCACCATTTAATGGTTCCTGAAAGAATTGAAACCCACAGTGCCTCCAACTTCATCGTTGAAAAATGACTAGATAAATACCATGAAATTTTTTTAATTCCCATGACCATGTGGCATGGGAGAAACTTTTGATGTCCTGTTGCTGATCAAAAGTGTACCAGACAGTGCCTTGATTGACTGGGTTTCATAAAAATGGTGTATAACAGAGATGCTAGTTAGTTGGAGCCTGCTGAGTAGTGGGGCCAGAGCTGTGGTGTGCAGGTGTGTGATGAAACATGTGTGGTGGGGCCATGTAAATCTGCCATTGGCTTCCAAATGGCTTGTGACTGACATGGTGCAGCCAGCAGACCCTTGCATGTAAAGGCATCTTGTTACCTGGAGAATATTCAGGGCAATGTTCAGAATCAGGTTGCTTTGGTCAAGCGGGCAAGCTATGTGGGATATAAGTCTGGTTGGTGCATTCTCCTGCAGACCCTGACTCACAACACATGACAGAACTCCCTCCAGCACTGTGTCCCAGTTGAACTCCTTGTATTTCATGAAGCAAATACCAAACTCCTAGTGCAGCAGCTAGAAACACGACGAAAATTTGAGGATGACCAAATGGCTTCACAGTCTACACTGGGAGACTTTTAGCCCCCAGTGGCAACAGTTTACCTACAAAGAGAGATTTCAGCACTTCTGCCTCATGTCCACTGGAAAATAAAAAAAACCATGTCCTCCAGGTCACATATATGCAGACCCAGGTCTGATGGTCTCACGACAAAGGAAGCTAAAGCTCCTGACAACAACATATATTTCAAGTGCCAACCTCAGAGGAAGTTTCTCAAGCAGTCTTTATGATTGCAGAGTTCCATGTTTGTGGTATTTTTACCCTGTTTCTTACTTTTGGAATCTCCTCTACAACCTCCAAAGATGTGAACTCCTGAACATTTTCCATTGCAGATATGTATTCACAGATTTTCTAACTTTTCTTCTCTAATTGTGTCTTACTTGGTGCGAAGGTAATGTCAAGGAATTGTTCTGAATGAGAGTGGGAAGATTTTTGTGTAGCACATATTTGCATACACTTTGGATTCATTTTCCAAATTTCCATTTAAAATACTAAATCCCTGACTGTCAGGGGTAGAAGGAATTTCTCCTTCATAGAATAGCCTGACACTTGCAAGAAACAGCCCCCTGGGAGACATCCTGCCTAGGAGATATCCTGTAACCATCTGTCTCCCTGAGATATCATGGGGCCATCTGTCTTACTGAAACATCCTGAGGTTATCTCACCTTGTGAAGACATCCAGGAACTGCCAATAAGAGAGCTTTCCCATACCCAGTATATAAATACCCCTGTGTGAACAATAAAAATTTGCAGCTTGATTAAAACTCCTGTCTTGCTGTCATCTCTCGTGTCTCTTGTCCCTTCATTACTCCCCATCTAGGTTCACCACCCCCGTTGATGTGTCCTGCCGGCCGGGATATCTGGCACCTACCTACTGGGGCTCGAGCCTTTGACTGAGGGGGAAACCTGTCCTCAGGGAAGACTTAAAAAAGCGGAGCTTGCGATTGCCTCAGCAGACACCACCGAAAGACAGATCCAGGAGGAGAGTGGGGATGACACATGGTGAGTGACCCACCATGGGACAAGCAGTTTCGTCACATGATTTGTTTTTGTCAGGCCTCAAGGAGGCCCTCAAGACATAGGGGGCACATGTTAAGAAAAAGGACTTAAAATTATTCTTTTCATACATAGGAGAATTGTGTCCATGGTTTCCCCCTGAAGGGTCCATTGATGGTAGAAAATGGCTTAGAGTAGGAGACTGTTTAAACCATTTTTTTTGTTGTTGTTGAAGAAAAAGTCCTAGAACAAAGGTATATTAGACCTTTTGTAGACATTAATATTTTATAAGATTTTTAAACACCTAGAAAAATTTGTAAGTTTAAATTTAAAGACATTTATATTTATCTGTTTATCCAATTTAAATTGAACCATTTAAATCACGTGAATTAAAGATCTTTGGATCCACTTTGAAATAGTAAGCTTGCCTTAATTTGATTTTAATTGGAGTCAGGGGTCTTTTCTTGCATCCTGGTGTAATATTTTGTAGTTTCCCATCGAGATGACCCTGCCCCAATAGATCACAAGACCAGACTAGTGGAAATTCTGAAGCTGGCCTTCCCTCCAGGGCTCCGGCATGGAGAGGCAATTTCCAAGGCCTTGGTGTGAGATTTTGGTCCAGGGAGCACTGCAGTGAACCACCGCCCTAAAACTATTAGCAAGCACATGGTGGAGGAGGCCTCCATAGGTAAGTGGCGCCTATATAACATCTGATATCCGGTTAAGGGAGATCTCTTCTGATGACAGAGTGGTGTCCTGGGGAGACACACATATACTCCTGTCTGGTACAGTAACGAGAATCATTCTGTCCTCTGTTATGTTTTGTAGGGAATTCCTCTGAAAGCATAGAGAGGTGCCAATGGGCACGCAGGAGCTCCTATCCCGTAGCTTTAGCAAGACGTTGCATAGTTCCTCTGTTTTTCTGTTTCTGCGCTGGTTTTCTCTTTTTTTGTGTGTTTTGTTCTGTGTTTCATATGTTTTTTTTTTTGGTTTGTTTTAGTGTGTTTTGTTGTGTGATTTCTGTGGTAAAACTTAACTGAAAATGGGTAATAAAGCAAGTAAACTGACACCCATTTGGACTGTGTTTTAAAGAACTGTGATGAACTTTAATACCCTTTGTTAAGCAGGATGAGAGAAGCCCCTAGTTGGCTGCCTGGAGCACACCCACTGCAGAGGGCAATGCCTGCTGGGGACCTAAGAACTGAGTATCTCCCAGGTTAACACGTGAAACTCCTTAAAACCCCTTGTCCCTTCAGATCGATAGAATCACAACCATTGGGCAGAGACCCCTGTTTTCCTCCTTTGTTAGCATAGCAGTAAATCTCCCTTTTTCTTTTTCTCAAACCCTGTCCTCATTATTAAATTGGTATTAATTGGCTTCAAAATCAGGAACCAAACTTTAAGTTACAATTTTTGGTACCCCCCACACCCCGGAACTCTTTGAGAGCTGACTACTGAAATGTTAGGAGACGGAGCGTGCTTGGGGTGGAACCGAACAAGAGGAGCTAATCCTGTAAGTGAAAGGAGGGACTGAGGGACTTCCAGCAGCTGCCCAAGCCCTGTTGCTTCAGAGAATTACCTACTTCCTTCCCTGCACTGTAAGGATTTTGCCATCTCTGTTTTCTTAAAAAAGAGAAAAAGAAAAAGGGCACACTAAATACAGTAAAGTCACCATGGAGACCCTTGATTTTACATTTCAGGTTGTCCCTCTGTGAAAACATCTGGTTCCCTTGTGGGAAAATCTATGGTGCCACTGGTGTAGGAGATTTTTCTCTTATCTGCTCTGGTTTAAAGGCTTCTGTCTGTAAGCCATAGTCTGGAGCTCCTTTCAGTCTGTCTTGTGTCTTTGTTTCTGGCCCTTTAAGACATGTGCAATAATGTGTTGATATTATAAATCATTTCTTGGGAATGATCTTAGCTGAATGTGTATCTAAATGATGATGTTTTATTGTAACAATCTGGCATCTGAATGGGTTTTTGAAGCATTGCACAATCTTGCAGTTAAAAGTCGGGTTTAGGAAATTGTTTAGTTTATGATTTCAGATAATTCATGCCAGAGAACTTAAATACTTAGGATGGAAAACTAGAGAACTCTACTTCCAAGTTGGCAAGTAACTTCCCAATCATTCAGGCTTTTTTTTCACCAATTTTTAATTGGGTAGCCTGGGAAAATGTCACTGTGTCTACCAGTGCATTAATTTGGACAAGGATAGTAAATCATAGTATGGTATCTGTTGACAAAACAAGACATAAAGATGTAAAATTTTGTAAACTGTGTCTTAAACTTGTATCATAAAATTTTGTGAATTTTGTCTTAAAATTGTATTATAATTTTCAACATCTGAACCTGAAAATTATGGTTGAAATGCCTTAGGCCTGAGGTGTCTGCTCAGAATAGCAGCTTTTTCCTGCTCCTTCCAGACCTCAGCCAGGACTTATGTTGAATGGCAAATGAAAGAGGCCTGCAAGCTCAGTAGGAGAGTGATCTGAGGCCTAAAAAAATTAAATTGTATGGTATTTACTAATTAATGGCCAGTCAATTTTTCTAGGACTCTTATTTTTTCCTTAGATTCTTTCTTTTTTTTTTTTTTTGAGCTCATGATTTTGATCCTAAAGACCTAGGATGATGTTTTTCTGACCAGTTCTATCTTTGACTAACTGTGTAGTTTTTGAAACATTGCAATGGATATTTCACCTGGAAAAGCTACAAGGCCTTTACTATTATTATGTGTGCACAATTTTGTTATGTGTTGTATGTCTATATATTCATATGTCCGTATATCATATATATGATACACAAATTAACATTTATAAAGAGCACTCATTAAAACAAAAACGCTCATAAAAACAAATTTTAAAAAGTGGATCCAAAGATCTTTAATTCAAGTGATTTAAATAGTTGAATTTAAATTGGATAAAGAGATAAAAATAAATGTCTTTAAATTTAAGCTTACAAGTTTTTCTAGGTGTTCAAAAATCTAATAAAATATTAATGTCTACAAATGTTCTAATATGCCTTGGTTCTAAGACTTTTCCTTCAACAAAAAAATGGTTTACACTGTTCAATATATTTGTCTAATATATTGATAAATAAGTAAAGTAAATTTGATATGGGATTACTCATTCATGAGTACTTTTGTTAGATATCTGATTGATTTACTAAGGTCTGTATAAGTTTGTACTAATGTCTGTATAAGATTGTAATAATCAGTCATGTGTTAAAGAGACAAAAATTTCTTAAAACATAAGTTTACCCATAACATTGTGTTTATTAAGTTTTATATTTTCTAGAGCAAGCAACCATAAAAATTAAACAACTGATTAAATAAGAACTGTTATTTTAGAGCACTGTACTGCCATTTATTTAAAAGCTAAACTTGGTTAATGTAGAAAATTCAATGTAATTGTGATGCTATTAATGTGCTCATATCTTTCAGGTATACGAATCTGTAAGGTAGAAACTTTAAAAGAGCATTATTTCAAGCTGGTGTTCTGAAGTTGTATGGTAAAAAAATATATTGGGCATTCATTTACTTCTTATCAATAAGATATGTAAAGTTGTATGTTACTTTTTACATTGGGGAACAATTTAAATGTATTTTTATGTTAATGAGAGTCTAATCTATATAAAGGTTAAAAACTTTCAGCCTTTCTTAAATTCATGTTTTAAATGTGATATCATATGGTGTTAACTAATGTTCATGTGACCTCAAATAATATATGTAATCTTTGTAAAATGATATTTAAAAAAACAAAGATCATCTTTAGAAGTAAAACACTTAAGTTTTATAAAGAGCCCTGCCTTACCTGAGATAAGGCTCTGTGTCCCATCTTACTATATGTGAGAATGACTACGAAAGCAGTAGGTCAGATATTATTTCATTTAAAGTTATGTTCAAAAGTTGTTTTTTTTTTTCTGTCAAGATTTCTAGGATCTCAAACAGGGGATATAATGTATAACTCAGCTTAAAACTTCAGGGTAGCTATTACACGAACTAAGTATTTTTACTCTTGTTAAAAAATTTTATTTTGTAATTTCCTTATAAGTGATCTAAAGATTCCTTGTTAGTGTTTTACAGAAGTGTTGCTTTAAGAACACAACATGGGTTAATTTAAGATAATAAGTCATCACCTACAAGACAGACAGAATAATACAGATCCCAGTTAATAAAAAAGATAAATAATTATAAAGTTATAGACATTAAAGTCCAGTACTCTTAATATAAGGCTGTTAAAATTTATTTGCTGGATGATTAAGATTAGGATTTATATTAAAGTTACATGAAAAGGGACAAGAAAACCAACATTTGGCTCTTGCCCTCTGAGTCAGTCTGAATCGAGGGAACAAGGGACTTCTCAAAGAGCTTTGCAACTCTGGGCCTCATATCTTCCCAATTAGGGAGATTAATGAGACCCCTGGAGAACAGAAAGCCAATCAGTGCATTTGCTAAGAAGAGGAGAGTCATCAGAGAAGGGAGACATCCCTGATGCTTCCAAGGGTAGCCACATGGTCAAGCAAGACCTGGACCCACCTAGCGCAAATGGCACTAGCAGAACTGAGAAGCTGCTCTCAAGTTTCCCCAGGAATGACTCCCATAAAAGCTCAGCTGACTGTTAACAATAGATAGAAACAAAAGTCAGTTTGACTGTTTCATGATAAACACTTAGGAAAGACAGTTAAAACCAAAATACAGCAATTCCTGGGCATTTTAAATAATAATATTAATAATAATAATAATAATTTTTTATACACATTATGTTAGCCTCCCAAAATAAGTAAGACTGGAGGCTACAAAGAAGGATTCCCAGAAAGGAATGCCTGATAACTATAAAAAGAGACTATCAAGAGGAGCTGCCAGAGGCAGAAATTTTTAGTTTAAGGCCTACAGATATTCCTAACCTACAGGTAGGGTTGGTGTTTGCTAGTACGATTATCCAGCCCTGAGTAACAGAATTAAAGGTTTCTCTATTACACACAGAGGTCATACTAGTAAAATGATTTTGCAAGATCAGATGATATTAAATCATTAAACTGTATCTTATGGAGAGGGATAACTGTAACACTAAATGTTAAATATTAAGTTGACAGTCCTGATAACTGGGAATATTAAAGCCTGCTGAGGGAACTTCTATACAGTGACATGTTCCAGCTGCTGCAACATTTTTTCAGTACTCATGGTTCTTGTTTCTCACACAGAAGAACCCATCCCCATATGAATTTACAACCTGTTCTTCCCCAACCAGACTTCAAAACGAACTGATTTTTAAAAGGCAACTCATGTCGCTCAACTGACTTCTAAAAGGCAACTCATGTCCCTGATACTGTGCCCACTCACGTCACTCTCTCTCAGCTCAGAAGAAGCCAAAATGAGTGACGCCTCTCGTCTTACAACTATGGAGCCAAAAATAAATAGAATATCAATATAAGTAATTATTTAAGTCAGGTAAAACCAGGAATCCAATTTTGGGTGAGTTCTAAAAATTTGGAGACTGTTACCTGAGGGATTAAAATTCCCTCATTGCTCTTTCCCTACCCTATCAAAAATTTGGAAGGGACACATTAAAAAAGGGGGAATGATTTGCATTTCTCTGACTGCTAGAGATGGTGAGCATTTTTTCATATACTTGTTGATTGATTGTATGTCCTCCTCTGAGAAATTTCTGTTCAGGTCCTTGGCCCATTTGTTGATTGGGTTATTCGTTATCTCATTGTCTAATTTTTTTTAGTTCTTTGTATATTCTGAATATTAGCGCTCTGTCTGAAGTGTGAGGAGTAAAGATTTGTTCCCAGGACGTAGGCTACCTATTTACCTCTCTTATTGTTTCTTTTGCTGAGAAAAAACTTTTTAGTTTGAGTAAGTCCCATTTGTTGATTCTAGTTATTAACTGTTGTGCTATGGGTGTCCTATTGAGGAATTTGGAGCCCGACCCCACAGTATGTAGATCATAGCCAACTTTTTCTTCTATCAAACGCCATGTCTCTGATTTGATATCAAGTTCCTTGATCCACTTTGAGTTTACTTTTGTGCATGGCGAGAGTAAGGGATTCAGTTTCATTTTGTTGCAAATCTCACTCCAGTAAGATTGGCAGCCATTAGGAAGTCAAACAGCAACAAGTGCTGGCGAGGATGTGGGGAAAAGGGTACTCTTGTACATTGCTGGTGGGACTGAAAATTGGTGCGGCCAATTTGGAAAGCAGTATGGAGATTTTTTGGAAAGCTCGGAATGGAACCACCATTTGATCCAGCTATTCCCCTACTCGTTCTATTCCCTAAAGACCTAAAAAGAGCACACAATAGGGACACTGCTACATCCATGTTCATAGCAGCACAATTCACAATAGCAAGACTGTGGAACCAACCTAGATGCCCTTCAATAGACGAATGGATAAAAAAAATGTGGCATTTATACACAATGGAGTATTACTCTGCATTAAGAAATGACAAAATCATAGAATTTGGAGGGAAATGGATGGCATGAGAGCAGATTATGCTAAGTGAAGCTAGCCAATCCCTTAAAAACAAATGCCAAATGTCTTCTTTGATATAAGGAGAGTAACTAAGAACAGAGTAGGGACGAAGAGCATGAGAAGAAGATTAACATTAAACAGGGATGAGAGGTGAAAGGGAAAGGGAGAGAGAAGGGAAATTGCATGTAAATGGAAGGAGACCCTCAGGGGTATACAAAATTACATAAAAGAGGAAGTGAGGGGAAAAGAGAAAAATATAAGGGGGAGAAATGAACTACAGTAGAGGGGGTAGAGAGAGAAGAGGGGAAGGGAGGGGGGAGGGGGGATAGTAGAGGATAGGAAAGGCAGCAGAATACAACAGACACCATAATGGCAATATGTAAATCAATGGTTCTGCAACTGATGTGATTTTGCAATCTGTATATGGGGTAAAAATGGGAGCTCATATCCCACTTGAATCAAAGTGTGAAATATGATATATCAAGAACTATGTAATGTTTTGAACAACCTACAATAAAAATTAATTTAAAAAATAATAAAAAGCAAAAAAAAAATGGGGGGGAAAGATAAACCCAACCTGATCATTTATTAAAATTGGGAGCCATCTTGCCACAAAGTCATGAAAAGATAATTTTGCTTTCCTATAAATTACTGCAAATTCTGAATTTGCTTGGAATGCCTGTCCGTGCCTTGAACTCACCCATGCCTGGCTCTCTGACCAGATAACAGCCCTCTCTGAAAATTTAGTGACACCTCATAAATATTGGCCTTCTCTGGCCAGACAACGACTCTCGTGAGTCTCTAATGGTCCTCATAAATTCTGATCATGGGGCCAGCAAAAAAAAAAAATTGTAAACTAGCAATAGCGTGATGCTTCTCCGAGTTCTGTTATCTGTAACCCCCCTTTTGTGTAACTTACTGGACTATAAAGCTGGGCTGTAGGAAAGGTGGGGTTGCTGTCTTGTTTCTGCCATTTTGAGAGGGATAGGCAGCTCAGCCAGTGGAAAAATAATAAGCTTGCTTTAATTTGATTTTAATTGGAGTCAGTGGTCTTTTCTCCTGTCCTGGTCAAACAGGTAAACACTCCACAAACATGGAGCTCTGCCGGCCTAAAACTTATTGAGAAACTCTCCCTGACCTTGGGCACTTGAAATATATGTTGTTGTCAGGAGCTTTAGCTTCTTTGTAGTGAGAGCATCAGAGCTGGGTCTGCATCTATGTGACCTGGAGGACATGGTTTCTTATTTTCCAATGAACATGAGGCAGGAGTGCAGAATTCTCTCTTTGTAGGGAAACTGTTGTCACTGAAGTCTAAGTGTCTCCCCATGTGGTTTGTGAAGCCATTTGCGTATCTTCCACATTTCAGGGTGTTTCTTGCTGCTGCACTGGGGGTTTAGTATTTGCTTCATGAAATACAAGGAGATCAACAGGGACTCAGTGCTGGAGGGATTTCTCACACGTGTGGTGGGTCAGGGTCTCCAGGAGAATCCACCAATGAGGCTTATATCCCACATAGCTTGCCCCCTCAACCATTGCAAACTGATTCTGAACACGGCCCTGAAACCTCTCCATATAACAAGATGCCTTTATATGAAGAGATCAGACATATAGAAATTACTGGCTGCACCTTGTCTGCCACAAGACATTTGGAAGTCAATGGCAGATCCAAATGGCCCCACCAGAGATATTTTATGACACAACTGCACACCACAGCTCTGGGTCACTACTCAGCAGGCGCCAACATACAGGATTCTTTCTTCTACAACATTTTCATGAAACCCAGTCAATCAAGGCACTCTCTGGTACACTCATGATCAGCAACTGGACATCCAAATGTTCTTCAGTGCCACTTGGTCATAAGAATTTCAAAAATTTCATGGTATTTATCTAGCCATTTTTCAAGGATGAAGTTGGAGGCACTGTGAGTTTCAATTCTTTCAGGAACCATTAAATGGTGAGGAATTTCATTTCAATGAAAGCTCTGGAGGACTCTCACAGGCAAGGCTTCCCATGGAGTGGCCAAAAGGTCACATGAAGCCAGGCCCATTGAGGTCTACAATGCTAGGTCCATGTGTGTTTTGAATCTCAACTATGGTTGCCAAGTCTTTCAGAATAAAATCATGTGATATCGTAGCTGAGATTCCCAGTGTTCTGTGGAGAGCCACCTGGGCCTATATCTCAGTTTCCAATGGGGACTCTCATGCGTGGCCTCCTGAAATCCCAACACAATTCATGACAATTCTTCTCTGAGGTCAGGTCCAGAACGCAGTCTCTAAGGGGAATCACACCAAAGTTCAAGCCATGGTGGACACAGTTATGTCTTCCAACTGCCACACAAATGACCACAATTAGAACCAAAACACTTTCACATAGCCCTCGTCTTCTTCCATGTAGACACTCATCAAATCCTCTGGCTGGACATTTCCAAAAGGGGTGAAGTCCAACACCCTGTCTAAAATATGCTCCCTCGCCCCTATTTTGCCTAAGGTCAGTGTGGCCTAAACACCTTTTCTGTGAACCAGGAGTGATCAAATAGGCCTGACCTTATTACTGCTCCACTTCTCCAATTAGAGGCCTACTGACTGCCAGGTATAAATTCTTTATATGAATGGGAGTCATGAAAAAACCCAAGCATCTATGGTCTAGCCTTTGCAGGCCAGGATGGAGGTCAGGAACCTTACAGAAGATGGCGAGAGACTTCATACACAATGACTGCTATTTTGACCATTTTGTATTTGTAGCACACATGGAATCTTACCTTAGATCCATCAGGTGTTAAGAATCTAAGCAGCAGCCTCACACAGGTTCACGAGGCTGATTCAGACACATCCCTTTTGGAAGCAATTAAGCAAAGAGCCACAGGTGATGCCCATTCATTTCCATTTGAAAACTGTTTTCTTAAGGCTTCACAAAGGGGTGGCCTGAGGCAAAGACCTTCCTGACATTCAGGGCAATGAAGCAATAGGTAAGCAAATGGCCCAAAGCAAGGATTCTCCACTGAGACTTTACTGGTCACATTGATATCTGAGTTTTCTGAGATCCTCCCATTCCCTTCAGTTATCATGTACATGGCCATGTCACAGTGCTTGGAGGTGGTACATATCTTGGACACAAAACCATGAGCCAATTCTTGAGAGTGGCCAGAATTCAGGAAGAAAACAGAAACGTAGTAAGATAGTAGGTGTTGCCCATCCATAAGGCAAGTCACAGTCCATGCGTTAATTGGGCAGGATGAATGCTGGGAAGCTTTCTACAGGACAGGAAACATCCATTGATGCATTTTCTTTTCTAATGTCTACAACCACGGACACAGTGGGAGAAACAGACATAGAAACACTCGCCTTGTCAAACAATTTACTAGAAAAAGTCCATTCCAATCCAAACAAACCACCTTTCCTACCTATTCTCAGAACATGAGACAAAACCACAAACTCACACCCACACCCACAAAGGCACCTCCTTCCCTCAAGTAGGTTTGTAACTATCCAGAGTGTCCTTTGACTGGTGGGTCATACTATGTTCCCTTGATATGGCCTATCCATTCTCAGATCTGGTCTCCTTGGCCAACTCTGTGACGTTGTCAGGAGCATGTGGAGAGCCACTACCTACTTTCTCAGGAAAGATCCCTGGCATGTGGCCATCCTCACATCAGTAGGTACCAAGAAAGACTGACTCTGTCCTTAGTAACACCAAACAAGTGAGCCCACTGGGACTGGGACTTGGATTGGCTCTCAGTGCCTGGCTTCCTGGATCCCAAGTTTAAAGTGTTCCATCACCAAGGAAGTGAGGTAGGTTACTTCCTTCAGGAATTTAATGAGGTCACTGCCTTGGCAAACACATTGTCCTAACAGTTGCTTCCAAGGGTTCCATGAGATGGAGGCTGCCCCTACTTCCTGTGACATTTTCACAAGTTAGAATGATATATAAATCAAAGGCACCAAGAAACAGCACTCCACAAAGGCCTGGTTTGGTCCGTCTCCTGTACATTAAGAGAGAGGCTGATTCAGCCACATCCCTTCATCCTGACCAGGTTTTTTGGCAATGGAAGATGACTTTTGCTCTCTCAGGTCCTTCATAGCTGCCTACATCTTCTTCAGGGATCATTTCTGCATGGACCTTTGAGGTTCTCAGCAAGTGGAAGATCCCCTACATCCCTATATTTTAAGGCCAACTCTGTCGCGACCCCTTGCCCGCAAGGAAGACACAACTCAGGAATCTTCTTTCAGCAGTTTATTCAGGCCTTGATTTAAGTATCTTTTAGTGACTCCCTTTCTTTCTCCTTTTCCCGAGGGCCCAAGCACAGCCTAATAAAGCCTCCCACGTACCAATCTTAAGCCGCCGCGTGGATCTTTCTTATAGGGTGGCAAGAGACAGCGTGCCAACTCTCCACAAAGGAATTTGTTTATCACAGGCCACAGTGGAAGCCGGCGCCATCTTCTAATGGCGGCCACAATTTACAACAATGGCTTACTACAGTTCCCCCTTCTAATTTATAAAACAATGCAGGCGAAAGTAGAGGTCCTATCCTACTGTGCAGAAGTGGCTGCAATGTATGGTTCAGTCCTAAGGAGGCGCCTTCCCCAGACCTGACCCCATATCAGCCGACGCCTTTTTTTTAGGGCGGGGGTGTGGACGTCAAACCCGCATGCAATAGGACATGCTTTCCTTGAGGTCCGTTGAGGGATCACTCAAGTGCAGTGCTTTGCCTCGCATCCTGCATCGTGATGAAGGTGGACGAAGGGGGACAGCTGAGGATGTTCTGTGGCTGTACACAACGACAAACGAGTTGACAACACCCTGAAAGAAAGGCACGGACTTTAAGGCGATAGAGAAGCATTAGTGTGGAAACCCACCTGCGTGCAATGGCAGCAAGACCGGCAGAGTGCAAGGGCTTTCCAACACTAAGAGAATAACGAGGAAAGACATGCCGATCCCAGTGCAATGTTATAATAACTTGGGGTGCAACGACCATGTCAAAGATTTACTGTTTAAGCTGCGCAAGCCAGACTTGAGGTGAGTTGCCATTTTCTAAAGCTGTAAGAGCTTGGATGATCATAGCCTTATCGTGAGCATTGCGGGCCTTGAGGCAACAGAGAAACATACCGAAGCAACACATTGCACCAAAAATGCCTACCCCCACCCACTCTTTAAAAATGGAAAAAGCAGAAGATATCCAATCGGTGAATTGACCCAAAGTCACGGGATCAACACGGGTGTTATTGAAGACAGCTATCTGGGTTAGTTGAGACTGGATCATGTCTTCCGCTTCCATGGACCAATTTCCAGCCAAATATTCGCCAATGATGCGGGAAGCATTCCTGGAATCATTAAATCTGAGAGAGGTTATGCATAAATGTGCACGTTGGTCAACACAACCCAAAAGCACTAAGTCAGCCAATTCTTCTACCTGAGCTTGGAGTAAATCTATTCTTTGGTTGGCAGCTAAAATTCCTGACAAAATATGTTGATTAATTGTATTTTGGGATTCAAGTATGGTGGAAGTTTGTTGGACAACTTGATTAATGGTGGCAGCAGTTTGTACTTGATTGACCATAGCCACTCCGGCCGTAACCGCTGCAGCACCAGATATCGCCACAGCTGTCACTATAGCCGCTGTGATCCCAAAATCTCTGCGGACTCTAAGTAGCTCAACAATAGGGAATTTATCAGGATCCGCAGTGACCGGGATTGGGACAAAAGTTGGAATTTTCATAACCACTGCTACAGTCCAGGAACCATTCCAACACTCAGATAAGAGACAGGTAGTATGAGAACAATCCAGCATCCTCGATGAGGTGGCCTCAGCCAAAAGGAATAAGAAGGGGGATTGGACACAGACCATTGCAGGAGGCAATGTGGCATTATACAACAGAGAGTTGAATGAAACAGATGTAAGTCTATTACCTTGTTCACTTTCCCTAACAGTACCAGAGATATTAGCCAGCCAACTTTTGGTTCCTAGCAACTGAGCCAATGCAGAAATATCGGCTGAAGCCCCCTTTTCATTAGAAATCAGCCATTGAAACCAGGACCAACCTACTCCTGTAGAGGAGCTGGCACTATTGTTAAAGTTATAAACATACCTATTAAGAGAGGGGGAAAGGGAGAAACCTTTAGCAACTTGATGTTTCTCCCAAGAATGATCCTGACAAGGCGTAAATATTGGGGGGAAGTCAAGATTAGGGGAACAGTAAGGAGAGGCCTTAAAATGAGTGGCATTATAAATACTACTAGAAGAAGGAGGCACTGGGATTAGTACCTCGGAAATAATAGCCAAGGTAGTTATGTTAAGAGCAGAGCTGCTGTTTGCAGGGGTCTCTGAGCCTGATTGCTTCCCCGAAGCTACTTTGCTCAATACAGCACTGATAATGCTTCCTGAGACCTGATTGGACCGCAATGGGTCCTCCCAGTTAGTCAAATTTTTGGTCTTAAGGCTAATGCAATTAGCGTTTCTAAGGCTGAAACAAAAAACTCCTGTGAGATTAACTTGAGATTGATTAAAAATTCTCTCCATGTCCCCTCTAGGAGAGGCACAGGGAGTAGACATCTCACATGAGGTAGAAAAAAGAGTGGGGAGGACACTAGAATTACCATGAACCGGCATCGGCATTGGCCATGCCCGTGTCACTGCCCACCACCGCATTGGTGTCGCCTGTGCCATCGGCACCAGCACCAGAGCCAGAGCACTTAGCAGAATGAAGATCTTCATCACAGGATTGTTGTGGTATCTCTTGTTGCTGGTCAGATGGTGTCGAGACTCTTCTTGTCAAGCATTCAGGGACCCACAATGGTTCCGTACGATCCTGGGGAAAAACACATACAGATCCTCGTGCCCATGTCAGCACGGGGTCAGGGCCGTTCCATTGGCCCGTAAGAACATCCTTCCACTTAACATAGCCAATCACAGAGGGCTGAGGGGACACATGTCTATCGGCCGCAGAGCGACCATGAATATCCAAATTCAAAAAATTAGTGGTAAAGAGAGCTAAGGACAGGCGTTCTTTAGGAGTGTGTTCAGCTCCTATTCCCCCTTTTTGTTTTTGTAAAGTTTCCTTTAAGGTGTGATGAGCACGCTCAACAATGCCTTGTCCTTGAGGATTATAAGGCAAACCATGAGTAAGTTGCACTCCCATAGTAGAACAAAAAGCTGTAAATTGTCTGCCAGTATAAGCAGGTCCATTATCAGTCTTAAGGGATGCAGGTGCACCCCATGCTGCCCATGCCTCTAAACAGTGAGTAATGACATTACGTGCCTTTTCTCCCGATAAAGCAGAAGCATGGATAATTCCAGAGCACGTATCAACGGAAACATGCACATACTTAAGGTTACCAAAGTCAGGTATATGTGTCACATCCATTTGCCAAACAATCAATGGCTTTAATCCCCGTGGGTTTACTCCATAATTAGGGGGATGAAGAAATGTGACACAATGGGGACATTGCAATACTATCTGCCGAGCATCCGCTCTTGAAATGGAAAAACACCTGCGCAGCGTTAATGCATTAACATGGAAGTTTTGGTGAAACAACTTAGCCCCCTCTAAGGAGGAAGCCAAGCATATCAATTGACTTCTAGTGGCTAAGTCCGCACAGGCATTACCTTGGGATAACGGACCAGGAAGAGAGGTGTGAGCCCTGATATGCATTGGATAAAAAGAAGCAGTGCGGTTAGAGATAAGCTGTTGAAGCTGAGTAAAGTAAACAGACACATTGTGGGCATCACTAATAGTTCCCACGGCCTCCAGGACTTTTAGTGCTTGTACCACATAACTGGAGTCTGAAATAAGATTAAAAGGAAAAGAACACTGTTTAAAAACTTCAATAACAATTTGTAGTTCTACCCATTGTGGATTTCCAGGAGCAAATTGATGCTGGATAGGGGGAGAGTCATTAATTACATAGGCTCCCATTCCAGGCTTTGGCAGTGGTTCTGCCCCTCCTTCAATTGAGGCAATGTGCCTACCACGCCAGAAGGCCGGTGTGCCTGTACTTTCGATGGGCCTTTTCTTTCGGTGGTCACAGGTCCGCCTACCTTGCAGGAGTGAGCAGCGGTTTTGCCCCTCCGCTGGCCACTAGGCCTGTTCTGTCTGTCGGTAGCAGGTCTGTCTACCTAAAAGGCGCTGGTGGTGGCTCTGCCCCTCCCCCAACCGGGGTGATGTATCTGGCGGGCCACTGGGCCTGTTTTGTCGGTGGTCACGGTTCCGCCTACATTGCACGCGCGTGGAGCAGCTGTGTCCCTCTGAGAGTTGCTGAGCCTGACCTGCCGGTGGATGGCAAGTGTGCCTACCTTGCAGGCGCAGGGGTGGCTCTGCCGCTCCGCGGGTCACTGGGCCTGATCTGCTGGTGAGTTGCAGGTCTGCCTAACTTGCAGGCGCCCGGCGGCTCTGCCCCTCCCCCAACCGGGGCGGGGCGATGTGTCTGGCCGGACGCTGGGCCTGTTCCGTTGGTGGTCACGGTTCAGCTTACCTAGCAGGCACGTGGGGCAGCTGTGTCCCTCCGCAGGTTTTTGGGCCTGACCTGCCAGTGGGTCGCAGGTCTGCCTACCTTGTAGGCTCGGGGGGTGGCTCTGCCACTCTGTGGATTGCTGTGCCTGTTTTGCTGGTGGGTCGCGGGTCCGCCTACCTTGCAGGCACCCGGCGGCTCTGCCCCTCCGCAAACCGGAGCTATGTGTCTGGCGGGCCACTGGGCCTTTTTTGTCGGTGGTCACGGTTCCGCCTACCCTGCACGCGCGTGGAGCAGCTGTGTCTCTCTGAGAGTTTCTGGGCCTGACCTGTCGGTGGGTGGCAAGTGCGCCTACCTTGCAGGCCCGGGGGTGGCTCTGCCGCTCCGCGGGTTGCTGTGCCTGATATGCTGGTGAGATGCAGGTCTGCCTAACTTGCAGACGCCCGGCGGCTCTGCCCCTCCCCCAACCGGGGTGGGGCAATGTGTCTGGCCGGCCTCTGAGCCTGTTCTGTTGGTGGTCAGGGTTCTGCCTACCTAGCAGGCTCGTGGGGCAGCTGTGCCCCTCTGCAGTTTCTTGGGCCTGACCTGCCAGTGGGTGGCAAGTGCGCCTATCTTGCAGGCCCAGGGGTGGCTCTGCCGCTCCGCAGTTGCTTTGCCTGATCTGCTGGTGAGTCGCAGGTCTGCCTACCTTGCAGGCGCCCGGCTGCTCTGCCCCTCCCCCAACCGGGGCGGGGCGATGTATCTGGCCGGCCTCTGGGCCTGTTCTGTCGGTGGTCAGGGTTCTGCCTACCTAGCAGGCTCGTGGGCAGCTGTGCCCCTCCGCAGTTTGTTGGGCCTGACCTGCCGGTGGGTGGCAAGTGTGCCTACCTTGCAGGCCCGGGGGTGGCTCTGCCGCTCCGCGGTTGCTGGGCCTAATCTGCTGGTGATTCGCAGGTATGCCTAACTCGCAGGCGCCCGGCGGCTCTGCCCCTCCCCCAACCTGTGCGGGGCGATGTGTCTGGCCGGCCGCTGGGCCTGTTCTGTTGGTGGTCACGGTTCAGCCTACCAAGCAGGCACGTGGGGCAGCTGTGCCCCTCCGCAGGTTTTTGGGCATGACCTGCCGGTAGGTCACAGGTCTGCCTACCTTGTAGGCTCGGGGGGTGGCTATGCTGCTCTGTGGATTGCTGTGCCTTTTCTGCTGGTGGGTCGCGGGTCCACCTACCTTGCAGGCGCCCAGCGGCTCTGCCCCTCCCCCAACCGGAGGGATGTGTCTGGCGGTTCACTGGGCCTGTTTTGTCGGTGTTCACAGTTCCGCCTACCTTGCACACGCGTGGAGCAGCTGTTTCATTAGTGCCTGGGCACACTCTTCTTGTTGGCCTCCCTCAGGCCCTAAGTTTGTAGAGCTTGGGGCTGAGAACCCCCAGCCAATTTGCTTACCTTCTGGTAGCCACGCCCCCGTATCTGGTGCAAGAGACCTCAGTTGTCAGCACTGGTGGGAGCGGTAGCTGGGAGTCCCGCGCCGCGCAGCTCCCGCCGGCTCCTGTGCCAGCGCTGCCTCCGGGTTTTCTTGACTACCACGCCGGCAGGTCGCTGGACCTGTTCCGGGCCCGGGCGGCAGCTCTGTTCGGTCCCTCTGGCCTCCACAGTATTCAGCAGGACCCGGACCGAGAAACAGTTTCCGCGGGTTCTTTATCACCGGGCCAAAACAGTTCCGGGAGCCAGAATTCGGCCTCTCCGGACTTGGTGCATGCTCCAACAGGAGCAGGCTCCAAGAAGCAGTTTCTGCGGGTTCTATAGTCCTGGGCCAGAGCAGCTCCGGGAGCCGGAACTCCGACACTCCGGGCTCGGTGCGTGTTCTGATAGGAGCAGGCTCCAAAAAGCAGTTTCCGCGGGTTATTTAGCACTAAGTCTGAGCAATTTGTCTGCGAGATGCAGACAATTGTCAGCCTGAAATTACCTGTTCTATAGCTGAAAGAGCTGCAAACAGTCGAAAACAAGGATGGTGACGTCAGCTCTCCAAGATGGTGGCCGCTGGCTTCCTCCGTGGTCTGACCGGTGTGGAGAACCAAACTGGACCGTTTCCTTTCCCCGTCTCCAACCCAGAATTCAGCTCCGAGCTCAGCAAATGCCTAGCTGGCAGGAGCCCACAGAATCAGGATCGCTGTATCTCTGCGCCACCAGCCTGTCGTTTCCCAGCGCGCGCCGCAGACTCCAGCCATGGGGTGATCTGCCGAACAAGCAGCACTCCATACAGACGGACAGATCGCTCGCATTTGAGGCCCTGAAGCTGATCCTCGTGCGATGAAAATCCTTCCACTAGGTTTTGGAGCACCCCAATTTTGCTGGAAATTCCTAACAAGATAGCGTTTAGCCGTTCTAAGTCGTCATTTTCCCTCACAGTGAGGCAGTACACGGAGTTACTGCACTCCCTTTGCAGCCATCTTGCCTCTCAAGAAATCATATATTGATATAGAATCATTCATAACAACTAGTTATACGTCTAATTGTAATCCTAGGCTTATGGTTTATCATGAAGACTGTGTGAGTTTTGCTTCAAAAGTGATTATGGAAATCAAAAATAATGTGTTTTGAAAGAAGTCTCATGAAAAGACCAGTTTGAAACATGGCGGAACACGTGTTTTCTGAAGCAGAAAGTGATTGAAAGTGAAATATATGCCTATAAATTTGTGAACATGTGGATGAAATATATATCCTATAATGTGCATAAACTGAAGAAATAGTAATGTACCAGTGTTGAAATAAAAATGAACTTCAAAATACTTATCATGTCCCATAGGAATCTACTTGCATTGATGTGAAACTGGATCAGTTACTGTAGAAATATTAGGATTCATATGCACCATTCACTGAAGTTAGTTTTCAATACTAGGAAAAAAATACGTATATCAGGTGAATGAATATTTCTGAGAATAATCTTGTGAAAAGTTTTTTATAAATCCACATACATATTCATGAATGAATTTAGGGAGTGTATAATAAGACACATATATTAAATATTTTGAAATATCTGGAGAGAATATATATATATATATATATATATATATATATATATATATATAACCACACACAGATTTTAAAAATTAGCAATATATATGCCAATCGAATTACACCGTGAAATACATATCATCCACAGATCCAAAAATATTCATTTTACTAGATATGGATTTATGTATAACTTTTTTCAACTAGGAAGCTCACCCATAGTTTGAATTTTCAGTTCAAACAGTGTTTAGGAGGAGTGATCTCTTCTCACACTTTGTATCTGCCAAGTTATGTAACTCACAAGAATGTACGTGTGATACCAGGTAGGATTCTATATGTGCATATAAAAATACATGTGCTGAATAGAATACAGAGAAAGGGAGACAGGAATTCACATATTTGTTAACTTTAAAAGCACATGGAAAACTATTTCAACAAAAAATTTACTAGATTTATAACTCCTACCCTATATAATGCAAAAGGCAAGTCCAAGTATACAACGTGCCTCCTCTGAACTGCTTGTATTTCTATTCTGTTTCGGTTATTTTTCTCCATCATATTAGGATTAGTATTCAGAATCTAGTAGGGTATGTGTTAGTGTCAGGGATTCAGTATATCAAATGTAAAATAGAAAAATGAAACCAATGTGTATGCAAATATGTGCTAAACAAAATCTTCCCACTCTCATCCAGAACAATTCCTTGACATTTCCTTCCCCCAAAGTAAGACACAATTAGAGGAGTAGACTAATAAAATCTGTGAATAATATGCTCAGGAGTTTACAACCTTGGAAGTGGTAGAGGAGTTTTCCTAGTATGGGACAGGATAAACACTCCATATATATGGAGCTCTGCTGGCCTAAATACTTCTTGAGAAACTGCCTCTGAGTTTGGGCACTTGAAATATATGTTTTTGTCAGGAGCTTTAGCTTCTTTCTAGTGAGACCATCAAAGCTGTGTCTGCATCTATGTGACCTGGAGGACATGATTTCTTATTTTCCAATGAACATGAGGCAGCAGTGCTGAATTCTCTCTTTGTAAGTAAACTGTGGCCACTGGGGGCTAAGGGTATTCCCATGTGGACTGGGAAGCCATTTGGTCATCCTCCACTTTTCGTGGTGTTTCTTGCTGCTGCACTGGGACTTTGGCATTTGCTTCATGAAATAAAAGAAGTTCAACTGGGAAACAGTTCTGGAGGCAATTCTGTCATGTGTGGTTGGTCAGGGTCTGCAGGAGAATGCACCAACCAGGCTTCTATCCCACATAGCTTGGCCACATGTCCATAGCAACCTGATTCTGAACATTGCCCGGAAACATTTCCATATAACAAGAAGCCTTTACATGGAAGGGTCTGCTGGCTGCACCATGTCAGTCACAAGCCATTTGGAAGCCAATGGCATATCCACATGGCCCCACCACAAATTTTTTATCACACATCTGCCTACCACTGCTCTAGGCCCACTACTCAGCAGGTTCCAACATACTGGCATCACTGTTCTACACCATTTTCATGAAACCCACTCAATCAAGGCACTGTCTTGCATATTTACGATCAGCAACAGGACATCCAAAGTTTCTCCAGTGCCACCTGGTCATGGGAATTTCAAAAATTTCATGGTATTTATCTAGGCATTTTTCAAGGATGACGTTGCAGGCACTGTGGGTTTCAATTCATTCAGGAACCATTAAATGGTGAGGAAGCTCATTTCAATGAATGCTCTGTAGAACTCTCACAGGCAAGGCTTCCCAAAGAGTGGCCAAAATGTCACATGAAGCCAGGCCCACTGAGGTCTACAATGTGACGTCCATGGGTGTTGTGACTCTCAACTATGGCTGCCAAGTCTTTCAGAATTAAATCATGTGATATCCTGGCTGAGATACCCAGGGCTCTGTGGAAAGCCAACCTGGGCCTAGATCTCAGTTTCCAAGGGTGATTCTCATGGGTGGACTCCTAAAATCCCAACAAAATTCATGGCAATACTTCTGAATTCAGTCTCTAAGGGGAATCACACCAGAGTTCAAGCCCAGGTGGTCCAGGTCATGTATTCATACTGGACACAAATAACCAAATTTAAAACCAAAACCCTCCCATATGTCCCTCATCTTCTTCCATATAGACACTAATCACAACCTCTGGCGGAAGGTTTCCATGAGTGGCGGAGTCCAAGAGAGTGTCCAAAATAACTCCCTTGCCCCTCATTGGCATAAATTCAGGGTGGTCTGGACACCCTTCATGTGAAACAGGAGTGATCAAATATGCTAGACGTTAATACTTCTATGCTTCTCCAATTTGTGGAAAACTGAGTGTCAGGTATATATTTTTATGTGATTTGCAGTCATGAGAAATCACAAGCACCTCTGCAGGTCTTTGAAGAACCCATTTGACCCAAAGGATCCCTATTCTCACTTGATGGAGTTCAAGAACTTTAAAGAGGAAGGCGACAGACTTCATCCACAAGGACTGCTTTTTGGCCATTTTGGTTTTGGATGCACACATGGGATCTCTCTTTACATCCACCAGGTGCTGAGAATCTAAGCCACAACCTCACACAGGGCCAAGAGGCTGATTCAGACACATCCCTTTTCAAAGCAATTAAGCAAAGAGCCACAGGTGATGCCCATTCATTTCCATTTGAAAACTGTTTTCTTTAGGCTTCACAAAGGGGTGGCCTGAGGCAAAGACCTTCCTGACATTCAGGGGAACAGAACAATAGGTTAGCAAATGGCCCAAAGCAGTGTTTCTCCACTGAGACTTTCCTGGTCACACTGATATCTGAATTTTCTGAGATGCTCACCATTCCCTTCAGCTATCCAGTACATGGCCATGTCACAGAGCTTGGAGGTGGTACATATCTTGGTCACAAAATCATGAGCCTATTCTGGAGAGTGGCCAGAATTCAGGAAGAAAACAGGAACTTAGGAAGATAGCAGGTGTTACCCATCCATAAGGCAAGCCGCATTCCTTTCATACATTGGGCAGAAAGAATTCTGGTAAGCTTTCTACTAGCCTGGACACATCCTTTGATGCATTCTCTTTTCTAATGTCTACAACCATGGACACAGTGGGATACACAGACTTAAAAACACTCGCCTTGTCAAATCACTTGTTAGAAATCGTCCACTCCAAACCAAACAAACTGCCTTTCCTACCTATTCTCAAAACATGAGACAAAATCACAAACACACACTCACACCCACAAAGTCACCTCCTTTCCCAAAGTAGGTCTCTGACTATCGGGTGTGACCTCTGACTGGTGGGCCGTACTATGTTCCCATCAAATGGCCTGTTCTGTCTCAGATCTTTTTTCCTTGGCCAACTCTGTGAAGTTGTCAGGAGACAGCGGTGAGCCACTTCCTGCTTACTCAGGAAAGGCCACTCTTCAGAGCTTTCCTGGCATTTGGCCATCCTCACATCAGTAGATACCAAGAAAGACTGACTCTGTCCTTGGTAAATCAAAAGAAGGGAGACCACTGGGACTGGGCCTGGGACTAGATTTGTGTGCCTCCATGCCTGGATCCCAAGTTCAGAGAGTTCCATCACCAAGAATGTGAGGTGAGGTCACTTCCTTCAGGAACTGAATGAGGTCAATGCCTTGGCAAGCACGTTGTCCTAACATTTGCTTCCAAAGGTCCCATGAAATGGAGGCTGTCCCTAATTCCTTTGACACTTTCACAAGTTTGAATGGTATATCAAACATTGGTAACCAGGAACAGTTCTCCACAGAGGCCTCGTTTTGTCCTCCTTCTCTACATAAAGAAGAGAGAGGCTGATTCAGACACATCCCTTCATGCTGACCAGGTTGTTTGCAATGAAAGATGACTTTTGCTCTCTCAGTTCCTTCATTGGTGCCTACAACTTTTCTAGGGATCATTTGCGCATAGACCTTTGAGTTTCTCAGCAGTTGGAAGATCCCCTACATTCCTGTATTTTAAGACCAACTCTGTCCTTGCTCTTCTCTAAAGGTAGATTGAGGGAACAGTGTATGGTTAGGGTTAATAACATGTTTGATTTGGAATAGAAATCATTCTGCTGGATGAATAATGGTATTGGGAATCTGCGATATTTTCAAGAATATATAGGTAAAATATATGAATCTGAAAACAGAAATCTAGGTAAGATTTGAAGCCCAGAAGGGCATTGGGCCCTTGATTGCGGTATTAAGCATAGGACCTTGTAACTTGGATGATTGATTTACAAAGAGAACTTCCAGTCAAAATGGATAGTCAGGAGTATTAGGAAGATAGTCGGTATGTTTATAAAGGAGACTGAGTATAGGATTTGGACCAAAATTTCTTTAGCTATAGGGTTTCGGGTATTGAGTGAATGTAAATGTCAGCACATGTGAAGAATTAATCACAATGATGAACTGGGGAAAATATGTAGGAATGCAGATATCAATAGAGACTTTAGGAAATCTGGCAAAGTATTGTAGGTAGTGAAATGTTAATAAAATAGATTCTTGTCACTTCCTGTTTTTCTGTATGCTTAATAAAACACTGTTGAAATCTTGAGAAGTGTTTTCTAAACTTTTTCCCAGAATGTGCTGTCCCCAACTGCCAAACTTCAGAATGTACTCCCTCACCCAGTTGCACGCAAACTGCTCACCCGCCCAGGCCCATCAATAAACTTTCCTCCCTGCCCTCTTCAAGGAAAGTATATAAGCTCTGCTTAAGCTGTTCTCAGGGTTCTCTGCTCTATTCAAATGAGCTCTGAGCCCCAGCATGCTGGACCCAGAATAAACCCTTTGTTTTTGCATGAGAGAGTCTCTTAGTGGTCTCTTCCCCCAATGCTCTTCCGATCTTTATATATGGAGGTTCCACCGAAATCCAGCAGCGGTGAACGAGAGACCCCAATGGGCTACTCTCAGGGTAAGTAAGGCGCCTCTTTCTGGTTTCAGGTTTCAGGTTAGGGCTTGGCAAAATGGCTGTCGATGAAGTGTGTGAGCTCTCTTTGATGGTGGCTGGCAGACGTGTCACAGAGCCACAAGCCAAGTCCCTGGGGGACGCCACAGAGGACTCGGGAATCGAGGAATAATAGTCCCCTCGACTCAGTGATACTTTGTTTCAGATTCGGTATTGCCAGCCCATCGGGTTTTGCCACAAGCTCAGTCTTGGTCTCAGTGTTGGATGTCCATTGCCTGTCTTTATTGTTTTCTCTTGTCTGTGTCCTGTGTCGTTGCTTTTACTGTTTGTGTATCTTTCATTATGGGACAGATCACTTCAATGCCTCTGTCCCTGACCCTTGATCTATGGACCAAAGTCCGCTTAAGGGCTCAGAATGTTTCTTTTTCAGTAAAACGCTGGACCTGGCAGATTCTGTGTGCCTCAGAATGGCCCACCTTTGGATTCGGATGGCCCCTAGAAGGATCTTTCTACTTCCCACTAATTTAAAAAGACAGAGATATTGTCTTACAGCCAGGGCCACATAGCCATACTGATAAACAGGAATATACCTTAACTTGGCAGGACCTCTGCAAATCTCCTCTTCCGTGGTTGAAGCCTTTCCTTGCTGTGTCCCCGTTCCTACTCCTTCTCCCACGATCTCTCAACCCCTCTGCTCCTCCTCCTCCTCCACCCTCTGTTCTCCCTGAGTCACAAGATTTGACTCTACTGGACTCTCCTCCCCTTCCTTATCTTCTACCCTTGTCCCACAACCCCCAACACCCTCTAAGTGATTCTCCAGCTGCTGACTCAGCCTCTCCGCAATTGGAGGAGGCTAAGCCAGCCCAGGGCCCTCCAGTTAACTCCCCTGCGTCACACACAGCCCCTAATCCCCTGGAGGAAGCTGGACTTGCTAAAGGAACTCGCCGGTGGCAAATGATTGAAAACCCTGGAACTCCCGTGTTGCTTCCCTCCATCCCTAAGGGCCAATGATTGACGATGGCCATGGGGAAAAAAAATGGAAGCCTACCAGTATTGGCCTTCTCCTCTTCATACCTATATAAATGGAAAAATATCAATCCCCCTTTTACCGAGGACCCAACCTGGCTCTCAGGTCTGGTGAAGTCATTGATGTTTTCACACCAACCTACTTGGGATGACTGCCAACAACTCCTAGGGACTCTCTTCATGACAGAGGAACAAAAGAGAATCCTCCTGGAGCCTAGAAAAAAGTATCCTCGGACCAAATGCGTGACCGACACAACTTCCCAACATATTCAAAGCCGGTTTTCTCTTGAAACGACCCAACTGGGACCCCAACACCTTTGAAGGTAGGGAGCATCTGTCCACTTATCGCCGGGCTCTAATAGTGGGTATCTTAGTGGCCGCTAGGTGACCAACTAATTTGGCCAAGGTAAGAGAGATTATTTAAGGGCCTGATGAATCTCCCTCTATGTTCCTAGAGATAATTATGTAGGCATATAAGAGACATACTCCTTTCGATCCTCAGGCAGAGGATCAAAAGGCATCTGTCACAATGGCCTTTATTGGGAAAGCTGCCCTGGATATAAAAGAAAGTTACAATGCTTAGATGGATTACAAGATATGACTTTGAGGGATTTAGTCAGAGAACCCGAGAAGGTATACTTTAAGAGAGAAACTGAGGAAGAGAAGGGAGCTGAGTGAGGATAAAAGAAACAAAAGACAGACTAAGGCATTGACTAAGGTCCTGGTCACAACAACAAATAGGCCAGAAATTAAGAAACAGAGAGACAGGAAGGGATACCTGGGCACACACTAGAGGCCACCCCTGGCCTCAGATCAATGTGCCTACTCTAAAGAAAAAGGACACTGAGCCAAAGAGTGCCCTAGAAAGAGACAGCCATGCCAGCCAGATATTCTGACTCTGGAGGAATACTAAGAAAGTCCGGGCTCAGATCCTCTCCCTGACCTCAAGGTAACTTTTGAAGTGGAGGGGAACACAATAAACTTTGAAGTAGATACAGGGGCAATATACTCAGCCCCTAAGGCCCATTGGGCCCTCTACCGAATAAAAGGTCTCTAATTCAAGAGTCTAACAGAAGTAAATATCGGGCTTTGACAACTAAGAGGACCATGGACCAGGGAAAACGAAAAATCCATCACTCCTTCCTAGTAATCCCAGAATGCCTGGCCCCATTGATGGGCAGAGTTCTGCTCAGCAAGCTCTGGGCCAAAATAACTTTTAACCCTGAAGGCCCCCAAGTGGAATTTTTTAATCCTTCAGTAACTACTCCTATAATCATGGCTCTAACTATGTCAGTAGCAAATGTTCATCAACTCACTCACCTTTGTTCAAAGAAACTGCATTCATTCATGAAGGATCAAGAACACAGTTTTCCACTAACCTACTCACAGCAAAAGGAAATAACTGAATGGGTAACAAAAGCCTGTCAGGTCCATTAATTGGTTAAAGCTTACACTTCCAAGCTTCCTGCAGGAAAGCACCTATGAGGAACCAGACGAGGACAATTCTGGGAAGTGGACTTTACTGAAATTAAGCCAGTAAGGTATGGACTTAAATAACTCCTAGTCTTTGAACATACATTTTCAGGATGTATTGAAGCCTTCCCCACACACACACACACAAAAGAAATAAAAAAGAAGAAAAAAGAAACATCACAAATGGTTGTAAAGAAGATCCTGGAAGATATTTATTCTCCCCTTGACGACCAGTAGTCTTAACCCTCATCAGCCCCTTAAGCTGCGATGGCTGATCACAAATCCTACTGGACACGAAGTATGGCCTATCTCGAATACAGCCCCCTTACGAACCTGGTGGCCATCTCTCCACCCAGTCATTTGTCAGCTGGCTATAGGTCTTTCCTATTGGGATATCCCTGATTAACAGGATCCCACTAAAATTCCATTAAATCCGTTCCGTACCATAGATAATGGAAACAGACATTATAGATGTAGGGACACGTGAGCCAGATGCAAGTTGGCTAGCCTAGATTACTATGTTTGCCCGGCAGACTATCAAAGCCACAAACAGTCACGGCTGTGGGGGGGGGGAGAGCAGACTTCCATTGTAAGTCATGGGGATGTGAGCATACAGGGACTGTCAGATGGAACCCAAACTCCTCATCAAATTCTGTACACAGCATTGGCCATATTACGAATTAGATAACCAAAACCGATGGCCCCCAGAGGGGTCTCTAGATCCTCAAATTCTGTGTGACCTTTTTAACTTCTGCAAGTGCTCAAAAGGGTGAAAAGAGATTCCGCTATGTGGAGGCCTTCTCTCTCCTTTGCTCACATCCTGAACTATGCTTCTCCAATAGATGCTCACCCTCAGCCTTGTGCTCCAGACTCTCCGCTGTCACTCCCACCTCAGCAACTTGATTTCTCCCCTCCAATATCTAGATCAAAAACCCAAATCTCGACTGGTTCTCAGACCATTGCTCCCTTGCTGAGGTCGTAGGTACTGAGGTACCACTCCATTCACTCACTCCTCTCCTCTCCTATCAGTGCCCACACCGGGTCCCACCCAGTCCTCTTACCACCTAATGCAAAGCTCAAACCCTCTGAGAAGAATACTCAGACCCTAATACAAGATGTAATGAAAATGGCCTTTAATGTTGCTTTGTCATCACTAAAAACGGGTTACTAAGAATTTAAAGTCCCTCAAAGGCTTTTTGGAAACTCACTCCCGTCTCCCCCTCTGTTCTATCTGTTCTACTGCTCAAGTTTTTGTTGCTATTAAGATCCCAAAGCCCTCTCCCAATATTCTTTTCATCTCTCCTTCCTCATTTCAGATCCACAGAACTGCTCTTATCCCTGCCTTCCAAATTGTCCCCCTCTGTACCAGGCCCACAGAAAAGTCTAAACTGACCTTCTCCAGAAGTCTTCACCATGGCTGATTTAGGACTTTCAGCAAAAGAGTCCCTATAAAAGAGTTCACTATAGATAAACTTCCTTTTTTTGTGTTGCCCTGGTCTCCTTGGCAACTGGCTAAAAAATTCAGCACTCCTGATCTAGACACACCCTTACTAGTTTTTCACAAAATATTTGAAAAAAAGGCCTCTGGCCTTGAGCTGGGGCTTCACAGAGATGGCTACATTTCTAAGATAAATAAGTTACAAACTGGGCTGTATGGAAACAGCTGGAAGGGGGAAAAAAAGAAAGGGAAGACACCCCCACCCAGGTGTCCTTGAAAAGTTAACTTGCCCAAACTGAGGAAAAAACAGAAACAAAAACTGCTTTTTGTGAACTTCTGCAGACTGTGAACTTCTGAGCCCCTTCCCTTATGTGTTGGGTACAATATTCTGAAACTACGTAACTTGGGGTTCAGGGGATTAATTGATTACAACAGAAGCAATGCCCTCTGAATCTGGTTGAAACCAAAAAAGACTGTTTCCGTGTCTTTGGTGCTATCTTAGGTGCCTTGCCTTCTCCGTCCCTACAACAGTATAATTCTATATACTTAAACATTGTTTATGTTTTCATGAAATGGTCAACAGATGTGATTAATTGTGAAATGGTGCAGATGTTTCCCAGAGTGCTCTGTCATGACACAGGTTCATTTGAAGATCAAAGAGGGTGACATACAACCCGGTTCCGCTGGGAACATATGTCCCTCACCTTAGCCATTCTATTACGAATAGGAGTTGCTGCAGGGTTGGGCACAAGAACCACTGCTCTGGTCCATGGGACACAACAAGTGACCCAATTAGAAGCAGCAATAGATCAAAACTTAAAGATTTTAGAAACCTCCATCACAGCTTTGCAGGAATCTTTAACCTCTCTCTCTGAAGTTGTTTTACAGAACAGTCGAGGGTTGGACCCCTTTTCATGACAGAAGGGGGCCTTTGTGCTTCATTGAGGGAAGAATGTTGTTTTTATGTCAACAATACTGGAGTTGTATAAAAGTCTATGAGTAAATTAAAAAGATGCCTTGAAGAGCAACAACGAGAGAGAGAGGCACAAAAAGGGTAGTTTGAGTCTTTTTTTACACAGTACCCCAGGTTAGTTACGTTTTTATCAACCCTGGCCGGTCCAATAATAATCCTCATAGTATTATTAACTATAAAACCCTGTTTCCTCAATCATGTAATTTCTTTTCTCCAAGCTCAAATTGGACAAATTAAAATTATGGTACTACCCCACTAGCAGACATAGAATGTGACACCCCACAAAGATCTCTTTTATGATTAAAAGTAGCCAGAAAAAGAAGTGGGGAATGAAAGGTTAATAAAATATGTACTTGTCACTTCCTGTTTTTCTGTATGCTTAACAAAACACTGTTGAAATCTTGAGAACTCTTTGCTAATCTTGTTGCCAGAATGTGTTGTCCCCAATTGCCAAACTGCAGAATCTACTCCCTCACCCGGTTGAATAGAAACCTGAACTGTACTTGGATCATTGAATGTAGAAGAGAACATCCATTCAAAATGTTATAGTCAGTTTGATTAGAAAGATAGTCGGTAAGTTTAGGAAGAAAAGTGAGTATAGGATTTGGAACAAAAGTTCTTTAGCAATAGGGTTTTGGTTAAGAGTCAATGTAAATGTCAACACAAGTGAAGAGTCAGTCACAATGATGCACAGGGCAAAATATGTAGGAAAGCAGATATCAATAGAGACATTAGGAAATCAGGAAAAGAATAAAGTGAGTGATGGGATTAGATATTTTCAACAGGATTGAGGATGAATATGTGAGCTTAGGATAAAACAAATATGAAGTCAACAATAGGATTGACATTTGATAGCATTAGCGTAGCCCAAGACAGTGTCCAAAATAAGCTCTGTTGCCCCTCATTTGCCTAAATTCCCAGTGGCCTGTACACCCTTCCTGTGTACCAGGAGTGATCAAATAGGCCTGCCCTTAATACTGCTCTGCTTCTCCAATTTGAGTCCTACTGAGTGTCGGGTACAGATTCTTTATGTGAATTGGAAAGATGAGAAAACTCAAGCACCTATTGGATAGCCTCTGAATAGATTTGAAGAACTCATTTGACCCAAAAGATCCCTATTCTCACTTGATGGAATTCAGGAACCTTACAGAGGAAGGCAAAATACTTCATCCACAATGACTGCTCTTTTTGCCATTTTGGATTTTATGCACCCATGGGATCTTTCTTTAGATCCATGAGGTGCTGAGAATCTAAGTCAAAGTATCACACTGGGCCAAGAGGCTGATTCACACACATCTCTTTCCAAATCAATTAAGGAAAGAGCCAAAGGTAAAGCATATTCATTTCCATTTGAAAAATCTTTCCTTCAGGATTCACAAAGGGTTGGCCTGAGACAAAGACCTTCCTGACTCTCAGGGCAACAGAACAATAGGTAAGCAATTGGCCCAAAGCAGGGATTCTCCACTGAGACTTTACTGGTCACACTGATATCTGAGTTTTCTGAGATGCTCGCCATTCCATTCAGCTATCCAGTACATGGCCATGTCACAGAGCTTGGAGGTAGTACATATCTTGGACACAAAACCATGAGCCTATTCTGGAGATTGGCCATAATTCAGGAAGAAAACAGCAACTTAGGAAGGTAGCAGGTATCGCCCATCAATAAGGCAAGCCACAGTCAATTCATAAATTGTGCTGGATGAATGCTGGGAAGCTTTCTATGAGACAGGACACATCCATTGATGCATTCTCTTTTCTAATGTCTACAAGCACGGACACAGTGGGATACACAAACATAGAAACACTTGCATTGTCAAACGACTTACTAGAAACAGTTTACTCCAAACCAAACAAACTGCCTTTTCTACCTATTCTCAGAACATGAGACAAAACCACAAACCCACACCCGCAATGGCACCTCCTTCCCCCAAATAGGTCTGTGACTCTCCGGAGTGTGCTCTGACTGATTGGATATACTATGATCCTCTGAAATGGCCTGCCCTGTCTCAGTACTGGTCTTCTTGGCCAACAATGTGAAGTTGTTAGAAGCCAGGAGTGAGCCACTATCTGCTTTCTGAGGAAGAGCCCCTCTTCCGAGCTTTCCTGGCATTTGGCCATCCTCACATCAGTAGGTATCAAGAAAGACTGACTCTGTCCTTTGTAAATCCAAAAAAGTGAGACCACTGGGACTAGGACTGGGACTGGCTCTGGGTGCCTGGCTTTCTGTATACCAAGTTCAGAGAGTTCCATCACCAAGGAAGTGAGATGAGATCACTTCCTTCAGGAACTGAATGAGATCACTGCCTTGGCAACCACTTTGTCATAACAATTGCTCCCAACGGTCCCATGAGATGAGGGCTGCCCCTACTTCCTGTGACACTTTCACAAGTTAAAATGGTATATCACCCGTAGGCAAAAGGGAACAGCTCTCCACACAGGCCGGGTTTGGTCCATCTTCTCTACATTAAGAAGAGATAGGCTCATTCTGATGCAACCCTTAATCCTGACCAGGTTGTTTGCCATGGAAGATGATTTCTGCTCTCTCAGGTCTTACATAGCTGCCTACATCTTCTCCAGAGATCATTTCTGCATGGAGCTTTGAGGTTCTCAACAGATGGAAGATCCACTGCATTCCTGTATTGTAAGACCAACACTGTCCCTGCTCTTCTGTAAACATAGATGTGAATTGGAGTCATGAGAAAACCCACGAACCTATGGGATAGCCTCTGCAGGGCTTTAAAGAATTCACTTGACCTAAATGATCCCTATTCTCACTTAATGGAGGTCAGGAACCTTACAGAGGAAGGCGAGAGACTCTATCCACCATGACAGTTCTTTTGTCCATTTTGGTTTTGGATGCACACATGGGATTTTTCTTTAGACCCATCATGTGCTGTGAATCTAAGCCACAGCCTCACATAGGGCCAAGAGGCTGATTCAGACACATCCATTTCCAAAGCAATTAACCGAAGAGGCACAGGTAATGACCATTCAATTCCATTTGAAAACTATTTTCTGCAGGCTTCACAAAGTGTGGCCTGAGGCAAAGACCTTCCTGACATTCAGGGCAACAGAATAGGTAAGCAAAAGTCCCAAAGCAGGGTTTCTCCACTGAGACTTTCTTGGGCATACTGATATCTGAGTTTTCTGAGATACTCACCATTCCCATCAGCTATCCAGTACATGGCCATGTCACAGAGATGGAGGTGGTACATATCTTGGACACAAAATCATGAGCGTATTCTGGAGAGTGCCCAGAATTCAGGAAGAAAACAAGAATTTAGAAAGATGGCAGGAATTGCCCATCCATATGGCAAGCTGCAGTCCATTCATAAATTGCACAGGATGAATGCTTTGAAGCTTTCTCGTAGACAGGACACATCCATTGATGCATTCTCTTTTCTACTGTGTACAATCACGGACACAGTATGATATATAGACACAGAAACACTCACGTTGTCAAAGGACTTACTAGAAACAGTTCACTCCAAAACAAACAAACCAGCTTTCCTAACTATTCTCAGAACATGAGACAAAACCACAAACTCACACTCACACCCAAAATGGTACCTCTTTCCCCCAAGTAGGTCTGTGTCTATCCGGAGTGTCCTCTGACTTGTGGGCCATACTATGTTCCCCAAAAATGGAGTGTCCTGTCTTCAATCTGGTCTCTTTAGCCAACTCTGTGAAGTTGTCAGGAGCCCGTGGTGAGAAACTACCTGCTTTCTCTGGAAAGGCCAGTCTTCATAGTTTCCAGGCATTTGGCTGTCCTCACATCAGTAGGTACCAAGAAAGAGTGACTCTGTCTTGTTAAATCCAAACAAGTGAGCCCACTGGGACATGGAGTGGGTTTGACTCTGTGTGCCTGGTTTCCTGGATCCCAAGATCACAGACTTTCATCACCAATAATGTAAGGTGAGGTCACTTCCTTCAAGAACTGAATGAAGTCACTGCCTTGGAAACCACTTTGTTTTAGCAGTTGCTTCCAAGGTTCTCAAAAGATGGAGTCTGCCTCTACTTGCTGTGACTCATTCATAAGTTAGAATGGTATATCAACCATAGGCACCGGGGAACAGCTCTCCACACAGCCATGGTTTGGTCCATCTTCTCTACATTAGGAAGAGAGAGGCTAATTCAGACACATCCCTTCAACCTGACCAGGTTGTTTGCCATGGAAGATGACTTTTGCTCTCTCAGATCCTTCATACCTGCCTACACCTTCTCCAGGGATTATTTCTGCAGGGACTTTTGAGGTTCTCAGCTGGTGGATGATACCCTACCTTCCTGGATTTTAAGACCAACTCTGTCCCTGCTCTTCTGTAAAGTGAGATTGAGGGAACAGTGTATGGTTAGTGTTAATAGCATGTTCGATTTGGGTTAGGAGTCATTCTGCTGGATGAATTATGGTATTGGGAACCTGTGATATTTATAAGAATATAAATATGAAATATATGTATGAGAACAGAGATCTAGGAAAGATTTGAAGCCCAGAAAGGCATTGGGCCCTTGATTGCTATACTTAGATTGAATCATGTTCTGCACCGAGGTCTCAGATAAATCGATATACAATGGCATAGGACCCTATACCTCGGATGATTGAAAGTAGAAGAGAACATCCAGTCAAAAGGGATAGTCTGTAGGATTAGGAAGATAGTAAGTAGGTTTAGGAAGAAGAGTGAGGCTCGGAGTTGGACCAAAAGTTTTTTAGCAATTGGTTTTCAGTTAGAGGGTGAATGTAAATGTCAGCACATGTGAAGAGACAGTCACATGATGAACTGGGAAAAATATGTAGGAAAGCAGATATCAATAGGGGCATTAGGAAATCAGGAAACGTATAAAGTGAGTGATAGGATTAGATATTTTCAACAGGCTTGAGGTTAAATATATAATCTTAGGAAGAAACAAATATGTAGTAACCAATAGGATTGACATTTGAGAGCAGTAGGCACCCTGGACATAGATGCTTTTAGTAATTCATGGTCACTTCCCATTTAGGCTTTGGTACAATCATATGTGTGACCTTTGCATTTTGTGTACAGAATACTACTGTGGTAAAATGTATATGTAGATCAGGTGACATGAGTATTTCTTGCACCATAAAGGGGAGTAATATTCTGGAAACTTATAAATTAGTACTGGGGATACAAATAGGTGTACCTTGTGTTGATGATTATTGAGATGATGCATGAATAGACCATATTGTGAATAAAGTATGTAACTGGATCCAACATTAAATAATGGTTTGAGTTTGCATCTGAAAATATATTGGAAATCTTATATTGATATATATACCATCATTCCAACGAGTTATATATGCAATGGTATTATTAGGGTTACGGTTTATCGTGAAGAGTGAGTTTTGCTTCAAAAATGATTATGGAATCGAAAATAATGTGTTTTGAAAGAAGTCTAGTGAAAAGACCAGTAAAGAAACATGGAGGAATACATGTGTTCTGAAGTAGTAAGTAATTGAAAGTGAACCAAATGCCAAAAAAATTTTGTGAAGTTGTGGATGAAAAAATACATCCTATGATGTCCATAAACTGAAGAAATAGTAATGTACCAGTGTTGAGTAAAAATGAACTTCAAATTACACATCATGTCCCATAGCAATCTACTTGCATTGATGTTAAACTGGGTCAGTTACTGTAGAAATATTAGGATTTTTAAGCACCATCCACTGAACTTAGTTTTCAGTAGTAGGAAACCAAAATATATTTCAGGTGTATGAATATTACTGAGAATAATCTTGTGAAAATTTGAATTTAAATGAACATAAATGAATATGAATGAATTTAGGGAGTGTATAATAAGACACATATTTTTCATATTTTTTTAAAATCTGGAGAATACACACACACACACACACACACACACACGCACACACACACACACACACGCACACACACACACATTAATATTTAGCAATATATATGCCAATCGATATTCATCATGAAATATAATTCATTCACAAATCCAAAAATATTCATTTTACTGAACATGGATTTATGTATAGTGTTTTTCACTAGGAAGCTCACCCATAGGTGGAATTTTCAGTTCCATCATTATTTAGGGAAAGTCATCTCTTCTCACAATTTTTATATTCCAAAGCCAGTGATCTTTCAAGAATGTACGTGTGATACCAGGTAGGATATTGTATATGTATAAAAAAATTACATGTGCTGAATAGGATACAGAGAAAGGGAGACAGGAGTTTACATATGTGATAACTTTAAAAAATCATGGAGAAATATTAAAATGAAAAGTTTACTAAATTTAAAACACATACTCTTGATAAAGCAGAAGACAAATACAAATATACACCATGCTTCCAATGAAAGGACTGTACTTCTATTCAGTTAGGTTTTTTTTTCTCCATGATATTAGGATTAGTAGTCAGAGTCTAGTAGGGTATGGGTTAGTGTCAGGGATTCAGTATTTCAAATGGAAAATAGGAAAATGAATCTAATGTGTATGCAAACATGTGATACACAAAAATCTTCCCTCTCTTATCCAGAACAATGCCTTGACATAACCATCGGTAAAAGTAAGACACAATTAGAGGAGAGGAGTTAGAAAACCTGTGAATACATATGTGGAATAAAAAATGCTCAGGAGTTCACAACACTGGAGGTGGTAAAAGAGTTTACAAAAGTATGGGAGAGGGTAAACACTCCAGAAACATGGAGCTGTGCTGACCTAAAGACTTATTGAGAAACTTCCTCTGAGGTTAGGCACAAGAAATATATGTATGGCAATATGTAAATCAATGGTTCTGCAACTGATGTGATTCTGCAATCTGTATATGGAGTAAAAATGGGAGCTCATATCCCACTTGAATCAAAGTGTGAAATATGATATATCAAGAAGTATGTAATGTTTTGAACAACCTACAATGAAAATTAATTAAAAAAAGAAAAAGAAATATATGTAATTGTCAGGAGATTTAGCTTCGTTTATAGTGACACCAAAAATCTGGGTCTGCATCTATGTGACCTGGAGGACATGGTTCTTTATTTTGTAATGAACATGAGGCAGCAGGTCTGAATTCTCCCTTTGTAGGTAAACTGTTGCCACTGGGAGCTAAGTGTCTTCCCGTGTGGTCTGTGAAGCCATTTGGTCATCCTCCACTTTTCAGGGTGTTTCTTACTGCTGCACTGGGAACTTGGTATTTGCTTCACGAAATACAATATGTTCAACTGGGACACAATGCTGGAGGGAGTTCTGTCATGTGTGGTTGGTCAGGGTCGTCAAGAGAATGTACGAACCAGGCTTCTATCCCACATAGCTTTCCCCTTGACTATAGCAACCTGATTCTGAACATTGCCCTGATACCTCTACATATAACAAGATGCCTTTACATATAAAGGTCTGCTGCCTGCACCATGTCAGTCGCAAGTTTTGGAAGCCAATGGAAGATCAAGGTGGTCCTACCAAAAATATTTATTTACACACCTACAGTCCACTGTTCTACACCCACTACCCAGCAGGCTCCAACTTACTGGCATTTCTGTTCTACACCATTTTCACGAAACTCAGTCAATCAAGGCACTGTTTGTTATACTCATGATCAGCAACAGGATGTCTAAAGGTTATCCAGTGCCACCTGCTCATGGGGATTTCAAAAATTTCATGGTATTAATCTAGTCATTTTTCAAGGATGAATTTGGAGGCACTGTGTGTTTAATTTAATTCAGGAACCATTAAATGGTGAGGAAGCTCATTTCAATGAAAGCTCTGGAGAACACTCACAGGCAAGCCTTCCCAAAGAGTGGCCAAAAGGACACATGAATCCAGGCCCATTGAGGTATACAATGTGAGGTCCATGTGTGTTTGGACTCTCAACTATGGCTACCAAGTCTTTAAGAATTAAATCATGTGATATCCAGGCTCAGAATCCCTGAGCTCTGTGGAAAGCCATCCTGGGCCTAGATCTCAGTTTCCAAAAGCGATTCTCATGCGTGGTCTCCTAAAATCCCAACACTATTCATGGCAATACTTCTCTGAGGTCAGTTCCAGAACTCAGTCTCTAAGGGGAACCACACCAGAGTTCAAGCCCTGGTGGACCCAGTCATCTCTTCCAACTACCACACAAATTACCACAATTAAAACAAGAACCCTCCCATATGGCCCTCATCTTCTTTCATATAGACACTCATCATAATCTGGCTGGAGGTTTCCATGAGGGGCGCAGACCAAGACAGAGTCCCAAATAAGCTCCTTTGCCCCTCATTTGCCTAAAGTCAAGGTGGCCTGGACACCCATCCTGTGAACCAAAAGTGATCAAATAGGCCTGCCATTAATACCGCTCCAATTTGAGGACTACTGTCTGTGGTGTTTAGATTCTTTATGTGAATTTTAGTCATGAGAAAACCCAAGCACAATGGGCTAGCCTCTGCAGGTTTTGTAGAACTCTTTTGACCCAAAGGATCCCATTCTCACTTGATGGAGGTCAGGAACCTTACAGAGGAAGTCGAGAGACTTCATCCCAATAATTGTTCTTTTGGCGAATTTTCTTTTGGATGCACACATGGTAACTTTCTTTAGATCCATCAGGTGCTGAGAATCTAAGCCACAGCCACACACAGGGCCAAGGGCCTGATTCAGACACATCCCTTTCCAAAGCAATTAAGGAAAGTGCCACAAGTATGCCCATTCATTTCCATTTGAAAACTGTTTTCTTCAGGCTTCACAAAGGGGTGGCCTGAGGCAAAGACCTTCCTGACATTCAGGGCAACAGAACAATAGGTAAGCAAAAGGCCCAAAGCAGGATTTCTCCACTGAGACTTTCCTGGTCACACTGATATCTGAGTTTTCTGAGATGTTCGCCATCACCTACAGCTATCCAGTACATGGCCATGTCACAGAGCTTGGAGGTGGTACATATCTTGGACACAAAACCATGGGCCTATTCTTGAGATTGGCCGGAATTCAGGACGAAAATAGAAACTTAGGAAGGTAGCAGGTGTTGCTCATCGATAAGGCAAGCTACAGTCCATTCATAAACGGGGCAATATGAATGCTGAGAAGCTTTCTACTAGACACGACACATCCATTGATGAATTCTCTTTTCTAATGTCTACAACCACGGAAACAGTGGAATACACAGACATAGAAACACTCGCCCTGTGAAAAGACTTACTAGAAACAGTCCACTTCAAATGAAACAAACCGACTGTCCTACCTATTCTCAGAAAATGAGACAAAACCACAAACCCACAACCACACCCACAAAGGCACCTCCTTCCCCTAAGTAGGTCTGTGACTATCCAGAGTGTCCTCTGACTTGTGGGCCATAATATGTTCCCCCAAAATGGCCTTTCCTGTCTCAGATCTTGTCTCCTTGGCCAACTCTGTGAACTTCTTAGGAGCCAACGGTGAGCAACTACCTGCTTTCTCATGAAAAACCCTGCATCCGAGCTTTCCTGGCATTTGGCCTTCCTCACATCTGTAGGTACCAAAAAATACTGACCCTGTCCTTTGTAAATCCAAACAAGTGAGACCACTGGGACTGGGACTGGGACTGGCTCTGTGTGCCTGGCTTCCTGGATCCCACGTTCAGAGAGTTCCATCACCAAGAAAGTGAGGTGAGGTCACTTCCTTCCTGAACTGAATGAGGGCACTGTCTTGGCAGCCACTTTGTCCTAACTGTTGCTTCCAAGGGTCCCAAGAGATTGAGGCTGCCCCTACTTCCTGTGACATTTTCACAAGTTAGAATGGTATATCAACCAAAGGCACCCAGGAATAGATCTCCACACAGGCCTGGTTTGGTCCATGATCTGTACATTAAAAAAAATCTGATTCAGACACAACCTTTTATCCTGACAGGGTTGTTTGCCATGGAAGATGACTTTTGGTCTCTCAGGTCCTTTATTGCTTCCTACATCTTCTCCAGGGATCATTTCTGCATGGACCTTTGAGGTTCTCAGCAGGTGGAAGTTTTTTCTACATTTCTGTATTGTAATATCAACTCCTTCCCTGCTCTTCTGTAAAGTTAGATTGAGGGAACAGTGTCCGGTTATGGTTAAAAACATGCTCGATTTGGGTTAGAAATCATTTTGCTGGATGAATGATCGTATTGAGAACTTGCTATGTGTAGAAGAATATATAGGTGAAATATATGTATGAAAAAAGAAATCTAAGTCTGATTTGAAGCCCAGAAGAGCATTGGGCCCTTGATAGGGATACGTGGTGTTGAATTACGTTCTGCAGATTTGTCTCAGATAAATTGATATACAATGGCATAGCACCTTGTACGTTGCATGAATTAATGTAGAAGGAACATCAAGTCAAAAAGGCATAGTCGTTAGTGAAAGGTTAATAAAATTAATAAAATAGGTACTTGTCACTTCCTGTTTTTCTGTATGCTTAACAAAACACTTTTGAAATCTTGAGAAATGTTTGCTAATCTTGTTCTAGAATGTACTGTTCCCAACAGCCGAACTGCGGAATGTACTCCCTCACTCGGTGTCATGCAAACCGCCAACTCGCCCTTACCCATCACTAAACTTCCCTCTCTTCCCTCTCCAAGGAAAGTATATAAGCTCTGCTTAAGCTGTTCTCAGAGGTCTCTGCTCTATTAATTTAGCTCTGAGCTCCAGCATGCTGGACCACAAATAAACCCTTTGCTGTTGCATGAGACAGTCTCTTGGTAGTATCTTCCTCTGACACTCGCCTGACCTTTACATATTGAGGTTCCACCGAGTTCCAGCAGTGGCAGACAAGAGACCCCAACGGGCTCCTCTCGGAGCAAGTAAGGCGCCTCTTTCCGGTTTCAGGTTTCTTGTTAGGGCTTGGCAAAATTGCTGGCGATGAAGAGCCTGGGCTCTCTCCGACATTGGCTGAGAGACATGTCACAGAGACAAAGGGCACCTCTCTGGAGGACCCCGCAGAGAACTCGGGAAATCAAGGAACAATAGTCTTCTCGACTCAGTGATATTTTTTTTAGATTCGTTATTGCCATACCATTGGGTTTTGCCGGCTACTCATTCCTGGTCTCAGTGTTGGACGTTCATTGCCTGTCTTTATGGTCTTGTCTTATCTGTGTCGTGTGTCCTTGCTTTTACTGTTTGTGTAACTTTCATTATGGAACAGAGCACGTCAATGCCTCTGTCCCTGACCCTTGATCACTGGACCAAAGTCCGCTTAAGGACTCAGAATCTTTCTTTTTTTAGTAAAACGCTGGACCTGGCAGAATCTCTGTGCCTCAGAATGGCCCATCTTTGGAGTCGTATGGCCCCTAGAAGGATCTTTCTACTTCCCACTAATTTAAAAAGTCAGAGGTATTGTCTTTCAGCCAGCGCCACATAGCCATCCGGATCAACAGCCATATATCTTAACTTGGCAGGACCTCTGCAAATCTCCTCCTCCATGGGTGAAGCCTTTCCTTGCCCCTACCTCTGCTCCTACTCCTTCCCCCATGATCTCTCAAACCCTCTCAACCTCCTCCTCCTCCACCCTCTGTTCTCCCTGAGTCACAGATTTGACTCTACTGGACTCTTCTCCCCCTCCTTATCCCCTGCCCTCGTCCCCTAACACACAACACACTCTAAGTGATTCCGCTGCTGCTGACTAAGCCTCTCTACCATTGGAGGAAGCTAAGCCGGTAATAGGATCTGACAATGGACCGATGTTCATGACCCAGGTAAGTCAGGGGTTAGCCAGGAACCTGGGGATTAATTGGAAGTTAAATTGTGCTTATAGACCACAGAGTTCAAGACAAGTAGAAAGAATGAATACAACCATTAAAGAGACCTTAACGAAATTAAGCTTAGAGACCAGCATAAGATTGGACTATGCTCCTGCCTTATGCAATGTTTCATGCAAGAAAAAAATCCCTTTGTTTCTTTGAGTAACCTTACCACGTGTGAAATTCTTTATGGTGGCCCTCCTCCAGTAGGGGACCTAAGCCCAACTGTAAGACCTAAAGATCCTTTCCACACCCCCTTGCTTAACAGACTTAAAGATCTTGAAAGAACTCAGTAATACCTGTGAAAACAGCTGGCCACTGCCTACCCAACTGGGAACCAGGGGATTCCACATCCATATCAAGTAAGAGATTTCATCTATGTAAGATGATATCAGGTGTCATCCCTGGTACCCCGCTGAAAAGGACCATACCAGGTGCTATTATAACACCTACAGTGGTAAACGTAAACAGAATCACTTCCTGGATCCATGCCTCTCATCTCAAGCCTGCTCCCTGTACAGAATCTTTCTGGAAACTGAAAAAGACTGGTAACAGTTTCAAATTGTGTATTCGCAATGTGAATAAGGTTATATACTCTCCCCTTGGCTACAAGTAGTCCTAACCCTCATCAGCCCATTAAGCAGTGATGGCTGATCACAAATCCTACTGGAAAAGAAGTATGGTCTATCTCGCATACAGCCCCCTTAGGGACCTGGTGGCCATCTCTCCACCCAGACATTTGTTAGCTGGCTATAGGTATTTCCTATTGTGATATCCCTGATGAAGAGGATCCCAATAAAATACCATTAAATCCCTTCTGTACCATAGATAATGTAAACAAACATTATGGATGTAGGGACACGCGAGCCAGATGCAGGTTGGCTAGTCTAGATTACTAAGTTTGCCTGGCAGACTATCAAAGCCACAAAGAGTAATGGCTGTGTGGGGGAAAAGCCGACTTTTTCTGTATGTCATGGGAATGTGTGCATACAGGGGCTGCCTGATGGAACCCCAATTCTTCATCAAATTCAGTACACAGCATTGGCCACATTACCAATTAGACAACCAAAAACTATGGCACCCAGAGGGGTCTCTAGATCCTCAAATTTTGCGTGACCTTTTTAACTTCTGCAAGTGCTCAAAAGAGTGAAAGGAAATTCCCCTATGTGGAAGCCTTTTCCCTCCCTCACTCACATCCTGAACTATGCTTCTCCAATAGATCATTATCCTCAGCCTTCTCCTCCAGACCCTCTGATGTCACTCCCATCTCAGCAACTTGATTTCTCCCCTCCAATAACTAGATCAGAAACCCAAAGCTCCACCAGTTCTCAGACCATCGCCCCCTTGCTGAGGTAGCAGGTACATAGGTACCGCTCCACCGACTCATTCCTCTCATCTCCTGTCAGTGCCCTCACCGGGTCCCACCAGGTCCTCTTACCAGCTAACCCAATGCTCAAACGAGCTGAAGAGAGCCCTGAGACCCTTATCCAAGATGTAATATAATTGGCCTTTAAAGTTGCTTTGTCATCACTGAAATCAGGTTACTAAAATTTAAAGTCCCTCACAGGATTTTGGGATCCTCACTCCCGTCTTTCACTCTGCTCTACCTGTTCTACTGCTCAAGTTTGCTGCTAGGAAATTCCCAATACCCTTTCGCATTATTCTTTTACATCTCTCTTTTCCCTCATTCTCAGATCCTCGGAGGTGCTCTCAGCCCCACCTTCCCCGTCTTTCCCCCTCTGTACCAGGCCCACAGAAAAGTCTTAAATCACCTTCTTCAGAAGTCTTCACCATGGCTGAGTTTTGAACTTTCAGCAAAACAGTCCCAATAAAGACTTTAATGTAGATAAACTTTCTCTTTCGTATTGCCCTTTTCTACTTGGCCACTGGCTAAAAATCTCAGTACTTCTAAGCTAGACAACCCCTAACTAGTTTTTCACAAAATATGTGAACAAGTCCTCTGGCCTTCAGCTGGGGCTTCACAGAGATGGCTACATTTCTAAGATAAAGAAATTACCAACCGGGCTCCATGGTAACAGCTGGCAGGGGGAAAATAAGAAAGGGAAGAAAAAGCTCTCCTCCTCCCAGGTGTCCTTGAAAAGTTAACTTGCCCAGAACAGAAGGAAAAACAGAAACAAATACTGCTTTTTCAAACTTCTGAAGACTGTGAACTTCTGAGCCCCATCCCTTATATGTTGGGTACAAAATTCTGAAACTACCTAAACTTGAGTTTCAGGGGATTAATTGATTACAATAGAAGCAATGCCCTCTGAATCCGGTTGCAACCAAATAGGACTGTTTCCCTCTCTTGAGTGCTATCTTAGGTGCCTTGCTTTGTCAGTGCCTACAACAGCATAATTCTATATACTTAAACATCGTTTATGTTTTCATGAAATGATCAAGATATGTGATAAATTGTGTAATGGTGCAGATGTTTCCCAGAGTGCTCTATCATGACGCAGGTTCATTTGAAGATCAAATAGGGGGGGCATACAACCGGTTCCACTGGGAACATATATCCCTCACTTTAGCCATCCTATTAGGAATAGGAGTTGCTGCACGGGTGGGCAGAGGAACCAGTGGCATTGTCCATGGGACACAAAAGATGACCCAATTAGAAGCAGCAATAGAGCAAAAGTAAGATATTAGAAACCTCCTTCAGGGCTTTGCATGAAACTTTAACCTCTCTCTCTGAAGTTGTTTTACAGAACAGTTGAGGGTTGGACCTCCTCTTCATTAGAGAAGGGGGCCTTTGTGCTGCATTGAGGGAAGAATGTTGTTTTTATGCTGACTATACTGGAGTTGTAATAAAATCTATGAGTAAATTTAAAAGACACCTTGAAGAGCATCAACAAGTGAGAGAGGCCCAAAAAGGGTGGCTTGAGTCTTGGTTCACACAGTCCCCCTGGTTAACTACGTATTTATCAACCCTGGCCGGTCCAATAATAATCCTCATATTATTGCTAACTATAAAACTCTGTTTGCTTCAACCGTGTAATGTCTTTTCTCCAGGCTCAAATTGGACGAGTTAAACTTCTGGTAATACCCCACTAGCAGACATTGAATGTGACACCCTCCAATGATCATTTTTATGATTAAAATTAGCCAGAAGAAGAAGTGGGGAATGAAATATTAATAAAATAGGTACTTGTCACATCTTGTTTTTCTGTATGCTTAACAGAACACTGTTGAAATCTTGAGAAATGTTTGCAAATCTTGTTCCCAGAATGTTCTATCCCCAGCTGCCAAATTGCAGAATGTACTCCCTCTCCCAGTTGCATGCAAACCGCCCACTCGCCCTGACCCATCAATACAATTCCCTCCCTTCCCTCTCCAGGGAAAGTATATAAGCTCTACTTCAGCTATTCTCAGGGCTATCTGCTCTATTCAGGTGAGCTCTGAACCCCAGCATGCTGGACACCCAATAAACCCATTGATGTTGCATGAGATAGTCTGTTGGTAGTCTCCTCCTCTGAAGCTCGCACCACATTTACTTGGATGATTAAATGTAGAAGAGAACATCCAGTCAAAAAGGGATAGTCTGTAGCATTAGGAAGATAGTCAATAAGTTTAGGAAGAAGGGTGAGTATAAGATTTGGAACAAAAGTTTCTTAGCAATAGGATTTCGATTAGAGAGTGAATGTAAATGTCAGCACAGGTGAAGAGTCAGTCACAATGATGAAGTGGGGAAAATATGTAGGAAAGCATATATCAATATAGACATTACAAAATCAGGCAGAGTATAAAGTGAGTGATAGGATTAGACATTTTGAACAGGGTTGAGTTTAAATATATAATCTTAGGAAGAAACAAATATGTAGTCACAAATAGGATTGACATTTGAGAGCATTGGGCAAATTTCAGGTGGATGAATATTTCTGAGAATAATCTTGTGAATAGTTGATTATAAATCCACATACATGAACATGAATGAATTTAGGGAGTGAATATAAGACACATATATTTCATATTTTGAAAAATCTGGAGAGTGTATATATATATATATATATATATACACATATGTATACATATACATAAAACACACACACAGACAAAAAAGTAGCAATATATATGTCAATCAAAATTCATTATAAAATATATACCATCCACAGATCTAAAAATATTCATTTTACTGAACATGGATTTATGTATAATGCTGTTCAACTAGCAAGCTCACCCATAGGTTGAATATTCAGTTCCAACAGGGTTTAGTAGGAGTGATCTCTTCTAACAATTTGTATCTGCCAAGTCAGCCACCTCACAAGAATGTACCTGTGGTACCAGATAGGAATCTATATGTGCATATAAGAATACAGAGAAAGGGAGACAGGAATTCACATATTTGTTAACCTTAAAAATACAAGGACAACTATTTCAACAAACAATTGACTAGATTTATAACTCCAACTCTGTATCATGCAAAAGGCAAGTCCATCTATACACCATGCCTACTCTGAACTGCTTGTATTTCTATTCTTTATGGGTTATTTTTCTCCATCAAATTAGGATTAGTAGTCAGAGTCTTGTAGGGTATGGGTTAGAGTCAGGTATTCAGTATTTTGAATTGAAAATAGGACACTGAATCCAATGTGTATGCAAATATATGCTACGGAAAAATCTTCCCACTCTCCTCCAGAACAATGCCTTGACATTACCTTCTCCCCAAGTAAGACACAATTAGAGGAGAAGAGTTAGAAAATCTGTGAATACATATCTAGAATGGAAAATGCTCCAGATTTCACATCTTTGGAGGTGGTAGAGGAGTTTCCAAAAGTAAGAGACAGGGTAAACACTCCACAAACATGGAGCTCTGCTGGCCAAAAGACTTTTTGAGAATCTGCCTCTGAGGTTGGGCACTTGAAATATATGTTGTTGTCAGGAGCTTTAGCTTTATTTGTAGTGAAACCATCAAAGCAGGATCTGCATCTATGTGACCTGGAGGAAATGGTTACTTATTTTCAAATAAAAATGAGGCAGCAGTGATGAATTCTCTTTTTGTAGGTAAACTGTGGCCACTGAGGGCTAAGGGTCTTCCTGTGTGGACTGTGAAACCAATGGTCATCCTCCAATTTTCGTGGTGTTTCTTGCTGCTGCACTGGGAGTTTGGTATTTGCTTCATGAAATACAACGAGTTCAAATGGGACACAGTGCTGAAGGGAGTTCTGTCAGGTGTGGTTGGCAGGGTCTCCAGGAGAATGCACCAACCAGGGTTCTATCTCAAGTAGCTTGCCCCCTTGACAATAGCAACATGATACTGAACATTGCCCTGAAACCTCTCCATATAAAAATATGCCTTTACATATATGGGTGTGATGGTTGCACCATGTCAGTCACAGCCATTTGGAAGCCAATGGAAGATCCACATGGCCCCACCACAGATGTTTTATCACACATTTGCATAACACAGCTCTAGGCTCACTACTTACCAGGCCCCAACTTACTGGCATCTCTGTTCTACACCATTTTCATGAAACCCAGACAATCAAGGCCCTGTCTGTTATACTCATGATCATCAACAGGACATCAAAGGTCCTCCAGTGCCAGCTGGTCATCGGAATTTCTAAAATTTCATGGTAATTATCTAGCATTTTTTCACAGATGCATTTGGAGGCAATGTTGGTTTCACTTCATTCAGGAACCATTAAATGGTGAGGAAGCTAATTTCAGGGAAATTTCTGGAGCACTCTCACAGGCAAGTCTACCCAAAGAGTGGCCAAAAAGTCACATGAAGCCAGGCCCATTGAGGTCTACAAAGCGAGGTCCAAGTGTGTTTTGAATCTCAATTATGCCTGCCAAGTCTTTCAGAATAAAATCATGTAATATCCTGGCTGTGATTCCCAGTGTTCTGTGGAAAGCCACTCTGGGCCTTGATCCCAGGTTCCAATGGCAACTCTCATTCCTGGCCTCCTAAAATCCCAACACAATTCATGTCAATACTTCTCTGAGGTCAGTTCCAGAACTCAGTCTCTAAGGGGAATCACAGCAGAATTCATGCCCAGGTGGACCCAGTCATCTCTTCCAACTGCCACACAAATGACCACAATTATAACCAAAACACTCCTACATGGCCCTCATCTTCTACCATAAAGATACTCATCATAACATCTGGATGGAGGTTTTCATGAGAGGCACATCCCAAGACAGTGTCCAAAATAAGCTCCCTTGCCCCTCATTTGCCGAATGTCAGGGTGGCTTGGACACCCTTCCTGTGAACCAGGAGTGATCAAATAGGCCTGCCCTTAATACTGCTTCGCTTCTCCAATTTGAGGCTCTCTGACTGTGGGGTCTAGATTCTTTTTGTGAATTGGAGTCATGAGAAAAGCCAAGCACCTCTGCAGAGATTTGAAGAACTCATTTCACCAAAAGGATCCCTATTCTGACATGATGGATTTCAGAAACCTAACAAAGGAAGGCAATATAATTCATGCACATTGATTGAACGTTTTTCCATTTTGGTTTAGATGCACATATGGGATCTTTCTTTACATCCATCAGGTGCTGAGAATCTAAGTCACAGCCTAAAACAGGGCAAAGGGCCTGAATCAGACACATCCTTTTCCAATGAAATTAAGCAAAGAGCCAGAGGTGATGCACATTCATTTCTATTTGAAAACTGTTTTCTTCAGGCTTAACAAAGGGGTTGCATGAGACAAAGACCTTTCTGATATTCAGGGCAACAGAACAATAGGTAAGCAAAAGGCCCAAAGCAGGGTATCTCCACTGAGACTTTCCTGATCACACTGATATCTGAGTTTTCTGAGATGCGGGCCATTCCATTCAGCTATCCAGTACATGGCCATGTCAAAGACCTTGGATTTGGTACATATCTTGGACACATAACCATGAGCCTATTCTAGAGAGTGGCCAGAATTCAGGAAGAAAACAGGGACTCAGGAAGGTATTAGGTGTTGCCCGTGCATAAGGCAAGCCACACTCCATTAATAAATTGGGCAGGATGAATGCTGGGAAGCTTTATACTAGACATGACACATCCATTGCTGCATTCTCTTTTCTCATGTCTACTACCACAGGCACAGTGGGATACACAGACATGGAAACACTCACCTCGTCAAACGACTTACCAGAAACAGTTCACTCCAAAACAAACAAACCGCCATTCCTACCTATTTTCAGAACATGAGACAAACCACAAACCCACACCCACTCCCAAAAAGGCACCTCCTTCCCCAAGTAGGTGTGTGACTAACCAGAGTGTCCTCTGACTGGTGGCCATACTCTGTTCTTCCGAAATGGCCTGTCCTCTCTCAGATCTGTTTTCCTTGGCGAACTCTGTAAAGTTGTAAGGAAAAAATGGAGAGCTACTACCTGCTTTCTCAGGAATGTTCCCTCTTCAGAGCTCTCCAGGCATTTGGTAATCCTCACTTCAGTAGGTACCAAGAATGACTGACTCTATCCTTGCTAAATCCAAACAAGTGAGCCCACTGGGACTGGGACTGAAACTGCCTCTGGGTGCCTGGCTCCATGGATACAAAGTTCAGAGTGTTCCATCACCAAGGAAATGAGGTATGTCACATTCTTTGGAACTGAATGAGGTCACTGCGTTGGCAAATGTATATCTTATGATGTACAAAAACTGAAGAAATAATAATGTACCAGTGTCGAATACAAATGAATGACAAATTACATATCATGTCCCATAGGATTCTACTTGCATTGATGTTAGACTGGGTCAGTTACTGTAGAATAATTAGGATTTGTATGCACCATTCACTGAAGTTAGTTTTCAGTACTAGGAAACAAATATGTATTTCAGGTGGATGAATATTTCTGATTATATTCTTGTGAAAAGTGGATTATAAATCCACATACATGAACATGAATGAATTTAGAGAGTTTATATTAGACACATATATTTCATATTTTGAAAAAATTGGAGAGTATATCTATATCTATATCTACATCTATATACACACACACACACACACAGCACTCACAGACATTAAAAAGTACCAATATAATTGCCAATCGAAATTCATCAGTAAATATGTATCATCCACAAATGCAAAAATATTTATTTTACTGAACATGAGTTAATGTATAATGTTGTTCTACTAGGACGCTCTCCTATAGGTTGAATTTTCATTTCCAACAGCATTTAGGAGGAGTGAACTCTTCTCACAATTTGTATCTGCCAAGACAGCCACCTCACAAAAATGTACGTGTGATACCTGGTAGGATTCTATATATGAATATAAATATACATGTGTGAATAGGCTACAGAAAAGGGAAACAAGAATTCACATATTTGTTAAGTTTAAAAACACATGGAGAATATTTCAATTAAAATTTGACTAGATTTATAACTCCTACCTTATATAATGCAAATGTCAAGTCCAACTATACAACATGTGTCCTCTGAAGTACTTGTATTTCTAATGTGTTGGGTTAATTTTCTCCATTATATTAGGATGAATAGTCTGAGTCTACTAGGTATGGGTTAGTGTCAGGGATTCAGTACTTCGAATGGAAATTTGGCAACTGAATCCAATGTGTATGTAAATATATGCTGCACAAATATCCTCCCGCTCTCATCCAGAACAATGCCTTGACATTACCTTCACCCCAAGTAAGACACAATTAGAGGAGAAGAGTTACAAAATCAGTGAATACATATCTGGAATGGAAAATGCTCAGGAGTTCACAACCTTGGAGGTGGTAGAGGAGTTTCCAAAACTAAGGGACAGGGTAAACACTCCACAAACATGGAGCTCTGCTGGCCTAAAAACTTTTTGAGAAACTGCCTCTGAGCTTCCACACTTGAAATATATGTTGTTTTCAGGAGATTTGGCTTCCTCTGTAGTGAGACCATCAAAGCTGGGTCTGCATCTATGTGACCTGGAGGACATGGTTTCTTATTTTCCAATGAACAAGATGAAGCAGTGCTGAGCTGAATCCTCTCTTTGTAGGTAAACTGAGGCCACTGGGGACTAAGTGTCTCCCCGTGTGGACTGTGATGCCATTTGGTCCTTCTCCACTGTTTGTGGTGTTTTTGCTGCTGCACTGTGAGTTTGGTATTTGTTTCACGAAATACTAGGAGCTAAACTGGGACACAGTGCTGGAGGGAGTTCTGTCACGTGTGGTGGGTCAGGGTCTGCAAGAGAATGCACCAACTAGGCTCCTATCTCTCACAGCTTGCCACATTGCCCCCTTGTCCATATCAACATGATTCTTAATTTTCCTCTGAAAACTCTCCATATAACAAGGTGCCTTTACATATAAGGGTCTGCTGGCTGCACCATGTCAGTTACAAGCCATTTGGAATCCAATGGTAGATCCACATGGCCCTACCACGGATGTTTTATCAAACACCTCCCCACCACTGCTCTAGACCCACTACTCAGCAGGCTCCAACTTACTGGCATCTCTGTTCTACACCATTTTCATGAAACTCAGTAAATCAAGGCACTGTCTGCTATACTCATGATGAGCAACAGGACATCCAATGTTTCTCCAGTGCCACCTGGTCATAGGAATTTCAAAAATTTCATGGTATTTATCTAGCCATTTTTGAAGCATGAAGTTGGAGGCACTGTGGGTTTCAGTTCATTCAGCAAACATTAAATGGTGAGGAAGCTCATTTCAATGAAATCTCTGGAGAACTCTCACAGGCACGGCTTCCCAAAGAGTGGACAAAAGGTCACATTTGGCCAGGCCCATTGAGGTTTACAATGTGAGGTCCATGTGTGTTTTGACTCTCAACTATGGCTGCCATTTCTTTAAGAATAAAATCATGTGATATCCTTGCTGAGATTCCCAGGCCTCTGTGGAAATCCACCCGGGGCCTAGGTCTCAGTTTACAAGAGCGACTTTCATGCGTGGCCTCTTAAAATCCCAACAAAATTCATGGCAATGCTTCTCTGAGTTCAGTTCCAAAACCCAGTCTCTAAGGGGAATCACACCAGAGTTCAAGCCCACGTGGACCCAGTCATTTTTTCCAATGCCACACAAATGACCAAAATTAAAACCAAAACACTCCCACATGGCCCTCATCTTATTCCATATAGTCAATCATCTTAACCTCTGGCTGGAGGTTTCCATGAGGGGCGCAGCCCAAGACAGTGTCCAAAATCAGCTCGTTTGCCCCTCATTTGCCTAAAGTCAGGGTAGCCTGGACACCATTTCTGTGAACCAGGAGTGAACAAATAAGCCTGCCGTTAATACTTCTGTGTTTCTCCAATTTGAGGCCTACTGATTTTAGGTATCGATTCTTTAGGTGATTTAGAGTCATGCGAAAACACAAGCACCTCTGCAGGGCTTTGAAGAACTCATTTGACCCAAAGAATCCCTATTGTCATTTGATGGAGTACAGGAACCTAACAGAGGAAGGCAAGAGACTTCATCCACAATGAATGAAATTTTTTGCCATTTTGGTTTTGGAAGCTCACATGGGATCATTCTTAAGATCCATCAGGTGCTGAGAATCTAAGTCACAGCCACACACAGGTCCAAGAGGCTGATAAAGACACATCCCTTTCCAAAGCAATTAACCAAAGAGCCACAGGTGAGGCCCATTCATTTCCATTTGAAAACTGTTTTCTTCAGGCTTCACAAAGGGGTGGCCTGAGGCAAAGACCTTCCTGACATTCAGTGCAACACAACAATAAGTAAGCAAAAGGCCCAAAGCAGGGTTTCTGCACTGAGACTTTCCTGGTCACACTGATATCTGAGTTTTCTGAGATGCTCGCCATTCTCTTCAGCTATCCAGTACATGGCCATGTCACAGAGCTTGGAGGTGGTACATATTTTGGACACAAATCCATGAGCCTATTCTGGAGAGTGGCCAGAATTCAGGAAGAAAACAACAACTTAGAAAGATAGCAGGTGTTGCACATCGATAAGACAAGCTGCAGTCCATTCACATATTGGGCAGGATGAATTATGGGAAGATTTATACTAGACAGGACACATCCATTAATGCATTCTCTTTTCTAATGTCTACAACAACGGACACAGTGGGATACACAGAAACAGAAACACTCGCCGTGTCAAATGACTTACTAGATACTGTCCACTCCAAACCAAACAAACCGCCTTTCCTATCTATTCTCAGAACATGAGACAAAACAACAAACCCACACCCACTCCCACAAAGGCACCTCCTTCCCCCAAGTAGGTCTGTGACTATCCGGAGTGTCCTCTGACTGGTGGGCCATACTATGTTCCCATGAAATGGCCTGTCTTCTCTCAGATCTTGTTTCCTTGACCAACTCTGTGAAGATGTCAGGAAAAAGTGGTTAGCCACTACCTGTTTTCTCAGGAAAGGTCCATCTTCAGAGCTCTCCTGGCATTTGGCCATCCTCACATCATTAGGTACCAAGAAAACTGACTCTGTCCTTGGTAAATCCAAACAAGTGAGCCCACTGGGACTGGGACTGGGATTGCCTTTGGGTGCCTGGCTTCATGGATACCAAGTTCAGAGAGTTCCATCACCAAGGAAATGAGGTATGTCACATTCTTTGGAACTGAATGAGGTCACTGCCTTGGCAACCACTTTGTCCTAACAGTTGCTTCCAAGGGTAACATAAGATGGAGGTTGCCCCTACTTCCTTTGACACTTTCATAAGGTAGAATGTATATCACCATTGACACCTGAGAACAGCTCTCCACTCAGCCCTGGTTTGGTCCATCTTATGTACAATAAGAAGAGAGAGAGGCAGATTCAGACACATCCCTTCATCCTGACCAGGTTGTTTGCCATGGAAGATGACTTTTGCTCTCTCAGGTGCTTCATACCTGCCTACAACTTCTCCAGGTATCATTTGTGCATGGACATTTGAGGCTCTCATCAGGTGGAAGGTCCCCAACTTTCCTGTATTGTAAGAACCACTCTGTCCCTGCCCTTCTGTAAAATGATTGAGGGAACAGTGTATACTTGGGGTTAAAAACAGGTTTGATTTGGGTTACGAGTGATTCTGTGTGATGAATAATGGTATTGGGAACCTGCAATATTTAGAAGAATATAGAGGTGAAATATAAGTAGGAAAACAGAAATCTAGATATGATTTGAAGCACAGAAAGGTTTTGCCCTTGATTGGGATACTTAGCTTTGAACTATGTTCTGCAAAGATGCCTCAGATAATTCGATATACAATGGCATAGGACCTTGTACATTGGATGATTGAATTTAGAAGAGAACATCCAGTCAAAAAGGGATATTCAGTAGGATTAGGACGATAGTCGGTAGGTTTAGGAAGAAGAGTGAGTATAGGATTTGGACCAAAAGTTCTTTAGCAATAGACTTTCGGTTGTTGAGTGAATGTAAATGTCAGCACATATGAAGAGTCAGTCACTATGTTGAAATGGGGAAAATATGTAGAAAAGCAGATATCAATAGAAACATTACGAAATCAGGCAAAGTATAAAGTGAGTGCTAGAATTAGACATTTTCAACAGGGTTGAGTTTGAATATATAAATTAGGAAAAAAACAAATATGTAGTCACCAATAGGATTGACAATTGACAGCATTAGGCAACGTGGACATGGATGTTTTTAGAAATCCATGTTCACTTTCCATTTAGGCTTTGGTACAATCATAAGTGTGACCTTTCCATTTTTTGTCCAGAATATTACTGTGATAATGAGGTGACATGAGTATTTCTTTCACCATTTCTGGGAGCAATATATTGAAGATGTAAAATGAGAATCGGGGGTACAAAGAGGTGTACCCTGTTTTTAGGAACATAGAGAAAAAGCATGAATAGACCATACTGTGAATAAATAGTATAAATTTTGAACTTTAAATAATGAATTGAACTGATAACTGAAAAATTAAAGGAAATCGTATATTGATATACAATCATTCATTTCAACCAGGTATATATGTAATGGAAATATTCGTGTTTTGGTTTATCATGAAGAGTGTGTGAGTTTTGCTTCAAAATGATTATGGAAATTCAAAATAATGTGTTTGGAAAGAAGTCTCATGAAAAGACCAGTCAAGAAACCCTGACAATACATGTGTTCTGAAGCAAGAAGTGGTGAAAGTTGAAACAAATGCTTATTAATTTGTGAGCTTGTGGATGAAATGTATATCCTGTGATGTGCAAAAACTGAAGAAACAATAATGTACCAGTGTCGAATACAAATGAATGACAAATTACATATCATGTCCCATAGAAGTCTACTTGCATTGATGTTAGACTGGGTAAGTTACTGTAGAATAATTAGGATTTTAATGCACCATTCACTGAAGTTAGTTTTCAGTACTAGGAAACAAATATGTATTTCAGGTGGATGAATATTTCTGATTATAATCTTGTGAAAAGTGGATTATAAATCCACATACATGAACATGAATGAATTTAGAGAGTGTATATTAGACACATATATTTCATATTTTGAAAAATTTGGAGAGTATATCTATATCTATATCTATACACACACACACACACACACACACACAACACTCACAGACATTAAAAGTACCAATATAAATGCCAATCGAAATTCATCAGTAAATATGTATCATCGACAAATGCAAAAATATTTATTTTACTGAACATGAGTTAATGTATAATGTTGTTCTACTAGGACGCTCTCCTACAGGTTGAATTTTCATTTCCAACAGCATTTAGGAGGAGTGAACTCTTCTCACAATTTGTATCTGCCAAGACAGCCACCTCACAAAAATGTACGTGTGATACCTGGTAGGATTCTATATATGCATATAAATATACATGTGTGAATAGGCTACAGAAAAGGGAAACAAGAATTCACATATTTGTTAAGTTTAAAAACACATGGAGAATATTTCAATTAAAATTTGACTAGATTTATAACTCCTACCTTATATAATGCAAATGTCAAGTCCAACTATACAACATGTCTCCTCTGAAGTACTTGTATTACTAATGTGTTGGATTAAGTTTCTCCATTATATTAGGATGAATAGTCTGAGTCTACTAGGTATGGGTTAGTGTCAGGGATTCAGTATTTCGAATGGAAAATTGGAAAATGAATCCAATGTGTATGTAAATATATGCTGCACAAATATCCTCCCGCTCTCATCCAGAACAATGCCTTGACATTACCTTCACCCAGAGTAAGACACAATTAGAGGAGAAGAGTTACAAAATCAGTGAATACATATCTGGAATGGAAAATGCTCAGGAGTTCACAACCTTGGAGGTGGTAGAGGAGTTTCCAAAACTAAGGGACAGGGTAAACACTGCACAAACATGGAGCTCTGCTGGCCTAAAAACTTTTTGAGAAACTGCCTCTGAGCTTCCACACTTGAAATATATGTAGTTTTCAGGAGATTTGGCTTCCTCTGTAGTGAGACCATCAAAGCTGGGTCTGCATCTATGTGACCTGGAGGACATGGTTTCTTATTTTCCAATGAACAAGATGAAGCAGTGCTGAATCCTCTCTTTGTAGGTAAACTGAGGCCACTGGGACTAAGTGTCTCCCGTGTGGACTGTGATGCCATTTGGTCTTCCTCCAATTTGTGGTGTTTTTGCTGCTGCAACTGTGAGTTTGGTATTTGTTTCACGAAATACTAGGAGCTAAAACTTGGACACAGTGCTGGAGGGAGTTCTGTCACGTGTGGTGGGTCAGGGTCTGCCAAGAGAATGCACCAACTAGGCTCCTATCTCTTACAGCTTACCCCATTGCCCCTTGTCCATATCAACATGATTCTTAATTTTCCTCTGAAAACTCTCCATATAACAAGATGCCTTTACATATAAGGGTCTGCTGGCTGCACCATGTCAGTTACAAGCCATTTGGAATCCAATGGTAGATCCACATGGCCCTACCACGGATGTTTTATCAAACACCTCCCCACCACTGCTCTAGACCCACTACTCAGCAGGCTCCAACTTACTGGCATCTCTGTTCTACACCATTTTCATGAAACTCAGTAAATCAAGGCACTGTTTGGTATACTCATGATCAGCAACTGGACATCCAATGTTTCTCCAGTGCCACCTGGTCATAGGAATTTCAAAAATTTCATGGTATTTATCTAGCCATTTTTCAAGCATATAGTTGGAGGCACTGTGGGTTTCAGTTCATTCAGCAAATATTAAATGGTGAGGAAGCTCATTTCAATGAAATCTCTGGAGAACTCTCACAGGCACGGCTTCCCAAAGAGTGGACAAAAGGTCACATTAGGCCAGGCCCATTGAGGTCTACAATGTGAGGTCCATGTGTGTTTTGACTCTCAACTATGGCTGTCATTTCTTTAAAAATAAAATCATGTAATATCCTTTCTGAGATTCCCAGGCCTCTGTGGAAATCCACCCGGGGCCTAGGTCTCAGTTTACAAGAGCGACTTTCATGCGTGGCCTCTTAAAATCCCAACAAAATTCATGGCAATGCTTCTCTGAGTTCAGATCCAAAACCCAGTCTCTAAGGGGAATCACACGAGAGTTCAAGCCCACGTGGACCCAGTCATTTTTTCCAATGCCACACAAATGACCAAAATTAAAACCAAAACACTCCCACATGGCCCTCATCTTATTCCATATAGTCAATCATCTTAACCTCTGGCTGGAGGTTTCCAAGAGGGGCGCAGCCCAAGACAGTGTCCAAAATCAGCTCCTTTGCCACTCATTTGCCTAAAGTCAGGGTAGCCTGGACACCGTTTCTGTGAACCAGGAGTGAACAAATAAGCCTGCCGTTAATACTTCTGTGTTTCTCCAATTTGAGGCTTACTGGTTTTAGGTATCGATTCTTTAGGTGATTTAGAGTCATGCGAAAACACAAGCACATCTGCAGGGCTTTGAAGAACTCATTTGACCCAAAGAATCCCTATTGTCATTTGATGGAGTGCAAGGAACCTAACAGAGGAAGGCAAGAGACTTCATCCACAATGAATGAAATTTTTTGCCATTTTGGTTTTTAAGCTCACATGGGATCATTCTTAAGATCCATCAGGTGCTGAGAATCTAAGTCACAGCCACACACAGATCCAAGAGGCTGATAAAGACACATCCTTTCCAAAGCAATTAAGCAAAGAGCCACAGGTGAGACCAATTCATTTCCATTTGAAAACTGTTTTTTTCAGGCTTCACAAAGGGGTGGCCTGAGGCAAAGACCTTCCTGACATTCAGTGCAACACAACAATAAGTAAGCAAAAGGCCAAAGCAGGGTTTCTGCACTGAGACTTTCCTGGTCACACTGATTGATATCTGAGTTTTCTGAGATGCTCGCCATTCTCTTCAGCTATCCAGTACATGGCCATGTCACAGAGCTTGGAGGTGGTACATATTTTGGACACAAATCCATGAGCCTATTCTGGAGAGTGGCCAGAATTCAAAAAGAAAACAACAACTTGGAAAGATAGCAGGTGTTGCACATCGATAAGACAAGCTGCAGTCCATTCATATATTGGGCAGGATGAATTATGGGAAGATTTATACTAGACAGGACACATCCATTAATGCATTCTCTTTTCTAATGTCTACAACAACGGACACAGTGGGATACACAGAAACAGAAACACTCGCCATGTCAAATGACTTACTAGAAACTGTCCACTCCAAACCAAACAAACCGCCTTTCCTATCTATTCTCAGAACATGAGACAAAACAACAAACCCACACCCACTCCCACAAAGGCACCTCCTTCCCCCAAGTAGGTCTGTGACTATCCGGAGTGTCCTCTGACTGGTGGGCCATACTCTGTTCCCCGAAATGGCCTGTCTTCTCTCAGATCTTGTTTCCTTGACCAACTCTGTGAAGATGTCAGGAAAAAGTGGTTAGCCACTACCTGTTTTCTCAGGAAAGGTCCATCTTCAGAGCTCTCCTGGCATTTGGCCATCCTCACATCATTAGGTACCAAGAAAACTGACTCTGTCCTTGGTAAATCCAAACAAGTGAGCCACTGGGACTGGGACTGGGACTGCCTCTGGGTGCCTGGCTTCTTGGATACCAAGTTCAGAGAGTTCCATCACCAAGGAAATGAGGTATGTCACATTCTTTGGAACTGAATGAGGTCACTGCCTTGGCAACCACTTTGTCCTAACAGTTGCTTCCAAGGGTAACATAAGATGGAGGTTGCCCCTACTTCCTGTGACACTTTCATAAGGTAGAATGTATATCACCATTGGCACCGGGGAACAGCTCCCCACTCAGCCCTGGTTTGGTCCATCTTCTGTACAATAAGAAGAGAGAGAGGCAGATTCAGACACATCCCTTCATCATGACCAGGTTGTTTGCCATGGAAGATGACTTTTGCTCTCTCAGGTGCTTCAAACCTGCCTACAACTTCTCCAGGTATCATTTGTGCATGGACATTTGAGGTTCTCATTAGGTGGGAAGGTCCCCAACTTTCCTGTATTGTAAGAACCACTCTGTCCCTGCTCTTCTGTAAAATGATTGAGGGAACAGTGTATACTTGGGGTTAAAAACAGGTTTGATTTGGGTTACGAGTGATTCTGTGTGATGAATAATGGTATTGGGAACCTGCAATATTTACAAGAATATAGAGGTGAAATAAAGTAGGAAAACAGAAATCTAGTATGATTTAAAGCCCAGAAGGGTTTTGCCCTTGATTGGGATACTTAGCTTTGATTGATGTTCTGCAAAGATGCCTCAGATAATTCGATATACAATGGCATAGGACCTTGTACATTGGAATATTGAATTTAGAGGATAACATCCAGTCAAAAAGGGATATTCAGTAGGATTAGGAAGATAGTCGGTAGGTTTAGGAAGAAGAGTGAGTATAGAATTTATACCAAAAGTTCTTTAGCAATAGACTTTCGGTTGTTGAGTGAATGTAAATGTCAGCACATATGAAGAGTCAGTCACTATGTTGAACTGGGGAAAATATGTAGAAAAGCAGATATCAATAGAAACATTACGAAATCAGGCAAAGTATAAAGTGAGTGATAGAATTAGACATTTTCAACAGGGTTGAGTTTGAATATATAAATTAGGAAAAAAACAAATATGTAGTCACCAATAGGATTGACAATTGACAGCATTAGGCAACGTGGACATGGATGTTTTTAGAAATCCATGTTTCACTTTCCATTTAGGCTTTGGTACAATCATAAGTGTGACCTTTCCATTTTTGTCCAGAATATTACTGTGATAATGAGGTGACATGAGTATTTCTTTCACCATTTCTGGGAGCAATATATTGAAGATGTAAAATGAGAATCGGGGTACAAAGAGGTGTACCCTGTTTCTAGGAACATAGAGAAAAAGCATAAATAGACATACTGTGAATAAATAATATAACTTTTTGAACTTTAAATAATGAATTGAACTGATATCTGAAAAATTAAAGGAAATCGTATATTGATATACAATCATTCATTCCAACCAGGTATATATGTAATGGAAATATTCGTGTTTTGGTTTATCATGAAGAGTGTGTGAGTTTTGCTTCAAAATGATTATGGAAATTCAAAATAATGTGTTTGGAAAGAAGTCTCATGAAAAGACCAGTCAAGAAACCCTGACAATACATGTGTTCTGAAGCAAGAAGTGGTGAAAGTTGAAACAAATGCTTATTAATTTGTGAACTTGTGGATGAAATGTATATCCTGTGATGTGCAAAAACTGAAGAAACAATAATGTACCAGTGTCGAATACAAATGAATGACAAATTACATATCATGTCCCATAGGAGTCTACTTGCATTGATGTTAGACTGGGTCAGTTACTGTAGAATAATTAGGATTTGTATGCACCATTCACTGAAGTTAGTTTTCAGTACTAGGAAACAAATATGTATTTCAGGTGGATGAATATTTCTGATTATAATCTTGTGAAAAGTGGATTATAAATCCACAAACATGAACATGAAAGAATTTAGAGAGTGTATATTAGACACATATATTTCATATTTTGAAAAATTTGGCGAGTATATCTATATCTATATCTATATCTCTATATATATACACACACACACACACACACACACAACACTCACAGACATTAAAAAGTACCAATATAATTGCCAATCGAAATTCATCAGTAAATATGTATCATCCACAAATTCAAAAATATTTATTTTACTGAACATGAGTTAATGTATAATGTTGTTCTACTAGGACGCTCTCCTATAGGTTGAATTTTCATTTCCAACAGCATTTAGGAGGAGTGAACTCTTCTCACAATTTGTATCTGCCAAGACAGCCACCTCACAAAAATGTACGTGTGATACCTGGTAGGATTCTATATATGCATATAAATATACATGTGTGAATAGGCTACAGAAAAGGGAAACAAGAATTCACATATTTGTTAAGTTTAAAAACACATGGAGAATATTTCAATTAAAATTTGACTAGATTTATAACTCCTACCTTATATAATGCAAATGTCAAGTCCAACTATACAACATGTGTCCTCTGAAGTACTTGTATTTCTAATGTGTTGGGTTAATTTTCTCCATTATATTAGGATGAATAGTCTGAGTCTACTAGGTATGGGTTAGTGTCAGGGATTCAGTACTTCGAATGGAAATTTGGCAACTGAATCCAATGTGTATGTAAATATATGCTGCACAAATATCCTCCCGCTCTCATCCAGAACAATGCCTTGACATTACCTTCACCCCAAGTAAGACACAATTAGAGGAGAAGAGTTACAAAATCAGTGAATACATATCTGGAATGGAAAATGCTCAGGAGTTCACAACCTTGGAGGTGGTAGAGGAGTTTCCAAAACTAAGGGACAGGGTAAACACTCCACAAACATGGAGCTCTGCTGGCCTAAAAACTTTTTGAGAAACTGCCTCTGAGCTTCCACACTTGAAATATATGTTTTTTTCCGGAGATTTGGCTTCCTCTGTAGTGAGACCATCAAAGCTGGGTCTGCATCTATGTGACCTGGAGGACATGGTTTCTTATTTTCCAATGAACAAGATGAAGCAGTGCTGAGCTGAATCCTCTCTTTGTAGGTAAACTGAGGCCACTGGGGACTAAGTGTCTCCCCGTGTGGACTGTGATGCCATTTGGTCCTTCTCCACTGTTTGTGGTGTTTTTGCTGCTGCACTGTGAGTTTGGTATTTGTTTCACGAAATACTAGGAGCTAAACTGGGACACAGTGCTGGAGGGAGTTCTGTCACGTGTGGTGGGTCAGGGTCTGCAAGAGAATGCACCAACTAGGCTCCTATCTCTCACAGCTTGCCACATTGCCCCCTTGTCCATATCAACATGATTCTTAATTTTCCTCTGAAAACTCTCCATATAACAAGGTGCCTTTACATATAAGGGTCTGCTGGCTGCACCATGTCAGTTACAAGCCATTTGGAATCCAATGGTAGATCCACATGGCCCTACCACGGATGTTTTATCAAACACCTCCCCACCACTGCTCTAGACCCACTACTCAGCAGGCTCCAACTTACTGGCATCTCTGTTCTACACCATTTTCATGAAACTCAGTAAATCAAGGCACTGTCTGCTATACTCATGATGAGCAACAGGACATCCAATGTTTCTCCAGTGCCACCTGGTCATAGGAATTTCAAATATTTCATGGTATTTATCTAGCCATTTTTGAAGCATGAAGTTGGAGGCACTGTGGGTTTCAGTTCATTCAGCAAACATTAAATGGTGAGGAAGCTCATTTCAATGAAATCTCTGGAGAACTCTCACAGGCACGGCTTCCCAAAGAGTGGACAAAAGGTGACATTAGGCCAGGCCCATTGAGGTCTACAATGTGAGGTCCATGTGTGTTTTGACTCTCAACTATTGCTGCCATTTCTTTAAGAATAAAATCATGTGACATCCTTGCTGAGATTCCCAGGCCTCTGTGGAAATCCACCCGGGGCCTAGGTCTCAGTTTACAAGAGCGACTTTCATGCGTGGCCTCTTAAAATCCCAACAAAATTCATGGCAATGCTTCTCTGAGTTCAGTTCCAAAACCCAGTCTCTAAGGGGAATCACACCAGAGTTCAAGCCCACGTGGACCCAGTCATTTTTTCCAATGCCACACAAATGACCAAAATTAAAACCAAAACTCTCCCACATGGCCCTCATCTTATTCCATATATTCAATCATCTTAACCTCTGGCTGGAGGTTTCCATGAGGGGCGCAGCCCAAGACAGTGTCCAAAATCAGCTCCTTTGCCCCTCATTTGCCTAAAGTCAGGGTAGCCTGGACACCGTTTCTGTGAACCAGGAGTGAACAAATAAGCCTGCCGTTAATACTTCTGTGTTTCTCCAATTTGAGGCTTACTGATTTTAGGTATCGATTCTTTAGGTGATTTAGAGTCATGCGAAAACACAAGCACCTCTGCAGGGCTTTGAAGAACTCATTTGACCCAAAGAATCCCTATTGTCATTTGATGGAGTGCAGGAACCTAACAGAGGAAGGCAAGAGACTTCATCCACAATGAATGATATTTTTTGCCATTTTGGTTTTGGAAGCTCACATGGGATCATTCTTAAGATCCATCAGGTGCTGAGAATCTAAGTCACAGCCACACACAGGTCCAAGAGGCTGATAAAGACACATCCCTTTCCAAAGCAATTAAGCAAAGAGCCACAGGTGAGGCCCATTCATTTCCATTTGAAAACTGTTTTCTTCAGGCTTCACAAAGGGGTGGCCTGAGGCAAAGACCTTCCTGACATTCAGTGCAACACAACAATAAGTAAGCAAAAGGCCCAAAGCAGGGTTTCTGCACTGAGACTTTCCTGGTCACACTGATATCTGAGTTATCTGAGATGCTCGCCATTCTCTTCAGCTATCCAGTACATGGCCATGTGACAGAGCTTGGAGGTGGTACATATTTTGGACACAAATCCATGAGCCTATTCTGGAGAGTGGCCAGAATTCAAAAAGAAAACAACAACTTAGAAAGATAGCAGGTGTTGCACATCGATAAGACAAGCTGCAGTCCATTCACATATTGGGCAGGATGAATTATGGGAAGATTTAGACTAGACAGGACACATCCATTAATGCAATCTCTTTTCTAATGTCTACAACAACGGACACATTGGGATACACAGAAACAGAAACACTCGCTGTGTCAAATGAGTTACTATATACTGTCCACTCCAAACCAAACAAACCACCTTTCCTATCTATTCTCAGAACATGAGACAAAACAACAAACCCACACCCACTCCCACAAAGGCACCTCCTTCCCCCAAGTAGGTCTGTGACTATCCGGAGTGTCCTGTGACTGGTGGGCCATACTATGTTCCCATGAAATGGCCTGTCTTCTCTCAGATCTTGTTTCCTTGACCAACTCTGTGAAGATGTCAGGAAAAAGTGGTTAGCCACTACCTGTTTTCTCAGGAAAGGTCCATCTTTAGAGCTCTCCTGGCATTTGGCCATCCTCACATCATTAGGTACCAAGAAAACTGACTCTGTCCTTGGTAAATCCAAACAAGTGAGCCCACTGGGACTTGGACTGGGCCTGCCTCTGGGTGCCTGGCTTCTTGGATACCAAGTTCAGAGAGTTCCATCACCAAGGAAATGAGGTATGTCACATTCTTTGGAACTGAATGAGGTCACTGCCTTGGCAACCACTTTGTCCTAACAGTTGCTTCCAAGGGTAACATAAGATGGAGGTTGCCCCTACTTCCTTTGACACTTTCATAAGGTAGAATGTATATCACCATTGGCACCCGAGAACAGCTCTCCACTCAGCCCTGGTTTGGTCCATCTTCTGTACAATAAGAAGAGAGAGAGGCAGATTCAGACACATCCCTTCATTCTGACCAGGTTGTTTGCCATGGAAGATGACTTTTGCTCTCTCAGGTGCTTCATACCTGCCTACAACTTCTCCAGGTATCATTTGTGCATGGACATTTGAGGTTCTCATCAGGTGGAAGGTCCCCAACTTTCCTGTATTGTAAAAACCACTCTGTCCCTGCCCTTCTGTAAAATGATTGAGGGAACAGTGTATACTTGGGGTTAAAAACAGGTGTGATTTGGGTTACGAGTGATTCTGTGTGATGAATAATGGTATTGGGAACCTGGAATATTTACAAGAATATAGAGGTGAAATATAAGTAGGAAAACAGAAATCTAGGTATGATTTGAAGCCCAGAAGGGTTTTGCCCTTGATTGGGATACTTAGCTTTGAATTATGTTCTGCAAAGATGCCTCAGATAATTCGATATACAATGGCATAGGACCTTGTACATTGGATGATTGAATTTAGAAGACAACATCCAGTCAAAAAGCGATAATCAGTAGGATTATGAAGATAGTCGGTAGGTTTAGGAAGAAGAGTGAGTATAGGATTTGGACCAAAAGTTCTTTAGCAATAGACTTTCGGTTGTTGAGTGAATGTAAATGTCAGCACATATGAAGAGTCAGTCACTATGTTGAACTGGGGAAAATATGTAGAAAAGCAGATATCAATAGAAACATTACGAAATCAGGCAAAGTATAAAGTGAGTGATAGAATTAGACATTTTCAACAGGGTTGAGTTTGAATATATAAATTAGGAAAAAACCAAATATGTAGTCACCAATAGGATTGACAATTGACAGCATTAGGCAACCTGAACATGGATGTTTTTAGAAATCCACGTTCTCTTTCCATTTAGGCTTTGGTACAATCATAAGTGTGACCTTTCCATTTTTTGTCCAGAATATTACTGTGATAATGAGGTGACATGAGTATTTCTTTCACCATTTCTGGGAGCAATATATTGAAGATGTAAAATGAGAATCGGGGGTACAAAGAGGTGTACCCTGTTTCTAGGAACATAGAGAAAAAGCATGAATAGACCATACTGTGAATAAATAATATAACTTTTTTGAACTTTAAATAATGAATTGAACTGATATCTGAAAAATTAAAGGAAATCGTATATTGATATACAATCATTCATTCCAACCAGGTATATATGTAATGGAAATATTAGTGTTTTGGTTTATCATGAAGAGTGTGTGAGTTTTGCTTCAAAATGATTATGGAAATTCAAAATAATGTGTTTGGAAAGAAGTCTCATGAAAAGACCAGTCAAGAAACCCTGACAATACATGTGTTCTGAAGCAAGAAGTGGTGAAAGTTGAAACAAATACTTATTAATTTGTGAACTTGTGGATGAAATGTATATCTTGTGATGTGCAAAAACTGAAGAAACAATAATGTACCAGTGTCGAATACAAATGAATGACAAATTACATATCATGTCCCTTAGAAGTCTACTTGCATTGATGTTAGACTGGGCCAGTTACTGTAGAATAATTAGGATTTGTATGCACCATTCACTGAAGTTAGTTTTCAGTACTAGGAAACAAATATGTATTTCAGGTGGATGAATATTTCTGATTATAATCTTGTGAAAAGTGGATTATAAATCCACAAACATGAACATGAATGAATTTAGAGAGTGTATATTAGACACATATATTTCATATTTTGAAAAATTGGAGAGTATATCTATATCTATATCTATATATATATACACACACACACATACACACACACACAACACTCACAGACATTAAAAAGTACCAATATAAATGCCAATCGAAATTCATCAGTAAATATGTATCATCCACAAATGCAAAAATATTTATTTTACTGAACATGAGTTAATGTATGATGTTGTTCTACTAGGACGCTCTCCTACAGGTTGAATTTTCATTTCCAACAGCATTTAGGAGGAGTGAACTCTTCTCACAATTTGTATCTGCCAAGACAGCCACCTCACAAAAATGTACGTGTGATACCTGGTAGGATTCTATATATGAATATAAATATACATGTGTGAATAGGCTACAGAAAAGGGAAACAAGAATTCACATATTTGTTAAGTTTAAAAACACATGGAGAATATTTCAATTAAAATTTGACTAGATTTATAACTCCTACCTTATATAATGCAAATGTCAAGTCCAACTATACAACATGTGTCCTCTGAAGTACTTGTATTTCTAATGTGTTGGGTTAATTTTCTCCATTATATTAGGATGAATAGTCTGAGTCTACTAGGTATGTGTTAGTGTCAGGGATTCAGTATTTCGAATGGAAAATTGGAAAATGAATCCAATGTGTATGTAAATATATGCTGCACCAATATCCTCCCGCTCTCATCCAGAACAATGCCTTGACATTACCTTCACCCCAAGTAAGACACAATTAGAGGAGAAGAGTTACAAAATCAGTGAATACATATCTGGAATGGAAAATGCTCAGGAGTTCACAACCTTGGAGGTGGTAGAGGAGTTTCCAAAACTAAGGGACAGGGTAAACACTCCACAAACATGGAGCTCTGCTGGCCTAAAAACTTTTTGAGAAACTGCCTCTGAGCTTCCACACTTGAAATATATGTAGTTTTCAGGAGATTTGACTTCCTCTGTAGTGAGACCATCAAAGCTGGGTCTGCATCTATGTGACCTGGAGGACATGGTTTCTTATTTTCCAATGAACAAGATGAAGCAGTTCTGAATCCTCTCTTTGTAGGTAAACTGAGGCCACTGGGGACTAAGTGTCTCCCCGTGTGGACTGTAATGCCATTTGGTCTTCCTCCAAATTGTGGTGTTTTTGCTGCTGCACTGTGAGTTTGGTATTTGTTTCACGAAATACTAGGAGCTAAACTGGGACACAGTGCTGGAGGGAGTTCTGTCACGTGTGGTGGGTCAGGGTCTGCAAGAGAATGCACCAACTAGGCTCCTATCTCTTACAGCTTTTCGCATTGCCCCCTTGTCCATATCAACATGATTCTTAATTTTCCTCTGAAAACTCTCCATATAACAAGATGCCTTTACATATAAGGGTCTGCTGGCTGCACCATGTCAGTTACAAGCCATTTGGAATCCAATGGTAGATCCACATGGCCCTACCACGGATGTTTTATCAAACACCTCCCCACCACTGCTCTAGACCCACTACTCAGCAGGCTCCAACTTACTGGCATCTCTGTTCTACACCATTTTCATGAAACTCAGTAAATCAAGGCACTGTCTGGTATACTCATGATCAGCAACTGGACATACAATGTTTCTCCAGTGCCACCTGGTCATAGGAATTTCAAATATTTCATGGTATTTATCTAGCCATTTTTCAAGCATATAGTTGGAGGCACTGTGGGTTTCAGTTCATTCAGCAAACATTAAATGGTGAGGAAGCTCATTTCAATGAAATCTCTGGAGAAGTCTCACAGGCACGGTTTCCCAAAGAGTGGACAAAAGGTGACATTAGGCCAGGCCCATTGAGGTCTACAATGTGAGGTCCATGTGTGTTTTGACTCTCAACTATTGCTGCCATTTCTTTAAGAATAAAATCATGTGACATCCTTGCTGAGATTCCCAGGCCTCTGTGGAAATCCACCCGGGGCCTAGGTCTCAGTTTACAAGAGCGACTTTCATGCGTGGCCTCTTAAAATCCCAACAAAATTCATGGCAATGCTTCTCTGAGTTCAGTTCCAAAACCCAGTCTCTAAGGGGAATCACACCAGAGTTCAAGCCCACGTGGACCCAGTCATTTTTTCCAATGCCAAACAAATGACCAAAATTAAAACCAAAACTCTCCCACATGGCCCTCATCTTATTCCATATAGTCAATCATCTTAACCTCTGGCTGGAGGTTTCCATGAGGGGCGCAGCCCAAGACAGTGTCCAAAATCAGCTCCTTTGCCCCTCATTTGCCTAAAGTCAGGGTAGCCTGGACACCGTTACTGTGAACCAGGAGTGAACAAATAAGCCTGCCGTTAATACTTCTGTGTTTCTCCAATTTGAGGCTTACTGATTTTAGGTATCGATTCTTTAGGTGATTTAGAGTCATGCGAAAACACAAGCACCTCTGCAGGGCTTTGAAGAACTCATTTGACCCAAAGAATCCCTATTGTCATTTGATGGAGTGCAGGAACCTAACAGAGGAAGGCAAGAGACTTCATCCACAATGAATGAAATTTTTTGCCATTTTGGTTTTGGAAGCTCACATGGCATCATTCTTAAGATCCATCAGGTGCTGAGAATCTAAGCCACAGCCACACACAGGTCCAAGAGGCTGATAAAGACACATCCCTTTCCAAAGCAATTAAGCTAAGAGCCACAGGTGAGGCCCATTCATTTCCATTTGAAAACTGTTTTCTTCAGGCTTCACAAAGGGGTGGCCTGAGGCAAAGACCTTCCTGACATTCAGTGCAACACAACAATAAGTAAGCAAAATGCCCAAAGCAGGGTTTCTGCACTGAGACTTTCCTGGTCACACTGATATCTGAGTTTTCTGAGATGCTCGCCATTCTCTTCAGCTATCCAGTACATGGCCATGTCACAGAGCTTGGAGGTGGTACATATTTTGGACACAAATCCATGAGCCTATTCTGGAGAGTGGCCAGAATTCAGGAAGAATACAACAACTTAGAAAGATAGCAGGTGTTGCACATCGATAAGACAAGCTGCAGTCCATTCATATATTGGGCAGGATGAATTATGGGAAGATTTATACTAGACAGGACACATCCATTAATGCATTCTCTTTTCTAATGTCTACAACAACGGACACAGTGGGATACACAGAAACAGAAACATTCACCGTGTCAAATGACTTACTAGAAACTGTCCACTCCAAACCAAACAAACCGCCTTTCCTATCTATTCTCAGAACATGAGACAAAACAACAAACCCACACCCACTCCCACAAAGGCACCTCCTTCCCCCAAGTAGGTCTGTGACTATCCGGAGTGTCCTCTGACTGGTGGGCCATACTCTGTTCCCCCGAAATGGCCTGTCTTCTCTCAGATCTTGTTTCCTTGACCAACTCTGTGAAGATGTCAGGAAAAAGTGGTTAGCCACTACCTGTTTTCTCAGGAAAGGTCCATCTTCAGAGCTCTCCTGGCATTTGGCCATCCTCACATCATTAGGTACCAAGAAAACTGACTCTGTCCTTGGTAAATCCAAACAAGTGAGCCCACTGGGACTGGGACTGGGACTGCCTCTGGGTGCCTGGCTTCTTGGATACCAAGTTCAGAGAGTTCCATCACCAAGGAAATGAGGTATGTCACATTCTTTGGAACTGAATGAGGTCACTGCCTTGGCAACCACTTTGTCCTAACAGTTGCTTCCAAGGGTAACATAAGATGGAGGTTGCCCCTACTTCCTGTGACACTTTCATAAGGTAGAATGTATATCACCATTGGCACCGGGGAACAGCTCCCCACTCAGCCCTGGTTTGGTCCATCTTCTGTACAATAAGAAGAGAGAGAGGCAGATTCAGACACATCCCTTCATCATGACCAGGTTGTTTGCCATGGAAGATGACTTTTGCTCTCTCAGGTGCTTCAAACCTGCCTACAACTTCTCCAGGTATCATTTGTGTATGGACATTTGAGGTTCTAATCAGGTGGAAGGTCCCCAACTTTCCTGTATTGTAAGAACCACTCTGTCCCTGCTCTTCTGTAAAATGATTGAGGGAACAGTGTATACTTGGGGTTAAAAACAGGTTTGATTTGGGTTACGAGTGATTCTGTGTGATGAATAATGGTATTGGGAACATGCAATATTTACAAGAATATAGAGGTGAAATATAAGTAGGAAAACAGAAAACAGAAGCCCAGAAGGGTTTTGCCCTTAATTGGGATACTTAGCTTTGAATGTTGTTCTGCAAAGATGCCTCAGATAATTCGATATACAATGGCATATTACCTTGTACATTGGAATATTGAATTTAGAGGAGAACATCCAGTCAAAAAGGGATATTCAGTAGGATTAGGAAGATAGTCGGTAGGTTTAGGAAGAAGAGTGAGTATAGAATTTATACCAAAAGTTCTTTAGCAATAGACTTTCGGTTGTTGAGTGAATGTAAATGTCAGCACATATGAAGAGTCAGTCACTATGTTGAACTGGGGAAAATATGTAGAAAAGCAGATATCAATAGAAACATTACGAAATCAGGCAAAGTATAAAGTGAGTGATAGAATTAGACATTTTCAACAGGGTTGAGTTTGAATATATAAATTAGGAAAAAAACAAATATGTAGTCACCAATAGGATTGACAATTGACAGCATTAGGCAACGTGGACATGGATGTTTTTAGAAATCCATGTTCACTTTCCATTTGGGCTTTGGTACAATCATAAGTGTGACCTTTCCATTTTTTGTCCAGAATATTACTGTGATAATGAGGTGACATGAGTATTTCTTTCACCATTTCTGGGAGCAATATATTGAAGATGTAAAATGAGAATCGGGGGTACAAAGAGGTGTACCCTGTTTCTAGGAACATAGAGAAAAAGCATGAATAGACCATACTGTGAATAAATAATATAACTTTTTTGAACTTTAAATAATGAATTGAACTGATATCTGAAAAATTAAAGGAAATCGTATATTGATATACAATCATTCATTCCAACCAGGTATATATGTAATGGAAATATTCGTGTTTTGGTTTATCATGAAGAGTGTGTGAGTTTTGCTTCAAAATGATTATGGAAATTCAAAATAATGTGTTTGGAAAGAAGTCTCATGAAAAGACCAGTCAAGAAACCCTGACAATACATGTGTTCTGAAGCAAGAAGTGGTGAAAGTTGAAACACATGCTTATTAATTTGTGAACTTGTGGATGAAATGTATATCCTGTGATGTGCAAAAACTGAAGAAACAATAATGTACCAGTGTCGAATACAAATGAATGACAAATTACATATCATGTCCCATAGGAGTCTACTTGCATTGATGTTAGACTGGGTCAGTTACTGTAGAATAATTAGGATTTGTATGCACCATTCACTGAAGTTAGTTTTCAGTACTAGGAAACAAATATGTATTTCAGGTGGATGAATATTTCTGATTATAATCTTGTGAAAAGTGGATTATAAATCCACAAACATGAACATGAAAGAATTTAGAGAGTGTATATTAGACACATATATTTCATATTTTGAAAAATTTGGCGAGTATATCTATATCTATATCTATATCTCTATACACACACACACACACACACACACACACAACACTCACAGACATTAAAAAGTACCAATATAATTGCCAATCGAAATTCATCAGTAAATATGTATCATCCACAAATGCAAAAATATTTATTTTACTGAACATGAGTTAATGTATAATGTTGTTCTACTAGGACGCTCTCCTATAGGTTGAATTTTCATTTCCAACAGCATTTAGGAGGAGTGAACTCTTCTCACAATTTGTATCTGCCAAGACAGCCACCTCACAAAAATGTACGTGTGATACCTGGTAGGATTCTATATATGCATATAAATATACATGTGTGAATAGGCTACAGAAAAGGGAAACAAGAATTCACATATTTGTTAAGTTTAAAAACACATGGAGAATATTTCAATTAAAATTTGACTAGATTTATAACTCCTACCTTATATAATGCCAATGTCAAGTCCAACTATACAACATGTGTCCTCTGAAGTACTTGTATTTCTAATGTGTTGGGTTAATTTTCTCCATTATATTAGGATGAATAGTCTGAGTCTACTAGGTATGGGTTAGTGTCAGGGATTCAGTACTTCGAATGGAAATTTGGCAACTGAATCCAATGTGTATGCAAATATATGCTGCACAAATATCCTCCCGCTCTCATCCAGAACAATGCCTTGACATTACATTCACCCCAAGTAAGACACAATTAGAGGAGAAGAGTTACAAAATCAGTGAATACATATCTGGAATGGAAAATGCTCAGGAGTTCACAACCTTGGAGGTGGTAGAGGAGTTTCCAAAACTAAGGGACAGGGTAAACACTCCACAAACATGGAGCTCTGCTGGCCTAAAAACTTTTTGAGAAACTGCCTCTGAGTTTCCACACTTGAAATATATGTTGTTTTCAGGAGATTTGGCTTCCTCTGTAGTGAGACCATCAAAGCTTGGTCTGCATCTATGTGACCTGGAGGACATGGTTTCTTATATTCCAATGAACAAGATGAAGCAGTGCTGAATCCTCTCTTTGTAGGTAAACTGAGGCCACTGGGGTTAAGTGTCTCCCCGTGTGGACTGTGAAGCCATTTGGTCCTCTTCCACTTTTTGTGGTGTTTTTGCTGCTGCACTGTGAGTTTGGTATTTGTTTCGTGAAATACTAGGAGCTAAACTGGGACACAGTGCTGGAGGGAGTTCTGTCACGTGTGGTGGGTCAGGGTCTGCAAGAGAATGCACCAACTAGGCTCCTATCTCTCACAGCTTGCCCCATTGCCCCCTTGTCCATATCAACCTGATTCTTAATTTTCCTCTGAAAACTCTCCATATAACAAGATGCCTTTACATATAAGGGTCTGTTGGCTGCACCATGTAAGTTACAAGCCATTTGGAATCCAATGGTAGATCCACATTGCCCTACCACGGATGTTTTATCAAACACCTCCCCACCACTGCTCTAGACCCACTACTCTGCAGGCTCCAAATTTCTGGCATCTCTGTTCTACACCATTTTCATGAAACTCAGTAAATCAAGGCACTGTCTGGTATACTCATGATCAGCAACAGGACATCCAATGTTTCTCCAGTGCCACCTGGTCATAGGAATTTCAAAAATTTCATGGTATTTATCTAGCCATTTTTCAAGCATGAATTTGGAGGCACTGTGGGTTTCAGTTCATTCAGCAAACATTAAATGGTGAGGAAGCTCATTTCAATGAAATCTCTGGAGAACTCTCACAGGCATGGCTTCCCAAAGAGTGGACAAAATGTCACATTAGGCCAGGCCCATTGAGGTCTACAATGTGAGGTCCATGTGTGTTTTGACTCTCAACTATGGCTGCCATTTCTTTAAGAATAAAATCATGTGATATCCTTGCCGAGATTCCCAGGCCTCTGTGGAAATCCACCCGGGGCCCTAGGTCTCAGTTTACAAGAGCGACTTTCATGCTTGGCCTCTTAAAATCCCAACAAAATTCATGGCAATGCTTCTCTGAGTTCAGTTCCAAAACCCAGTCTCTAAGGGGAATCACACCAGAGTTCAAGCCCACGTGGACCCAGTCATTTTTTCCAATGCCACACAAATGACCAAAATTAAAACCAAAACTCTCCCACATGGCCCTCATCTTATTTCATATAGTCAATCATCTTAACCTCTGGCTGGAGGTTTCCATGAGGGGCGCAGCCCAAGACAGTGTCCAAAATCAGCTCGTTTGCCCCTCATTTGTCTAAATTCAGGGTAGCCTGGACACTGTTTCTGTGAACAAGGAGTGAACAATAAGCCTGCCATTAATACTTCTGTGTTTCTCCAATTTGAGGGCTACTGTTTTTAGGTATCGATTCTTTAGGTGATTTAGAGTCATGCGAAAACACAAGCACCTCTGCAGGGCTTTGAAGAACTCATTTGACCCAAAGAATCCCTATTGTCATTTGATGGAGTGGAAGAACCTAACAGAGGAAATCAAGAGACTTCATCCACAATGAATGAAATTTTTTGCCATTTTGGTTTTGGAAGCTCACATGGGATCATTCTTAAGATCCATCAGGTGCTGAGAATCTAAGTCACAGCCACACACAGGCCCAAGAGGCTGATAAAGACACATCCCTTTCCAAAGCAATTAAGCAAAGAGCCACAGGTGAGGCCCATTCATTTCCATTTGAAAATAGTTTTCTTCAGGCTTCACAAAGGGGTGGCCTGAGGCAAAGACCTTCCTGACATTCAGTGCAACACAACAATAATAAGCAAAAGGCCCAAAGCAGGGTTTCTGCACTGAGACTTTCCTGGTCACACTGATATCTGAGTTTTCTGAGATGCTCGCCATTCTCTTCAGCTATCCAGTACATGGCCATGTCACAGAGCTTGAAGGTGGTACGTATTTTGGACACAAATCCATGAGCCTATTATGGAGAGTGGCCAGAATTCAGGAAGAAAACAACAACTTAGAAAGATAGCAGGTGTTGCACATCGATAAGACAAGCTGCAGTCCATTCATATATTGGGCAGAATGAATTATGGGATGATTTATACTAGACAGGACACATCCATTAATGCATTCTCTTTTCTAATGTCTACAACAACGGACACAGTGGGATACACAGAAACAGAAACACTCGCCGTGTCAAATGACTTACTAGAAACTGTCCACTCCAAACCAAACAAACCGCCTTTCCTATCTATTCTCAGAACATGAGACAACACAAACAAACCCACACCCACTCCCACAAAGGCACCTCCTTCCCCCAAGTAGGTCTGTGACTATCCGGAGTGTCCTCTGACTGGTGGGCCATACTATGTTCCCCCAAAATGGCCTGTCTTCTCTCAGATCTTGTTTCCTTGACCAACTCTGTGAAGATGTCAGGAAAAAGTGGTTAGCCACTACCTGTTTTCTCAGGAAAGGTCCATCTTCAGAGCTCTCCTGGCATTTGGCCATCCTCACATCATTAGGTACCAAGAAAACTGACTCTGTCCTTGGTAAATCCAAACAAGTGAGCCCACTGGGACTGGGACTGGGACTGCCTCTGGGTGCCTGGCTTCTTGGATACCAAGTTCAGAGAGTTCCATCACCAAGGAAATGAGGTATGTCACATTCTTTGGAACTGAATGAGGTCACTGCCTTGGCAACCACTTTGTCCTAACAGTTGCTTCAAAGTTTAACATAAAATGGAGGTTGCCCCCGCTTCCTGTGACACTTTCATAAGGTAGAATGTATATCACCATTGGCACCCGGGAACTGCTCCCCACTCAGGCCTGGTTTGGTCCATCTTCTCTACAATAAGAAGAGAGAGATTCAGATTCAGACACATCCCTTCATCCTGACCAGGTTGTTTGCCATGGAAGATGACTTTTGCTCTCTCAGGTGCTTCATACCTGCCTACAACTTCTCCAGGTATCATTTGTGCATGGACATTTGAGGTTCTCATCAGGTGGAAGGTCCCCAACTTTCTTGTATTGTAAGAACCACTCTGTCCCTGCTCTTCTGTAAAATGATTGAGGGAACAGTGTATACTTGGGGTTAAAAACTGGTTTGATTTGGGTTACGTGTGATTCTGTGTGATGAGTAATGGTATTGGGAACCTGCAATATTTACAAGAATATAGAGGTGAAATGTAAGTAGGAAAACAGAAATCTAGGTATGATTTGAAGCCCAGAAGGGTTTTTCCCTTGATTGGGATACTTAGCTTTGATTGATCTTCTGCAAAGATGCCTCAGATAATTCGATATACAATGGCATAGGACCTTGTAAATTGGATGATTGAATTTAGAAGAGAACATCCAGGCAAAAAGGGATATTCAGTAGGATTAGGAAGATAGTGGGTAGGTTTAGGAAGAAGAGTGAGTATAGGATTTGGAAGAAAAGTTCTTTAGCAAAAACTTTCGGTTGTTGAGTGAATGTAAATGTCAGCACATATGAAGAGTCAGTCACTATGTTGAACTGGGGAAAATATGTAGAAAAGCAGATATCAATAGAAACATTACGAAATCAGGCAAAGTATAAAGTGAGTGATAGAATTAGACATTTTCAACAGGGTTGAGTTTGAATATATAAATTAGGAAAAAACCAAATATGTAGTCACCAATAGGATTGACAATTGACAGCATTAGGCAACCTGGACATGGATGTTTTTAGAAATCCATGTTCAATTTCCATTTAGGCTTTGGTACAATCATAAGTGTGACCTTTCCATTTTTTGTCCAGAATATTACTGTGATAATGAGGTGACATGAGTATTTCTTTCACCATTTCTGGGAGCAATATATTGAAGATGTAAAATGAGAATCGCGGGTACAAAGAGGTGTACCCTGTTTCTAGGAACATAAAGAAAAAGCATGAATAGACCATACTGTGAATAAATAATATAACTTTTTTGAACTTTAAATAATGAATTAACTGATATCTGAAAAATTAAAGGAAATCGTATATTGATATACAATCATTCATTCCAACCAGGTATATATCTAATGGAAATATTAGTGTTTTGGTTTATTATGAAGAGTGTGTGAGTTTTGCTTCAAAATGATTATGGAAATTCAAAATAATGTGTTTGGAAAGAAGTCTCATGAAAAGACCAGTCAAGAAACCCTGACAATACATGTGTTCTGAAGCAAGAAGTGGTGAAAGTTGAAACAAATACTTATTAATTTGTGAACTTGTGGATGAAATGTATATCCTGTGATGTGCAAAAACTGAATAAACAATAATGTACCAGTGTCGAATACAAATGAATGACAAATTACATATCATGTCCCATAGGAGTCTACTTGCATTGATGTTAGACTAGGTCAGTTACTGTAGAATAATTAGGATTTGTATGCACCATTCACTGAAGTTAGTTTTCAGTACTAGGAAACAAATATGTATTTCAGGTGGATGAATATTTCTGATTATAATCTTGTGAAAAGTTGATTATAAATCCACATACATGAACATGAATGAATTTAGAGTGTGTATATTAGACACATATATTTCATATTTTGAAAAATTGGAGAGTATATCTATATCTATATCTATATCTATATACACACACACACACACACACACACACACACACACACACAACACTCACAGACATTAAAAAGTACCAATATAAATGCCAATCGAAATTCATCAGTAAATATGTATCATCCACAAATGCAAAAATATTTATTTTACTGAACATGAGTTAATGTATAATGTTGTTCTACTAGGACTCTCTCCTATAGGTTGAATTTTCATTTCCAACAGCATTTAGGAGGAGTGAACTCTCCTCACAATTTGTATCTGCCAAGACAGCCATCTCACAAAAATGTACGTGTGATACCTGGTAGGATTCTATATATGCATATAAATATACATGTGTGAATAGGCTACAGAAAAGGGAAACAAGAATTCACATATTTGTTAAGTTTAAAAACACATGGAGAATATTTCAATTAAAATTTGACTAGATTTATAACTCCTACCTTATATAATGCAAATGTCAAGTCCAACTATACAACATGTCTCTGGAGAACCTTTGGATGTCCTGTTGTTTATCATGAGTATACTAGACAGTGCCTTGATTGACTGTGTTTCATGAAAATGATCTAGAACAGATATGCCAGTAAGTTGGTGCCTGCTGAGTATTTTGCCTAGAGCAGTGGTGTGTATGTGTGTCATAATACATCTCTGATGTGGCCATATGGATTTGCCTTTGGCTTCCAAATGGCTTGTGACAGACATGGTGAGGCCAGCAGACACTAATATGTAAGGGCGTCTTGTTATATGGAGAGGTTTCATGGCAATGTTAAGAATCAGGTTGCAATAGACAAGGGAAAAAGCTATGTGAGATAGAAGCCTGGTTGGTGCATTCTCCTGCAGACCCTGACCCACCACATGTGGCAGAACTCCATCCAGCACTGTGTCCCTTTTGAACTCCTTGTATTTCGTGAAGCAAATACCAAACTCCCAATGCAGGAGAAAGAAAAACCATGAAAAAGTGGAGGATGACCAAATGGCTTCACAGCCCAGATGGGGAGAGAATTAGCACACACTGGTCACATTTTAGTTAAAAGAGAGAATTCACCACTGCTGCCTCATGTTCATTAGAAAATAAGAAACCATGTCCTCCAGGTCACATAGAATCAGACCCAGCTTTGATGGTCTCACGACAAAGGAAGCTAAAGCTCCTGAAAACAACATATATTTCAAGTGCCCAACCTCAGAGGCAGTTTATCAAGAAGTCCTTTAGACCAGCAGAGCTCCATGTTTGTGGAGTTTTTAACCTGTCCCTTACTTATGGAAACTTCTCTACCACATCCAAGGTTGTGAACTCCTGAGCATTTTCCATTCCAGTTATATATTCACAGATTTTATAACTCTTCTCCACTAATTGTGTCTTACTTGGGGCGAAGGTAATGTCAAGGCATTGTTCTGCATGAGAGAGGGAAAATATTTTGTGTAGCACATATTTGATAGACATTGGATTCTTTTTCCTATTTTCCATTCAAAATACTGAATCCCTGACACTAACACATACCCTACTAGACTCTGACTACTAATCCTAATATGATGGAGAAAAATAACCCAAATAGAACAGAAATACAAGCAGGTCAGAGGAGGCATGGTGTATTTTTGAACTTTTCTTTTGCATAATAAATGGTAGGTGTTATAAATCTAGTGAATTTTTATTTGGAATAGTTTTTCATGTGTTTTTAAAATTAACAAATATGTGAATTCCTGCCTCCCTTTCTCTGTAGCCTATACAGCACATGTATTTTTATATGTACATATAGAATCCTACCTGGCATCACACGTACATTTTTGTGAGGTTGCTGACTCGGCAGATATAAATTGTGTGAAGAGACTACCCCTCTTAAACGCTGTTGGAACTAAAACTTCAACCTATGGGTGAGCTTCCTAGTACAACAACATTATACATAATTCCATGTTCAGTAAAGTATATATTTTTGCATCAGTAGATGTTATATATTTCATTATAAATTTCATTTGGCATATATTGCTACTTTTTTATGTTTCTCTGTGTGTTTTTTTGGTATATATATATATATATATATATATATATATATATATATATATATAAATCAGGAGAGTATATATATATATATATATATATATACTCTCCTGATTTATCAAAACATGAAATATATGTGTCTTATATACACTCTCTACATTCATACATTCATTCATGTTCATGCATGAGGAAATATAATCAACTGTTCTCAAGATTATTCTTGGAAATATTCATCCACCTGAAATACATATTTGTTTCCTTGTACTGACAACTCACTTCTGTGAATGGTGCATACAAATCCTAATAATTCTACAGTATCTGACCCAGTTTAACATCAATGCAAGTAGATGCCTATGGGACATGATGTGTATTTTGAAGTTCATTTATATTCAACACTGCTACATTAATATTTCTGCAGTTTTTGCACATCATAGGATATATATTTCATCCACAAGTTCACAACTTTATAGGTATTTTTTCACTTTTAATCATTTCCTGCTTCAGAACACATGTATTCCTCCCGGTTTCTTGACTGGACTTTTCATGAGACTTCTCTGCAAACACATTTTTTTTTAATTTCATAATCAGTTTTGAAGCAAAACTCACACACTTTTCATGATAAACCGTAAATCTAATATCACCATTAGATGCATAACTGTTTGGAATGAATGATTGTATATCAATATTAGGTTTCCTGTATATTTTCAGAAATCAATTCAATCCATTATTTAAAGTTCGAACCAGTTATATTATTTATTCACAGTATGGTCTATTCATGCATTATCTCTATATTCATAGGCACAAGGTACACCTATTTGTACCCCCAATTAATTTATATGTCTTCAAAATATTGCTTTCCTACATATTTTACCTAGTTCATGATTGTGACTGACTCTTCACATGTGCTGACATTTACATTCACTCTCTACCTGAAACCCTATTGCTAAAGAACTTTTGGTCCAAATCCTATACTCACTCTTTTATCTAAACCTACCGACTATTTTCCTAATCCTACCGAATATCCCTTTTTGACTGGATGTTCTCTTCCACATTCAATCATCCAAATTAGAAGGTCCTATGCCATAGTATATTGATTTAACTGAGACAACTGTGCAGGACATAAATCAATGCTAAGTATCCCAATCAAGGGCCCAATGCCCTTCTGGGCTTCAAAACTTACCTAGATTTCTGTTTTCATACTTATATTTCACCTATGTATTCTTATAAATATCGCAGGTTCCTAATACAAATATTCATTCCAGAGAATGATTCCTAACCCAAATTGAACATGCTATTAACCCTAACCATACACTTTTCCCTCAATCTAATTTTACAGAAGAGCAGGGACAGAGTTGGTCTTACAATACAGGAATATAGGCGATCTTCCAGCTGCTGAAAACCTAAAAGGTCCATGCTGAAATGATCCTTGGAGAAGATGTAGGCAGCTATGAAGGACATGAGAGAGCAAAAGTCATCTTCCATGGCAAACAACCTGGTCAGGTTGATGGGATGTGTCTGAATTAGCCTCTCTCTTCCTAATGTAGAGAAGATGGACCAAACCATGCCTGTGTGGAGAGCTGTTCCCCTATGCCTATGGTTGATATACCATTCTAACATATGAATGAGTCACAGCAAGTAGAGGCAGCCTCCATCTTTTGGGAACCATGGAAGCAACTGTTAAAACAAAGTGGTTTCCAAGGCAGTGACTTCATTCAGATCTTGAAGAAAGTGACATCACCTTACAGTTTTGGTAATGAAAGTCTGTGATCTTGGGATCCAGGAAACCAGGCACACAGAGTCAAACCCACTCCATGTCCCAGTGGGCTCACTTGTTTGGATTTAACAAGACAGAGTCACTCTTTCTTTGTACCTACTGATGTGAGGACAGCCAAATGCCTGGAAACTATGAAGACTGGCCTTTCCAGAGAAAGCAGGTAGTATCTCACCATGGGCTCCTGACAACTTCACAGAGTTGGCCAAAGAGACCAGATTGGAGACAGGACACGCCATTTTAGGGGAACATAGTATGGCCCACAAGTCAGAGGACACTCCGGATAGTCACAGACCTACTTGGGGAAAGGAGGTGACTTTTTGGGTGTGAGTGTGAGTTTGTGGTTTTGTCTCATGTCTGAGAATAGTTAGGAAAGCTGGTTTGTTTGTTTTGGAGTGGACTGTGTCTAGTAAGTCCTTTGAAAGGTGAGTGTTTCTGTGTCTATATATCATACTGTGTCCGTGATTGTAGACATTAGAAAAGAGAATGCATCAATGGATGTGTCCTGTCTACGAGAAAGCTTCAAAGCATTCATCCGGTGCAATTTATGAATGGACTGCAGGTTGCCATATGGACGGGCAACTCCTGCCATCTTTCTAAATTTCTGTTTTCTTCCTGAATTCTGGACACTCTCCAGAATACACTCATGATTTTGTGTCCAAGATATGTACCACCTCCATCTCTGTGACATGGCCATGTACTGGATAGCTGATGGGAATGGTGAGTATCTCAGAAAACTCAGATATCAGTATGCCCAAGAAAGTCTCAGTGGAGAAACCCTGCTTTGGGACTTTTGCTTACCTATTCTGTTGCCCTGAATGTCAGGAAGGTCTTTGCCTCAGGCCACACTTTGTGAAGCCTGCAGAAAATAGTTTTCAAATGGAAATGAATGGTCATTACCTGTGCCTCTTTGCTTAATTGCTTTGGAAATGGATGTTTCTGAATCAGCCTCTCGGCCCTATGTGAGGCTGTGGCTTAGATTCACAGCACATGATGGGTCTAAAGAAAAATCCCATGTGTGCATCCCAAAACAAAATGGACAAAAGAGATGTCAGAGTGGTTCTTACAATACAGGAAACTTGGGGACCTTCTACCTGATGAGAACCTCGAATGTCCATGCACAAATGATACCTTGGGAAGTTGTAGGCAGGTATGAAGCACCTGAGAGAGCAAAAGTCATCTTCCATGGCAAACAACCTGGTCAGGATGAAGGGATGTGTCTGAATCTGAATCTCTCTCTTCTTATTGTAGAGAAGATGGACCAAACCAGGCCTGAGTGGGGAGCTGTTCCCGGGTGCCAATGGTGATATACATTCTACCTTATGAAAGTGTCACAGGAAGCAGGGGCAACCTCCATCTTATGTTAACCTTTGAAGCAACTGTTAGGACAAAGTGGTTGCCAAGGCAGTGACCTCATTCAGTTCCAAAGAATGTGACATACCTCATTTCCTTGGTGATGGAACTCTCTGAACTTGGTATCCAAGAAGCCAGGCACCCAGAGGCAGTCCCAGTCCCAGTCCCAGTGGGCTCACTTGTTTGGATTTACCAAGGACAGAGTCAGTTTTCTTGGTACCTAATGGTGTGAGGATGGACAAATGCCAGGAGAGCTCTGAAGATGGACCTTTCCTGAGAAAACAGGTAGTGGCTAACCACTTTTTCCTGACATCTTCACAGAGTTGGTCAAGGAAACAAGATCTGAGAGAAGACAGGCCATTTCGGGGGAACATAGTATGGCCAACCAGTCAGAGGACACTCCGGATAGTCACAGACCTACTTGGGGGAAGGAGGTGCCTTTGTGGGAGTGGGTGTGGGTTTGTTGTGTTGTCTCATGTTCTGAGAATAGATAGGAAAGGCGGTTTGTTTGGTTTGGAGTAGGACAGTTTCTAGTAAGTCATTTGACACGGCGAGTGTTTCTGTTTCTGTGTATGCCACTGTGTCTGTTGTTGTAGACATTAGAAAAGAGAATGCATTAATGGATGTGTCCTGTCTAGTATAAATCATCCCATAATTCATCCTGCCCAATATATGAATGGACTGCAGCTTGTCTTATCGATGTGCAACACCTGCTATCTTTCTAAGTTGTTGTTTTCTTCCTGAATTCTGGCCACTCTCCATAATAGGCTCATGGATTTGTGTCAAAAATACGTACCACCTCAAGCTCTGTGACATGGCCATGTACTGGATAGCTGAAGAGAATGGCGAGCATCTCAGAAAACTCAGATATCAGTGTGACCAGAAAAGTCTCAGTGCAGAAACCCTGCTTTGGGCCTTTTGCTTACTTATTGTTGTGTTGCACTGAATGTCAGGAAGGTCTTTGCCTCAGGCCACCCCTTTGTGAAGCCTGAAGAAAACTATTTTCAAATGGAAATGAATGGGCCTCACCTGTGGCTCTTTGCTTAATTGCTTTGGAAAGGGATGTGTCTTTATCAGCCTCTTGGAACCCTGTGTGTGGCTGTGACTTAGATTCTCAGCACCTGATGGATCTTAAGAATGATCCCATGTGAGCTTCCAAAACCAAAATGGCAAAAAATTTCATTCATTGTGGATGAAGTCTCTTGCTTTCCTCTGTTAGGTTCCGGCACTCCATCAAATGACAATAGGGATTCTTTGGGTCAAATGAGTTCTTCAAAGCCCTGGCAGAGGTGCTTGTGTTTTCGCATGACTCACACCTAAAAAGAATCCATACCTAAAATCAGTAGGCCTGAAATTGGAGAAACAAAGAAGTATTAAAGGCAGGCTTATTTGTTCACTCCTGGTTCACAGAAACGGTGTCCAGGCTACCCTGACTTTAGGCAAATGAGGGACAAATGACCTGATTTTGGACACTGTCTTGGGCTGCGCCCCTCATGGAAACTTCCAGCCAGAGGTTAAGATGATTGACTATATGGAATAAGATGAGGGCCATGTGGGAGTGTTTTGGTTTTAATTTTGGTCATTTGTGTGGCATTGGAAAAAATGACTGGGTCCACGTGGGGTTGAACTCTGGTGTGATTCCCCTTAGAGACTGGGTTTTGGAAATGAACTCAGAGAAGCATTGCCATGAATTTTGTTGGGATTTTAAGAGGCCACACATGAAAGTCGCTCTTGGAAACTGAGACCTAGGCCCCGGGTGGATTTCCACAGAGGCCTGGGAATCTCAGCAAGGATATCACATGATTTTATTCTTAAAGAAATGGCAGCCATAGTTGAGAGTCAAAACACACATGGACCTCACATTGTAGACCTCAATGGGCCTGCCCTAATGTGACCGTTTGTCCACTCTTTGGGAAGCCGTACCTGTGAGAGTTCTCCAGAGATTTCATTGAAATGATCTTCCTCACCATTTAATGTTTGCTGAATGAACTGAAACCCACAGTGCCTCCAATTTCATGCTTGAAAAATGGCTAGATAAATACCATGAAATTTTTGAAATTCCTATGACCGGGTGGCACTGGAGAAACATTGGATGTCCAGTTGCTGATCATGAGTATACCAGACAGTGCCTTGATTTACTGAGTTTTATTAAAATGGTGTAGAACAGAGATGCCAGTAAGTTGGAGCCTGCTGAGTAGTGGGTCTAGAGCAGTGGTGGGGAGGTGTTTGATAAAACATCCGTGGTAGGGCCATGTGGATCTACCATTGGATTCCAAATGGCTTGTAACTGACATGGTGCAGCCAGCAGACCCTTATATGTAAAGGCATCTTGTTATATGGAGAGTTTTCAGAGGAAAATTAAGAATCAGGTTGATATGGACAAGGGGGCAATGGGGCAAGCTGTGAGAGATAGGAGCCTAGTTGGTGCATTCTCTTGCAGACCCTGACCCACCACACGTGACAGAACTCCCTCCAGCACTGTGTCCCAGGTTAGCTCCTAGTATTTCGTGAAACAAATACCAAACTCACAGTGCAGCAGCAAAAACACCACAAAAAGAAGAGGAGGACCAAATGGCTTCACAGTCCACACGGGGAGACACTTAGTCCCCAGTGGCCTCAGTTTACCTACAAAGAGAGGATTCAGCACTGCTTCATCTAGTTATTGGAAATAAGAAACCATGTCCTCCAGGTCACATAGATGCAGACCCAGTTTTGATGGTCTCACTACAGAGGAAGCCAAATCTCCTGAAAACAAAATATATTTCAAGTGCGGAAGCTCAGAGGCAGTTTCTCAAAAAGTTTTTAGGCCAGGAGAGCTCCATGTTTGTGGAGTGTTTACCCTTTCCTTAGTTTTGGAAACTCCTCTACCACCTCCAAGGTTGTGAACTCCTGAGCATTTTCCATTCCAGATATGTATTCACTGATTTTGTAACTCTTCTCCTCTAATTGTGTCTTACGTGGGGTGAAGGTAATGTCAAGGCATTGTTCTGGATGAGAGCGGGAGGATATTTGTGCAGCATATATTTCCATACACATTGGATTCATTTTCCAATTTTCCATTCGAAATACTGAATCCCTGACACTAACCCATACCTAGTAGACTCAGACTATTCATCCTAATATAATGGAGAAAATTAACCCAACACAATAGAAATACAAGCACTTCAGAGGAGACATGTTGTATAGTTGGACTTGAAATTTGCATTATATAAGGTAGGAGTTATAAATCTAGTCAAATTTTAATTGAAATATTCTCCATGTGTTTTTAAACTTAACAAATATGTGAATTCTTGTTTCCCTTTTCTGTAGCCTATTCACACATGTATATTTATATGCATATATAGAATCCTACCAGGTATCACACGTACATTTTTGTGAGGTGGCTGTCTTGGCAGATACAAATTGTGAGAAGAGTTCACTCCTCCTAAATGCTGTTGGAAATGAAAATTCAACCTATAGGAGAGCGTCCTAGTAGAACAACATTATACATTAACTCATGTTCAATAAAATAAATATTTTTGCATTTGTGGATGATACATATTTACTGATGAATTTCGATTGGCATTTATATTGGTACTTTTTAATGCCTGTGAGTGTTGTGTGTGTGTCTGTGTGCGTGTGTGTGTATATATAGATATAGATATAGATATACTCTCCAATTTTTCAAAATATGAAATATATGTGTCTAATATACACTCTCTAAATTCATTCATGTTCATGTATGTGGATTTATAATCCACTTTTCACAAGATTATAATCAGAAATATTCATCCACCTGAAATACATATTTGTTTCCTAGTACTGAAAACTAACTTCAGTGAATGGTGCATACAAATCCTAATTATTCTACAGTAACTGACACAGTCTAACATCAATGGAAGTAGACTCCTATGGGACATGATATGTAATTTGTCATTCATTTGTATTTGACACTGGTACATTATTATTTCTTCAGTTTTTGCACATCATAAGATATACATTTGCCAAGGCAGTGACCTCATTCAGTTCCAAAGAATTTGACATACCACATTTCCTTGGTGATGGAACTCTCTGAACTTTGTATCCAAGGAGCCAGGCACCCAGAGGCAGTCATAGTCCCAGTCCCAGTGGGCTCACTTGTTTGGATTTACCAAAGATAGAGTCAGTCATTCTTGGTACCTACTGAAGTGAGGATTACCAAATGCCTGGAGAGGTCTGAAGAGGGAGCTTTCCTGAGAAAGCAGGCAGTGGCTCTCCACTTTTTCCTTACAACTTTACAGAGTTGGCCAAGGAAAACAGATCTGAGAGAGGACAGGCCATTTCGGAAGAACAGAGTATGGCAACCAGTCAGAGGACACTCTGGTTAGTCACACACCTATGGGGAAAGAGGTGCCTTTTTGGGAGTGGGTGGGTTTGTGGTTTGTCTCATGTTCTGAAAATAGGTAGGAATGGCGGTTTGTTTGTTTTGGAGTGAACTGTTTCTGGTAAGTCGTTTGAAGAGGTGAGTGTTTCCATGTCTGTGTATCCCACTGTGCCTGTGGTAGTAGACATGAGAAAAGAGAATGCAGCAATGGATGTGTCATGTCTAGTATAAAGCTTCCCAGCATTCATCCTGCCCAATTTATGAATGGAGTGTGGCTTGCTTTATGCACGGGCAACACCTAATACCTTCCTAAGTCCCTGTTTTCTTCCTGAATTCTGGCCACTCTCTAGAATAGGCTCATGGTTATGTGTCCAAGATATGTACCAAATCCAAGGTCTTTGACATGGCCATGTACTGGATACCTGAATGGAATGGCCAGCATCTCAGAAAACTCAGATATCAGTGTGACCAGGAAAGTCTCAGTGGAGATACCCTGCTTTGGGCCTTTTGCTTACCTATTGTTCTGTTGCCCTGAATATCAGGAAGGTCTTTGTCTCATGCAACCCCTTTGTTAAGCCTGAAGAAAACAGTTTTCAAATGGAAATGAATGTGCATCACCACTGGCTCTTTGCTTCATTTCATTGGAAAAGGATGTGTCTGATTCAGGCCCTTTGCCCTGTTTTAGGCTGTGACTTAGATTCTCAGCACCTGATGGATGTAAAGAAAGATCCCATATGTGCATCTAAACCAAAATGGAAAAACGATCAATCAATGTGCATGAATTATATTGCCTTCCTTTGTTAGGTTTCTGAAATCCATCATGTCAGAATAGGGATTCTTTGGGTGAAATGAGTTCTTCAAATCTCTGCAGAGGTGCTTGGCTTTTCTCATGACTCCAATTCACAAAAAGAATCTACACCCCACAGTCAGAGAGCCTCAAATTGGAGAAGCGAAGCAGTATTAAGGGCAGGCCTATTTGATCACTCCTGGTTCACAGGAAAGGTGTCCAAGCCACCCTGACATTCGGCAAATGAGGGGCAAGGGAGCTTATTTTGGACAGTGTCTTGGGATGTGCCTCTCATGAAAACCTCCATCCAGATGTTATGATGAGTATCTTTATGGTAGAAGATGAGGGCCATGTAGGAGTGTTTTGGTTATAATTGTGGTCATTTGTGTGGCAGTAGGAAGAGATGACTGGGTACAACTGGGCATGAATTCTGCTGTGATTCCCCTTAGAGACTGAGTTCTGGAACTGACCTCAGAGAAGTATTGACATGAATTGTGTTGGGATTTTAGGAGGCCAGGAATGAGAGTTGCCATTGGAACCTGGGATCAAGGCCCAGAGTGGCTTTCCACAGAACACTGGGAATCACAGCCAGGATATTACATGATTTTATTCTGAAAGACTTGGCAGGCATAATTGAGATTCAAAACACACTTGGACCTCGCTTTGTAGACCTCAATGGGCCTGGCTTCATGTGACTTTTTGGCCACTCTTTGGGTAGACTTGCCTGTGAGAGTGCTCCAGAAATTTCCCTGAAATTAGCTTCCTCACCATTTAATGGTTCCTGAATGAAGTGAAACCAACATTGCCTCCAAATGCATCTGTGAAAAAATGCTAGATAATTACCATGAAATTTTAGAAATTCCGATGACCAGCTGGCACTGGAGGACCTTTGATGTCCTGTTGATGATCATGAGTATAACAGACAGGGCCTTGATTGACTGGGTTTCATGAAAATGGTGTAGAACAGAGATGCCAGTAAGTTGGGGCCTGGTAAGTAGTGGGCCTAGAGCTGTGTTATGCAAATGTGTGATAAAACATCTGTGGTGGGGCCATGTGGATCTTCCATTGGCTTCCAAATGGCTGTGACTGACATGGTGCAACCATCACACCCATATATGTAAAGGCATATTTTTATATGGAGAGGTTTCAGGGCAATGTTCAGTATCATGTTGCTATTGTCAAGGGGGCAAGCTACTTGAGATAGAACCCTGGTTGGTGCATTCTCCTGGAGACCCTGCCAACCACACCTGACAGAACTCCCTTCAGCACTGTGTCCCATTTGAACTCGTTGTATTTCATGAAGCAAATACCAAACTCCCAGTGCAGCAGCAAGAAACACCACGAAAATTGGAGGATGACCATTGGTTTCACAGTCCACACGGGAAGACCCTTAGCCCTCAGTGGCCACAGTTTACCTACAAAAAGAGAATTCATCACTGCTGCCTCATTTTTATTTGAAAATAAGTAACCATTTCCTCCAGGTCACATAGATGCAGATCCTGCTTTGATGGTTTCACTACAAATAAAGCTAAAGCTCCTGACAACAACATATATTTCAAGTGCCCAACCTCAGAGGCAGATTCTCAAAAAGTCTTTTGGCCAGCAGAGCTCCATGTTTGTGGAGTGTTTACCCTGTCTCTTGCTTTTGGAAACTCCTCTACCACCTCCAAAGATGTGAAATCTGGAGCATTTTCCATTCTAGATATGTATTCACAGATTTTCTAACTCTTCTCCTCTAATTGTGTCTTACTTGGGGCGAAGGTAATGTCAAGGCATTGTTCTGGAGGAGAGTGGGAAGATTTTTCCGTAGCATATATTTGCATACACATTGGATTCAGTGTCCTATTTTCAATTCAAAATACTGAATAATTGACTCTAACCCATTCCCTACCAGACTCTGACTACTAATCCTAATATGATGGAGAAAAATAACCCATAAAGAATAGAAATACAATCAGTTCAGAGTAGGCATGGTGTATAGATGGACTTGCCTTTTGCATGATACAGAGTTGGAGTTATAAATCTAGTCAATTGTTTGTTGAAAAAGTTGTCCTTGTATTTTTAAGGTTAACAAATATGTGAATTCCTGTCTCCCTTTCTCTGTATTCTTATATGCACATATAGATTCCTATCTGGTACCACAGGTACATTCTTGTGAGGTGGCTGACTTGGCAGATACAAATTGTTAGAAGAGATCACTCCTACTAAACCCTGTTGGAACTGAATATTCAACCTATGGGTGAGCTTGCTAGTTGAACAGCATTATACATAAATCCATGTTCAGTAAAATGAATATTTTTAGATCTGTGGATGGTATATATTTTATAATGAATTTTGATTGACATATATATTGCTACTTTTTTGTCTGTGTGTTTGTTTTTTGTGTATATATATATATATATATATATATATATATATATATATATATATATATATACACTCTCCAGATTTTACAAAATATGAAATATATGTGTCTTATATTCACTCCCTAAATTCATTCATGTTCATGTATGTGGATTTATAATCAACTATTCACAAGATTATTCTCAAAATATTCATCCACCTGAAATTTGCCCAATGCTCTCAAATGTCAATCCTATTTGTGACTACATATTTGTTTCTTCCTAAGATTATATATTTAAACTCAACCCTGTTCAAAATGTCTAATCCTATCACACACTTTATACTTTGCCTGATTTTGTAATGTCTATATTGATATATGCTTTCCTACATATTTTCCCCACTTCATCATTGTGACTGACTCTTCACTTGTGCTGACATTTACATTCACTCTCTAATCGAAATCCTATTGCTAAGAAACTTTTGTTCCAAATCTTATACTCACCCTTCTTCCTAAACTTACTGACTATCTTCCTAATGCTACAGACTATCCCTTTTTGACTGGATGTTCTCTTCTACATTCAATCATCCTAGTAAACGTGGTGCAAGCTTCAGAGGAGGAGACTACCAACAGGCTATCTCATGCAACATCAAAGGGTTTATTGGGTGTCCAGAATGCTGGGGTTCAGAGCTCACCTGAATAGAGCAGATAGCCCTGAGAATAGCTGAAGTAGAGCTTATATACTTTCCCTGGAGAGAGAAGGGAGGGAATTGTATTGATGGGTCAGGGCGAGTGAGCGGTTTGCATGCAACTGGGAGAGGGAGTACATTCTGCAATTTGGCAGCTGGGGATAGAACATTCTGGGAACAAGTTTTGCAAACATTTCTCAAGATTTCAACAGTGTTCTGTTAAGCATACAGAAAAACAAGATGTGACAAGTACCTATTTTATTAATATTTCATTCCCCACTTCTTCTTCTGGCTAATTTTAATCATAAAAATGATCATTGGAGGGTGTCACATTCAATGTCTGCTAGTGGGGTATTACCATAAGTTTAACTCCTCCAATTTGAGCCTGGAGAAAACACATTACACGGTTGAGCAAACAGGGTTTTATAGTTAGCAATAATATGAGGATTATTATTGGACCGGCAGGGTTGATAAAAACGTAGTTAACCAGGGTGACTGTGTGAACCAAGACTCAAGCCACCCTTTTGGGCCCTCTCTCACTTGTTGATGCTCTTCAAGCTGTCTTTTAAATTTACTCATAGATTTTATTACAACTCCAGTATAGTCAGCATAAAAACAACATTCTTCCCTCAATGCAGCACAAAGGCCCCCTTCTCTAATGAAGAGGAGGTCCAACCCTCAACTGTTCTGTAAAACAACTTCAGAGAGAGAGGTTAAAGTTTCATGCAAAGCCCTGAAGGAGGTTTCTAATATCTTACTTTTGCTCTATTGCTGCTTCTAATTGGGTCATCTTTTGTGTCCCATGGACAATGCCACTGGTTCCTCTGCCCACCCGTGCAGCAACTCCTATTCCTAATAGGATGGCTAAAGTGAGGGATATATATTCCCAGTGGAACCGGTTGTATGCCCCCCCTATTTGATCTTCAAATGAACCTGCGTCATGATAGAGCACTCTGGGAAATATCTGCACCATTACACAATTTATCACATATCTTGATAATTTCATGAAAACATAAACGATGTTTAAGTATATAGAATTATGCTGTTGTAGGCACTGACAAAGCAAGGCACCTAAGATAGCACTCAAGAGAGGGAAACAGTCCTATTTGGTTGCAACCGGATTCAGAGGGCATTGCTTCTATTGTAATCAATTAATCCCCTGAAACTCAAGTTTAGGTAGTTTCAGAATTTTGTACCCAACATATAAGGGATGGGGCTCAGAAGTTCTCAGTCTTCAGAAGTTTAAAAAAGCAGTATTTGTTTCTGTTTTTCCTTCTGTTCTGGGCAAGTTAACTTTTCAAGGACACCTGGGAGGAGGAGAGCTTTTTCTTCCCTTTCTTATTTTCCCCCTGCCAGCTGTTACCATGGAGCCCGGTTGGTAATTTCTTTATCTTAGAAATGTAGCCATCTCTGTGAAGCCCCAGCTGAAGGCCAGAGGACTTGTTCACATATTTTGTGAAAAACTAGTTAGGGGTTGTCTAGCTTAGAAGTACTGAGATTTTTAGCCAGTGGCCAAGTAGAAAAGGGCAATACGAAAGAGAAAGTTTATCTACATTAAAGTCTTTATTGGGACTGTTTTGCTGAAAGGTCAAAACTCAGCCATGGTGAAGACTTCTGAAGAAGGTCATTTAAGACTTTTCTGTGGGCCTGGTACAGAGGGGGAAAGACGGGGAAGGTGTGGCTGAGAGCACCTCCGAGGATCTGAGAATGAGGGAAAAGAGAGATGTAAAAGAATAATGCGAAAGGGTATTGGGAATTTCCTAGCAGCAAACTTGAGCAGTAGATCAGGTAGAGCAGAGTGAAAGACGGGAGTGTGGATCCCAAAATCCTGTGAGGGACTTTAAATTTTAGTAACCTGTTTTCAGTGATGACAAAGCAACTTTAAAGGCCAATTATATTACATCTTGGATAAGGGTCTCAGGGCTCTCCTCAGCTCGTTTGAGCATTGGGTTAGCTGGTAAGAGGACCTGGTGGGACCCGGTGAGGGCATTGACAGGAGATGAGAGGAATGAGTCGGTGGCGCGGTACCTATGTACCTGCTACCTCAGCAAGGGGGCGATGGTCTGAGAACTGGTGGAGCTTTGGGTTTCTGATCTAGTTATTGGAGGGGAGAAATCAAGTTGCTGAGATGGGAGTGACATCAGAGAGTCTGGAGCAGAAGGCTGAGGATAATGATCTATTGGAGAAGCATAGTTCAGGATGTGAGTGAGGGAGGGAAAAGGCTTCCACATAGGGGAATTTCCTTTCACTCTTTTGAGCACTTGCAGAAGTTAAAAAGGTCACGCAAAATTTGAGGATCTAGAGACTCCTCTGGGTGCCATAGTTTTTGGTTGTCTAATTGGTAATGTGGCCAATGCTGTGTACTGAATTTGATGAAGAATTGGGGTTCCATCAGGCAGCCCCTGTATGCACACATTCCCATGACATACAGAAAAAGTCGGCTTTTCCCCCACACAGCCATTACTCTTTGTGGCTTTGATAGTCTGCCAGGCAAACTTAGTAATCTAGACTAGCCAACCTGAATCTGGCTCGCGTGTCCCTACATCCATAATGTTTGTTTCCATTATCTATGGTAGAAGGGATTTAATGGTATTTTAGTGGGATCCTCTTCATCAGGGATATCACAATAGGAAATACCTATAGCCAGCTAACAAATGTCTGGGTGGAGAGATGGCCACCAGGTCCCTAAGGGGGCTGTATGCGAGATAGACCATACTTCTTTTCCAGTAGGATTTGTGATCAGCCATCACTGCTTAATGGGCTGATGAGGGTTAGGACTACTTGTAGCCAAGGGGAGAGTATATAACCTTATTCACATTGCGAATACACAATTTGAAACTGTTACCAGTCTTTTTCAGTTTCCAGAAAGATTCTGTACAGGGAGCAGGCTTGAGATGAGAGGCATGGATCCAGGAAGTGATTCTGTTTACGTTTACCACTGTAGGTGTTATAATAGCACCTGGTATGGTCCTTTTCAGCGGGGTACCAGGGATGACACCTGATATCATCTTACATAGATGAAATCTCTTACTTGATATGGATGTGGAATCCCCTGGTTCCCAGTTGGGTAGGCAGTGGCCAGCTGTTTTCACAGGTATTACTGAGTTCTTTCAAGATCTTTAAGTCTGTTAAGCAAGGGGGTGTGGAAAGGATCTTTATGTCTTACAGTTGGGCTTAGGTCCCCTACTGGAGGAGGGCCACCATAAAGAATTTCACATGTGGTAAGGTTACTCAAAGAAACAAAGGGATTTTTTCTTGCATGAAACATTGCATAAGGCAGGAGCATAGTCCAATCTTATGCTGGTCTCTAAGCTTAATTTCATTAAGGTCTCTTTAATGGTTGTATTCATTCTTTCTACTTGTCTTGAACTCTGTGGTCTATAAGCACAATTTAACTTCCAATTAATCCCCAGGTTCCTGGCTAACCCCTGACTTACCTGGGCCATGAACATCGGTCCATTGTCAGATCCTATTACCGGCTTAGCTTCCTCCAATGGTAGAGAGGCTTAGTCAGCAGCAGCGGAATCACTTAGAGTGTGTTGTGTGTTAGGGGACGAGGGCAGGGGATAAGGAGGGGGAGAAGAGTCCAGTAGAGTCAAATCTGTGACTCAGGGAGAACAGAGGGTGGAGGAGGAGGAGGTTGAGAGGGTTTGAGAGATCATGGGGGAAGGAGTAGGAGCAGAGGTAGGGGCAAGGAAAGGCTTCACCCATGGAGGAGGAGATTTGCAGAGGTCCTGCCAAGTTAAGATATATGGCTGTTGATCCGGATGGCTATGTGGCGCTGGCTGAAAGACAATACCTCTGACTTTTTAAATTAGTGGGAAGTAGAAAGATCCTTCTAGGGGCCATACGACTCCAAAGATGGGCCATTCTGAGGCACAGAGATTCTGCCAGGTCCAGGGTTTTACTAAAAAAAGAAAGATTCTGAGCCCTTAAGCGGACTTTGGTCCAGTGATCAAGGGTCAGGGACAGAGGCATTGACGTGCTCTGTTCCATAATGAAAGTTACACAAACAGTAAAAGCAAGGACACACGACACAGATAAGACAAGACCATAAAGACAGGCAATGAACGTCCAACACTGAGACCAGGAATGAGTAGCCGGCAAAAGCCAATGGTATGGCAATAACGAATCTAAAAGAAAATATCACTGAGTCGAGAAGACTATTGTTCCTTGATTTCCTGAGTTCTCTGCGGGGTCCTCCAGAGAGGTGCCCTTTGTCTCTGTGACATGTCTCTCAGCCACCGTCGGAGAGAGCCCAGGCTCTTCATCGCCAGCAATTTTGCCAAGCCCTAACAAGAAACCTGAAACCAGAAAGAGGCGCCATACTTGCTCCGAGAGGAGCACGTTGGGGTCTCTCGTCCGCCACTGCTGGAACTCGGTGGAACCTCAATATGTAAAGGTCAGGCGAGTGTCAGAGGAAGATACTACCAAGAGACTGTCTCATGCAACAGCAAAGGGTTTATTTGTGGTCCAGCATGCTGGAGCTCAGAGCTAAATTAAATAGAGCAGAGACCTCTGAGAACAGCTTAAGCAGAGCTTATATACTTTCCTTGGAGAGGGAAGAGAGGGAAGTTCAGTGATGGGTAAGGGCGAGTGGGCGGTTTGCATGACACCGAGTGAGGGAGTACATTCTGCAGTTCGGCTGTTGGGAACAGTACATTCTAGAACAAGATTAGCAAACATTTCTCAAGATTTCAAAAGTGTTTTGTTAAGCATACAGAAAAACAGGAAGTGACAAGTACCTATTTTATTAATTTTATTAACCTTTCACTAACGACTATGCCTTTTTGACTTGATGTTCCTTCTACATTAATTCATGCAACGTACAAGGTGCTATGCCATTGTATATCGATTTATCTGAGACAACTCTGCAGAACGTAATTCAACACCACGTATCCCTATCAAGGGCCCAATGGCCTTCTGGGCTTCAAATCAGACTTAAATTTCTTTTTTCATACATATATTTCTCCTATATATTCTTCTACACATAGCAAGTTCCCAATACGATCATTCATCCAGCAAAATGATTTCTAACCCAAATCGAGCATGTTTTTAACCATAACCGGACACTGTTCCCTCAATCTAACTTTACAGAAGAGCAGGGGAGGAGTTGCTATTACAATACAGAAATGTAGAAAAACTTCCACCTGCTGAGAACCTCAAAGGTCCATGCAGAAATGATCCCTGGAGAAGATGTAGGAAGAAATAAAGGACCTGAGAGACCAAAAGTCATCTTCCATGGCAAACAACCCAGTCAGGATAAAAGGTTGTGTCTGAATCAGATTTTTTTTTAATGTAGAGATCATGGACCAAAACAGGCCTGTGTGGAGATCTATTCCTGGGTGCCTTTGGTTGATATACCATTCTAACTTGTGAAAATGTCACAGGAAGTAGGGGCAGCCTCAATCTCTTGGGACCCTTGGAAGCAACAGTTAGGACAAAGTGGCTGCCAAGACAGTGCCCTCATTCAGTTCAGGAAGGAAGTGACCTCACCTCACTTTCTTGGTGATGGAACTCTCTGAACGTGGGATCCAGGAAGCCAGGCACACAGAGCCAGTCCCAGTCCCAGTCCCAGTGGTCTCACTTGTTTGGATTTACCAAGGACAGGGTCAGTATTTTTTGGTACCTACAGATGTGAGGAAGGCCAAATGCCAGGAAAGCTCGGATGCAGGGCTTTTCATGAGAAAGCAGGTAGTAGCTCACCGTTGGCTCCTAAGAAGTTCACAGAGTTGGCCAAGGAGACAAGATCTGAGACAGGAAAGGCCATTTTGGGGGAACATATTATGGTCCACAAGTCAGAGGACACTCTGGATAGTCACAGACCTACTTAGGGGAAGGAGGTGCCTTTGTGGGTGTGGTTGTGGGTTTGTGGTTTTGTCTCATTTTCTGAGAATAGGTAGGACAGTCGGTTTGTTTCATTTGAAGTGGACTGTTTCTAGTAAGTCTTTTCACAGGGCGAGTGTTTCTATGTCTGTGTATTCCACTGTTTCCGTGGTTGTAGACATTAGAAAAGAGAATCCATCAATGGATGTGTCGTGTCTAGTAGAAAGCTTCTCAGCATTCATATTGCCCCATTTATGAATGGACTGAAGCTTGCCTTATCGATGAGCAACACCTGCTACCTTCCTAAGTTTCTATTTTCGTCCTGAATTCCGGCCAATCTCAAGAATAGGCCCATGGTTTTGTGTCCAAGATGTGTACCACCTCCAAGCTCTGTGGATAGCTGTAGGGGATGGCGAGCATCTCAGAAAACTCAAATATCAGTGTGACCAGGAAAGTCTCAGAGGAGAAACCCTGCTTTCGGCCTTTTGCTTACCTATTGTTCTGTTGCCCTGAATGTCAGGAAGGTCTTTGCCTCAGGCCACCCCTTTGTGAAGCCTGAAGAAAACAGTTTTCAAATGGAAATGAATGGGCATACCTGTGGCACTTTCCTTAATTGCTTTGGAAAGGGATGTGTCTGAATCAGGCCCTTGGCCCTGTGTGTGGCTGTGGCTTAGATTCTCAGCACCTGATGGATCTAAAGAAAGTTACCATGAGTGCATCCAAAAGAAAATTCGCCAAAGGAGCAATTATTGGGATGAAGTCTCTCGACTTCCTCTGTAAGGTTCCTCACCTCCATCAAGTGAGAATGGGATCCTTTGGGTCAAAAGAGTTCTACAAAACCTGCAGAGGCTAGTCCATTGTGCTTGGGTTTCCTCATGACTAAAATTCACATAAAGAATCTAAACCCCACAGACAGTAGTCCTCAAATTGGAGCGGTATTAACGGCAGGCCTATTTGATCACTTTTGGTTCACAGGATGGGTGTCCAGGCCACCTTGACTTTAGGCAAATGAGGGGCAAAGGAGCTTATTTGGGACACTGTCTTGGTCTGCACCCCTCATGGAAACCTCCAGCCAGATTATGATGAGTGTCTATATGAAAGAAGATGAGGGCCATATGGGAGGGTTCTTGTTTTAATTGTGGTAATTTGTGTGGTAGTTGGAAGAGATGACTGGGTCCACCAGGGCTTGAACTCTGGTGTGATTCCCCTTAGAGACTGAGTTCTGGAACTGACCTCAGAGAAGTATTGCCATGAATAGTGTTGGGATTTTAGGAGACCACGCATGAGAATCGCTTTTGGAAACTGAGATCTAGGCCCAGGATGGCTTTCCACAGAGCTCAGGGATTCTGAGCCAGGATATCACATGATTTAATTCTTAAAGACTTGGTAGCCATAGTTGAGAGTCCAAACACACATGGACCTCACATTGTATACCTCAATGGGCCTGGATTCATGTGTCCTTTTGGCCACTCTTTGGGAAGGCTTGCCTGTGAGTGTTCTCCAGAGCTTTCATTGAAATGAGCTTCCTCACCATTTAATGGTTCCTGAATTAAATGAAACCCACAGTGCCTCCAACTTCATCCTTGAAAAATGACTAGATTAATACCATGAAATTTTTGAAATCCCCATGACCAGGTGGCACTGGATAACCTTAAGATATCCTGTTGCTGATCATGAGTATAACAAACAGTGCCTTGATTGACTGAGTTTCGTGAAAATGGTGTAGAACAGAGATGCCAGTAAGTTGGAACCTGCTGGGTAGTGGGCGTAGAGCAGTGGACTATAGGTGTGTAAATAAATATTTTTGGTAGGACCACCTTGATCTTCCATTGGCTTCCAAATCTTGCGACAGACATGTTGCAGGCAGCAGACCTTTATATGTAAAGGCATCTTGTTATATGTAGAGGTTTCAGGGCAATGTTCAGAATCAGGTTGCTATAGTCAAGGGGAAAGCTATGTGGGATAGAAGCCTGGTTCGTACATTCTCTTGCCGACCCTGACCAACAACACATGACAGAACTCCCTCCAGCATTGTGTCCCAGTTGAACATATTGTATTTCATGAAGCAAATACCAAATTCCCAGTGCAGCAGTAAGAAACACCCTGAAAAGTGGAGGATGACCAAATGGCTTCACAGACCACACGGGAAGACACTTAGCTCCCAGTAGCAACAGTTTACCTACAAAGGGAGATTTCAGACCTGCTGCCTCATGTTCATTACAAAATAAAGAACCATGTCCTCCAGGTCACATAGATGCAGACCCAGATTTTTGGTGTCACTACAAACGAAGCTAAATCTCCTGACAATTACATATATTTCTTTTTCTTTCTTTAATTAATTTTTATTGTAGGTTGTTCAAAACAGTACATACTTCTTGATATATCAAATTTCACACTTTGATTCAAGTGGGATATGAGCTCCCATTTTTACTCCATATACAGATTGCAGAATCACATCAGTTGCAGAACCATTGATTTACATATTGCCATACATATATTTCTTGTGCCTAACCTCAGAGGAAGTTTCTCAATAAGTCTTTAGGTCAGCACAGCTCCATGTTTCTGGAGTGTTTACCCTCTCCCATACTTTTGTAAACTGTTTTACCACCTCCAGTGTTGTGAACTCCTGAGCATTTTTCATTCCACATATATATTCACAGGTTTTCTAACTCCTCTCCTCTAATTGTGTCTTACTTTTAGCGATGGTTATGTCAAGGCATTGTTCTGGATAAGAGAGGGAAGATTTTTGTGTATCACATGTTTGCATACACATTAGATTCATTTTCCTATTTTCCATTTGAAATACTGAATCCCTGACACTAACCCATACCCTACTCGACTCTTACTACTAATCCTAATATCATGGAGAAAAAAATACCTAACTGAATAGAAGTACAGTCCTTTTATAGGAAGCATGGTGTATATTTGTATTTGTCTTCCTCTTTATCAAGAGTATGTGTTTTAAATTTAGTAAACTTTTCATTTTAATATTTCTCCATGATTTTTTAAAGTTATCACATATGTAAATTCCTGTCTCCCTTTCTCTGTATCCTATTCAGCACATCTAATTTTTTTATGCATATACAATATCCTACCTGGTATCACACGTACATTCTTGTGAGATCACTGACTTTGGAATATAAAAATTGTGAGAAGAGATGACTCTCCCTAAATAATGATGGAACTGAAAATTCCACCTATGGGTGAGCTTCCTAGTGAAAAACACTATACATAAATCCATGTTCAGTAAAATGAATATTTTTCGATTTGTGAATGAATTATATTTCATGATGAATATCGATTGGCATATATATTGCTAAATATTAATGTGTGTGTGTGTGTGTGCATGTGTGTGTGTGTGTGTGCGTGTGTGTGTGTGTATATTCTACGGATTTTAAAAAAATATGAAAAATATGTGTCTTATTATACACTCCCTAAATTCATTCATATTCATTTATCTTCATTTAAATTCAAATTTTCACAAGATTATTCTCAGTAATATTCATACACCTGAAATATATTTTGGTTTCCTACTACTGAAAACTAAGTTCAGTGGATGGTGCTTAAAAATCCTAATATTTCTACAGTAACTGACCCAGTTTAACATCAATGCAAGTAGATTGCTATGGGACATGATGTGTAATTTGAAGTTCATTTTTACTCAACACTGGTACATTACTATTTCTTCAGTTTATGGACATCATAGGATGTATTTTTTCATCCACAACTTCACAAATTTTTTTTGGCATTTGGTTCACTTTCAATTACTTACTACTTCAGAAGACATGTATTCCTCCATGTTTCTTTACTGATCTTTTCACTAGACTTCTTTCTAAACACATTATTTTCGATTCCATAATCATTTTTGAAGCAAAACTCACTCTTCACGATAAACCGTAACCCTAATAATACCCTTGCATATATAACTCGTTGGAATGATGGTATATATATCAATATAAGATTTCCAATATATTTTCAGATGCAAACTCAATCCATTATTTAATGATGGATCCAGTTACATACTTTATTCACAATATGGTCTATTCATGCATCATCTCAATAATCATCAACACAAGGTACACCTATTTGTATTCCCAGTACTAATTCATAAGTTTCCAGAATATTACTCCCCTTTATGGTGGAAGAAATACTTATGTCACCTGATCTACATATACATTTTACCACAGTAGTATTCTGGACACAAAATGCAAAGGTCACACATATGATTGTACCAAAGCCTAAATGGAAAGTGACCATGGATTACTAAAAGCATCTATGTCCAGGGTGCCTACTGCTCTCAAATGTCAATCCTATTGGTTACTACATATTTGTTTCTTCCTAAGATTATATATTTAACCTCAAGCCTGTTGAAAATATCTAATCCTATCACTCACTTTATACTTTTCCTGATTTCCTAATGCCCCTATTGATATCTGCTTTCCTACATATTTTTCCCAGTTCATCATTGTGACTGTCTCTTCACATGTGCTGACATTTACATTCACCCTCTAACTGAAAACCAATTGCTAAAGAACTTTTGGTCCAACTCCGAGACTCACTCTTCTTCCTAAACCTACTGACTATCTTCCTAATCCTACAGACTATCCCTTTTTGACTGGATGTTCTCTTCTACTTTCAATCATCCAAGGTATAGGGTCCTATGCCATTGTATATCGATTTATCTGAGACCTCGGTGCAGAACATAATTCAATCTAAGTATACCAATCAAGGGCCTAATGCCTTTCTGGGCTTCAAATCTTTCCTAGATCTCTGATCTCATACATATATTTCACATTTATATTCTTATAAATATCACAGGTTCCCAATACCATAATTCATCCAGCAGAATGACTCCTAACCCAAATTGAACATGCTATTAACACTAACCATACACTGTTCCCTCAATCTCACTTTACAGAAGAACAGGGACAAAGTTGGTCTTAAAATCCAGGAATGTAGGGTATCATCCACCAGCTGAGAACCTCAAAAGTCCCTGCAGAAATAATCCCTTGAGTAGGTGTAGGCAGGTATGAAGGATCTGAGAGAGCAAAAGTCATCTTCCATGGCAAACAACCTGGTCAGGTTGAAGGGATGTGTCTGAATTAGCCTCTCTCTTCCTAATGTAGAGAAGATGGACCAAACCATGGCTGTGTGGAGAGCTGTTCCCCGGTGCCTATGGTTGATATACCATTCTAACTTATGAATGAGTCACAGCAAGTAGAGGCAGACTCCATCTTTTGGGAACCTTGGAAGCAACTGTTAAAACAAAGTGGTTTCCAAGGCAGTGAGTTCATTCAGTTCTTGAAGGAAGTGACCTCACCTTACATTATTGGTGATGAAAGTCTGTGATCTTGAGATCCAGGAAACAAGGCACACAGAGTCAAACCCACTCCATGTCCCAGTGGGCTCACTTGTTTGGATTTAACAAGACAGAGTCACTCTTTCTTGGTACCTACTGATGTGAGGACAGCCAAATGCCTGGAAACTATGAAGACTGGCCTTTCCAGAGAAAGCAGGTGGTTTGTCACCACGGGCTCCTGACAACTTCACAGAGTTTGCTAAAGAGACCAGATCGGAGACAGGACACGCCATTTTTGGGGAACATAGTATGGCCCACAAGTCAGAGGACACTCCGGATAGACACAGACCTACTTGGGGGAAAGAGGTGCCTTTTTGGGTGTGAGTGTGAGTTTGTGGTTTTGTCTCATGTTCTGAGAATAGTTAGGAAAGCTGGTTTGTTTGTTTTGGAGTGGACTGTTTCTAGTAAGTCCTTTGACAACATGAGTGTTTCTGTGTCTATATATCATACTGTGTCCGTGATTGTAGACAGTAGAAAAGAGAATGCATCAATGGATGTGTCCTGTCTACGAGAAAGCTTCAAAGCATTCATCCTGTGCAATTTATGAATGGACTGCAGCTTGCCGTATGGATGGGCAATTCCTGCCATCTTTCTAAATTCTTGTTTTCTTCCTGAATTCTGGACACTCTCCAGAATACGCTCATGATTTTGTGTCCAAGATATTTACCACCTCAATCTCTGTGACATGGCCATGTACTGGATAGCTGATGGGAATGGTGAGTATCTCAGAAAACTCAGATATCAGTATGCCCAAGAAAGTCTCAGTGGAGAAACTCTGCTTTGGGCCTTTTGCTTACCTATTCTGTTGCCCTGAATGTCAGGAAGGTCTTTGCCTCAGGCCACACTTTGTGAAGCCTGAAGAAAATAGTTCTCAAATGGAATTAAATGGTCATTACCTGTGCCTCTTCGGTTAATTGCTTTGGAAATGGATGTGTCTGAATCAGCCTGTTGGCCCTATGTGAGGCTGTGGCTTAGATTCACAGCACATGATGGGTCTAAAGAAAAATCCCATGTGTGCATCCAAAACCAAAATGGACAAAAGAACTGTCATGGTGGATAGAGTCTCTCGCCTTCCTCTATAAGGTTCCTGACCTCCATTAAGTGAGAATAGGGATCATTTGGGTCAAGTGAATTCTTTAAAGTTCTGCAGAGGCTATCCCATAGGTTCGTGGGTTTTCTCATGACTCCAATTCACATCTATGTTTACAGAAGAGCAGGGACAGTGTTGGTCTTACAATACAGGAATGCAGTGGATCTTCCATCTGTTGAGAACCTCAAAGCTCCATGCAGAAATGATCTCTGGAGAAGATGTAGGCAGCTATGTAAGACCTGAGAGAGCAAAAATCATCTTCCATGGCAAACTACCTGGTCAGGATTAAGGGTTGAGTCAGAATGAGCCTATCTCTTCTTAATGTAGAGAAGATGGACCAAACCCGGCTTGTGTGGAGAGCTCTTCCCTTTTGCCTACGGGTGATATACCATTCTAACTTGTGAAAGTGTCACAGGAAGTAGGGGCAGCCCTCATCTCATGGGACCGTTGGAAGCAATTGTTATGACAAAGTGGTTGCCAAGGCAGTGATCTCATTCAGTTCCTGAAGGAAGTGATCTCATCTCACTTCCATGGTGATGGAACTCTCTGAACTTGGGATACAGAAAGCCAGGCACCCAGAGCCAGTCTCAGTTCTAGTCCCAGTGGTCTCACTTTTTTGGATTTACAAAGGACAGAGTCAGTCTTTCTTGATACCTACTGATGTGAGGATGGCCAAATGCCAGGAAAGCTCGGAAGAGGGGCTCTTCCTCAGAAAGCAGATAGTGGCTCACTCCTGGCTTCTAACAACTTCACATTGTTGGCCAAGAAGACCAGATCTGAGATAGGTCAGGCCATTTCGGAGGATCATAGTATGGCCCATCAGTCAGAGCACACTCCGGAGAGTCACAGACCTATTTGGGGGAAGGAGGTGCCATTGCGGGTGTGGGTTTGTGGTTTTGTCTCATGTTCTGAGAATAGTTAGAAAAGGCGGTTTGTTTGGTTTGGAGTGAACTGTTTCTAGTAAGTCGTTTGACAATGCAAGTGTTTCTATGTCTGTGTATCCCACTGTGTCCATGGTTGTAGACATTAGAAAAGAGAATGCATCAATGGATGTGTCCTGTCTCATAGAAAGCTTCCCAGCATTCATCCAGCACAATTTATGAATTGAATGCGGCTTGCCTTATTGATGGGCGATACCTGCTACCTTCCTAAGTTGCTGTTTTCTTCCTGAATTATGGCCAATCTCCAGAATAGGCTCATGGTTTTGTGTCCAAGATATGTACTACCTCCAAGCTCTGTGACATGGCCATGTACTGGATAGCTGAATGGAATTTCGAGCATCTCAGAAAACTCAGATATCAGTGTGACCAGTAAAGTCTCAGTGGAGAATCCCTGCTTTGGGCCATTTGCTTACCTATTGTTCTGTTGCCCTGAGAGTCAGGAAGGTCTTTGTCTCAGGCCAACCCTTTGTGAATCCTGAAGGAAAGATTTTTCAAATGGAAATGAATATGCTTTACCTTTGGCTCTTTCCTTAATTGATTTGGAAAGAGATGTGTGTGAATCAGCCTCTTGTCCAAGTGTGATTCTTTGACTTATATTCTCAGTACCCGATGGATCTAAAGAAAGATCCCATGGGTGCATAAAATCCAAAATGGCAAAAAGAGCAGTCATTGTTGATGAAGTATTTTGCCTTCCCCTGTAAGGTTCCTGAATTCCATCAAGTGAGAATAGGGATCTTTTGGGTCAAATGAGTTCTTCAAATCTATTCAGAGGCTATCCAATAGGTGCTTGAGTTTTCTCATCTTTCCAATTCACATAAAGAATCTGTACCCGACACTCAGTAGGACTCAAATTGGAGAAGCAGAGCAGTATTAAGGGCAGGCCTATTTGATCACTCCTGGTACACAGGAAGGGTGTACAGGCCACTGGGAATTTAGGCAAATGAGGGGCAACAGAGCTTATTTTGGACACTGTCTTGGGTTATGCTAATGCTTTCAAATGTCAATCCTATTGTTGACTTCATATTTGTTTTATCCTAAGCTCATATATTCATCCTCAACCCTGTTGAAAATATCTAATCCCATCACTCACTTTATTCTTTTCCTGATTTCCTAATGTCTCTATTGATATCTGCTTTCCTACATATTTTGCCCTGTGCATCATTGTGACTGACTCTTCACTTGTGTTGACATTTACATTGACTCTCTAACCAAAACCCTACTGCTAAAGAACTTTTGTTCCAAATCCTATACTCACTTTTCTTCCTAAACTTACCGACTATCTTTCTAATCCAACTGACTATAACTTTTTGAATGGATGTTCTCTTCTACATTCAATGATCCAAGTACAGTTCAGGTTTCTATTCAACCGGGTGAGGGAGTAGATTCTGCAGTTTGGCAATTGGGGACAGCACATTCTGGGAACAAGATTAGCAAAGAGTTCTCAAGATTTCAACAGTGTTTCATTAAGTGTACAGAAAAACAGGAAGTGACAAGTACATATTTTATTAACCTTTCATTCCCCACTTCTTTTTCTGGCTACTTTTAATCATAAAAGTGATCTTTGTGGGGTGTCACATTCTATGTCTGCTAGTGGGGTATTACCATAATTTTAATTTGTCCAATTTGAGCTTGGAGAAAAGAAATTACATGGTTGAGGAAACAGGGTTTTATAGTTAGTAATAATATGAGGATTATTATTGGACCGGCCAGGGTTGATAAAAACGTAATCAACCAGGGGGACTGTGTAAAAAAAGACTCAAACTACCCTTTTTGTGCCTCTCTCTCTCGTTGTTGCTCTTCAAGGCATCTTTTTAATTTACTCATAGATTTTTTTACAACTCCAGTATTGTTGACATAAAAACAACATTCTTCCCTCAATGAAGCACAAAGGCCCCCCTCTGTCATGAAAAGGGGTCCAACCCTCGACTGTTCTGTAAAACAACTTCAGAGAGAGAGGTTAAAGATTCCTGCAAAGCTGTGATGGAGGTTTCTAAAATCTTTAAGTTTTGATCTATTGCTGCTTCTAATTGGGTCACTTGTTGTGTCCCATGGACCAGAGCAGTGGTTCTTGTGCCCAACCCTGCAGCAACGCCTATTCGTAATAGAATGGCTAAGGTGAGGGACATATGTTCCCAGCGGAACCGGGTTGTATGTCCCCCTCTTTGATCTTCAGATGAACCTGTGTCATGATAGAGCACTCTGGGAAACATCTGCACCATTTCACAATTAATCACATCTGTTGACCATTTCATGAAAACATAAACAATGTTTAAGTATATAGAATTATACTGTTGTAGGGACGGACAAGGCAAGGCACCTAAGATAGCACCAAAGACAGGGAAACAGTCTTTTTTGGTTTCAACCAGATTCAGAGGGCATTGCTTCTGTTGTAATCAATTAATCCCCTGAAACCCAAGATACGTAGTTTCAGAATTTTGTACCCAACACGTAAGGGAAGGGGCTCAGAAGTTCACAGTCTGCAGAAGTTCACAAAAAGCAGTTTTTGTTTCTGTTTTTTCCTCAGTTTGGGCAAGTTAACTTTTCAAGGACAAATGGGTGGGGGTGTCTTCCCTTTCTTTTTTTCCCCCTTCCAGCTGTTTCCATACAGCCCAGTTTGTAACTTCTTTATCTTAGAAATGTAGCCATCTCTGTGAAGCCCCAGCTCAAGGCCAGAGGCCTTTTTTTCAAATATTTTGTGAAAAACTAGTAAGGGTGTGTCTAGATCAGGAGTGCTGAATTTTTTAGCCAGTTGCCAAGGAGACCAGGGCAACACAAAAATAGGAAGTTTATCTACAGTGAACTCTTTTATAGGGACTCTTTTGCTGAAAGTCCTAAATCAGCCATGGTGAAGACTTCTGGAGAAGGTCAGTTAAGACTTTTCTGTGGGCCTGGTACAGAGGGGGACAATTTGGAAGGCAGGGATAAGAGCAGCTCTGTGGATCTGAGAATGAGGAAGGAGAGATGTAAAAGAATATTGGGAGAGGGCTTTGGGATCTTAATAGCAACAAAAACTTGAGCAGTAGAACAGATAGAACAGAGGGGGAGACGGGAGTGAGATTCCAAAAAGCCTGTGAGGGACTTTAAATTCTTAGTAACCTGTTTTTAGTGATGACAAAGCAACATTAAAGGCCATTTTCATTACATCTTGTATTAGGGTCTGAGTATTCTTCTCAGAGGGTTTGAGCTTTGCATTAGGTGGTAAGAGGACTGGGTGGGACCCGGTGCGGGCACTGACAGGAGAGGAGAGGAGTGAGTGAATGGAGTGGTACCTCAGTACCTGCAACCTCAGCAAGGGAGCAATGGTCTGAGAACCAGTCGAGATTTGGGTTTTTGATCTAGATATTGGAGGGGAGAAATCAAGTTGCTGAGGTGGGAGTGACAGCGGAGAGTCTGGAGCACAAGGCTGAGGGTGAGCATCTATTGGAGAAGCATAGTTCAGGATGTGAGCAAAGGAGAGAGAAGGCCTCCACATAGCGGAATCTCCTTTCACCCTTTTGAGCACTTGCAGAAGTTAAAAAGGTCACACAGAATTTGCGGATCTAGAGACCCCTCTGGGGGCCATCGGTTTTGGTTATCTAATTCGTAATATGGCCAATGCTGTGTACAGAATTTGATGAGGAGTTTGGGTTCCATCTGACTGTCCCTGTATGCTCACATCCCCATGACTTACAATAGAAGTCTGCTCTCCCCCCCCACAGGCGTGACTGTTTGTGGCTTTGATAGTCTGCCGGGCAAACATAGTAATCTAGGCTAGCCAACCTGCATCTGGCTCACGTGTCCCTACATCTATAATGTTTGTTTCCATTATCTATGGTACGGAAGGGATTTAATGGAATTTTAGTGGGATCCTGTTAATCAGGGATATCCCAATAGGAAAGACCTATAGCCAGCTGACAAATGACTGGGTGGAGAGATGGCCACCAGGTTCGTAAGGGGGCTGTATTCGAGATAGGCCATACTTCGTGTCCAGTAGGATTTGTGATCAGCCAACGCAGCTTAAGGGGCTGATGAGGGTTAAGACTACTGGTCGTCAAGGGGAGAATAAATATCTTCCAGGATCTTCTTTACAACCATTTGCGATGTTTCTTTTTTCTTCTTTTTTATTTCTTTTTTTTTGTGTGTGTGGGGAAGGCTTCAATACATCCTGAAAATGTATGTTCAAAGACTAGGAGTTATTTAAGTCCATACCTTACTGGCTTAATTTCAGTAAAGTCCACTTCCCAGAATTGTCCTCGTCTGGTTCCTCATAGGTGCTTTCCTGCAGGAAGCTTGGAAGTGTAAGCTTTAACCAATTAATGGACCTGACAGGCTTTTGTTACCCATTCAGTTATTTCCTTTTGCTGTGAGTAGGTTAGTGGAAAACTGTGTTCTTGATCCTTCACGAATGAATGCAGTTTCTTTGAACAAAGGTGAGTGAGTTGATGAACATTTGCTACTGACATAGTTAGAGCCATGATTATAGGAGTAGTTACTGAAGGATTAAAAAAGTCCACTTGGGGGCCTTCAGGGTTAAAAGTTATTTTGGCCCAGAGCTTGGTGAGCAGAACTCTGCCAATCAATGGGGCCAGGCATTCTGGGATTACTAGGAAGGAGTGATGGATTTTTCCTTTTCCCTGTTCCATGGTCCTCGTAGTTGTCAAAGCCCGATATTTACTTCTGTTAGACTGTTGAATTAGAGACCTTTTATTCGGTAGAGGGCCCAATGGGCCTTAGGGGCTGAGTATATTCCCCCTGTATCTACTTCAAAGTTTATTGTGTTCCCCTCCACTTCAAAAGTTACCTTGAGGTCAGGGAGAGGATCTGAGCCCAGACTTTCTTAGTATTCCTCCAGAGTCAGAATATCTGGCTGGCATGGCTGTCTCTTTCTAGGGCACTCTTTGGCCCAGTGTCCTTTTTCTTTAGAGTAGGCACATTGATCTGAGGCCAGGGGTGGCCTCTAGTGTGTGCCCAGGTATCCCTTCCTGTCTCTCTGTTTCTTAATTTCTGGCCTATTTGTTGTTGTGACCAGGACCTTAGTCAATGCCTTAGTCTGTCTTTTGTTTCTTTTATCCTCACTCAGCTCCCTTCTCTTCCTCAGTTTCTCTCTTAAAGTATACCTTCTCGGGTTCTCTGACTAAATCCCTCAAAGTCATATCTTGTAATCCATCTAAGCATTGTAACTTTCTTTTAATATCCAGGGCAGCTTTCCCAATAAAGGCCATTGTGACAGATGCCTTTTGATCCTCTGCCTGAGGATCGAAAGGAGTATGTCTCTTATATGCCTACATAATTATCTCTAGGAACATAGAGGGAGATTCATCAGGCCCTTAAATAATCTCTCTTACCTTGGCCAAATTAGTTGGTCACCTAGCGGCCACTAAGATACCCACTATTAGAGCCCGGCGATAAGTGGACAGATGCTCCCTACCTTCAAAGGTGTTGGGGTCCCAGTTGGGTCGTTTCAAGAGAAAACCGGCTTTGAATATGTTGGGAAGTTGTGTCGGTCACGCATTTGGTCCGAGGATACTTTTTTCTAGCATCCAGGAGGATTCTCTTTTGTTCCTCTGTCATGAAGAGAGTCCCTAGGAGTTGTTGGCAGTCATCTCAAGTAGGTTGGTGTGAAAACATCAATGACTTCACCAGACCTGAGAGCCAGGTTGGGTCCTCGGTAAAAGGGGGATTGTTATTTTTCCATTTATATAGGTCTGAAGAGGAGAAGGCCAATACTGGTAGGCCTGCATTTTTTCCCTATGGCCATCGTCAATCATTGGCCCTTAGGGATGGAGGGAAGCAACACGGGAGTTCCAGGGTTTTCAATCATTTGCCACCGGCGAGTTCCTTTAGCAACTCCAGCTGTCTCCAGGGGAGGAGGGGCTGTGTGTGACGCAGGGGAGTTATCTGGAGGGCCCTGGGCTGGCTTAGCTTCCTCCAATTGCGGAGAGGCTGAGTCAGCAGCTGTAGAATCACTTAGAGGGTGTTGGGTGTTGTGGGACAAGGGTAGAAGATAAGGAGGGGTACGAGAGTCCAGTAGAGTCAAATCTTGTGACTCAGGGAGAACAGAGGGTGGAGGAGGAGGAGGAGCAGAGGGGTTGAGAGATCGTGGGGGAAGGAGTAGGAACGGGGACACAGCAAGGAAAGGCTTCACCCACGGAGGAGGAGATTTGCAGAGGTCCTGCCAAGTTAAGGTATATTCCTGTTTATCAGTATGGCTATGTTGCCCTGGCTGTAAGACAATATCTCTGTCTTTTTAAATTAGTGGGAAGTAGAAAGATCCTTCTAGGGGCCATCCGAATCCAAAGGTGGGCCATTCTGTGGCACATAGAGTCTGCCAGGTCCAGCGTTTTACTGAAAAAGAAACATTCTGAGCCCTTATGCGGACTTTGGTTCATAGATCAAGGGTCAGGGACAGAGGCATTGAAGTGATCTGTCCCATAATGAAAGATACACAAACATTAAATCAACGACACAGGACACAGACAAGAGAAAACAATAAAGACAGGCAATGGACGTCCAACACTGAGACCAAGACTGAGCAGGTGGCAAAACCCGATGGGCTGGCAATACCGAATCTGAAACAAAGTATCACTGAGTCGAGGAGACTATTATTCCTCGATTCCCGAGTCCTCTGTGGCGTCCCCCAGGGACTTGGCTTGTGGCTCTGTGACACGTCTGCCAGCCACCATCAAAGAGAGCTCACACACTTCATCGACAGCCATTTTGCCAAGCCCTAACCTGAAACCTGAAACCAGAAAGAGGTGCCTTACTTACCCTGAGAGTAGCCCATTGGGGTCTCTCGTTCACCACTGCTGGATTTCGGTGGAACCTCCATATATAAATATCGGAAGAGCATTGGGGGAAGAGACCACCAAGAGACTCTCTCATGCAAAAACAAAGCGTTTATTGGGGGTCCAGCATGCTGGGGCTCAGAGCTCATTTGAATAGAGCAGAGAACCCTGAGAACAGCTTAAGCAGAGCTTATATACTTTCCTTGAAGAGGGCAGGGAGGAAAGTTTATTGATGGGCCTGGGCGGGTGAGCAGTTTGCGTGCAACTGGGTGAGGGAGTACATTCTGAAGTTTGGCAGTTGGGGACAGCACATTCTGGGAAAAAGATTAGAAATCACTTCTCAAGATTTCAACAGTGTTTTATTAAGCATACAGAAAAACAGGAAGTGACAAGAATCTATTTTATTAACATTTCACTACCGACTATACTTTGCCAGATTTCCTAAAGTCTCTATTGATATCTGCATTCCTACATATTTTCCCCAGTTCATCATTGTGATTAATTCTTCACATGTGCTGACATTTACATTCACTCAATACCCGAAACCCTATAGCTAAAGAACTTTTGGTCCAAATCCTATACTCACTCTCCTTTATAAACATACCGACTATCTTCCTAATACTACTGACTATCCATTTTGACTGGAAGTTCTCTTTGAAAATCAATCATCCAAGTTACAAGGTCCTATGCTTAATACCGCAATCAAGGGCCCAATGCCCTTCTGGGCTTCAAATCTTACCTAGATTTTTGTTTTCAGATTCATATATTTTACCTATATATTCTTGAAAATATCGCAGGTTCCCAATACCATTATTCATCCAGCAGAATGATTTCTATTCCAAATCAAACCTGTTATTAACCCTAACCATACACTGTTCCCTCAATCTAACTTTAGAGAAGAGCAAGGACAGAGTTGGTCTTAAAATACAGGAATTTAGGGGATCTTCCAACTGCTGAGAAACTCAAAGGTCTATGCGCAAATGATCCCTAGAGAAGTTGTAGGCACCTATGAAGGAACTGAGAGAGCAAAAGTCATTTTCATTGCAAACAACCTGGTCAGCATGAAGGGATGTGTCTGAATCAGCCTCTCTCTTCTTTATGTAGAGAAGAAGGACCAAACGAGGCCTCTGTGGAGAGCTGTTCCCGGTTACCAATGTTTGATATACCATTCTAACTTGTGAAAGTGTCAAAGGAATTAGGGACAGCCTCCATTTCATGGGACCTTTGGAAGCAAATGTTAGGACAACGTGCTTGCCAAGGCATTGACTTCATTCAGTTCCTGAAGGAAGTGACCTCACCTCACATTCTCGGTGATGGACCTCTCTGAACTTGGGATCCAGGCATCCAGGCACACAAATCTAGTCCCAGGCCCAGTCCCAGTGGTCTCACTTCTTTTGATTTACCAAAGACAGAGTCAGTCTTTCTTGGTATCTACTGATGTGAGGATGGCCAAATGCCAGGAAAGCTCTGAAGAGTGGCCTTTCCTGAGTAAGGAGGAAGTGGCTCACTGTTGTCTCCTGACAACTTCACAGAGTTGGCCAAGGAAACCAGATCTGAGACAGAACAGGCCATTTGATGGGAACATAGTATGGCCCACCAGTCAGAGGTCACACCCGATAGTCAGAGACCTATTTTGGGAAAGGAGGTTACTTTGTGGGTGTGAGTGTGTGTTTGTGATTTTGTCTCATGTTCTGAGAATAGGTAGGAAAGGCAGTTTGTTTGGTTTGGAGTGGACGATTTCTAACAAGTGATTTGATAAGACGAGTGTTTTTATGTCTGTGTATCCCACTGTGTCCATGGTTGTAGACATTAGAAAAGAGAATGCATCAAAGGATGTGTCCAGGCTAGTAGAAAGCTTACCAGAATTCTTTCTGCCCAATGTATGAAAGGAATGCGGCTTGCCTTATGGATGGGTAACACCTGCTATCTTCCTAAGTTTCTGTTTTCTTCCTGAATTCTGGCCACTCTCCAGAATAGGCTCATGATTTTGTGACCAAGTTATGTACCACCTCCAAGCTCTGTGACATGGCCATGTACTGGATAGCTGAAGGGAATGGCGAGCATCTCAGAAAATTCAGATATCAGTGTGACCAGGAAAGTCTCAGTGGAGAAACACTGCTTTGGGCCGTTTGCTAACCTAATGTTCTGTTGCCCTGAATGTCAGGAAGGTCTTTGCCTCATGCCACCCCTTTGTGAAGCCTGAAGAAAACAGTTTTCAAATGGAAATGAATATGGATCACCTGTGGCTCTTTGCTTAATTGCTTTGAAAAGGGATGTGTCTGAATCAGCCTCTTGGCCCTGTGTGAGGTTGTGGCTTAGATACTCAGCACGTGGTGGATGTAAAGAGAGATCCCATGTGTGCATCCAAAACCAAAATGGCCAAAAAGCAGTCCTTGTGGATGAAGTCTGTTGCCTTCCTCTTTAAAGTTCTTGAACTCCATCAAGTGAGAATAGGGATCCTTTGGGTCAAATGGGTTCTTCAAAGACCTGCAGAGGAGCTTGTGTTTTCTCATGACTGCAAATCACATAAAAATATATACCTGAAACTCAGTTTTCCACAAATTGGAGAAGCATAGAAGTATTAACGTCTAGCATATTTGATCACTCCTGTTTCACATGAAGGGTGTCCAGACCACCCTGAATTTACGCCAATGAGGGGCAAGGGAGTTATTTTGGACACTCTCTTGAACTCCGCCACTCATGGAAACCTTCAGCCAGAGGTTGTGATTAGTGTCTATATGAAAGAAGATGAGGGCCATATGGGAGGGTTTTGGTTTTAATTTTGGTCATTTGTGTCCGGTTGGAAGACATGACTGGGACCACCTGGGCTTGAACTCTGGTGTGATTCCCCTTAGAGACTGAATTCAGAGAAGTATTGCCATGAATTTTGTTGGGATTTTAGGAGTCCACCCATGAGAATCACCCTTGGAAACTGAGATCTAGGCCCAGGGTGGCTTTCCACAAAGCCCTGGGTATCTCAGCCAGAAGATCACATGATTTAATTCTGAAAGACTTGTCAGCCATTGTTGAGAGTCACAACACCCATGGACGTCACATTGTAGACCTCAATAGGCCTGGCTTCATGTGACATTTTGGCCACTCTTTGGGAAGCCTTGCCTGTGAGAGTTCTACAGAGCATTCATTGAAATGAGCTTCCTCACCATTTAATGGTTCCTGAATGAATTGAAACCCACAGTGCCTGCAACGTCATCCTTGAAAAATGCCTAGATAAATACCATGAAATTTTTGAAATTCCCATGACCAGGTGGCACTGGAGAAACTTTGGATGTCCTGTTGCTGATCGTAAATATGCAAGACAGTGCCTTGATTGAGTGGGTTTCATGAAAATGGTGTAGAACAGAGATGCCAGTATGTTCGAACCTGCTGAGTAGTGGGCCTAGAGCAGTGGTAGGCAGGTGTGTGAAAAAAAATTTGTGGTGGGGCCATGTGGATCTGCCATTGGATCCCAAATGGCTTGTGACTTACATGGTGCAGCCAGCAGACCCTTCCATGTAAAGGCTTCTGGTTATATGGAGATGTTTCCGGGCAATGTTTAGAATCAGGTTACTATGGACATGGGGCCAAGCTATGTGGGATAGAAGCCTGGTTGGTGCATTCTCCTGCAGACCCTGACCAACCACACATGAAAGAATTGCCTCCAGAACTGTGTCCCAGTTGAACTTCTTTTATTTCATGAAGCAAATGCCAAAGTCCCAGTGCAGCAGCAAGAAACACCACGAAAAGTGGAGGATGACCAAATGGCTTCCCAGTCCACATGGGAATACCCTTAGCCCCCAGTGGCCACAGTTTACTTACAAAGAGAGAATTCAGCACTGCTGCCTCATGTTCATTGGAAAATAAGAAACCATGTCCTCCAGGTCACATAGATGCAGACACAGCTTTGATAGTCTCACTAAAAAGAAGCTAAAGCTCCTGACAACAACATATTATTTCAAGTGCCCAAACTCAGAGGCAGTTTCTCAAGAAGTATTTAGGCCAGCAGAGCTCCATGTTTATGGAGTGTTTACCCTGTCCCATACTAGGGAAACTCCTCTACCACTTCCAAGGTTGTAAACTCCTGAGCATATTATTCACAGATTTTATTACTCTTCTCCTCTAATTGTGTCTTACTTTGGGCGAAAAAAATGTCAAGGAATTGTTCTGGATGAGAGTGGGAAGATTTTGTTTAGCACATATTTGCATACACATTGCATTCATTTTTCTATTTTACATTTTAAATACTGAATCCCTGACACTAACACATGCCCTGCTAGATTCTGAATACTAATCCTAATATGATGGAGAAAAATAACGGAAACAGAATAGAAATACAAGCAGTTCAGAGGAGGCATGTTGTATACTTGGACTTGCCTTTTGCATTATATAGGGTAGGAGTTATAAATCTAGTCAGTTTTTTGTTGAAATAGTTTTCCATGTGCTTTTAAAGTTAACAAATATGTGAATTCCTGTCTCCCTTTCTCTGTATTCTATTCAGCACATGTATTTTTATATGCACATATAGAATCCTACCTGGTATCACACGTACATTCTTGTGAGTTACATGACTTGGCAGATACAAAGTGTGAGAAGAGATCACTCCTCTTAAACGCTGTTTGACCTGAAAATTCAACCTATGGGTGAGCTTCCTAGTTGAAAAAAGTTATACATAAATCCATATCCAGTAAAATGAATATTTTTGGATCTGTGGATGATACATATTTCACGGTGTAATTCGATTGGCATATATATTGCTAATTTTTAAAATCTGTGTGTGGAATATATATATATATATATATATATATATATATATATATATATATTCTCTCCAGATATTTCAAAATATTTAATATATGTGTCTTATTATACACTCCCTAAATTCATTCATGATTATGTATGTGGATTTATAATCAACTTTTCACAAGATTATTCTCAGAAATATTCATTCACCTGATATACGTATTTTTTTCCTAGTATTGAAAAGTAACTTCAGTGAATGGTGCATATAAATCCTAATATTTCTACAGTAACTGATCCATTTTCACATCAATGTAAGTAGATTCCTATGGGACATGATAAGTATTTTGAAGTTCATTTTTATTCAAAACTAGTACATTACTATTTCTTCAGTTTATGCACATTATTGGATATATATTTCATCCACAAGTTCACAAATTTATAGGCATTTATTTCACTTTCAATCACTTTCTGCTTCAGAAAACACGTGTTCCGCCATTTTCAAACTGGTCTTTTCATGAGACTTCTTTCCAAACACATTATTTTTGATTTCCACAATCACTTTTGAAGCAAAACTCACACACTCTTCATGATAAACCATAACCCTAGGATTACAATTAGACGAATAACTAGTTGTTATGAATGATTATATATCAATATATGATTTCTTATGTATTTTCAGATATCAATTCAATACATTATTTAAAGTGGAACCAGTTATATTATTTATTAACTGTATGGTCTATTCATGCATTTATCTCTATATTCATAGACACAGGGTACACCTATTTTTACCCTCAATACTAATTTATACGTTTTCAAAATATTCCTCAAAAAATGGTGGAAGAAATACTCATGTCACCTGATCTATATATACATTTTATCACAGTAATATTCTGGACAAAAAAATCAAAGGTCAACCTTAAGGTTGTACCAAAGCCTAAATGGAAAGTGAGCATGGATTACTAAAACCTTCCATGTCCAGGTGGCCTAATGCTCTCAAATGTCAATCTTATTGGTGACTACATTTTTGTTTGTTCCTAAGATTATATATTCAACCTCAAGCCTGTTGAAAATGTCTAATCCTATCACTCACTTTATACTTTGCCTGATTTAGTAATGTCTCTATTTATATCTATTTTCCTACATATTTTCCCCTGTTCATCATTGTGACTGACTCTTCACTTGTGCTGACATTTACATTCACTGTCTACCTGAAACCCTATTGCTTAAGAACTTTTGGTCTAAATCCTATTCTCACTCTTCTTTGTAAACCTACTGACTATCTTTCTAATCCTACCGACAATCCCTTTTTGAGTGGATGTTCTATTCGACATTCAATCATCCAAGGTACAAGCTCCTATGCCATTGTATATAGATTTATCTGAGACATTTTTGCAGAAAATAATTCAAAGCTAAGTGTACCAATTAAGGGCCCAATGCCCTTCTGGACTTCATATCTTCCCTAGATTTCTGTTTTTATACTTATATTTCACCTATATATTCTTGTAAATATCATAGTTTCCCAATACCATTATTCGTCATGCAGAAGGATTCCTAACCCCAAATTGAACATGTTACTAACCCAAACCATACACTGTTCTCTCAATCGAACTTTACAGAACAGCAGGGACAGGGTTGCTCTTAAAATACAGGAATGTAGGGCATGTTCCACCTGTTGAGAACATCAAAGGTCCATGCAGAAACGATCCCTTGAGAAGATGTAGGCAGCTACGAAAGACCTGAGAGAGAAAAGTCATCTTCTATGGCAAACAACCTTGTCAGCATGAAGGGATGTGTATGAATCAGCCTCTCTCTTCTTAATGTAGAGAAGATGGACCAAACCAGTCCTAGGTGGAGAGCTGTTCCCGGGTGCCCATGGTTTATATACCATTCTAACTTGTGAAATTGTCACAGGAAGTAGGGGCAGCCTCCATCTCATGGGACTCTTGAAAGCAACTGTTAGGACAAAGTGGTTGTCAAGGCAATGACCTCATTCAGTTCCTGAAGAAGTGATCTACCTCACTTCCTTGGTGATGGAACTCTCTTAACTTGGGATCCAGGAAGCCAGGCACCCGGAGCCAGTCCAGTCCCAGACCCAGTAGGCTCACTTGTTTGAATTTACCAAGGAGTGTGTCAGTCTTTCTTGGTACCTACATATGTGAGGATGGCCAAATACCAGTAGAGCTCTGAATAGGGGCCTTTCCTGAGAAAGTAGGTAGTGGTTCACCGCAGGCTCCTGACAACTTCACAGAGTTGGCCAAGGAGACCAGATCTGAGATTGGACAGGCCATTTTGGGGGAACATAGTATGGCCCACCACTCAGAGGTAACTCCGGATAGTCACAGAGTTACATGGGGGAAGGAGGTGTCTTTGTGAGGTGGGTGTGATTTTGTGGTTTTGTCTCATAATCTGAGAATAGGTAGGAAAGACGGTTGTTTGATTTGGAGTGGTCTTCTTCTAGTAAGTCGTTGGACAAGGCAAGTGTTTCTATTTCTGTGTATCCCACTGTGTCCGTGGTTGTAGACATTAGAAAATAGAATGCAACAATTGATATGTCCTGTATAGTAGAAAGATTCCCGGCATTCATCCTGCCCAATTTATGAATGGACTGCAGCTTGCCTTATCCATGGGCAACACCTGCTACCTTCCTAAGTTCCTGTTTCTTCCAGAATTCTCACCACTCTCCAGAATAGTCTCATGGTTTTGTGTCCAAAATATGTACCACCTCCAAGCTCTGTGACATTGCCATGTCCTGGATAGCTGAAGGGAATGGCGAGCATCTCAGAAACTCAGATATCAGTGTGACCAAGAAAGTCTCAGTGGAGAAACCATGCTTTCGGCCTTTTGCTTATCAATTGTTCTGTTTCCCTGAATGTCAGGAAGGTCTTTGCCTCAGGCCACCCCTTTGTGAAGCCTGAAGAAAACAGTTTTCAAATGGAAATGAATGGGCCTCACCTGTGGCTCTTTGCTTAATTGCTTTGGAAAGGGATGTGTCTGAATCAGCCTCTTGGCCCTGTGTGAGGTTGTGGCTTAGATTCTCAGCACCTGATGGATGTAAAGAGAGATCCCATGTGTGCATCCAAAACCAAAATGGCCAAAAGAGCAATTATTGTGAATGAAGTCTCTCGCATTCATTTGTAAGGTTCCTGACCACCATCAAGTGAGAATACGGATCCTTTGGTTCAAATGAGTTATGCACAGCCCTGCAGAGGCTAACCCATAGGTTTTTGGGTTTTCTCATGGCTCCAAATCATATAAAGAATCTATACCTGACAGTCAGTAGGCCTCAAATTGGAGATGCAGAGCAGTATTAACAGCTAGCCTATCTGATCACTCCTGGTTCACCAGATGGGTGTCCAGGCCACCTTGACATTAGGCAAATGAGGGGCAAGGGAGCTTATTTTTGACACTGTCTTGGGCTGCACCCCTCATGAAAAACTCCAGCCAGAGGTTATGATAAGTGTCTATATGGAAGAAGATGAGGGCCATGTGGGAGTGTTTGGTTTTAATTGTGGTCATTTGTTTGGCGGTTGGAAGAGATAACTGGATCCACCTGGGCTTGAATTCTGGCATGATTCCTCTTAGAGACTGAGTTCTGGAATTTACCTCAAAGAAGTATTGCCATGAAATGTGTTGGGATTTTAGGAGGCCACGCATGAGATGCGCCCTTGAAAACTGAGATCGAGGGCCAGGGTGTCTTTCCACAGTGCAGTGAGAATCTCAGCCAGGATATCACATGATTTTATTTTGAAAGACTTGGCAGCCATAATTGAGAGTCTAAACACAAATGGAACTCATATTGTAGACCTCAATGATCCTGGCTTCATGTGACTTTTGGCCACTTTTTGGGAAGCCTTTCCTGTGAGATTTCTCCAGAGATTTCATTTAAATGAGCTTCCTCACCACATAATGGTTCCTGCATTAATTGAAACGCACAGTGACTCCAACTTCATCCTTCAAAAATGGCTAAATAAATACTATCAAATTTCTGAAATTCCCATTACCAGGTGGCACTGGAGAACCTTTGGATATCCTGTTGCTGAACATGAGTGAAATAATTCCCCACGCAATGACACTTCACCGGGAGAATTCCAATTTTATTGCTAAAAGCTGTGTGCTTATATAGAACTAAGGGGGAGATGGCATGGCTTAGATAAATGGCAGCAACCCGTTTATTGACAAGTTCTTTCAAATATCAGCTCCAGAGCCCAGGAATTAGTTCTCATTGGGGCTAAGGTTCCCCACAAGCGAGATTTGAAATTGGCGCTGGCGGGAGAGTTCACAAGGGCGGGAACTTTTTGCGCCACTGCAGAAATGAAGAAGGTAGGAAGAAGAAGTCCTTAGGCGCCATGTTGGGGTTTTTCTCTGGGGTATGGCTGCCATTTATTCTTTTCCCAACATTCCACCCTTTTTGTTTTCTTAGGAAGTGGGGCATCGTTTGTCAGATCTGGCTGCTTCCTGCTGTGTGGGGGTGGTGTGGGGCCTAGAAAGAGAAGTGGAGGAATGCTCAGGGGGCAGGTATGGGGATATCATGGCAGCCAGAAATAAAACCCAGTGGCTATAGACAGCTATTTTCATAGGGGTGAAGTCAATGAATGTTCCCTGAAGCCAAAGATGTCGATGGCATGGAACCAGTCCTGGATGGAAGAGATTGTTGGTATCAGCCACTGGTCCTGTAACAGAGACTCAAGGAAATACTGGAAGCGTTGCCTGGACATGGTGTCACCAGCACCTGAAGAAGATCAGAGCGAATAAAAACAGAATGAAGATAAAAATTAAAGCAAACGTCAATTTTTGGCAGAAGTTCCATGTGGGGGGACTGACATAGAAGAGGCCAAGGGCCATGAGAAAGCTTAAAAGGTGGTAAAGACTATGAATCCAGGATGGCAGATTAAGAGGTTCTCCGAGCTCGTTGTCTCCCGCTGTCTAATACCCGTTGCATTCCATCGTGGCCTGGTAGTGAGCTTCATCACTGAGTGAACTGTTCTCTTGGAGATGTTGGGGATTCATCGGTCATCAGAGGCTGGTAGTGACTAAGCAAAAGCTGGTTGAAAGTTTGATTAGGAATTTTATGCAGTTGGGTTTGAAGGCACTTCATTATGCAGGGCAAGAGAGCACAAAAAAGGAGCATCCAAATAATTGGCCCCAAGATATGTAGTAAGTACATGGCAAGATAGGATTGGAAGAAACCCCGTTATGGGATTGGAGGAGGTAGGTTTGAGCAATTGGGTCGATAATTCCTGCAATTTAACAACATTTTTTTTATTAGCCCAGATTCATTAACATAATAGCAAAATTCCTCTCTGAGGAATAGGCATGTAACCACTTTTTCTGCAGTGAGAAGATCAATTGCCCTTTGGTTCTGTAAAGCCACTTGTGCCAATGAAGTAACCTGCCGCAGCAAGGAACCCAGAGACTCAGCCATGGTATTGAATGTTTCATGCAGTTTTTGTTGAAGGTCATTGGATCCCATAGAGCATGACCTATAGCTCCACCAGAGAGTCCGAGACCCGTCACTGAGGTTGTTAAAATGAGGTCTACCAGAACCGGCAGAAAGACTACCCTACGGGTGCGGGAAGGTAGGGCCAACTGTCAGAATTCGGTGGGAGTATACAAAGATAGCTGAGGAACTACAGTAACCAAGAAACAGGCGCCAGAGACATTGATGGTTGAGGTACTTAAAGACCCATTACACCAGAGGAAATGTCCAGGTTGCATAAACACAGGGCTCTATGGGGTGCTGTAGCTCAAGGAACAAATGGGTAAAGGATTCATTATTGGCAGGTGGAAACAGATGAAAGGAAATAAAGTATTGGTGGAATAACTTTCCCACAGTGGGATACGTGTCACATGTAGGGGTTGTCCTTTTTAGAGAAATTGTAGGGTTTTGCTGGAATATTTCCTGCCGCTAATGGGACTGCTGCTAGAAGTGGACGACTAAGTGAAGCACAGAGAAAGCACTGAGAAGTAGGCACAGAAAGAGGGGTGGAGTTTAATAATCAAAAAGTTTGGTGTAGCAAATTGAGCCATGTGGGAGGGGGACCGGAGAGGGTTGAAGGCTCTGAATCCTCTTTGGATGAGCTATGAATATGATCTCGAAGTTTTGATTCTGAGTCCTTAATGTGTTCGACTACCTGAATGGTTGCCTTAGGTTGCGTAATCAGGGTGCGGCCAATAGTCATCCACCCTGTGGGTCTGACTGAGGTGGTCCGAGCATAGACAGCAAACTCAACATAGCCCCATCGTTTGGCCTTGGGGTCAGGTTTATCTAAAGTATACCATCCATTGTTACTGGATGAAGAGCCTTTATGCCACTTTATGTAACTAGAAGTCCACCCTTCAGGGTAACCAAATGAGTGGTAAGAATAGCTACCACGTTCATCATGGAACATGCATGACCAATAGGGGCACCCATTATAAATCTCAGGCCACCAATGACAATAGTCTTTTGTTTGATCAAAAAGGAAGCAAATGAAAGGCCAGTTCCAGCTACCAGGGACGAAGGTCCTTGAAGGTGACAATTTTAGGGAAATAGAGGTGCAGTTGTGGATGAAGCAAGTAGTTGCATCCACTGCGCAGACCTTCTGCATGCCATGTTCTGAGTATCGTTCCCGAAAAGTGAATAAATGCATGGTAGGTGAGGAGGGTAAAGACCAGTCCTGACAGAGCACAGAAAATAAGCAGAGCACAAAAAACAAGCAGTTAGAGAAGACTAGGGTGTTGGGAGAGCTCATTGTGCCTTCTTTAAGAGGAATTGGGCTGCAAGGAAAACCGTGTGAGCCACAACTAAAATGGGTGAGATGGGTGTGGAGAGCAGGAGTAAAGGGGAGGTTCAGTAGGTGATTCTTGGAGTTCCTCTGGGGTGGCCCTGTCTTCAGCAGGTGGGGCCTCCTGGTGATGTGGCTTCAACCTAGACATGTGAGTCCAGGGAGTGAGACAGTTGCCTGGTAAGGAGAGTTTGGCGGCGGTAAGGGTAAAGAGAATGACAGGATAGGGGCCTTCCCATTTTGCGGCAAGAGTCCCTTTCTCCTCTGGGGTATTATAATAGACTAGACTAACAGGTGTTAAGGGAGGAGTGTTTGGAGAGGAGACTGGGTCCGGAAGAAGCCAGTCCTGATATTTCCAGAGTTCCGAGCGGAGATGGAGCAAGAGAGGCAAAGACAAATCTCGGGTGAGAGGTCCTTGTGAAATGACCAACCCAGGGGTTATAAGAGGTCTTCCATACATTATCTCAAAAGGAGACAGTAAAGATGGTTTCTTAGAGAGAGCTCTGATTCGAAGCAAAGCCAAGGGAAGGAGTTTGAACCAGTCTATGTTTAATTCCATTGTCAATTTGGTAAGGACTTCCTTTAGAGTACGATTTACCCTTTCCACTTTCCCTGAAGCCTGGGGGAAATATGGACAGTTGAAATGCCACTTGAAGGAGAGGGCTTGAGAGACCTTTTGTGTGATCCTAGAAGTAAACTCAGGGCCATTGTCATATTGTAGGGAAGTGGGCATACCAAACCTGGGGATGATGTCTGTCAGTAAGATTGAAGCTACAGTGGAAGCCTTTTTATTGGAAGTGGGAAATGCCTCAACCCAACCAGAGAAAGTGTCCACAAAGACAAGGAGGTATTTAGTGCGCCATACTGTGGGCATGTTGGTGAAGTCTACCTGCCAGTCAGCAGTGGGAATGTGTCCCCGGGCTTGGTGGAAAGGGAAAGGTTTGGGCCTTAAAGGAGTATGAGGGTTGGTCCGCTGACAGATCTGACAATTAGAGGCTATATTCTGTAGCATGGCTTGTCAGAGGGGGTGAGGGAAAAGAAACTCTGTAAAAAGAGGGTCAAAGACTGAGAATTGGAAAGGAATAGAGTATGAAGGAACTTGAAAAGATGCTTGTTCTTACTGAAAGACGTAGGGGCTTCAGATGAGCTGTCTAAAGTGGCCATTATATGCCCCCCATGGAGGCCATAATTGAAAGTGGTAGCAGCCATTTGTGCCGCATGGTCAGCTTTGGCATTGCCCTCAGTGATAAGAAAGCCGTCCTTCTGATGGGACCTACAATGGACAACTCCCAACTGGGTGGGTAAGTGGCCTCTATTAGATTGGTTATAAAAGCTGAATTAGTGATCGCATTACCTTTGGTGGTAAGTAGGCCTCGCTACTTTCAAATATCAGCATGGGATAATAAGATATGGAAGACATATTTTGAATCAGTTTAGAGGGTGAGGGATTTGCCTTGTGCTAGAAGGCAGGCACGAGTGGATGCTATAAGTTCAGCCTACTTGTCTGTAGTTCCTGAAGGCAAAACTTTGGCCTCTATAATCTCAGTGGCTGAAAATACAGCGTATCCAGAGTAATGAGTTCCGTTCTCCCTAAAGGAACTGCTGTCAGTAAACCAGATAAGGTCAGGCTTGCTGAGTGGTCTCTCAGAAATGGAAGAATGACAGGGAAGGAAATCATCTAAGGTTTCCAAGCAATTATGAGTTGGTATGTGAGACATGGGAGTCATTGGGAGCAGTGAGGCAGGGTTCAGTGCAGAGCAGGGGAGGAAAATAATATTAGGGTTTTCCAGAAAGGAAGTGAGGGGCGACAGAAATCTGGATGTAGGGAGAGTTTGAAGGCCCTTTTAAGCTAAAAGATCCTTCAAGTGATGTGGGGAGTGGATAGTTCAAGGGGCCCCAAAAGTCAGCTTAGAGGCTTCTTTGTGTAAAATTTGTCCAGTAGCCAGAGCTCTTGGGGGCCCACCCACGGATGGTAGGGTCTAGTTGCTTGGACAAATATGACACAGGTGCAAATGTACGCCCATAGTTTTGACCTAAGACCCCAAGTGCTTGCCCCCCTTTTTCATGGACATATAGATGAAATGTTCTTGAAAGATCTGGAAGGTGAAGGGCAGGTGCCTTTAAGAGGAGTTGCTGAAGCCTACGGAAGTGGTAGATGGGAAAGGAGGCAAGAGATTCACTAGGGGGTCCCTTTGCTAGGTCATACAGGGGTTTGGAGAGAAGAGAATAATTTGGGATCAAGGCCCTAAAATAACCTGCTAATCCTAGGAATGATAGTATTTTGGCTTTCGTATAGGGCACTGAAAGATCACAGAGGAGTTGCCTCCTATCCAGTGTTATTTCCTTTTTCCCGGGTGTAAGGCAAAAACCAAGATAGGTGACCGAAGACTGGGAAACCTGGGCCTTGTGGGGAGACTCCCTATATCCCTTGTCTTCTAGGAATTTATGAAGCTGAGCGGTGTGGGATTGAGAGTGTTCCCAGAAAGACTACATAGAAGAAGGTCATAGACATATTGAAGTAGAGTAGAGTCAGGACAGGTCAGGTGAAAGGATGTGAGGTCCTGGGCAAGAAATTGGCCAAAGAGATGGGGGCTATCCCTGAATCCCTGTGGGAGGACAGTCCAGGTAAGCTGATGAGAATGGCGGGTGTGAGAGTCAGTCCATGAAAAAGCAAAGATATCCTGAGATTCTGAGAACAAGGGAATAGAAAAGAATGCATCTTTTAAATCTAGGACTGAGAAGTGAGTAGTAGTGGCATGGATCTGAGAGAGGAGGGTGTAAGGGTTGGGCACTAGCGGGTGGATGGGGTCCACAGTGGAGTTGACAAGGCGAAGTTCTTGAACCAGCCTGTAGGACACGTTAGGTTTCTTAACTACCAGAATGGGTGTGTTGAAAGGAGAGTGTGTAGGCCTAAGATACCCCTTTCATAATAAATCCTGGATGATGGGTTCTAATCCAAGGAGGGATGTGGTTGTGAGTGGATATTGTGGTTGACTAACATATCTTGAAGGGTCCCGTAAGACAATATGAATAGGACTGCATTTAGCCATAAAGGGTGTAATTGTGTCCCAAACCTCAGGGTTAAATGGTTTAGATAGTCGTGGGAGAGTGCATGAAGGAGGTGTATCTGCCCCTAGGAATATCATGAGGAAATGAGAGGTAGGAGAGGTGTGGGGTGATAAGTGAATGGTGACTTTTAATAGTGAGAGTATGTCCCTTCCCAGAAAGGGAATGGGGCAATGGCTCATAACAAGAAAGGAGTGAGTGAAGGACAAAAGGGATCGCTGCATATAACATGATTGGGGGGGTTTTGAGGAAAAATCTTTTTACCTCCTACCCTGACAATAGGAGTTTTTGAGGGTGTGGTAGGACCCTAATACTCCCTCAAAATCGAAAAAGCGGCACCAGTATCCAAGAGGAAGTTAATGAAGCGTCCATCCACCAGGAAGGTGACCCTAGGCTCTTGATTCTTGATGGTAATAGTCTGGAGGGAAGGCCCAGGACTCCGTCAATCCTCCTCTGCCAAGCCCAGGTGAGGCTGGGGTTGCTGGGCAGCAGACCAACCTCCCTTCTGGGTTGTTGGGCAGTCTGCCCCCCAGTGTCCACTTTGATGGCATTTTTTGCAGGGGTTGTAGGGTGTCCTCGGCGAAGAACAATTCCTGGTCCAATGTCCCTCCTTACCTCATTTGAAGCAAGCTCCAGGGGGGGTCATATTGGGACGGCATGGTGATGGCCTTCTCTGAATGAGCTGGGCCAACATTTGGAGTTTGGCATTTTCAGCCCTCTGCCTACGGAATTCTCTTTCATCCTCTCTACCATGAAAAACCTTGAAAGTGACAGCGAGGATTTTGGTCTGAGGAGTAGCAGGGCCCTGTTCAAACTTTTTAAGCTTGGCTTTAATGTAAGGGTAGCTTTGGGCCAGAATATATGTCATTAAGACATGACGGCCATCAGGGGTTTCTGGGTCGAGGTTTGTGTACTGCTGAAGGGACTTGGTTAGTCTATCCAGGAATTCTGAAGGTGTTTCCTCCTTCCTTTGAATGACCTCCTGCATCTTTTGAAAGTTAACAGCCTTGCGGGTGGCCTTTTTCAGTCCCGCCAAGAGGCAGGATGTAAAAAGGTCACTAGACTGTAAGCCCATAGGGGATCCTGCTCTGGGACAGCATGAGGGCCTGTGGGTGGTTATGATTGGTCCTATGATTTTCATCAGCATGGGCTTGGGCTAGCTCCCAGAACCATTGCCTTTCCTTGGGGAGATGTTTATTGGCCAAGAGCATGTAGATGTCATGATGAGTGAGGCTATATGCTTGCAGTACCCATTGAAACTCCCGAATGTAAGTGGTGGGGTCAGTGGTGAAAGAGCCTAACTTCCTCTCTAGCTGAGTAATGTCCGACATGGAGAAGGGCACGTGGACTCTGATGACACCCTTGGGACCAGCTACCTCACGAAGGGGTGCGATTGTCTTGGGGGTGGGAAGGAGTCCGTTAGACCTGGTAACAGGAGGACTGAAAGAGGTAGGCGGTGGACAGGAAGGAGAGGGAGGGGAATGGAATGTCTCTGTGGAAGAGGAGGAGGTGGAGCAGGCAGAAGAGTGGGGAAGGGAGGGGGATGAAATGGAAGGTTGAGGATCCGTGGAATCAGGCAGAGGAAGAGGAGGATTTAGCGGGAGAGAAGGGTCAGTTGGGGCTGGGGGATAAGGTGGGGGTTGAACTGCTGGGTCGAATGAGGAAGAATCTGCGAAGTCAGGAGTAGAACTAGGGGAAGAGAGGGGTTTGCAAGCAAGAAGGACCTGAGAGGGAGGGCAGGAGGAGCAGAGACAGGGTGCTGTGCGAGAAGGCTAAAACATTCAATACAGGGAATCTCACTCCACTTTTTCAGATGCTGGCAGTAATTAAAAAGGTCCAAGAGGAGGTTTGGATCTAAGGAGCCTTCTGGAGGCCAATGATTGCCATTATCCAGAGGATATGTAGGGAAATCTTGGGTACAGAATTTGATTAGAAGTTTGGGCTTGATGTCTGGTGTGAGGGAGAGTGTGGCCAGATTTTTTATTAAACTTTTGAGAGGTGAGGTTTCAGGTACAGATAAAGAGGTGCCCACAGTCACAGGGAGAGATGGAAGAGAGAGAGAGAGAGAGAGAGAGAGAGAGAGAGAGAGAGAGAGAATAAGTGTAAGCAAGAGAGACAAAGAGAAAACCCGGCCTGGAACGGACTCCGGGAAGTGCTCAGGGCGAATGGGGGTCAGGTGGGCATCCCCAAAATGACCAGCCGTCATGAGGAAATACAGAGGGCACTACCTGATCATCACCAGTGAAGTGCGATCTGTGAGACCCAATGGGTTCGGAGCCACGGGCAACCTGACATCAGGAAAGTTTTCGAACGCAGCAGAAGAAGTAAGTAATGAAAACAGAACTCCGGCTCCAGCAGAATGCAGTTCCAGGATGGGAGTTCAGTTTTCCCCGAGCAGAGAGGCAGCTTCAGCCAGACACAGCAGGCCCGCAGGAAACAGCAACTCTAGCCGGCAGCGGCAGCAGCAGCAGAGGAGGAAAAACCACAGAGCCTCTCATGTAAACTCAGAAGCCTCACACCCCAAAGGGAAACGGATCACCAGAGGGTCCACTTCAACCAGTAAAGGTCTTAGTGGGAGGAATTCCCTCCCCCCTACCAGGTGTCTAGAGTGTGACAGACGATCATGGTCACAAAGCCAGCGGTAGCCCGAAGGGAGTTGGCGAGCCGGGGTCAGGGGAGGCTTACATACAACAAATCAGTGGTGAGTGCAGGAAGCCTGCGTCTGAAAAGAGCAGACCAGGGCAGAGTGCCACGGTGGAGCAGTGGACGGGGCTCTTGTTGGAAAGAGCTCACCCATATCCTCACACGGGGCACCAGAATGAAAGAACTCCCCACGCAAAGGCACTTCACCGGGAGAATTCCAATTTTATTGCAAAAAGCTGTGTGCTTATATAGAACTAAGGAGGAGATGGGAGGACTTAGATAAATGGCAGGCAATCCGTTTATTGGCAAGTTCTTTCAGATATCAGCTCCGGAGCCCAGGAATTAGTTCTTATTGAGGCTAAGATTCCAGGCCAGCAAGATTTGAAATTGGCGCCAGCAGAAGAGTTCACACGGGCGGGAACATTACGCACCACTGCAGAAAAGAAGAATGTAGGAAGAAGAAGTGCTTAGGCGCCATGTTGGTTTTTTTTTTCTGGGGTATGGCTGCCGTTTATACTTTTCCCAACAATGAGTATACCAGACAGTGCCTTAATTGACTGGTTTTTATAAAAATGGTGTTTAACAGAGATGCCAGAAAGTTGGATCCTGCTGATTAGTGGGCCAAGAGCAATGGTGGGCATGTGTGTGATAAAACATCAGTGGTGGGACCATGTGGATCTGCCATTGGCTTCCAAATGGCTTGTGACTGACATGGTGAAGCCAGCAGACCCTTATATGTAAAGGCATCTTGTTACATGGAGAGGATTCAGGACATTGTTCAGAATCAGGTTGCTATGTTCAAGAGGGCAAGCTATGTGGAATAGAAGCCTGGTTCTTGTATTCTCCTACAGACCCTGACCCACCACATGTCACAGAAATCCCTCACGCACTGTGTCCCCGTTGAACTCCTTGTATTTCATGAAGCAAATACCAAACTTCCAGTGCAGCACCAAGAAACACCACGAAAATAGAGGATGACCATATGGCTTCATAGTCCACACTAGAGACATTTAGCCCCAAGGGGCCACAGTTTACCTTCAAAGGGAGAATTCAGCACTGGTGTCTCATGTTCATTGGAAAATAAGAAACCATGTCCTCCAGGTCACATAGATGCAGACCCAGGTTTATGGTTTCACTAGAAAGGAAGCTAAAGCACTTGACAACAACATATATTTCAAGTGCCCAACCTCACAGGCAGTATCTCAAGAAGTCTCCAGGACAACAGACCTCCATGTTTTTGAAGTGTTTACCCCGTCCCTTACTTTTGGAAACTCCTCTAACACTTCCAAGGTTGTGAACTCCTGATCGCATTCCATTCCAGATATGTATTCATGAATTTTCTAACTCTTCTCCTCTAATTGTGTCTTACATGGGGTGAAGGTGTTGTCAAGGTATTGTTCTGGATGAGAGTGGGAAGATTTTTGTGTAGCACATATTTACATACACATTGGATTCATTTTCCAATTTTCCATTCGAAATACTGAATCCCTGTCAGTAACCCATACCCTAATAGACTCTGACTACTAATCCTAATATGATGGAGACAAATAACCCAAACATAATATTAATACAAGCAGTTCAGAGGAGGCATGGTGTATAGTTGGTCTTGCCTTTTGCATGATATAGTGTAGGAGTTATAAATCTTGTCAATTGTTTGTTGAAATAGTACTCCATGTGTTTTTAAAGTTAACACATATGTGAATTTCTGTCTCCTTTTTTCTGTAGCCAATTCAGCACATGTATTTTTATATGCACATATAAAATCATACCTGGTATCACACGTACATTTTTGTGAGGTGGCTAACTTGGCAGAAACAAAGTATGAGAAGAGATCACCCCTCCTAAACGCTTTTGGAACTGAAAATTCAAACTATGAGTGAGATTTTTAGTTGAACAACATTATACATAAATCCATGTTCAGTAAAATTAATATTTTTGGGTCGGTGGATGATATATATTTCACGATGAATTTTGATTGGCATATATATTGCTACTTCCTAATGTTTCTCTGTGTGATATATATATATATATATATATATATATATATATATATTTTTTTTTTTTCCCAAATATAAAATATATGTGTCTTATTATACACTCCCTTAATAATTCACTCATGCTCATGTATGTGGTTTTATAATCAAAACATTATACATAAATCCATGTTCAGTAAAATTAATATTTTTGGGTCGGTGGATGATATATATTTCACGATGAATTTTGATTGGCATATATATTGCTACTTCCTAATGTTTCTCTGTGTGATATATATATATATATATATATATATATATATATATATATATATATATTTTTTTTTTTCCCAAATATAAAATATATGTGTCTTATTATACACTCCCTTAATAATTCACTCATGCTCATGTATGTGGTTTTATAATCAAATTTTTATACGATTATTTTCAGAAATATTCATCCACCTGAAATACATATTTGTTTTCTAGTACTGAAAACTTACTTCACTGAATGGTGCAAACAAATCCTTATATTTCTACAGTAACTGACCCAATTTAACATCAATGCATGTAGATTCCAATGGGGCATGATGTGTATTTTGACGTTCATTTTATTTAACACTGGTACATTACTATTTCTTCAGTTTTTGTACATCATAGTATAAACATTTCATCCATAAGTTCACAAATTTAAAGACATTTGAAACACATTCAATCACTTCCTGCTTCAGTACACATGTATTCCTCCTTGCTTTTGACTGGTCATTTCATGAGACTTCTTTCCAAACACATTATTTTCGATTTCCATAATCAATTTTGAAGCAAAACTCACACATTTTATGATAAACCACAACCCTAATATTACCATTAGATGTATAACTTGTTGGAATGAATGTATGTATATCAATATAACATTTACTGTGTATTTTCAGATATCAATTTATTCCAATTTCTAAAGTTGGAATCAGTTATATTATATATTCACACATGGTACACCTATTTGTGCCCCCAATACTAATTTATATCTCTTCTAAATATTGCTCCCAGAAATGGTGCAAGAAATACTCATGTCACCTGATCTACATATACATTTTATCACAGTAATATTCTGGCCACAAAATGCAAAGTCACACTTACAATTGTACCAAAGCCTAAATGGAATGTGAGTATGGATTATGAAAATCACCCATGTCCATGTTGCCTAATGCTCTCAAATGTCAATCCTATTGGTGACTACATATTTGTTTCTTCCTAAGATTATGTATTCAACCTCAAGCCTGTTGAAAATGTCTAATCCTATCAATCACTTCATCATTTGCCTGATTTCCTAATGTCTCTAATGATATCTGCTTTCCTACATATTTTCCCCAGTTCATCATTGTGACTGACTCTTCAAATGTGCTGACATTTACATTTTCTGTCCACCTGAAACCCTATTGCTAAAGAACTTTTTGTCCAAATCCTATACTGACTCTTTTTTCTAATCCTATCAAGTATCTTCCTAATCCTACCAACTATCCTTTTTTGACTGGATGTTCTCTTCAACATTCAATTATCCAAGGTACAAGGTCCTATGCCATTATGTATAGATTTATCTGAGACACATGTGCACAACATAATTCAGAGTAAAGTATCCCAATCAAGGATCCAATGCCCTTTTGGGCTTCAAATCTTACCTAGATTTGTGTTTTCATACATATATTTCACCTCTATATATCCTTATAAATATTGCAGGTTCCCAATACCATTATTCATGCAGCAGAATGATTCCTAACCCAAATCAATCATGTTATTAACCCTAACCATACTTTGTTTCCTCAACCTAACTTTACAGAAAAGCAAGGACAAAGTTGGTCTTATATAGAAATGTAAGAGATCTTCCACCTGCTGAGAACCTCAAAGGTCCATGCAGAAGTGAACCCTGGGGAAGATATAGAAAGCTATGAAGGACCTGAGAGAGCGAAAGTCATCTTTCATGACAAAAAAAAAAAAAAAAAAAAAACAGGTCAGGATGAAGGGGTGTGTCTGAAGCCGTCTCTCTCTTCTTAATGTAGAGAAGATGGACCAAACCAGGCCTGTGTGGAGAGCTGTTTACGGGTGCCTATGTTTGATATACCATTCTTACTTGTGAAAGTGTCACAGGAAGTAGGGGCAGCCTCCATCTATTGGGACACTTGGAAGCAACTGTTAGGACAAAGATGTTGCCAAGGCAGTGACCTCATTCAGTTCCTGAAGGAAGTGACCTATATAACTTTCTTGGTGATGGAACTCTCTGAACTTGGGATCCAGGAAGCCAGGCACCCAGAGTCATTCCCAGTCCCAGTCCCAGTGGCCACACATGTTTGGATTTACCAAGGACAGAATCGGTCTTTCTGTGTAACTACTGATGTGAGCATGGCCAAATTCCAGAAGAGCTCTGAAGAGGGGCCTTTCCTGAGAAAGCAGGTAGTGTCTCACTACTGGCACCTAACAATTTCACAGTGTTGGCCAAGGAGACCAGATGTGACATAGGACAGCCCATTTCGGGGAAACGTAGTATGTCCCATTAGTCAGAGGACACTCCGGATAGTCACAGACCTACTTGGGGGAAGGAGTTGACTTTGTGGGTGTGCGTGTGAGTTTGTGGTTTTGTCTCATGATCTGAGAATATATAGGAAAGTCGGTTTGTTTGATTTGGAGTTGACTGTTTCTAGTAAGTCTTTTGACAATGCGAGTGTTTCTATGTCTGTTTATCCCACTGTGTCCGTGGTTGTAGACATTAGATAAGAGAATGCATCAATGGATGTGTCCTGTCTAGTAGAAAACTTCACAGCATTCATCCTGCCCAATTTATAAATGGACTGTGGCTTTCCTAATGGATGGGCAACAACTACTATCTTCCTAAGTTCCTGTATGTCTTCTTGAATTCTGGCCACTCTCCAGAATAGGTTCAGGGTTTTGTGTCCACGATATGTACCACCTCCAAGCTCTGTGACATGGCCATGTACTGGATAGCTGAAGGGAATGGGATCATCTCAGAAAACTCAGATATCATTCGAGAAACCCTGCAATGGGCCATTTGCTTATCTATTGTTCTGTTGCCCTGAATGTCAGAAAGGTCTTTGCCTCAGGCCACTCCTTTGTGAAGCCTGAAGGAAACGGTTTTCAAGGGGAATTAATGGGCATCACCTGTTGCTCTTTGCTTAATTGCTTTGGAAATGAATGTGTCTGCATCAGACTCTTGGCCCTGTGTGAGGCTGTTGCATAGATTCTCAGCACCTGATGGATCTAAAGAAAGTTCCCACGTGTGCTTCCAAAACCAAAATGGCCAAAAAAGCAGTCATTGTGGACGAAGTCTCTCGCCTTCCTCTTTAACGTTCCTAACCTCCATCAAGTGAAAATAGGGATCCTTTGTGTCAAATGAGTTCTCAAAACCCTGCAGATGATAGCCCATATGTGCTTGGGTTTTCTCATGATTCCAATTCACATAAAGAGTCTATACCCGAGAGTCAGTAGGCCTCAAATTGGAGAAGCAGAGCAGTATTTATGGCAGGCTTATTTGATCACTCCTGGTTCTCAGGAAGGGTGTCCAGGCAACCCTGACTTTAGGCAAATTCGGGGCAAGGGAGTTTATTTTGTACACTGTCTTGGGCTGAGCCCCTCATGGAAACCTCCAGCCACAGGTTATGATGAGTGTCTATATGGAAGAAGATGAGGGCCTTGTGGGAGTGTTTTGGTTTTAATTGTGGTCATTTGTGTAGTGCTTGGAAGTGATGACAGGGTCTACCTGGGCTTGAACTCTGGTGTGATTCCCCTTAGAGTCTGAGTTCTGGAACTGATCTCAGAGAAATATTGCCATGAACTGTGTTCAGATTTTATTAGGCCACGCATTGGATTTCCCCTTGGAAACTGAGATCAAAAAAGAAGGGTGACTTTCCACAGAGCCTTGGAATCTCTGCTAAGATATCACATGATTTTATTCTGAAAGATGTGGCAGCCATAGTTGACAGTCAGAACACCCATGGACGTCACATTGAAGACCTCAATGGGTCTGGCTTCATGTGACCTTTTGACCACTCTATGGGATGACTTGCCTGTGAGATTTCTCCAGAGATTTCATTGAAATGAGTTTCCTCACCATTTAATGGTTCCTGAATGAACTGAAACCCACAATGCCTCCAACTTCATCCATGAAAAATGGCTAAATAAATACAATAAAATTTTTGAAATTCCCTTAACCAGGTGGCACTGGAGAACCTTTGGATGTCTTTTTCCTGATCATGAGTGTACAAGAGAATGCCATGATTGACGGGGTTTCATGAAAATGGTGTAGAACAAAGATGCCAGTAAGTTGGACCCTGCTGAGTAGTGGGCCTATTGCAGTGGTGGGCAGGTGTGTGATAATACATCTGTGGTGTGGCCAGGAGGATTTTCCATTGCCTTAAAAATGGCTTGTGACTGATATGGTGCAGCCAGCAGACTCTTCTTGTTACATGGAGAGGTTTCTGGGCAATGTTCAGAGTCAGATTTCTATGGACAAATGGGCAAGCTTTGTGAGATAGAAGCCTGGTTGGTGCATTCTCTGTCACCACAAGTGACAGAACTCCCTCCAATACTGGGTCCCAGTTGAACTCGTTGTATTTCATGAAGCAAATACCAAACTCCCAGTGCAGCAGCAAGAAACACCACAAAAAGTGGAGGATGACCAAATGGCTTCACAGTTCACACGGGGAGACACTTAGCACCAAGTGGCCACAGTTTACCTACAAATACAAAATTCAGCACTGCTGCCTCATGTTCATTAGAATACAAAAAACCATGTCCTCCAGGTCACGTAGATGCAGACCCAGCTTTTATGGTGTCACTAGAAAGGAAGCTAAATCTCCTTACAACAACATATATTTCAAGTGCCCAACCTCAGAGGAAGTTTCTCAAGAAGTCTTTAGGCCGGCAGAGCTCCACGTCTTTGGAGTGTTTACCTGTTAGACCAGGACGCTAGAAAAGACCACTGACTCAAAATCAAATAAAATTAAGCTTATTATTTCCACCGGCCATGCTGCCTCTCCCTCCCAAAATGGTGGGAACAAGACAACATCCCCAGCTTTCCTACAGCCCAGTTTTATAGCCCAGAAAGTTACAAAAAAGGGGGGTTACAGATAACAGAACTCTGATAAACATCACATTAAAGGTAGTTTACAATTTTTTTGTTGTCCCTACATCAGAATTCATGAGGACCATTAGAGCCTCAGAGAGGGTTGTTGTCTGGCCAGAGAAGGCAAATGTTTATGATGTGTCACTAAAGTTTCAGAGAGGGCTGCTATCTGGTCAGAGAGCTGGGCATGCGTGAGTTCAAGGCGTGGGCAGGCATTCCACGCAGGTTCAGAATTTGAAGTAATTTATGGAAAAGCCAAAATTATCTTTTCATGGCTTTGTGGCATGATGGCTCCCAATTTTAATAAAAGATCAGGTTGGGTCTACAATTTCCCCCTTTTCTCTGTGTCCCTTTCAAATCTTTGATAGATTATGGGAAGAACACTGAGGAAATTTTAATCCCTCAGATAAGAGTCTCCAAATTTTTACAACTCACCCAAAACCGATCTCCCTGATTTTACCTGACTTAATTAATTATTTATATTGATAGTCTATTTATCTTTCTCTCCATTGTTGTAAAAAGAGTGGCATCACTAATTTTTTCTTCTTCTGTCCTGAGACAGGGTGATGTGAGTGGGCTCGTCGTGAGGGACATGAGTTGCCTATTAGAAGTCAGTTGAGAGACATGAGTTGCCCTTTAGAAGTCAGTTCGGTTTGAAGTCAGGTTGGGGAAGAACAGGTTGTAAAGTCATCTGTGAATGGATTCTTCTATGAGTGAAACAAAAACCATGAGTACTGAATAAATGTTGCAGCAGCTGGAACATGTCACTGTATAGAAATTCCCTCACCAGTCTTTAATATCCCCAATTATCAGGACTGTCAACTTAATATTTAACTTTAAGTGTTACAGTTGGCCCTCCCAATAAGACACAGTTTAATAATTTAATGTCATCTGATCTTGTAAAAATCCTTTTACTAGTATGACCTCTGCGTCTAATAGAGAAACCTTTAATTCTGTTACTCAGGGCTGGATAATCGTACTAGCAAACACCAAGCCTACCTGTGTAGGTTAGGAATATCTGTAGGTCTTAAACTGAAAACTTCTGCCTGTGGCAGCTCTTCTTGATAGTCTCTTTTTATAAGTATTAGGCATTCCTGTGTGAGAATCCTTCTTTGTAGCCTCCAGTCTTACTTATTTTGGGAGGATAAGATAAAGTGCATACCTTAAAATTTTATTATTATTATTATTATTATTATTATTATTATTATTTAAAATGCCCAGGAGTGGCTGTATTTTGGTCTTAACTGTCTTTGCTAAGTGTTTAAGATGAAGCAGTCAAACTGACTTTTGTTTCTATCTATTGTTAACAGTCAGCTGAGCTTTTGTGGGAATCAATTCTGGGGAAACTTGAGAAGAGTTTCTCAGTTCTGCTAGTGCCATTTGCGCTAGGTGGGTCCAGGTCTTGCTTGACCATTTGGCTTCCCTCAGAAGCATCATGGATGTCTCCTTTCTATGATGACTCTCCTCTTTGTAACAAATGCACTGATTGGCTTTCTGTTCTCCAGTGGTCTCATTAATCTCCCTGATCAGGAGGTTATGTGGCTCAGAGTTGCAAAGCTCTTTAGAGAAGTCCCCTGTTCCCTGGATTCAGACTGACTCAGAGGGCAAGAGCCAAATATTGGTTTTCTTGGCCCTTTTCATTTAACATTAATTTTAAATAATAATCTTAAACATCCAGCAAATAAATTTTAACAGCCTTATATTAACAGTACTGGGCTTTAATGTCTATAACTTTATAATTACCTTTTTATTAATTGGGATCTGTATTATTCTGTCTGTATTGTAGTTGATGACTTATTATCTTGAATAAACCCATGTTGTGTTCTTAAAGCAACGCATTTGTAAAACACTAACAGGGAATCTTTAGATCACTTATAAGAAAATTTCAAACTAAAATTAACAAAAGTAAAAATACTTAGTTCGTGTAATATCTTCCCTGAATTTTTTGGCTGAGTTATACATTATATCCCCTGTTTGAGATCCTAGAAATATTGACAATAAAAAAAACTTTTTAACATAACTTTAAAGAAATATTATCTGACCTACATGTTTCATAGTCATTCTCACATGTAGTAAGATGGGACACACAGCCTTATCTCAGGTAAGGCAGGGCTCTTTATAAATCTTAAGTATTTTAATTCTAAAGCTGATCTTTATTTTTAAATATCTTTTGACAAAGTTTACATAAATTGTTTGAGGTCACATGAACATTAGCTAACACCATATGATATCACATTTAAAACATGAATTAAAGAAATGCTGAAAGTTTTTAACCTTTACAAAGATTAGGCTCTAATTAACTTAAAAATACATTTAAATTGTTCCCCAATGTAAAAAGTAACATAAACATTTACATATCTTATTGATAACAGGTAAATAAATCCACAATATATTTTTTACCACACAACTTCAGAGCACCAGCTTGATATAATGCTCTATTAAGGTTTCTACCTTACAGACTTGCATACCTGTAAGACATGAAAACATTAATAGCATAACAATTACATTTATGTTTCTACATTAATCAAGTTTGGCTTTTAAAGAAATTGCAGTACAGTGCTCTAAAATAACAGTTCTTATTTAATCAGTTGTTTAATTTTTATGGTTGCTTGCTCTAGAAAACATAAATCTTAATAAACTCAATGTTATGGGTAAACTTATGTTTTAAGAAATTTTTGCCTCATTAACACATGACTGATTTTTACAATCTTATACAGAGTTTACTAAAAAAAATACAGATCTTAGTAAATCAATCAGATATCTAACTAAAGTACTCATGAATGAGTAATCCCATATCAAATTTACTTTACTTATTTATCAAAAAGTTAGAGAAACGTATTGAACAGTGTAAACCATTTTTATGTTGAAGGAAAGGTACTAGAGCCAAGGCATATTAGACATTTTGTAGATGTTAATATTTTGTTAGATGTTTGAACACCTAGAAAACTTTGTAAGCTTAAATTTAAAGACATTTGTTTTTATCTCTTTATCCAATTTAAATTGAAACATTTAAATCACGTGAATTAAAGATCTTTGGATCCACTTTTTAAAATTTGTTTTTATGAGCGCTTTTTTTTATGAGCGCTCCTTATATATGTTAATTTATGTATCATATATATGATATACGGACATATGTATATATAGACATACAACACATAACAAAATTGTGCACACATAATAATAGTAAAGGCCTCGTAGCATTTCGCAGGTGAAATCTTTATTGCAATGTTTCAAGAAGTCCACAGTTGGTCAAAGATAAAACTGATCAGAAAAACATTAACCTAGGTCTGTATGCTCAAAATCATGAGGTCAAAAAACATAAAGTATCTCAGAAAAAAAATAAGAGTCCTAGAAAAAATGACTTGTCAGTAATTAGAAAATACCATACAATTTACCTTTTTTTCCCTTAGATCTCAAATCAGTCTCCTACAAAGCTTGCAGGCTTCTTTCATTTGCATTTCAACATAAGTCATGGCTGAGGTCTGGAAGGAGCAGGAAAAAAACTGCTATTCTGAACAGACATCTCAGGACTAAGGCATTTTAACCATAATTTTCAGGTTCGGATGTTGAAAATTATGATACAAGTTTAAGATACAATTCACAAAATTTTATATCTTTACATCTTGTTTGGTCAACAGACACCATACTATGATTTACTATCCATGTCCAAATTAATGCACTGGTACACACAGTGACATTTTCCCAGGCTACCCAATTCAAAATTGGTGGAAAAAAAAGACTGTATGATTGGGAAGTTTCTTGCCAACTTGCAAGTAGAGTTCTTCAGTTATCCATCCTAGGTATTTAAGTTCTCTGGCATGAATTATCTGAAATCATAAACTAAACAATTACCTAAACCCGACTTTTAACTGCAAGATTGTGCAATGCTTCAAAAACCCATTCAGATACCAGATTGTTAAAATAAAACATCATCATTTCGACACACATTCAGCTAAGATCATTCCCAAAAAACAATTTATAATATCAACACATTATTGCACATGCCTTAAAGTGCCAGAAACAAAGACACAATACAGACCGAAAGGAGGTCCAGACTATGGCTGTCAGAGATAACCCTTTAAACCAGAGCAGATAAGAGAAAAATCTCGTACACCAGTGGGACCATAGCTGTCCCCACAAGGGGACCAGATGTTTTCACAGAGGGGCAACCTGAAATGTAAAATAAAGTATCTCCATGGTGATTTTACTGCATTTAGTGTCCCCTTTTTCTTTTTCTCTTTTTTTAACAAGACAGAGGTGGCATAATCCTTACAGTGCAGGGAAGGAAGGAGGTAATTCCCTGAATCAACAGGGCTTTGGCAGCTGCTGGGAGTCCCTCAGTTTCTCCTTTTACATACAGGATTAGCTCCTCTGATTCAGTTCCACACCAAGCATGCTCTATCTCCTAACATTTCAGTAGATAGGTCTCACAAAGTTCCGGGGCGGAGGGGGGGTACAAGATTTGTAACTTAAAGTTTGGTTCCTGACCTTGAAGCCAATTAATACCAATTTAATAATGAGGACTGGGTTTTGAGAAAAAGAAAAAAGGAGGTTTATTGCTTGGCTAACAAAGGAGAAACACAGGGGACTCTGCCAAAGTTGTGACTCTCTTTATCTGGAGGGACAAGGGGTTTTAAAGGAGTTTCACTTGTTAACCTGGGAGATACTCTGTTCTTAGGTCCCCAGCAGGCATTTCCCTCTGCAATGGGTGTGCTCCAGGCAGCCAGCTAGGCGCTTCTATCATCCTGCTTCGCAAAGGGGGATAAAGTTCATTGCAGTTCCTTAAAACACAGTCCAAAGGGGTGTCAGGCTTACTCTCTTTATTTCTGATTTTCATGTCCAATATACTTAAGTTTTTACCACCAAAATCACACAACAAAACGAACAAAAACAAACAAACGAAAAATAGATCACAGAACACAAATAAACAGAAACCCGGTGGCTAAACACAGAAACAGGGGAACAGTGCAACATCTTGCTAAAACTCCAGGGTAGGACCGCGTGCGTGCTCATCGGCACCTCTCTACAGTTCCAGAGGAATTCCCTACAGAACAGAACAGAGGACAGAAAGATTCTCGTTACTGTTCTGCACAGAAGTATATGTGAGCCTCCCCGTGCCACATCTCTGTCATCAGAAGAGATCTCCCTTAACTGGATATCAGATGTTATAAAGGAGCCACTTACCTATGGAGGCCTCCTCCATCAGGTGCTTGCTAATAGTTTTAGTGCAGAGGTTCACTGTAGTGCTACCTGGACTAAAGGCTCTTTTCCAAATATAAAGAAGATGGACCAAATCAGGCCTTCGTGTAGAGCGGTTCCTTGGTGCCTATGGTTGATATACCATTCTAATTTGTGAAAGTGCCACAGAAAATAGGGTAAGCCTCCTTCTCATGGTACGCTTGAAAGCAACTGTTTGGATAAAGTGGTTGCCAAGGCAGAGACCTAATTCAGTTCCTGAAGGATGTGACCTCACCTCAATCCCTTGGTAATGGAACTCTCTGAACTTGGGATCCAGGAAGCCAGGCACACAGAGTCAGTCTCAGTCCCAGTCCCAGTGTCTCACTTGCTTCAATTTAGCAAGGACAGAGTCAGTCTTTCTTGGTACCTACTGATGTGAGGATGGCCAAATGCCAGGAGTTCTCTGAAGAGGGGCCTTTCCTGAAAAAGCAGGTAGTGGCTCACAGCTGGCTCCTGAACACTTCACAAAGTTGGACAAGGAGACCAGATCTGAGACAGGACACGCCATATTGGGGGAACATAGTATGGCCCAGCAGTCAGAGGATACTCTGGAGAGTGAGAGACCTACTTGGGGAAGGAGGTGCCTTTGTGGGTGTAGATGTGTGTTTGTGGTTTTGTCTCATGTTCTGAGAATAGGCAGGAAAGTCGGTTTGTTTGGTTTGGAGTGAACTGTTTCTAGTAAGTTGTTTCACAAGGCGAGTGTTTCTATGTCTGTGTATCCCACAGTGTCCGTGCTTGTAGACATTAGAAAAGAGAATGCATCAATGGATGTTTCCTGTCAAGTAGAAAGCTTCCCAGCATTCATCCTGCCCAATTTATGAATGCACTAGGGCTTGCCTTATCGATGGGCAACACCTGCTATTTTTCTAAGTTCCTGTTTTCTTCCTGAAATCTAGCCACTCTCCAGAATAGGTTCATGCATTTGCATCCAGGATATGTACCACCTCCAACCACTGTGAAATGGACATGTACTGGATAGCTGAAGAGAATGGCAAGCATCTCAGAAAAGTCAGATATCAGTGTGACCCGGAAAGTCTCAGTAGAGAAACCCTGCAAAGGGCCTTTTGATTACCTATTGTTCTGTTGCCCTGAATGTCAGGAAGTTCTTTGCCTCAGGCCACGCTTTTGTGAAGCCTGAAGAAAACAGTTTTCAAATGGAAATGAATGGGCATCACCTGTGGCTTTTTGCTTAAGTGCGTTGTAAAGGGATGTGTCTGAATCAGCCTCTTGGCCCTGTGTGAGCCTGTGGCTTAGATTATCAGCACCTGATGGGTCTAAGGAAAGATCCCATGTGTGGATCCATAATCAAAATGGCCAAAAAATCAGTCATTGTTGATGAAGTCTCTCGCATTCCTCTGTAAGGTTCCTGACCTCCATCAAGTGAGAAAAGGGATCTATTGGGTCAATTGAGTTCTTCAAAGCCCTGAAGATGCTAGCCCATAGGTTCTTGGGTTTTCTTATGAATCCAATTCAAATAAAGACTCTAAACCCCACAGACAGTAGGCCTCAAATTGAAGAACAGAGCTGTATTAATGGCAGGCATATTTGATCACTCTTGGTTCACAGGAAGGGTGTCCAGGCCACTCTGACTTTTGGCAAATGAGGGGAAAGGGAGATTATTTGGGACACTGTCTTGTGCTGCGCCTCTCATGGAATCCTCCTGCCAGAAGTTATGATGAGTGTCTATTTGGAAGAAGATGAGTGCCATTTGGGAGTGTTTTCGTTTTAATTGTGGGCATTTGTGTGGCGGTTGGTAGAGATAATTGGGTCCACCTTGTCTTGAATTTTGGTGTGATTCCCCTTAGAGACTGTGTTTTGGAACTGACCTCTGAGAAGGTACAAGGTCCTGTGTCATTGTATATCCATAATTCTAGGACATCTCTACGGAATGTAATTCAAAGCTAAGTATACCAATCAAGGACCAAATGAACTTCTGGGCTTCAAATCTTACCTAGATTTCTGTTTTCATACTTATATTGAAAGGTTAATAAAATAGGTACTTGTCACGTCCTGTTTTTCTGTATGCTTAATAAAACACTGTTGAAATCTTGAGAACTGTTTGCTCTTCCTGTTCCCAGAATGTGCTGCCCCCAACTGCCAAACTGCAGAATGTACTCCATCAACCATTTGCACGCAAACCGCCCACTCGCCCTTAACCATCAATAAACTTCCCTCCCTGCCCTCTCCAAGGAAAATATATAAGCACTTCTTAAGCTGTTCTCAGGGCTCTCTGCTCTATTCAACTGATCTCTGAGCCCTTGCATGCCGGACTCCCAATAAACCCTTTGAGGTTGCATTAGACAATCTCTTGGTGGTCTCTTCCACCGACGCTCACCCGACCTTTACTTCTGGTGGCCCCAGCGAGATCCGGCAGCTGCAGATGAAAGACCCCCAATGGGCTCCTCTGGGGGTAAATAAGGCCCCTCTTTCTGGTTTCAGGATTCAGGTTAGGGTTTGACAAAATGGCTATTGGTAAAGAGCGTGAGCTCTCTCCCACGGTGGATGACACACATGTCACAGAGCCACAGGCCATGTTCCTGTGGGATGGACTCGGGAAATCGAGGAACCATAGTCTCCTCGACTCAGTGATATTTTCTTTCAGATTTGGAATTGGCAGCCCATCAGGATTTGCCCGCTACTCAGTCCTGGTCTCAGTATTGGACGTCCATTGTCTGTCTTTATTGTCTTGTCTTGTCTGTGTCGTGTGTCTTTGCTTTCACTGTCTGTGTATATTTCATTATGGGACAGAGCACTTCAATGCCTCTGTCCCTGACCATTAATCACTGGACCAAAGTCTGCTTAAGGGCTCAGATTCTTTCTTTTTCATTAAAACACCAGACCTGGCAGATTCTGTGTCTCAGAATAACCCACCTTTGTAGTCGGATGGCCCCTAGAAAGATGTTTCTACTTCGCACTAATTTGAAAAGTCTGAGATATTGTCTTTCAGCCGGGGCCACATAGCCATCCAGATCAATAGCCATATATCTTAACTTGTCAGGACCTCTGCAAATCTCCTCCTCCATGGGTGAAGCCTTTCCTTGTCCCTGCACCCACTCCTACTCCTTCCCCTACGATTCTATCTCTCAAACTCTCTGCTCCTCAACCTCCACCCTCTGTTCTCCCTGAGTCTCAAGACTCTACTCGTCCTTATCCTCTGCCCTTGTCCCCCAACCCCCAAAACCCTTTAAGTAATTCCCCTGCTGCTTACTCAGCCTCTCCACCATTCGAGGAAGCCAGGATGGCCCAGCACCCTCCAGATGACTGTTCAATGGCACACACAGCCCCTCCTTCCCTAGAGGAAGCTGGCCCGGCTAAAAAAACTCAGAGAACTCGCCAACGTTTTCACACCTGCCTACTTGGGATGACTGCCAACAACTCCTAGGGACTCTTTTCACGACAGAGGAATGAGAGGAAAAACCTCCTGGAAGCTAGAAAAAAATATCCTCGGACTTGATGGGCGACCAACACAACTTTCCAACATAATCAAAGCCGGCTTCCCCTTAAACCAACCCAACTGAGACCCCAACACCTTTGAAGATAGAGAGCATATGTCCAATTATTGCCAGGCTCTAATAGCGGGTATCCAAGGGGCCGCTAGGTGACCAACTAATTTGGCCATGGTAAGAGAAATTATTAAAAGGCCTGATGAATCTACCTCTATGTTTCTAGAGAGAATTATGGAGGCATATAAGAGATATACTCCTTTCAATCCTCAGGCAGCAGATCAAAAGGCATCTGTCATGATGGCCTTAATTGGGGAAGCTGCCATGGATATTAAAAAAAAAAAAGTTAAAAGAGAGATTTAGTCAGAGAAACCAAAAAAATATACTATAAAAGAGAAACAGGGAAAAAGAAAGGGAGCAAAGGGAGGATGAGAGAAGCAAAAGAAAGACTAAGGCATTGACTTAGATCCTGGTCACAACAAGAAAGAGGCCAGAAATTAAGACATAAGGTGACAGGAAGGGATACCTGGGCCCGTGCCAGAGGCCAGCCCTGGCCTCAGATCAATGTGCCTACCGTAAAAAAAAGGACACTGGGCCAAAGAGTGCCCTATAAAGAGACAGACACGCCAGCCAGCCATTCTGACTCTGGAGGATGACTAAGAAAGTTGGGGCTCAGATTCCTTCCCCTAGCTCAGGGTAACTTTTGAAGAGTAGGGGACCCCAGTAAACTTTGAAGTGAATACAGGAGCAGTATACTCAGCCCTTAGGGCCCCATTGGGCCGTCTATCAAATAAAAGGTCTGTAGTTCAAAGGGCTAATGGCAGTAAATATCGGGCTTAGACTACTAAGAGTACCATGGACCTGGGGAAAGGAAAAATCCATCACTCCTTCCTAGTAATCCCAGAATGCCCGCACCCATTGATGGGCAGAGATCTGCTCACCAAGCTCTGGGCCAAAATAACTTTTAACCCTGAAAGCCCCCAAAAGAAATTTCTAAATCCTTCAGTAAAAACTCCTATAGTCACGGCTGTAACTATATTAGTAGAAGATAAACATCCACTCTTCACACCCCCCAAGACTGATCAAACAGACAAGCTACCGCAGAAATGGATAACAGATTACCCAGATGCCTGGGCAAAAACTGCTGTGTTAGGCCTGGCCGTGAAACAACCTCCAATAACAGTGGAGTTAAAAACCTCAGCCTCCCCAATCAATGTCAAATAATATCTTCTAAGCATAAAAAGCTAAAGATGGGATAAGGCCCTATATTCAGAAATATCTGGCCTTAGGGGTCCTAAGGCCCTGTCAATTGGCCTGGAACACTCCCCTGTTATTAGAAGAAAAAGCCAGGAACCGGGGACTATCAACCTGTTAAAGACCAAAGAGAGATCAACAACAGAGTGCAGGACATTCACCCCACAGTACCTAATCTGTTCAAACTGCTTAGCACTCTGAACCCTGAGCAGAAATGGTATACTGTTCTGGACTTAAAACAAGCTTTCTTTTGCTTGCCTCTGCATAAAGATAGTCAGTTGCTATTTGCTTTTGGGTGGGTAGACCCAGAAACCGGAAAGTCTAGTCAACTAACTTGGACTAGACTCCCAGAGGGGTTCAAAAACTCCCCCACTCTCTTTGATGAAGCCCTCCACAGAGATCTCAACAATTTCAGAACTACACACCCCGAAGTCACCCAGCTTCAATACGTGGATCACCTGCTACTGGCATCCAACACCAAGGAAAACTGAACTGGGACCCAAGCACTATTATCGGAGCTTGCTCAACTCGGGTATAGAGCTTCTGCCAAAATTGCCCAATTTGCCAGCAAGAAGTAATCTTCCATGACTATTTCCTCAGGGGCGGTAAACGATGGCTCACTGAGCCCAGAAAACAAACCGTTGAGCAGATACCAACCCCATCTTACAGCAGACAACTAAGAGAGTTTCTTGGGATTGCTGGGTTTTGCAGGTTATGGATAAATGGGTTTGCGTCCTTAGCTGCTCCTTTATACCCGCTGTTAAAGGGAGATGCCCAATTCCAATGGACCCCTGAGTAACAGGAAGTTATAGATAACATCTAAGGACACTGACACTGAATGCCTCAACTTTACTGAGCTCAGCCTGCAATTACAGAAAGCCCTACACTAAGTTAAAAATGTACGTCAACTCACTCACCTTGGTTCAAAGAAACTGCAGGCACTCCTGTAGGATTAAGAACAGAGTTTTCCACTAACCAACTCACAGCGAAAGAAAAAAACTGAACCGGTAACAAAAGCCTGTTGGGTCAGTCAATTGTTTAATGCTTACCCTTCCAAGTTTCTTAGAGGAAAGCACCTATGAGGAACCAGACAAGGACAATTCTGGGAAGTGGACATTACTGAAATTAAGCCAGCAAGGTATGGACTTAAATATCTCCTAGTCTTTGTAGATACATTTTCAGGATGGATTGAAGCCTTACACACACACACACACACACACACACACACACACACACACAGAGAGAAAAAAAAAAAAAAAAAAACAAAACAACGGCCCAAATGGTTCTCAAGAAGATCCTGGAAGATATTTTTCCAAGATATGGTCTGTTTAAGGTAATAGGGTCTGATAATGGACTTGTGTTCATGGCCCAGGTAAGTCACGTGTGGATTAATTGTAAGTTACATTATGCTTATATACCCCAGAGCTCAGGAGAGGTAGAAAAAATAAATAGAACCACTAAAGAGACCTTAACAAAATTAAGCTTAGAGACTGGCATAAAAGATTGGACTATGCTCCTGCCTTATGCACTGTTTCATGCGAGAAATACTCCCTCAGTTTCTTTGTGTAACCTCACCCCCTATGAAATTCTCTATGATGCCCATCATCCAGTAAGGGACCTAATCCCCAACTCTAAGGCCTAACAATCCCTTCCACACCCCTTGCTTGACAGACTTAAAGCCATTGAAAGAACTCAGTGATAACTGTGGAAACAGCTGGCCACTGCCTACCAACCTGGGGACGAGGGGATTCCACATCAATATCAAGTAAGAGACTTCGTCTACATAAGACAACATCAGGTGTCATTCCTAGAACCCCGCTGGAAAGGAACATACCAGGTGCTACTTATAACACCTACAGCGGTAAAAGTAGACAGAATCACTTTTTGGATCCATGCCTCTCATCTAAAGCCTTCGCTGTGTCCAGACTCTGGTTGGAAACTGGAAAAGACTGGTAACCATTTCAAATTTCGTATTCGCTATGTGGACAAGACTGTAGACTCTCCCCTTGGTCACCAGTACTCCTAACCCTCATCAGCCTGTTCAGCAGTGAAGGCTGATCTCAAATCCTACTAGACAAGAAGTATGGTATATCTCGCATACAGCCCCCTTAGGGACCTGGTGGCTATCTCTCCACCCAGACATTTTTCAGCTTGGTATACGTCTTTCCTATTGAGATAACCCTGATGAAGAGGATCCCACTAAAGTTTCATTAAATCCCTTCCGTTCCATAGATAATTGAAACAAACATTATGGATGCACAGAAACGCGAGCCAGATTCAGGTTGTCTAGCCTAGATTACGATGTATGCCCGGCGGACTATCAAAGCCACAAACAGCCATGGCTGTGTGGGGGAAAAGCCAACTTCTTGTGTAACTCATGGGGATGTGAGCATACAGGGGCTGCCTGGTGGAACCCAAACTCCTCATCACATTCAGTACACAGCATTGGCCATATTACCAATTAGACAACCAAAAGCTATGGCCCCCAGAGGGTTCTCTAGATCCTCAAATTCTGCGTGACATTTTTAACTTCGGCAAGTGCTCAAAAGGGGAAAATTCCCCTATGCGGAATCCTTTTCCCTCCTTCACTCACATCCTGTACTATGCTTCTCCAATAGTTCCTCACCCTCAGTCTTCTGCTCTAGAGTCTCTGCTGTCACTCCCACCTCAGCAACGTGATTTCTCACCTCCAATTACTAGATCAAAAACCCAAACCTCTGCCAGTTCTCAGACCATTGCCCCCTTGCTGAGGTAGCAGGTACCGAGGTACCCCTCCACTCACTCACTCCTCTCTTTTTCTGTCTGTGCCTGCACTAGGTCCCACCAAGTCCTCTAAGAAGCTAAACCAAAGCTCAAACCAGCTGAGAAGAGCCCTCAGACCCCTATCCAAGATGTAATAAAAATGGCTTTTAAAGTTGCTTTGTCATCACTGAAAACAGGTTTCTAAAAATTTAAAGTCCCTCAGGGGTTTTTGGAATACTCACTCCCATCTTCACCTCTGCTCTACCTGTTCTACTGCTCAAGTTTTGTTCTAGGAAAATCCCAAACCCCTTTTCTATTATTCTTTTACATCTCATCTTCCTCATTCTCAGATCCACGGAGCTGCTCTCAGCCTCGCCTTCCCAGTCTTCCCCCTCTGTACCAGGTCCATAGATATGTCTTAAATAACCTTCTCCAGAAGTCTTCACCGAGGCTTACATTAGGTCTTTCAGCAAAAGAGTCCCTCTGAAAGAGTTCAATGTAGATAAACTTCCACTTTTCGTGTTGCCCTGTTCTACTTGGCCACTGGCTGGAAAAATCACCACCCCTAAGCTTGACACCGCCTTACTAGGTTTTCACAAAATATGTGAACAAAGCCTCTGGCCTTCAGCTGGGGCTTCACAGAGATGACTACATTTCTAAGATAAAAAAGTTACCAACTGGGCTTCATGGTGACAGCTGGCAGGGAGAAAAAAAAGAGATAAAAAAGCTCTCCCTTTCCAAGGTGTCCTTGGAAAGTTAACTTGCCCAGAACAGAGGAACAAAAACAGAAACAAAAACTGATTTTTGTGAATTTCTACAGACTGTGAACTTCTGATCCACTTCCTTACATGTTGGGTACAAATTCTAAAACTACCAAAACTTGGGGTTCAGGGGATTAATTGATTACAACAGAAGCAATGCCCTCTAAATCCGGATGCAACCAAATAAGGCTGTTTTCCTGTGTTTGGTGCTATCTTAGGTCCCTTTCCTTGTCCATCCCTACAACAGTATAATTCTATACACTTTAACATTATTTATGTTTTCATAAAATGGTCAATATATGTGATTAATTATGTAATGATGCAGATGTTTTCCAGAGTTCTCTATCATGACGTAGGTTCATTTAAAGATCAAATAGGGGGGCATACAACCCGGTTCCAGCGGGAACCTGTATCCCTCACTTTAGCCATCCTATTAGAAATAATAGTTGCTTAAGGGGTGGGCTAGTCCATGAGACACAACAAAGACACAATTAGAAGCAGAAATAGGCCAAAACTTAAAGACATTAAAAACCGACATCACAGCTTTACAGGAATTTTAACCTCTCTCTTTCTGAAGTTGTTTTACAAAGCAGGCGAGTGTTGGCCCTCTCTTCATGAGAGAAAGGTGCCTTTTTGCTTGCATTGAGGGAAGAATGTTGTTTTTGTGCCGACAATACTGGAGTTGTAAAAGAATCTATGAATAAATTAAGAAAACGACTTGAAGAGAGTCAAAGAGAGACAGAGGCCCCAAAAGGGAGGTTTGAGTCTTGGTTCACATAGTGACCTGATTAAGTGTGCTTTTATCTGCCATGGCCGGTCCATTAAAATTCCTCATATTATTGCTAACTGTAGGACCCTGTTTGCTCAACCGTGTAGTTTTCTTTCTAAACCAAATCAAACCTGTTATTAATCCTAACCATACACTGTTCTCTCAATCTAATTTTAAAGAAGAGCAGGGACAGAATTGGTATTAAAATACAGGAAAATAGAGGATCTTCCACCTGCTGAAAACCTCAAAGGTCCACGTAGAAATGATCCCTGGAGAAGATGTAGGCAAGTATGAAGGACCCGAGAGAGCAAAAGTCTTCCGTGGCAAACAACCTGCTCACATGAAGGGATGTGTCTGAATCAGCCACTCTCTTCTTAATGTAGAGAAGATGGACCAAAGCAGGCATGTGTTGAGAGCTGCTCCTGCATGCCTATGGTTGACATACCTCTCTGACCTGTGAAAGTGTCACAGGAAGTAGGAGCAGCCTCCCTCTCATGGGAACCTTGGAAGCAACTGTTAGGACAAAGTTGTTGCCAAGGCAGTGACCTCATTCAGTTCCAAAAGGAAGTGACTTCACCTAACTTCCTTGGTGATGGAACTCTCTGAACTTGGAATCCAGGAAGCCAGGCACCCAGAGCCAGTCCCAGTCCCAGTCCCAGTGGTCAAACTTATTTTGATTAACCAAGGACAGACTCAGTCTTTCTTGGGACCTACTGATGTAAGGATGGCCAAATGCAAGGAAAGCTATGAAGAGGGGCCTTTCCTGAGAAAGCACGCAGTGGCTCACCGCTGGCTCCTGACAACTTCACAGAGTTGGCCAAAAAGACCAGATTTGAGACAGAACAGGCTATTTCCAGGGAACATCATAAGGCCCACCAGACAGAGGACACTCTGGATAGTCACAGACCTACTTGGGGGAAGGAGGTGCCTTTGTGGTGTGGGTGTGGGTTTGTGGTTTTGTCTCATGTTCTGAGAATAGGTATGAAAGGCGGTTTGTTTTGTTTGGAGTGAACTGTTTCTAGTAAGTCGTTTGACAAGGCGAGAATTTCTATGTCTGTGTATCCCACTGTGTCCGTGGTTGTAGACATTAGAAAACAGAATGCATCAATTAATATGTCCTGTCTAGTAGAAAGCTTCACAGCATTCATCCTGCCCTATTTATGAATGGACTGCAGCTTGCCTTATTGATGTGCAACACCTGCTATCTTCCTTAGTTTCTGTTTTATTCCTGAATTCTGGCCACTCTCCAGAATAGGTTCATGGTTTTCTGTTTAAGATATGTACAACCTCGAAGCTCTGTGACATGACCATGTACTGTATAGCTGAAGGGAATGGTGAGCATCTCAGAAAACTCAGATATCAGTGTGACCAGGAAAGTCTTAGTGGAGAAACCCTGCTTGGGGCCTTTTGTTTACCTACTCTTCTGTTGCCCTGAATGTCAGGAAGGTCTTTTCCGCAGGCCACCACTTTGTGAAGCCTGAAGAAAACAGTTTTCAAATGGAAATGAATGGGCATTACCTGTGGCTCTTTGCTTAATTGCTTTGGAAAGGATGTGTCCGAATCAGCTTATTTACCCTGTGTGAGGCTGTGGCTTAGATTCTCAGGTCCTGATGGATCTAAAGAAAGATCCCATGTGTACATCCAAAACCAAAATGGCCAAAAGAGCAGACTCGCCTTCCTCTGTAACTTTCCTGACCTCCATCAAGTCAGATTAGGGATCCTTTGGGTCAAATGAGTTCTTCAAAGCCTTGCAGAGTCTAGCCCATAGTTGCTTGGGTTTTCTCAAGACTCCAATTCACATAAAGAATCCAAACCCCACAGTCATTTGGCCTCAAATTGAAGAAGTGGAGCAGTATTAACGGGAGGCCTATTTAATCTCTTCTGGTTCACAAGAAGGGTGTCCAGGCCACCCTGAATTTAGGCAAATTAGGTGCAAAAGAGCTTATTTTGGACACGGTCTTGGGCTATGCCCCTCATGGAAAACTCCAGCCATAGTGGAGTTTATTGTGAGTGTCTATATGGAAGAAGATGGGCGCCACGTTGGAGTGTTTTGGTTTAAATTGTGGTCATTTGGGTGGCGGTTGGAAGAGATGACTTGGTCCACATGTTCTTGAACTCTGGTGTGATTCCCTTAGAGTCTGAGTTCTTCAACTGACCTCAGAGAAGTATTGCCATGAATAGTGTTGAGATTTTTGGAAGCCAGGCATGAGCATCGCCCTTGGAAACTGAGTTCTAGGCCCAGGGTGGCTTTCCACAGAGCACTGAGCCTCTCAGCCAGGATACCACAAATTTTATTCTGAAAGACTTGGCACCCATAGTTGAGAGTCAAAACTCATATGGACCTCACATTGTAGACCTAAATGGGCATAGCATCATATGATCTTTTGGCCACTCTTTGGGAAGCTTTACCTGTGAGTGTTCTCCAGAGATTTCATTGAAATGAGCTTCCTAACCATTTAATGGTTCCTGAAAAAATTGAAACTCACAGTGCCTCCAACTTCATCCTTAAAAAATGGCTAGATGAATACCATGAAATTTTTGAATTTCCCATCACCAGGTGGCACTGGAAAACCTTTTGATGTCCTGTTGCTGATCATGAATATACCAGACAGTGCCTTGATTGACTGGGTTTCATGTAAATGGTGTAGAACAGAGATGCCAGTAAGTTGGACTTTGTTGAGTAGTAGGTTAGAGCAGTGGTGGGCAGGTATGTGATAAAACATCTGTGGTGGGGCCATGTGGATCTTCCATTGGCTTCCAAATGGCTTGTGACTGACATGGTGCAGCCAGCAGAACCTTCCATGTAAAGGCAAGTTGTTATATGGAGAGGTTTCAGGACATTGTTCAGAATCAGGTTGCTATGGTCAAGGGGGCAAGATATGTGGGATAGGATCCTGGTTCTTGTATCCTCCTGCAAAACCTGACCCACCATACATGACAGAACTTCCTCTTGCATTGTGACCCAGTTGAACTCCTTGTATTTTGTGAAGAAAATACCAAACTCTCAGTGCAGCAGGAAGAAACACCATGAAAATGGAAGATGACCATATGCCTTCACAGTGCACACCGGCACACATTTAGCCCCCAGTGGCCACAGTTTATTTAAAAAGAGAATTCAGCACTGCTGCCTCATGTACATTGGGAAATAAGAAACCATGTCCTCCAGGTCTCATAGATGCAGACCAAGCTTTTATGGTCTCCCTAGAAAGGAAGCTAAAGCTCTTGACAACAACATATTTTTCAAGTGCCCAACCTCACAGGCAGTTTCTCAAGAAGTCTCTAGGCCAGCAGACCTCCATGTTTGTGGAGTTTTTACCCTGTCCCATACTTTTGGAAACTACTCTACCACTTCCAAGGTTGTGACCTCCTCAGCATATTGCATTCCACAAATTTATTCACAGATTTTCTAAATCTTCTCCTCTAATTGTGTCTTACTTGGGGTGAAGGGATTGTCAAGGCATTGTTCTGGTTGAGAGTGGGAATAATTTTGTGTAGCACATATTTACATACACATTGGATTCATTGTTCAATTTTCCATTCGAAATACTGAATCCTTGACACTAACCCATACCCTACTAGACTCTGACTATTAATTCTAATATGATGGAGAAAAATAACCGAAACAGAATAGAAATACTAGCACTTCAGAAGAGGCATGGTGTATAGTTGGTCTTGCCTTTTGCATGATATAGGGTAGGAGTTATAAATCTTGTCAATTTTTTGTTGAAATAGTTCTGCATGTGTTTTTAAAGTTAACACATCTGTGAATTCCTGTCTCCATTTTTCTGTAGCCTATTCAGCACATGTATTTTTATACGCACATATAGAATCCTACCTGGTATCACACGTATATTCTTGAGAGGTGGCTAACTTGGCAGATACAAAGTGTGAGAAGAGATCACTCCTCATTAATACTTTTGGAACTGAAAATTCAGACTATGAGTGAGCTTCTTAGTTCAAGAACATTATACATAAATCCATGTTCAGTAAAATTAATATTTTTGGATCTGTGGATGATATATATTTCACAATGAATTTTAATTGGCATATATATTGCTACTTTTTAATGTCTCTGTGTGTGTTTTGTGTGTGTGTGTGTGTGTGTGTGTGTATATATATATATATATATATATATATATATATATATATATATATACTCTCTATATTTTTCAAAATATAAAATATATGTGTCCTATTATACACTCCCTAAATTCATTCTTGTTCATGTATGTGGTTTTATATTAAACTTTTCATAAGATTATTTTAAAAATATTCATCCACCTGAAATACATATTTGTTTTCTAGTACTAAAAAGTTACTTCAGTGAATGGTGCAAACAAATCCTTATATTTTTAGAGTAGCTGACCCACTTTAACATCAATGCAAGTAGATTCCTATGGGACATGATGTGTATTTTGACGTTCATTTTTATTAAACACTGGTACATTACTATTTCTGCAGTTTTTGAACATCATAGAATATACATTTCATCCACAAGTTCACAAATTTAAAGAAATTTGTAACACATTCAATCACTTCCTACTTCAGAACATATGTATTCCTCCTTGTTTTTGACTGGTTATTTCATGAGACTTCTTTCCAAACACATTATTTTCGATTTCCATAATCAATTTTGAAGCAAAATTCACACACTCTTTATGATAAACCACAACCGTAATATTACCATTAGATGTATTACTGGTTGGAATGAATGTATATATATCAATATATGATTCCTGTGTATTTTCAGATATCAATTCAATCCATTATTTAAAGTTGGAACAAGATATATTATTTATTCGCAGTATTGTCTATTCATGCATTATCTCTATATTCATACATACATGGTACACCTATATGTACCTCCAATACTAATTTATACCCCTTCAAAATATTGCTCCAAGAAATGGTGCAAGAAAGACTCATGTCACCTGATCTACATATACGTTTTATCACAGTAATATTCTGGCCACAAAATGCAAAGTCACACTTACGATTGTACCAAAGCCTAAATGGAATGTGAGTATGGGTTATGAAAATCACCCATGTCCACGTTGCCTAATGCTCTCAAATGTCAATCCTATTGGTGACTACATATTTGTTACTTCCTAAGATTATATATTCAATCTCAAGCCTGTTGAAAGTGTCTATTGCTATCACTCACTTTATACTTTGCCTGATTTCCTAATGTCGCTATTGATATCTGCTTTCCTACATATTTTCCCCATTTCATCACTGTGACTGACTCTTCACATGTGCTGACATTTACATTTTCTGTCTACCTGAAAACCTATTGCTAAAGAACTATTTGTCCAAATGCTGTACTCACACTTTTTTCTAATCCTACCAACTATCTTCCTAATCCTACAGACTCTCCCTCTTTGAATGGTTGTTCTCCTCAACATTCAATCATCCAAGGTATCAGGTCCTATGCCATTGTGTATAGATTTATCTGAGACATCTGTGCAGAACATAATTAAATGCTAAGTATCCCAATCAAGGACCTAATGCCCTTCTGGGCTTCAAATTTTACTGAGATTTCTGTTTACATTTATATATTTCACCTATATAATCTTATATATATCGCAGGTTCCCAATACCATTATTCATCCAGCAGAATGATCCTAACCCAAATCAAACATGTTATTAACCGTAACCATAGACTGTTCCCTCAATCTAACTTTACAGAATAGCAGGGACAGAGTTGGTCTTACAATACAGGAATGTAGGAGATCTTCAACCTGCAGAGAACCTCAAAGGTTCATGCAGAAATGATCCCTAAAGAAGATGTAGGCAGCTATGAAGGACCTGAGAGTGCGAAAGTCATCTTTCATGACAAAAAAAAAAAAAAAAAAAAAAAAAAAAAACAGGTCAGGATGAAGGGATGTGTCTGAAGCAGTCTCTCTCTTCTTAATGTAGAGAAGATAGACCAAACCAGGCTTGTGTGGAGAGCTGTTCCCGGGTGCCTGTGGTTGATATTCCATTCTAGCTTGTGAAAGTGTCATAGGAAGTAGGGGCAGGATCCATCTCAGGGACCCTTGGAAGCAACTGTTAAGACAAAGTGGTTGCCAAGGCAGTGACCTCTTTCAGTTCTAGACGAAGTGACCTATGTCACTTTCTTGTTGATGGAACACTCTGAACTTGGGATCCAGGAAGCCAGGCACCCTGAGGCAGTCCCAGTACAAGTACCAGTGGTCTCAAATGTTTGGATTTAAGAAGGACAGAGTCAGTCTTTCTTGGCAACTAAATTGAAGATGGACAAATGCCAGGAAAGCTCTGAAGAGGGGCTTTACCTGAGAAAACAGGCAGTGGCTCACCGCTGGCTCCTGATAACATCACAGTTTTGGCCAAGGAGACCAGATCTGACATAGCACAGCCCGTTTCGGGGGAACATAGTATGGCCCACCAGTCAGAGGACGCTCTGGATAGTCACAGACCTATTTGGGGAAAGAAGGTGCCTTTGTGGGTGTGTGTGTGTGTGTGTTTTTGATTTTGTCTCATGTTTTGAGAATATGTAGGAAAGTCGGTTTGTTTGGTTTGGAGTGGACTGTTTCTAGTAAGTTCTTTGAGAAGGCGAGTGTTTCTATGTCTGGATATCCCACTGTGTCCGTGGTTGTAGACAATAGAAAAGAGAATGCATCAATAGATGTGTCCTGTCTAGTAGAAATCTTCGCAGAATTCATCCTGTCCAATTTATGAATGGACTGCAGGTTACCTTATGGATGGGCAACACCTACTACCTTCCTACATTCATGATTTCTTCCTGAATTCTGGCCACTCTCCCATAGGCTCATGGTTTTGTGTTCAAGATATGTATCTCCTCCACAATCTGGGACATGGCCATGTACTGGATAGCTGAAGAGAATGGTGAATATCTCAGAAAACTCAGATATCAGTGTGACCAGGAAAGTCTCAGTGGAGAAAATCTGCTTTGGGATTTTGCTTACCTATTGTTCTGTTGCCCTGAATGTAAGGAAGGTCTTTGCCTAAGGCCCCACATTTCCAATGCCTGAAAAAAACAGTTTTCAAATGGAAATAAATGGGCATCACCTGTGGCTCCTGGCTTAATTGCTTTGCAAAGGGATATGTCTGAATCAGCCTCTTAGTGCAGTTTGAGATTATTGCTTAGATTCTCAGCACCTGATGGATCTAAAGAAAGATCCCATGTGTGCATCCAAATCCAAAATGGCCAAAAGAGAAGTCATTGTGATGAAGTCTCTTGCCTTCCTCTGTAAGGTTCCTGATCTCCATCAAGTGATAACAGGGATTTTTGGGTCAACTGAGTTCTTCAAGCCCTGCAGAGGCTAGCCCATAGGTGCTTGGGTTTTCTTATGACTGCAAATCACATAAAGAAACTATACCCGACAGTCAGTATGCCTCAAATTGGAAAAGCGGAACAGTATTAATGGCATGCCTCTTTGATCAGTCCAGGTTCACAGGAATGTTGTCCAGGAAACACTGACTTTAGACAAATGAAGGGCAAGGGAGCTTATTTTGACATTGTCTTGGGCTGTGTGCCTCATAAAAACTTCCAGCCAAGGTTATGATGAGTGACTATATGGAAGAAAATGAGGGCCATGTGGGAGTGTTTTGGTTTTAATTCTGGTCATTGGTGTGGCGGTTGGAAGAGATGACTGGGTCAACTGGACTTGAACTCTGGTGTGTTTCCACGTAGAGACTGAGTTTTGAAACTGATCTCAGAGAAGTATTGCCATGAATTGTGTTGGGATTTTAGGAGGCCACGCATGAGAGTCGCCCTTGGAACCTGAGATCTAGGACCAGGGTGGCTTTCCACAAAGAACTGAGAATCTCAGCCTGGATATCACATGATTTTATTCTGAAAGACTTGGCAGCCATAGTTGAGAGTCAAAAGACATAGGACCTCACATTGTAGACCTCAATGGTCCTGGCTTCAAGTGACCTTTGTCCACTCTTTGGAAAGCCTTGCCTGTGAGAGTTCTCTAGAATTTTCTTTGAAATGAACTTTCTCAACATTTAATGGTTCCTGAATAATTGAAATCCACAGTGCATCCAACGTCATCCTTGAAAAATGGCTAGATAAATAACACGAAATTTTTGAAATTTCCATGATCAGGTGGAACTGCAGAAACTTTCTATGTCCTGTTGCTTACCATGAGTGTACCAGACAGTGCTTTGATTGACAGGGTTTCATGAAATTTGTTTAGAACAGAGAAGCCAGTATTTTGGAGCCTGCTGAGTAGTGGGCCTAGAGCAGTGGTGGAGAGGTGTGTGATAAAACATCATGGTGGGGCCATTTGGATCTGCCATTGGCTTCCAAATGGCTTGTAACTGACAGAGTGCAGACATCAGACCCTTATATGTAAAAGCATCTTGTTATATGGCGTAGTTTCAGGGCAATGTTCAGAATCAGGTTGCTATGTACAAGCGGGCAATCTTTGAGAGATAGAAGCCTGGTTGGTGAATTTTCTTGCAGACCCTGACCCACCACACGTGACAGAACTACCTCAAGCACTGTTTCCCAGTTGAACTCCTTGTATTTCGTGAAGCATGAACCAAACTCCAAGTGCAGCAGCAAGAAACACCACGAAAAGTGGAGGATGACCAAATGGTTTCACAGTCCACACGGGGAGACAATAAGCCCCCAGTGCCCACAGTTTACCTACAAAGAGAGAATCCAGCACTGCTGCCTCGTGTTCATTGGAAAATAAGAAATGTTGTCTTCCAGGTCTCATAGATGCAGACCCAGCTTTGAGGGTCTCACTACAAAGGAAGCTTAACTCCTGACAACAACCTATATTTCAGTGCCCAATTTCACTGGCAGTTTCTCAAGAAGTTTTAGGCAAGCAGAGCTTCATGTTTGTGGAGTGTGTACCCTGTCCTTACTTTTGGAAACTCCTATTCCACCTCCAAGTTTGTGCACTCCTGAGCATTTTCTATTCCAGAAATGTAATCACAGATTTTGTAACTCTTCTACTCTAATTGTGTCTCCCTTGTGGCGAAAGTAATGACAAGGCATTGTTCTGGATGAGAGTCAGAAGATTAATTTTTCTATTTTCCATTTGAAATTCTGAATCCCTGACACTAACCCATATTCTACTAGACTCTGACTACTAATCCAAATATGATGGAAGAAAATAACCCAAACAGTACATAAATACTTGCAGTTCAGAGTTGGACTTGCCTTTTGCATGATAAAGGGTAGGTGTTATAAATCTATTCAATATTTAATTGAAATAGTTCTCCATGTGTTTTTAAAGTTAACAAATATGTGAATTACTGTCTCCCATTCTCTGGAGCTTATTCAGCACATGTATTTTTATATGCACCAATAGAATCCTACAAGGTATCACACGTACATCCTTGTGAGGTATATGACTTAGCAGATACAAAGTGTGAGAAGTGATCACTCCTCCTAAACGCTGTGGGAACTGAAAATTCAACCTATGGGTGAGCTTCCCAGTGGAACAACATTATACATAAACCCGTGTTCACTAAAATGAATGTTTTTGCATCTTTATGATATATATTTCATGATGAATTTCGATTGGCATATATATTGCTACTTTTTAATGTCTGTGTTTGTGTGTGTGTGTGTGTTTGTGTATATATATATATATATATATATATATATATGTATATATATATATATATATACACATACTCTCCATATTTTTAAAAATATGAAATATATGTGTCTTATATACACTCCCTAAATTCATTCATGTTCATGTATGTGGATTAATAATCAACTTTTCACAAGATTATTCTTAGAAATATTCATCCACCCGAAATACATATTTGTTTCCTAGTACTGAAAACTAACTTCAGTAAAAGGTGCATACAAATCCTAATATGTCTACTTTAACTGACCCAGTTTAACATCAATGCATGTAGGTTCCTATGGGACATGATGTGTATTTTGACATTAATTTTTATTCCACACTGGTACATTACTATTTCTTCAGTTTATGCACATCTCAGTATATATATTTTATTCACTAGTTAGCAAATTTATAGGCATTTGTTTCACTTTCAATCACTTCCTGCTCCAGAACACATGTATTCCTCTATGTTTCTTGACTGGTCTATTCATGAGACTTTTTTCCAAATATATTATTTTCGATTTCCATAATCAATTTTGAACCAAAACTCACACACCCTTCATGATAAACCATAACCCTAAGATTATCGTTAGATATATAACTGGTTGGAATGAATGATTGCATATCAATATAAAATTTCTTATAAATTTTCAGATATTTATTCAATCCATTATTTAAAGTGGATCCAGTTATATTATTTATTCACAGTATGGTCTATTCATGCATTATGTCTATATTCATTGAAACAGGGTACACCTATTTGTACCCCCATACTAATTTGTAAGTCTTCAAAATATTGCTCGCAGAATTGGTGGAAGAAATACTCTTTTCACCTGATCTACATACACATTTTATTACAGAAATATTCTGGACACAAAAAGCAAAGGTCACACTTACAATTGTACCAAAGCGTAAATGGAAAGTGAGCATGGATTACTAAAAACATCCATGTCCAGGTTGCCTAATGCTCTCAAATATCAATTCTATTTTTGACTACATATTTGTTTCTTCTTAAGATTATATATTCAACTTCAAACCTGTTGAAAATGTCTAACCCTATCACACAATTTATACTTTGCTTGATTTCCTAATGTCTCTATTGATATCTGCTTTCCTATATTTTTCCCCAGTTCATCATTGTGACTGACTCTTCACATGTGCTTACATTTACATACACTCTCTACCCGAAATCTTATTGCGAAAGAACTTTTGGTCCAAATCCTATACTCACTCTTCTTTCTAAACCTATCAACTACCTTCCTAATCCTACCCACTATCAGTTTTTGACTGGATGTTCTCTTCAACATTCAATATCCAAGGTACAAGGTACGATGCCAGTGTATATTGATTTATCTGAGACATCTGTGCTGCACATTACTCAAAGCTAAGTATCCCACTCAAGTCCCCAATGCCCTTCTGGGCTTCAAATCTTACCTAGATTTCTGCTTTAATACTTATGTTTCACATATATACTCTTGTAAATATCGCATTTTGCCAATACCATTATTCATCCCGCAGAATGATTTGTAACCCAAATTGAACATGTTATTAACCCTAACCATACACTGTTCCCTCAGTATAACTTACTTAAGAGCAGGGACAGTGTGGGTCTTACAATATAGAAATGTAGATGATCTTCCACCTGCTGAGAACATCAAAGATCCATGGAGAAATGATCCTTGCAGAAGATATAGGCAGCTATGTAGGACCTGAGAGAGCAATAGTCATCTTCCATGGCAAACAACCTGGTCAGGATTAATTGATAGTCTGAATCAGCCTCTCTCTTCTTAATGAAGAGAAGATGGCCTGAACCAGGCCTCTGTGGAGAGCTGTTCCCTGGTGCCTATGGTTGATATACCATTCTAACTTCTGAATGTGTCACAGGATGTTGGGTCAGCCTCCATCTCATGGGAACCCTGGATGCAACTGTTAGCACAAAGTGGTTACCAAGGTAGTGACCATATTCAGTTCCTGAAAGAAGTGACCTCACTTCACTTCCTTGGTGATGGAATTCTCTGAACCTGGGATCCAGGAAGGAAGGCACCCAGAGCCAGTCCCACTCCCAGTTCCAGTGGGCTAACTTGTTTGCTTTTCCCAAAGACATAGTCAGTCTTTCTTGGTACCTACTGATGTGAGGATGGCCAAATGCCAGCAGAGCTCTGATGAGGGGCCTTTCCTGAGAAAGCAGGTAGTGGCTCACCTTTGGCTCCTGACAACTTCACAGAGTTGGACAAGGAGACCAGATCTGAAACAGGACAGGCCATTTTGGGGGAACATAATATGGCCCACCAGTCAGAAGACACTCCGGATAGTCACAGACCTATTTGGGGGAAGTAAGTGCCTTTGCCGTTGTAGGTGTGAGTTTGTGGTTTTTTCTCATGTTCTGAGAATAGGTAGGAAAGGTGGTTTGTTTGGTTTGGAGTGGACTGTTTCTAGTAAGTCGTTTGACATGGTGAGTGTTTCTAGGTCTGTGTATCCCACTGTATCCGTGGTTGTAGACATTAGAAAAGAGAATGCATCAATGGATGTGTTGTCTCTAGTTGAAAGCTTCCCCGCATTCATACTGCCCAATTAATGAATGGACTGCAGCTTGCCTTATGGATGGGCAACATCTACTATCTTCTAAAGTTCCTGTTTTCTTCGTGAATTCTGGCCACTCTCCAGAATAGGCTCATGGTTTTGTTTCCCAAATATGTAACACCACAAGATTCTGTGACATGGCCATGTACTGGATTGCTGAAGGGAATGGAGGCATCTAAGAAAACTCAGATTTCAGTGTGACCAGTAAAGTCTCAGTGGAGAAACCCTTCTTTGGGCCATTTGCTTACTTCTATTTCTATTACCCTGAATGTCAGGAAGGTCTTTGCCTCAGGCCACCCCTTTGTGTAGCCTGAAGAAAGCTGTTTTCATATGGAAATGTATGGACATCACCTGTGGCTCTTTGCTTAATTGATTTGGAATGAGATGTGTCTGAATCAGCCTCTTGTCCTTGTATGAGGTTGTGGCTTTGATTCTCAGCACCTTATGGATCTAAAGAAAGATCCCATGTGCTTCCAAAACTAAAATGGCCAAAAGAGTAGTCATTGTTGATGAATATTTTTGCCTTCTTGTTTTAGGTTCCTGACCTCCATAAAGTGAGAATAGGGATCCTTTGGGTCAAATGAGTTCTTGAAATCCCTGCAGAGGCTAGCCCATATTTGCTTGGGTTTTCTCATGACTCCAAATCACATAAAGAATCTATACCCTACAGCCAGTAGGCCTCAAATTGGAGAAGTGGAACACTTTAACAGCAGGAATATTTGATCATTCCTGGTTCACAGGAAGAGTGTCCAGGCCATCATGATTTTAGGCAAATGAGGGGCAAGTGAGCTTATTTAGGCTCATAGAAACCTCCAGCTGGAGGTTATGATGAGTGTCTACATGGAAGAAGATGATGGCCCTGTGGGAGTGTTTTGATTTTAATTGTGGTCATTTTTTGGCGGATGGAAGGGATGACTGGGTCCACCTGGGCTTGAACTCTGGTGTGATTCCCCTTAGAGACTGAGTTCTGAAACTGACCTCAGAGAAGTATTGCCATGAATTGTGTTGGGATTTTAGGAGGCCACGCATGAGACTCACTCTTGGAAACTGAGATCTAGGCCCAGGGTGGTTTCCACAGAGGCCGGAGAATCTCAGCCAGGATATCACATGATTTTATTCTGAAAGACTTAGCACCCATATTTGAGAGTCGAAACACACATGGACCTCACATTGTAGATGTCAGTTGGCCTGGCTTTAGGAGACCTTTTGGCAACTGTTTGAGAAGCATTGACTGTGAGAGTTCTCCAGAGCTTTCATTGTATTGAACTTTCTCAACACTTAATGGTTCCTGAATGAATTGAAACCCACAGTGCCTCTAACTTCATCCTTGAAAAATTTCTAGATAAATACCATGAAATTTTTGAAATTCCCATGACCAGGTGGCACTGCAGAAACTTTTGATGTCCTGTTGCTGATCATGTGTATACCAGACAGTGCCTTGTTTTTGACTGGGTTTCCTGAAAATGGTGTAGAACAAGAGAAGCCAGTAATTTGGAGCCTGCTGAGTAGGGGGCCTAGAGCAGTGGTGGGCAGGTGTGTGATAAAACATCATGGTGGGGCCATGTGAATCTGCCATTGGCTTCCAAATATTTTGTGACTGATATAGTGCAGACATCAGACCCTTATATGTAAAGGCATCTTGTTAAATGGAGAGTTTTCAGGGCAATATTCAGAATCAGGTTGCTATGGTTATTGGGGCAAGCTATGTGGGATACAAGCCTGGTTGGTGCTTTCTCCTGCAGACCCTGACCCACCACACGTGACAGAACTCCCTCCAGCACTGTATCTCAGATGAACTTTTTATGTTTTGTGAAGCAAATGCCAAATTCCCAGTGCAGCAGCAAGAAATACCACGAAAAGTGGAGGATGAACAAATGTCTTCACAGTCCCCACTGGGAGACACTTAGCTTCCAATGGACACAGTTTAGCTACAAAGAGAGAATTGAGCACTGCTGCCTCATGTTCATTGGAAGATAAGAAACCATGTCTTTCGGTTACATAGATGCAGACCCAGCTATGATGGTCTCACTACAAAGGAAGCTAAAGCTCATGACAACAACATATATTTCAAGTGCCCAACCTCAGAAGCCGTTTCCCAAGAATTCTTAGGCCAGCAGAGCTCCTTTTTGTGGAGTGTTTACCCTGTCCTTTACTTTTGGAAACTCCTCTACCACCTCCAAGGTTGTGAACTCCCGAGCATATTCCATTCCATATATGTATTCATAGATTTTCACACTTTTCTACTCTAATTGTGTTTTACTTGGGGCATAGGTAATGTCAAGGCATTGTTCTGGATGTGAGTGGGAAGATTTTTGTGTAGCACATATTTACATACACATTGGATTCATTTTTCAATTTTCCATTTGAAATACTGAATCCCTGACACTAACCCATACCCTACTAGTCTCTGACTAATAATCCTAATATGATGGTGAAAAATAAGCCAAAAAGAGAAGAAACACAAGCAGTTCAGAGGATGCATTGTGTATAGTTGGAATTGCCTTTTGCATTATATAATGTAGGAGTTATAAGTCTAGTCAATTTTTTTGTTGAAATAGTTCTAAATGTGTTTTTAAAATTAGCAAATATGTGAATCCCTTTCTCCCTTTCTCTGTAGCCTATTCAGCACATGTATTTTTATATGCACATATAGAATTCTACCTGATATCACTCGTATACACTTGTGAGGTGGCTGAATTGGCAGATGCAAATTGAGAGAAGAGTTCACTCCTCCTAAACACTGTTGGAACTGAAAATTCAACCTATGGGTGAGCTTCCTAGTTGAAAAACATTATACATGAATCCATGTTCAGTAAAATGAACATTTTTCGATCTGTGGATTATATACATTTCATGATGAATTTCTATTGGCATATATGTTGCTACTTTTTTTTTCTTTTATTGGTTGCTCAAAACATTACAAAGCTCTTGAATATCATATTTCATACATTAGATTCAAGTGGGTTATGAACTCCCATTTTTACTCCAAATACAGATTGCAGAATCACATTAGTTACACATCCATATTTTTACATAATGCCCTATTAGTTACTGTTGTATTCTGCTACCTTTCCTATACTCTACTATCCCCACTACCCTCTCTTCCCATCTTCTCTCTCTACCATACCTACTGTAATTCATTTCTCTCCTTGTTTATTTTCCCACAACCTCTTATATGTAATTTTGTGTAACAATAAGTGTCTCTCTCCATTACCATGCAATTTCCCTCTTCTCTCCCTTTCCCTCCCACGTCATGTTTCTGCTTAATGTTAATCTTTTCTTCATGCTCTTCCTCCCTGCTCTGTTCTTAGTTGCTCTCATTATATCAAAGAAGACATTTGGTAATTGTTTTTTAGGGATTGGCTAGATTCACTAAGCATAATCTGCTCAGTGCCATGCATTTCCCTGCAGATTCCATGATTTTGTCATTTTTTAGTGCTGCGTAATTCTCGATAGTATATAAAAGTCACATTTTTTATCCATTCATCTATTGAAGGGCATCTGGGTTGGTTCCACAGTGTAGCAATTGTGAATTGTGCTGCTATGAAAATCCATGTGGCAGTATTCCTGTAGTACGCTCTTTTAAGGTCTTCAGGGAATAGTCCGAGAAGGGCAATAGCTTGGTCAAATAGTGCTTCCATTCCCAGCTTTCCCAGGAATCTCCATACTGCTTTCCAAATTGGCCGCACCAGTTTCAGTCCCACCAGCAATGTACAAGAGTACCCTTTTCCCCACATCCTCGCCAGCACTTGTTGTTGTTTGACTTCATAATGGCTGCCAATCTCACTGGATTGAGATGGTATTTTAGGGTGGTTTTTATTTGCATTTCTCTTACTGCTAGAAATGGAGAGCATTTTTTTCATGTACTTGTTAATTGATTCTATGTCCTCCTCTGAGAAGTTTCTTTTCAGGTCCTTGGCCCATTGGGTTATTGGTTATCTTATTGTCTAATTTTCTAAGTTCTTTGTATACTTTGTATACTCTGGATATTAGGGCTCCATGTGAAGGGTGAGGACTAAAAATTTGTTCCCATGATGTAAGCTCAATATTTACCTCTCTTATTGTTTCTCTTTCTGCGAAAAAATAATTCAGTTTAAGTAAGTCCCATTTGTTGATTCTTATTATTAACTCTTGTTCTATGGGTGTCCTATTAAGGAATTTGGAGCCTGACCACACAATATGTAGATCGGAGCCAACTTTGTATTCTATCAGACGCAGAGACTCTGATTTGAATCTAGCTCCTTGATCCACATTGAGTTAACTTTGGTGCATGGCGAGAGGAGGGGATTCAGTTTCATTTTGTTGCATAGGGATTTCCAGTTTACCCAACACCATTTGATGAAGATGCTATCCTTCCTCCATTGCAGGCCATTAGCTCCTTTATCAAATATAAGATAGTTGTAGCTTTTTGGATTAGTTTCTGTGTCCTCCATTCTGTACCATTGGTCCACCCGCCTGTTTTGGTACCAGTACCATGCTGTTTTTATTATGATTGCTCTGTAATATAGTTTGAAATCTGGTATCGCTATACTGCCTGATTCACACTTCCTGCTAAGAATTGCTTTTGCTATTCTGGGTATTTTATTTTTCCATTTGAATTTTATGATTGCTTTATCTATTTCTACAAAAAGTTTCTATGGGATTTTGATTGGCATTGCATTAAACCTATAGAGAACATTTGGTAATATCACCATTTTGATGATGTTAGTTCTGCCTATCCATGAACACGGTATATTTTTCCATCTTCTAAGATCTTATTCTATTTCTCTTTTTAGGGTTCTGTAGTTTGCATTATATAAATCTTTCACCTATTTTGTTAGGTTTATTCCCAAGTATTTAATTATTTGAGGAAATTGGGAATGCAGTGTTTTGACTCATTTTTGTTTCAGAAGTTTTGTCGCTGATATACAGAAATGCCTTTGATTTATTCATGTTGATTTTGTATCCTGCCACATTGCTGCATTCATTTATGAGTTCTAGTAGTTTTTTCTGTAGACCCTTTTGGGTCTTCTATGTATAGAATCATGTCATCTACAAATAGTGATAATTTAAGTTCTCCTTTTCCTATTTTTATGCCTTTAATGTCTTTCATCTCTCTAATTGCTTTGGCCAGTTTTTGGAGAACTATATTGAATAGAAGTGGTAATAGAGGACATCCCTGTCTTGTTCCAGATTTTAGAGGGAATGCCTTCAATTTTTCTCCATTCAGAATGATGCTAGCCTGAGGATTAACATAGATAGCTTTTACAATGTCGAGGTAAGTTCCTGTTATCCCTAGTTTTTAAAATGTTTTGAACATAAAGAAATGCTCTACTTTGTTGAATGGTTTTTCTGTGTCTATGGAGATGATCATATGGTTCTTATCTTTAAGTCTATTGATGTTGTGAATAACATTTATTGATTTTCATATATTGAACCCTCCTTGCATCCCAGGGATGAATCCAAGTTGATCATGGTGCACGATTTTTTTGATGTGCCTTTCTATCCAATTCGCCAGAATTTTAATGAGGATTTTTGCATCTAGGTTCATCAGAGATATTGGTCTGTAGTTTTCTTTCTTTGAGGTGTCTTTGTCTGGTTTCAGAATCAGGGTGATGTTGGTCTCATAGAATGAATTCGGCAGAGCTCCCAGTTTTTCTATTTCCTGAATAACTTGAGAAGTATTGGTATTAATTTTTCTTTAAAGGTTTTGTAAAACTCTGCTGTATACCCATCCGGTCCTGGGCTTTTCTTGGTTGGTAGTCTTTTGATTGTTCTTCTACTTCATCCATTGATATTGGTCTGTTTAAATTGTGTGTTTCCTCCTGACTCATCTGGGCAAATCATATGACTTAAGAAATTTATCGATATCTTCACTATTTTCTATTTTATTGGAATACAGGTTTTCAAAATAATTTCTAATTTTCTTCTGTATTTATGTAGCATCTGTTGTAATATTGCCTTTTTCATCCCGTATGTTAGTAATTTGATTTCTCTCTCTTCTTCTCTTCGTTAGCATGGCTAAGGGTCTGTCTATCTTATATATCTTTTTGAAGAACCACCTTTTAGTCTTGTTAATTTTTTCAATAGTTTCTTTTGTTTCAATTTCGCTATGATTTTAATTATTTCTTGCCTTCTGCTACATTTGCTGTTGTTTTGCTCTTCCTTTTCTAAGGCTTTGAGATGAAGTGTGAGCTCATTTATTTGTTTTTCTTTTCTATTTTGAGGAATGACCTCTAGGCGATGAATTTACCCCTTAAAACTTCTTTTCATTGTACCCCATAGAATCTGATATGTTGTGTCTGTATTTTCATTTATCTCTAAGAATTTTTTGATTTCCTCCTTTATGTCTTCTGTAACCCATTGATCATTCAGTAACATATTCTTCATTTTGGATGTGATGTATGATTTTTTCTTCCTTCTTTTATCATTGGTTTCCAGTTTCATTCCATTATGATCACAAAAAATTCATGGTATTATCTCCACCCCTTTATATTTACTGAGGGTTGCCCTATGGCATAACATATGGTCTATTTTTGAGAAGGATCCATGTGCTGCTGAGAAAAAAGTATATCCACTTGATGATGGTTGATATATTCTATATATGTCAGTTAAGTCTAGGGTATTGATTGCGATATTGAGTTTTATAGTTTCTTTTTTCAACTTTTGTTTGGAGGATCTGTCCAATGGTGAGAGAGGAGAGTTGAAGTCACCCATAATTATTGTATTGTGGTCTATTTGATTCTTGAACTTGAGGAGAATTTGTTTTATGAACATCGCAGCACCATTATTTGCTGCGTGAATATTGATAATTGTTATGTCTTGTCAGTGAATGGTTCATTTTAGCAGTATATAATGTCCTTCTTTATCCCTTTTGATTAAATTAATCTTGAGGTCGATTTTATTCGATAGGAGGATGGCCACCCCTGCTTGCTTACGAGGACCGTGTGCATGGTATAAATTTTCCCAATCTTTCACCTTCAGCCTGTGTATGTCTTTTCCATTCAGATGTGTCCCCTGGAGGCAATATATTGTTGGATTTTTTTTTTATTTCAAGTTACAAGCCTATGTCACTTTATTCGAGAGTTTAAGCCATTTACTTTTAGAGTTACTATTGATATATGGTTTGTACTGCCACCCATGTTTGCTTATATCTTTTTTTTAAATTAGTTTGTTTCTCCATGATTAGCTTTTCCCCCGCCCTCTGTCATTACTGAGGCACTTCTCACTCATGGTTTTCATTGTTGATTTTCATTTCTTCCTCGTGTAGTGTTTTGCTCAAGATGCTTTGCAATGCTGGTTATCTGGCTGCAAATTCTTTTAGGTTTTGTTTATCATGAAATATTTTTATCTCGTTGTCTTACCTTAAGGTTAATTTTGCTGGATACATAATTCTTGGTAGGCATCCATTGTCTTTCAGTGTTTGAAGTACGTTGTTCCAGGATCTTCTCACTTCCAGCATCTATGATGAAAAATCCATTGTTAACCTTTTTGGTTTACCCCTTATTGTAATGATTGTAATCTGCCTCCTTTCTCTGGTAGCTTTTAATATTTTCTCTTTGTTCTGTATATTGGATATCTTCATAACAATGTGTCTTGGCATTGGTCTACTGTGATTTTGTGTGCTCGATGTCCTGTAAGCATCTACAATTTGTTTATCCGTTTCCATTTTTATTTCTGGAAAGTTTTCTGTAATTATTTCATTCAGCAGGTTTCTTATTCCCTTGGTTTGAATCTCTGTACCTTCCTCTATCCATATGACTCATTAGTTTTTTTTTTTATGTTATCCCATATCTCTTGAATGTTTTCTCCTAATTTTTTACAGCATTTCTTTGTTGGCTAGACTTTTTTCAAGATGATATATTTTGTCTTCATTCTGTCTTCTACTTGCTCTACACTGTTAGTGATACTCTCAATTGAATTTTTAATTTGGTTTATCATTTCCTTGATTTCTAGAATTATTGTTTGATTTTTCTAATAATCTCTATCTCCTGATAAAGATGCTTAATTTCTTATTTTATCTGTTTATGTAATTTATTTTCAATGCATTCTATCACTGTTTGTTTTTGCTGTCTCGTATCCTCTTTAAGGTTCCATTCCATCTGTCTAAGGTATTCCTTGAGTTCTTTATATGACCATTTTTCTGATGACTCTAGGTGCTCTTGAATATTTAGGCTGTCCTTCATTGTTCGTACTCCTTTTCTTCCTTGCTTTTTTATGCTTCTCATATTACTTCTCGTTCTGTTTGACTACTGAGTTACTGCTTACTCTTATAAATTTATTTGATGCTTGGGAGGAAAGATATTAGAAGGGAAGGGAGAAGTCACTAAAGAGAATGAGAGTAGGCAGGTAGAATTCAAGTAAGGGGGAATAAAAAAATTGAAATGAAATGAAAAGACAAAAAAAATAGAAAATAAAGAAGGAAAATTTTAAGTAATAATGATGATTAAAAAATTGAAAATTAAAATTTAAAATAATAATATTAATAATAATAATAATAAAATAAAAGAAATTAAAAAAATAAAAACATTTAAAAAAGTTAAAGAACAACAACAACAAAAATGAAAATGAAAGAAAAAGAAAAAAATACAAATAAAAAAATAGTACTAATACATGCAGTCCTAGAATTCAATTAACTTCTCTTCCAGTAGGTGGAGCTGTGCGCACTGGGCCAAGCTTCTCCTCTCAATAAGTGGGAACCAATCACGGTGCAGCAGCTCTTCCTCCCAGACTGGGCGGGTCTCCAACCCTGAGTGCCTAGGGCCTTCTCTTGTGCTTCCTCAAGCCAGGCCCCACTCACCTGTGACGCTCACCACAATACTGGTTACAAGCCAGGCCTCTGCTCCTGGTAGCCCTGTTTCCATGAACGCCTGGGCACACTCTCCTTGATTGCCTCCCTCAGACCCTAAGTTTGTAGAGCTTGGGGCTGAGAAACCCCAGCGAATTTGCTTGCCCTTCGGGAGCCATGGCCCCGGTAGGTGGTGTAAGAGACCTCAATTGTCAGCACTGGTGGGAGCGGTAGCCGGCAATTACACGCCTCGAGTCCCGAGCCAATCCTGATTCCCTAGGTCTGGGTATCGCGCTCCTTGGAGAGCTGGGAGGGGCCATTACGGCAGAGGTGGGAAGGGCCCTTGAGGTTTCCCTGCGGTGTTGAGAGAGATGGCAATGGGATAACACACTTGTCGCACTGGTTTCAATGAAGTTATCTCCTCCGACTGTGACGTCAATTCACTGCCATGGTGGTATCCCATTAAAATGGTGACCGTTCGTTCCCTTTGCTGGGTGACCAATGCCACAGGTGGGTCCTGACTATCTCTCCCAAGCCCCATTTCAATCCTGTGGCCACTGCCTATGAAGGCTCAGTTGGCTTTTAACTCTGTCAATTCCGAAAGCCCGACCAATTATTTCAGCGGGAATGTTAGTGCTGAGTCACAAAAACCAGATGAATCTAAGCTTGAATGCAGCCAATCCGGGCTTTGTGTGTGTTCTGAGGGGCCCAGACTGTTCACCCCAGATTCACAACAGGTCAATATTGCCTAGTGATTCTGAGCAAACAGCATTTAGACAGTTAACGACTCCCTATGCCCGCGCAGCTGAAGAGATCAGAGACTTGAATTCTCCATGCCTGCCTTCATAATGGATCTCCTGTATTGCTACTTTTTAATATCTGTGCATTTGCGTGTGTGTGTGTGTGTGTGTGTGTGTGTGTATATATATATATATATATATATATATATATATATATATATATTCTTTAGATTTTTCAAAATATGAAATATATGTGTCTTATTATGCACTCCCTAAATACATTCATATTCATATCTGTGGATTTATAATCAACTTTCAACAAGATTATTTTCAGAAATAATCACCCACCTGAAATACATATTGTTTCCTAGTACTGAAAACTAAATTCAGTGAATGGTGCATACAAACCCTAATATTTCTACAGTTACTTAGCCAGTTTAAAATGAATGCAAGTAGATTCCTAGGGGACATGATGTGTATTTTGACTTTCATTTTTATTCAACACTTGTACGTTACTATGTCTTCAGTTCATGCACATGATGGGATATATATTTCAGTCACAAATTAGAAAATTTATAGGCATTTGTTTCACGATCAATCACTTCCTGATTCAGAACACATGTATTCCTCCATGTTTCTTGACTGGTCTTTTCATGAGACTTCTTTCCAAACATATTATTTTTGTTTAACATCATCACGTGTAAAGCAAAACTCAAACACCATTCATCATAAACCATAATCCTAATATTACCATTAGATATATAACTGGTTGGAATGAATGATTGTATATCAATATAAGATTTCTTATATATTTTCACATATCAATTCAATCCATTATTTAAAGTGGAATCAGATACGTTATTTATTCATAGTATGGTCTATTCATGCATTATCTCTATATTAATAGACACAGGGTACACCTCTTTGTACCCCTAATACTAATGTATACGTCTTCAAAATATTGCTCCCAGAAATGGTGAAAGAAATACTCATGCCACCTGATCTACATATACATTTTATCACAGTAATATTCTGAACAAAAAAAACCCATAAAAATGTCACACTTATGATTGTACCAAAGCCTAAAAGGAAAGTGAACGTGGATAACTAATAACATCCATGTCCAGGTTGCCTAATGCTCTCAAATGTCATTCCCATTCATGACGAGATATTTGTTTTTTCCTATGATTATGTATTCAAACTCAACCCTGTTGAAAATGTCTAATCCTATCACTCACTTTATACTTTGCCTGATTTCGTAATGTCTCTATTGACACCTGCTTTCCTACATATTTTCCCCAGTTCATCATTGTGACTGACTCTTCACATGTGCTGACATTTCCATTCACTCTCTAAACGAAACCCTATTGCTAAAGAAGCTTTTTATTCCAAATCATATACTCACTATTCTTCCTAAACCTACTGACTATCTTCCTAATCCTACTGACTATCCCTTTTTGACTGGATGTTCTCTTCTACATTCAATCATCCAAGGTACAAGGTCCTATGCCACTGTATTTCGATTTAACTGAGACAACTGTACAGAACATAATTCAACACTAAGTATCCAAATAAAGGGCCCAATGCCCTTCTGGGCTTCAAATCTTTCTTAGATTCCCGTTTTCATACATATATTTCACGTATATATTCTTATAAATATTGCAGGTTCCCAATCTCATTATTCTTCCTGCAGAATGATTCCTAACCCAAATCGAACATATTATTAACCGTAACCATACACTCACATTGCAGGAGAGCAATAACAGTGTGGGTATTAAACTACAGGAATCTAGGGGATCTTCACCTGCTGAGAAACTCAAATGTTCATGCAGAAATGATCCCTGGTGAAGATGAAGGCAGCTATGAAGTACCTCAGAAAGCAAAAGTCATCTTCCATGGCAATCATCCTTGTCAGGATGGAGGGTTGTGTCTGAATCAGTCTCTCTCTTCTTAATGTATAGAACATGGACCAAACAAGTCCTGTGTGGAAGCTGTTCCCGGGTGCTTATGGTTGATATAACATTCTAACTAGAGAAAGTGTCTCATGAAAATCAGGACAGCCTCCACCTCATGATACTTTTGGAAGCAACTGTTAGGACAAAGTGGTTGCCAAGGCAGTGACATCATTCATATCCTGAAGGAAGTGATCTCACCTCACTTCCTTGGTGATGGAACTCTCTGAACTTGAAATCCAGGAAGCCAGGCACCAAGAGACAGTCCCTGTCCTAGTCCCAGTGGTCTGACATGTTTGGATTTACCAAGGACAGAGTCAGTCTTTCTTGGTACCCACAGATGTGAGGATGGCCAAATGCCAGGAAACCTCTGAAGAGGGGCTTTTCCTGAGAAAGCAGGTAGTGTCTCACCGCTGGCTCTTGAGAACTTCACAGAGTTGGCCAAGCAGACATGATCTGAGACAGGAGAGGTCATTTTGGAAGAACATAGAATGGCCCACCAGTCAGAGGACACTCCAGGGATTCACAGACCTACTAGGGGGAAGGAGGTGCCTTTTTGGGTGTGGGTGTGAGTTTGTGGTTTTGTCTCATGTTCTGAGAATAGGTAGGAAAGGCGGTTTGTTTGGTATGGAGTGGAATATTTCTATTAAGTCCTTTGACAAGGTGAGTGTTTCTATGTGTGTGTATCCCACTGAGTCCATTGTTGTAGACATTAGAAAAGACAATGCATCAATGGATGTGTCCTGTCTAGTAGAAAGCTTCCCAGCATTCATCCTGCCCAATTCATGAGTGGACTCTGGCTTGCCTTATGGATGGGCAACACCTACAAGCTTCCTAATTTCCTGTTTTCTTTCTCAATTCTGGCCACTCTCCAGAATAGTATTGTGGTTTTGTGTCCAAGATTTTTACTTCCAAGATCTGTGACATGGCTATGTACTGGAGAGCTGAAAGAAATGGCTAGCATCTCAGAAATCTCAAATATCTGTTTACCAGGAAAGTCTCAGTGGAGAAACCCCTCTTTGTTCCTTTTGCTTACCTATTGTTCTGTTGAATGTCAGGAAGTTTTTTGCCTCAAGCCACCACTTTGTGAACCCTGAAGAAAACAGTTTTCAAATGGAAATGAATGGGAATCACCTGTGACTCTTTGCTTAATTGCTTAGGATTGGGATATGTCTGAATCAGCCTGTTGGCCCTCTGTGAGGCTGTGGCTTAGATTCTCAGCACCTGATGGATCTAAAGATAGATCCCATGCATGCATCCAAAACCAAAATGGCAAAAAGATCAGATATTGTTGATGAACTCTCTTGCCTTCCTCTGGTAGGTTCCTGATATCCATCAAGTGAGAATAGGGATCCTTTGGGTCAAATGAGTTCTTCAAAGCCCTGCAGAGGCTAGGCCATAGGTGTTTGATTTTCATGACTCCAATTCACTTAAAGAATCTAAACCCCAAAGCTAGAAGGCCTCAAGTTGGAGAAGCCAAGCAATATTAAAGGCAGGCCTATTTGATCACTACTGGTTTACAGGAAGAGAGTCCAGGCCACCCTGACTTTAAGCAAATGAGGGGCAGGGAGCTTATTTTGGACACTGTCATGGGCTGCGTCCCTTATGGAAACCTCCAGCCAGAGAATATGATGAGTGTCTATATGGAAGAAGATGAGGGCCATGTGAGAGTGTTTGGTTTTAATTGTGGATATTTGTCTGGCGGTTGGAAGAGATCTCTGGGTCCACCTAGGCTTGCACTTTGGTGTGATTCCCCTTAGAGACTGAGTTCTTTTACTGATCTCAGAGAATTATTGCCAGGAATTTGTTGGAATTTTAGATGGCCATGCATGAGAGTTGCCCTTGGAAAGTGAAATCTAGGCCCAAGTTGACTTTCCACAGAGCACAGGGAATCTCAGTCAGGATATCACATGATATTATTCTTAAAGACTTGGCAGCCATATTTGAGAGTCGAAACACACATGGACCATACATTGTAGACCTCAACAGGCCTGGCTTAATCTGACTTTTCGCCACTTTTGGAAGCCTTGCCTGTAAGAATTCTCCAGAGTTTTCATTGAAATGAGCTTCCTCACCATTTAATGGTTTCTGAGTGAATTAAAATTCACAGTGCCTCCAACTTCATCTTTGAAAATTGGCTATATCAATACCATGAAATTTTTGAAATTCCCATGACCGGGTAGCACTGGAGAATATTTGGATGTCCTGTTGCTGATCATGAGTATACAAGACAGTGCCTTGATTGACTGGGTTTTATGAAAGTGGTGTTTAACAGAGATGCCAGTAAGTTGGATCCTGCTGAGTAGTTGTACTAGAGAAGTGGTTGGCAGGTGTGTAATAAAACATCTGTGGTGGGGGCATTTGGATCTGCCATTGGCTTCCAAATGGATTGTGACTGACATTTTGCAGCCAGTAGACCCTTATATGTAAAAGCATATTGTTATATGGAGAGGTTTTAGGGCAATGTTCAGAATCAGGTTGCTAGGTCAATGGGGCAAGCTATGTGGGATAGAAGCCTGGTTGGTGCATTCTCTTGACGAACCTGACCCACCACACTTGACAGAACTTACTTCAGCACTGTGTCCCATTTGAAATCCTTGTATTTCATGAAGCAAATACCAATCTCCCAGTGCAGCAGCAAGAAATACCATGAATAGTGGAGGATGACCAAATGGAATTACAGTCCACAAGGGGAGACACTTAGACCCCAGTGGCCACAGGTTACCTACAAATAGAAAATTCAGCACTGCTGCCTCATGTTCATTGGAAAATAAGAATCCATGTCATCCAGATCACATAGATGAAGACTCAGCTATGATGGTCTCACAACAAATGAAGCTAATGCTCCTGACAACAGCATATATTTCATTGCCCAACCTCAGAGGCAGTTTCTCCAGATGTTAGGCTGGCAGAACTTCATGTTTGTGGAGTTTTTACCCTGTCCCTTACTTTTGGAAACTCCTCTACCACCTGCAAATTTGTGAACTCCTGAGCATTTTTCATTACACATATGTATTCACAGATTTTCTAACTCTTCTCCTCTAATTGTGTCTTATGTGGGGCGAAGGTAATGTCAAGGCATTGTGCTGAATGAGGGTGGGAAGATTTTTGTGTAGCACATATTTGCATACACATTTGATACATTTTCCAATTTTCCATTCGAAATACTGAATCCCTGACACTAACACATACCCTACTAGACTTTGACTTTTAATCCTAATATGGTGGAGAAAAATAACCCAAACAGAATAGAAATACAAGAGGTTCACAGGAGGCATGGTGTATAGTTGGACTTGCCTTTCGTATGATAAATGGTAGGTGTTATAAATCTAGCGAATTTTAATTGAAATAGTTCTCCATGTGTTTTAAAAGTTAACAAACATGTGAATAACTGTCTCCCTTTCTCTGTAGCCTATTCATCACATGTATTTTTATATGCACATATAGAATTCTACCTGGTATCACTCGTACATTTTGTGAGGTGGCTGGCTTGGCAGATGCAAATTGTGAGAAGAGATCACTCCTACTAAATGCTGTTGGAACTGAAAATTCAACATATGAGTGAGCTTCTTATTTGAACAACATAAATCCATGTTCATTAAAATGAATATTTTTGGATCTGTGGATGATATATTACTTCGTGGTGAATTTCGATTGGCATACATAATGCTACTTTTTAATGTCTGTGTGTGTATGTGTGTATATATATATATATATATATATATATATATATATATATATATATTCACTCTCCAGATTTTTCAAAATATGAAGTATATTTTTCTTATTATACACTCCCTAAATTCCCTCATATTCATGTATTTGGATTAATAATCAAGTTTTCACAAGAATATTCTCAGAATTATTCATCCACCAGAAATACATATTTGTTTCTTAGTACTGAAAACTAACTTTGGGGGATCATATGATGGTGGTGAAGGGAGTGCATCACCCCCATGTACCGCGTCACTGTGCGGGAGAATGACGAGTTATAATGGCTAAAACCTATCTTGTTAGAAATTTCCAGCAAAATTGGGGTGCTCCAAAACCTAGTGGACATATTTCCATCTCACGAGGATCAGCTACGCGGGCTCAAACACGAGTGATTTGTCCGCATAGAGGGTCATGCTGCTTATTCAGGAAATCGGTCTGCGGCTAGAGTCTGCGGCGTGCACTGGGAAACGAAGAGATAGCAATGCAAATATACAGCGGTGTGGATTCTGTGGGCTCCTGACAGGTATACAATCACTGTGCTAAGTGCTGAATTCTGGATTTGAGACGGGAAAGGATGCGGTCCAATTCGGTTCTCCACACCAGTCAGACCACAGAGGAAGCCAGCGGCCACCATCTTGGAGAGCTGATGTCACCATCCCTGTTTTTGACTGATCGAAGCTCATTCAGCTATAGAACAGGTAATTTCAGGATGCCATTCACCTTTGTGTCGCAGACAAATTACTCAGGCTCAGTGCCAAAGAACCTGCAGAAACTCCGTCTTGGAGCCTGCTCCTATTAGAACATACACCAAGCCCAGAGCGGCCGAATTCCGCCTCTCGGAATGATCTGGCCCAGGGCTAAAGAACCCGCGGAAACTGCTTCTCGTTCCGGGTCTTGCTGAATACTGTGGAGGTAAATATCAACCGAGCCTTCATAGGCAGTGGCAACAGGATTGAGACGCGGCTTGTGAGGGCCGGTCAGGACTCACCCATTGCTTTGGTCACCCAGAAAAGGGAACAAAATGCTGCCTTTCACATGGGATACCAACATGACAAATTACTGATGTCATCAGAAAGCAGCAGAGGAGATAACTTCATTGATACCAGCAGTGACAGAAACAGTTGGTCTCCTGGTGAAGAAAGTGAGTCACAAACACCCGGGTCTCTCTCACTTTGTCATCAAGCCAGAGGGGCAGAGCAGAGCAGCTGCCCGCACCTGGAACAGACCCAGTGACACACCTGCATGGTAGTTACGTCAACCCAATTGGAGTAGAGGCAGAACAGAGCCGCTGCCCGGGCCCAGAACAGGCCCATCGACCCACAGGTGTGGTAGTCACGTCACCCCAATTGGAGTAGTTGCAGAGCAGAGCCTTCTCCCGTGCCTAGTACAATCCCAGTGGGTCACCGGCATGGTAGTCACATTACCCCAATAGGAGTAGGGGCAGAGCAGAGCCTTCGCCCATGCCCAGAACAGGCCCAGCAACCTGCAGGCATGGTAGTCACGACACACCAATTGGAGTAGGGGCAGAGCAGAGCCACCACCCGCGCCCGCAAGGTAGCAGACCTGCACCTGACCAGAAGAAGAGGCCCAGCGGCCTGCTGGCGCGGCAGACACTTTACCCCATTTGGAGTAGGGGCAGAACAGATCTGTAGCCCGTGCTCACAAGGTATGCTGACCTGCGACCAACCGGCAGACCAGGCCCAGCGGCCCACTGGCTGGTAGTCACGTCATCCCAATTGGGGTAGGGGTAGAGCAGAGGCGCCGCCCACGCAAGCAAGGTAGGCAGACCTGCGACCAATCGGCAGAACACCGCAGGGGTCCACGGGCGTGGTAGACACGTCACACCAATTGGAGGAGGGGCAGAGGAGAGCAGCCTCCTGCGCCTGCATGGTAAGCAGACCTGCGACCGATCAGAATAACAGGCCTAGCGGCCCATCAGCGTGGTAGATATATCACCCCAATTGGTGGAACAGCACAGCCACCCCTGCCCCTGCAATGAAGACTTTTCAAATATATAAGAGCAATATAAATATATAGGGGGAAAATTTCAAAATCACAACAGTTTCACCAAGCAGAAAGAAACGCGAGCAGTATGAAAAGAAAAGGAAAAAAGAACCACAAGCAATGCAGGTCAACACAACTTTAGAAGAGGTAATAGCTGCAGCAGATGGAATGTCAGATAAAGAACTCAGGATATACATTCTTCAGATGATCTGAAGTCTCAAGGAAGACATTAGACAGCAAAATCAGACAATGAAAGATCACTTCAACAATGAATTACATAAACAAAACCAAGAAGCAAAAGATCAACTATACAGGGAGATAGAGGTTGTAAAAAATAACAAACAGAAATCCTAGAAATGCAGGAAGCAATAAACCATCTTAAAAACTCAATTGAGAATACTACCATCAGAGTAGAACACTTAGAAGATAGAACATCAGACAATGAAGACAAAGTATTTCAACTTGAAAAGTACATAGACAGCTCAGCCAAACTGTTAAGAAACCATGAACAGAACATCCAAGAAATATGGGATAAAATAAAGAGACCAAACTTAGGAGTCATTGGGATACAGGAAGGTATAGAGGTCCAAACCAAAGGAATGAGCAATCTATTCAATGAAATAATATGAGAAAACTTCCCAGACTTGAAGAATGAGACAGACTCCCAAGTTCTAAAAGCCTACAGGACGCCGAATGTGAAAAATCATAAGAGATCCACACCTAGACACATTATAATGAAGATGCCCAACATACAGAATAAGGAGAGAATTTTAAAATCTACAAGAGAAAGGAAGCAGATTACATTTAGGGGTAAACCAATCAGGATTACAGCTGATCTTTCAACAAAGACTCTGAAAGCTAGAAGATCCTGGAATGACATTTTTCAATCACAGAAAGAAAATGGGTTCCAACCATGTACTGTGTATCCAGCAAAATTAAGCTTCAGGATGGAAGATGAAATTAAAACTTTCCACGATAAACAAAAGTTAAAAGAATTTGTAGCTAGAAAACCATCTCTTCAAAACATCCTTGGCAAAATATTACAGGAAGAGTAATTGGAAAATAATGAAAACCAACAGTGGGAGGTAGGACATTAAAGGGGGGAAATAATCAAAGAGGAAAACAATTCATGTTTAATAACATAAATAAACAAATATGGCTGGAAGAACAACCCTTATCTCAATAATAACCGTAAATGTTAATGGCTTAAACTCACCAATTAACAGACACATGCCAGTAGAATGGATCACAAAACAAGACCCAATAATATGCTGCCTACCGGAGACGCATTTGATAAGAACAAGACATACATACACTGAAGGTGAAAGTTTGGAAAAAATCATATCACTCGTATGGACTTCGGAAAAAAGCAGGAGTGTCCATACTCATATCAAATAAAATAGATTTCAAGCCAAAATTAATCAAAAGGGATAAAGAGGGACACTACATACTGTTCAAGAGAACCATACACCAGCAAGACATAACAATCATAAATATGTATGCCCCAAACAATGGTGCTGCTATGTTCATCAAACAAACTTTTCTCAAGTTCAAGAGTCTAATAGACCACCATACAATAATCATGGGAGACTTCAATACAGCTCTCTCACCACTGGACAGGTCTTCCAAACAAAAGTTGAAATAGGAAACTATAGAACTCAATAACACAATTAATAACCTAGACTTAATTGACATATATAGAATATACCACCCAACATCAAGCAGTTACATTTTTCCTCAGCAGTACATGGATCCTTCTCAAAAATAGATCATATATTATGTCACAGGGCAACTCTTAGACAAATTAAAGGAGTAGAGATAATACCATGCATCTTATCTTATCATAATGGAATGAAACTAAAAATCAATGATAAAAGAAGGAAGGAAAAAACATGCATCATTTGGAGAATGAACAATAGGTTACTGAATGATCAATGGGTTATAGAAGACATCAAGGAGGAAAATAAAAATTCTTAGAGAAAAATGAAAACACAGACACAATATATCGGAATCTATGGGACACATTGAAAGCAGTTCTAAAAGGAAAATTCATTGCTTGGAGTTCATTCCTTAGAAAAAGAAAAAAACAACAAATAAATGATCTCATACTTCATCTCAATATCTTAGAAAAACAAGAGCAAACAACAGCAACAGAAGTAGAAGGAAAGAAATAATTAAAATCAGAGCAGAAATCAATGAAATCGAAACAAAAGAAACAATTGAAAAAATTGACAAAACTAAAAGTTGGTTCGTTGAAAAAATAAATAAAATGGACAGACCCCTAGCCATGCTAATGAAGAGGAGAGAGAACTGAAATTACTATCATATGGGATGAAAAAGGCAATATCACAACAGATATTTCAGAAATACAGAAGATAATCAGAAATTACTTTGAATCCTTATACTCCAAAATAATAGAAGATAGTGAAGGCATCAAAATATTTCTTAAGTCATATGATCTGACCAGAGTGAGTTAGGAGGATATAGACAACCTAAACATACCAATATCAATTGAGGAAATAAAAGAAACCATCCAAAGACTACCAACTAAGAAAATCCCAGGACCGTATGGGTATACAGCAGACTTTTACAAAACCTTTAAATATGAACTAATACCAATACTTTTCAAGCTATTTCAGAAAATTGAAAAAGAGGGAGATCTTCCAAATTCATTCTACGAGGCCAATATCACTCTGATTCCTTCACCAGATAGACACTTCAAAGAAAGAAGACTAAAGACCGATATCTCTAATGAAGCTAAATGCAAAAATCTTAAATTAAATTCTGGCGAATCAGATACAAAAACATATCAAAAAAATGTGGACCATGATCAAGTAGGATTCATCCCTGGGATGCAAGGAGGGTTCAATATACGAAAATCAATAAGTGTTATTCACCACATCAATAGACTTAAAAATAAAATCCATATTATCATCTAGATAGTTGCAGAAAAAGCATTCGACAAAGTACAGCATCCCTTTATGTTCAAAACTCTCGAAAAACTAGGAATAACAGGAATATTCCTCAATATTGTAAAAACAATCTATGCTAAACCGCAGGCTAGCGTCATTCTTAATGGAGAAAAATTGAAGACATTCCCTCCAAAATCTGGAACAAGACAGGGATGCCCGCTCTCACCACTTCTGTTCAATATAGTTCTCAAAAGACTGGCCAGAGCAATTAGACAGATGAAAGAAATTAAAGGCATATAAATAGGAAAAGAATAACTTAAATTATCACTATTGCAGATGACATGATTCTATACCTAGCAGACCCAAAAGGGTCTACAAAGAAACTAATAGAGCTAATAAATGAATTCAGCAAAGTGGCAGGATATAAAATCAACACGCATAAATCAAATGCATTCCTGTATATCAGCGACAAATCCTCTGAAATGGAAATGAGGACAACCACTCCATTCACAATATCCTAAAAAAAAAATGGGAATCAACCTAACAAAAGAGGTGAAAGTCTTATACAATGAAAACTACAGAACCCTAAAGAGAGAAATAGAAGAAGATCTTAGAAGATGTAAAAATATACCCTGTTCATGGATAGGCAGAACTAACATCATCAAAATGGCGATATTACCAAAAGTTCTCTATAGGGTTAATCCAATGCCAATCAAAATCCCAAAGGCATTTCTTGTATAAATAGAGAAAGCAATCATGAAATTCATATGAAAAAATAAAAGACCCAGAATTGCAAAACAATGCTAAGCAGGAAGTGTGAATCAGGTGGTATAGCGATACCAGACTTCAAACTATACTACAGAGCAATAGTAACAAAAATAGCATGGTACTGGTACCGAAAAAGGCAGTTGGACCAATGGTACAGAATAGAGGACACAGAAACCAATCCACAAAACTACAACTATCTTATATTTGATAAAGGGGCTAAAAGCATGCAATGGAGGAAGGATAGCATCTGCAACAAATGGTGTTGGGAAAACTGAAAATCCATATGTAACAAAATGAAACTGAATCCCTTTCTCTCGCCATGCACAAAAGTTAACTCAAAATGGATCAAGGAGCTTGATATCAAATCAGAGACACACTGTCTGATAGAAGAAAAATTTGGTTACGATGTACATACTGTGGGGTCGGGCTACAGATTTCTCAATAGGACACCCATAGTACAAGAGTTAATAACTAGAATCAACAAATGGGACTTACTCAACTAAAAAAGTTTTTTCTCAGCAAAAGAAACAATAAGAGAGGTAAATATGGAGCCTACATCCTGGGAAGAAATCTTTACTACTCACACTTCAGATAGAGCCCTAATATCCAGAGTATACAAAGAACTCAAAAAATTAGACAATAAGATAACAAATAACCCAATCAACAAATGGTCCAAGGACCTCAACAGACACTTCTCAGATGAGGACATACAATCAATCAACAAGTACATGAAAAAATGCTCACCATCTCCAGCAGTCAGAGAAATGCAAATCAAAACCACCCTAAGATACCATCTCACTCCGGTAAGATTGGAAGCCATTATAAAGTCAAACAACAAGAAGTGCTGGCAAGGATGTGGGAAAAGAGGTACACTTGTACATTGCTGGTGGGACTGCAAATTGGTGCAGCCAATTGGGAAAGCAGTATGGAGATTTCTTGGAAAGCTGGGAATGAAAGCACCATTTGACCCAGCTATTCCCCTTCTTGGTCTATTCACTAAAGACCTAAAAAGAGCATGCTACAGGGACAATGCTACATCGATGTTCATAGCAGCACAATTCACAACAGCAAGACTGTGGAACCAACTTAGATGCCCTTCAATAGAATAATGGATAAAAAAAATGTGGCATTAATACACAATGGATTATTACTCTGCATTGAAAAATGAAAAAATCATAGAATTTGCAGGAAAATGGATGGCATTAGACTGGATTATGATAAGTGAAGCTACACAATTCCTGTAAAACAAATGCCAAATGTCATCTTTGATATAAGGAGAGTAACTAAGAACAGATAGGGACAAAGAGCATGACAAGATGATTAACATTAAACAGGGATGAGAGGTGGAAGGGAGGGAGAAGGGAAATTGCATGGAATTGGAAGGAGACCCTCTGGGTTATACAAAATTACATACAAGAGGAATTGAGGGGAAAGGGAAAAAATAATACAAGGGGGAGAAATTTATTACAGTAGAGGGGAGTAGAGAGAGAAGTGGGAAGGGGCAGGGAGGCTAGGGGGATAGTAGAGGATAGGAAAGTCAGCAGAATACAACAGACACTAGTATGGCAATATGTGAATCAATGGATGTGTAACTGATGTGATTCTGCAATCTGTATACAGGGTAAAAATGGGAGTTGTTAACCCACTTGAATCAAAGTGTGAAATATGATATATCAAGAACTATGTAATGTTTTGAACAACCATAAATAAAAATAAAAAAAACTATCTTTGGTGCATAATGCACACAATTCTAATATTTCTACAGTAACTGACCCAGTTTAACATCAAGGCAAGTAGATTCCTATTGGACATGATGTGTATTTTGACATTCACTTTTATTCAACACTGATACATTACTATTTCATCAGTTTATGCACATAACAATATATATATTTCATTCACAATTTAGAAAATTTATAGGCATTTGTTTCACTTTCAATCACTTCCTGCTTCAGAACACATGGATTCCTCCATATTTCTTGACTGGTCTTTTCATGAGACTTTTTTCCAAACATATTATTTTCGATTTCCATAATCACTTTTGAAACAAAACTCACACACACTTCATGATAAACAATAACCCTAAGATTACCATTAGATATATAACTGGTTGGAGTGAATGATTGTATGTCAATATATGATTTCCTATATATTTTCAGATATCAATTCAATCCATTATTTAAAGTGGAACCAGTTATAATATTTATTCACAGTATGGTCTATTCATGCATTATCTCTATATTCATAGACACATTGTACACCACTTTGTACCCCCAATACTAATTTATATGTCTTCAAATATTGCTCCCAGTAATCGTGGAAGAAATACTCATGTCATATGATCTACATATACATTTGATCACAATATTTTTCTGGGCACAAAATGCAAAAATCACACTTATGATTGTACCAAATACTAAATGGAAAGTGAACATGGATTACTAAAACGATAAATGTCCTGGTTGCCTAATGCTTTCAAATGTCATTCCTATTGGTGACGACATATTTGTTTCTTCCTAAGATTATGTATTCAATCTCAACCCTATTGAAAATGTCTAATCCTATCACTCACTGTATAATTGCCTCATTTCGTAAGGTCTGTATTGATATTTTCCTTTCTACATATTTTCCCCAGTTAATCATTGTGACTGACTCTTCACATGTGCTGAAATTTACATTCACTCTATAACCAAAACACTATTGCTACAGAACTTTTGCTCCATGTCCTATACTCACTCTATTTCCTAAACCTACTGACTACCTTCCTAATCCCACCAACTATCTCAATTTGAGTGGATGTTCTCTTCTAAAATCAATCTTCCAAGGTGTAAGGTCCTATGCCATTGATTATCGATTTATCTGAGACATCTGTGCAGAACGTAATTATAAGCTAAGTATCCCAATCAAGGGCCTAATGCTCTTCTGGGCTTCAAATCTTACCTAGATTTCTGTTTCCATACTTATATTTCACCTCTATAATCTTATAAATATCGCAGGTTCCCAATACTATTAATCATCCTTCGCAATGATTCGTAACCCAAATCAAACATGTTATTAACCCTAACCATACACTCTTCCCTCAATCTAACTTTGCAGAAGAGCAGGGACAGAGTTCGTCTTACAATACAGGAATGTAGGGTATCTTCCTCCTTCTGAGAACCTCAAATGTCCATGCAGATTTGATCCCTGGAGAAGATGTAGGCATCTATGAAGGACCTGAGAGAGCAAATGTCATCTTCCATTGCAAACAACCTTTCCAGGATGAAGGGTTGTGTCTGAATAAGCCTCTCTCTTGTTAATGTACAGAAGATAGACCAAACCAGGCATGTGTGGAGAGCTGTTCCTGGGTGCCTATGGTTGATATACCATTCTAACTTGTAAAAGTGTCACAGGAAGTAAGGGCAGCCTCCATCTCATAGGACAAAGTGGTTGCCAAGGCAATGACCTCAAAGAATTCCTGAAGGAAGTAATCTCACCTCACTTCCTTGGTGATGGAACTCTCTGAACTTGGAATCCGGGAAGCCAGGCACCCAGAGCCAGTCTCAGTCCCAGTCCCAGTGGTCTTATTTTTTGGATTTACCAAGGACAGAGTCAGTCTTTCTTGGTACCTACTGAGGTGAGGATGAACAAATGTCAGGAAAGCTCTGAAGAGGGGCCTTTCCTGAGACAGCAGGTAGTGGCTCACCGCTGGCTAGTGACAACTTCACAGATTTGGCCAACGAGACCATATCTGACACAGGACAGGCGATTTCATCAGAACACAGTTTGGCCCACCAGTCAGAAGACACTCCCAATAGTCACAGACCTACTTGGGGAAGGAGCTTCCTTTGTGTGTGTGGGTGTGGGTTTGAGATTTTGTCTCATGTTCTGAGAATAGGTAGAAAAGGCGGTTTGTTTGGTTTGGAGTGAACTGTTTCTGGTAAGTCGTTTGACGAGGCCAGTGTTTCTTTGTCTGTGTATCCCACTGTGTCCGTGGTTTTAGATATTAGAAAAGAGAATGAATCATTGGATGTGTCCTGTCTAGACTCAACTTGCCCAATTTATGAATGGACGGCGGCTTGACTTATGGGTGGACAACTCCAACAATCTTCCTAAGTTCCTGTTTTCTTCCTGAATTCTGGCCACTCTCCAGAATAGGCTCATGGTTTTTTGTCCAAAATATGTACCACCTCCAAGCTCTGTGACATGGCCATGTACTGGATAGCTGAAAGAAATGGGAGCATCTCAGAAAACTCAGATATTAGTTTGACCAGGAAATTCTAAGTGAAGAAACCCTGCTTTGGGCCTTTTGCTCACCAATTGTTCTGTTGCCCTGAATGTCAGGAAGGTCTTTGCCTCAGGCCACACCATTGTAGAGCCTAAAGAAACAGTTTTCAAATGGAAATGAAAGGGCATCACCTGTGGCTCTTTGCTTAATTGCTTTGGAAAGGGATGTGTCTGAATCAGCCTTTTGGCCCTGTGTGAGACTGTGGCTTAGATTCTCAACACCTGATGGATCTAAAGAAGGATCCCATGTGTGCATCCAAAACCAAAATGGACAAAAGAGCAGTCAGTGTGGATGAAGTCTCTCGCATTCCTCTGTAAGGTTCCTGTCATCCATCATGTGAGAATAGTGATAATTTGGTTCAAATGTGTTCCTCAAAACCCTGCAGAGGCTAGCCCATAAGTGCTTGGTTTTTCTCAAGACTCCAATTCACATAAAGAATCTAAAACACACAGTCAGTAGGCCTCAAATTGGAGAAGCAGTGCCATATTAATGGCAGGCCTATTTGATCACTCTTGGTTCACTGGAAGGATGTCCTGGCCACCCTTATTTTAGGCAAATGAGGGGCAAGGGAGGTTATATTGGACACTGTCTTGGGCTGCATCCCTCATGGAAACCTCCAGCCAGAGATTATGATGATTGTGTAAATGGAAGAAGATGAGTGCCATGTGGAAGTGTTTTGGATTTAATTGTGGATATTTGTGTGACACTTGGAAGACATAACAAGGTCTACCTGGGCTTGAACTCTGGTGTGATTCCCCGTATAGACTGAGTTCAGGAACTGATCTCAGAGAAGTATTGCCATGTATTGTGTTGTGATTTAAGAGGCGATGTATGAGAGTCACCCTTGGAAACTGAGATCTAGCCCCAGAGTGGCTTTCCACAGAGCACTGGGAATTTCAGCCAAGATAACACATGATTTCATTCGAAAGACTTGGCAGCCATAGTTGAGAGTGAAAACACACATGGACCTCATATTGTAGACCTTAATGGGCCTGGCTTAATGTGACCTTTTGGCCATTCTTTGGGAAGCCTTGCCTGTGAGGGTTCTCCAGAGCTTTCATTGAAATAATCTTGCTCACCATTTACTTGTTCCTGAATAAATTGAAACCCACAGTGCCTCCAACTTCATCCTTGAAAAATGTCTAAATAAATACCATGAAATTTTTGAAATTCCCATGACCAGGTGGCACTGGAGAATCTTTGGATGTCCTGTTGCTGATCATGGATGTACCAGACAGTGCCTTGCTTGACTGGGTTTTATGAAAATTGTGTAGAACAGAGGTGCCAGAAAGTTGCAGCCTGCTGAGAAGTGGGCCTAGAGCTGTGGTGGGCAGGAGTGTGATAAAACATCTGTGTTGGAGCAATGTGGATCTTCCATTGATTTCCAAATGGCTTGTGGATTACATGAAGCAGCCAGCAGACCCTTGTAATTAAAGGCATCTTGTTATATGGAGAGGATTCAGGGCAATGTTCAGAATCAGGTTGCTATGGACAAGGATGCAATGTGGCAAGCTTTGAGGGATAGAAGCGTGGTTGGTGCATTCTTCTGCAGACTCTGAACCACCACACATGACAGAACTCCCTCCAGCACTGTGTCTCAGTTGAACTCCTTGAATTTCATGAAGCAAATACCAAACTCCCAGTTCAGCAGCAAAAACCCCACAAAAAGTGGAGGAGGACCAAATGGCTTCACAGTCCAACGGGGAGACACTTAGCCCCCAGAGGCCACAGTTTACCTAAAAAGAAGAAAATCAACACTGCTACCTCATGTTCATTGGAAAATAAGATACCATGTCCTCCACGTCACATAGAGGCAGACCCAGTTTGATGGTCTCACTACAAAGGAAGCCAATTCTCCTGACAACAACATATTTTTCACGTTCCCAAACTCAGAGGCAGTTGCTCTAAAAGTTTTTAGGCCAGCAGAGCTCCATGTTTGTGGAGTGTTTACCCTGTCCCTTACTCTTGGAAACTCCTCTACAACCTCCAAGGTTGTGAACTCCTGAGCATTTTCCATTCCAGATATGTATTCACTGATTTTCTATCTATTCTCCTCTAACTGTGTCTTACTTGGGGTGAAGGTAATTTCAAGGCATTGTTCTGGATGAGAGTGGGAGGATATTTGTGCAGCATATATTTGCATACAAATTGGATTCAATTTCCAATTTTCCTTTTGAAATACTGAATCCCTGACACTAACCCATACATACTAGACTCAGACAACTCATCCTAATATGATAGAGAAAAATAACACAAACCTATAGAAATACAAGCAGTTCATTGGAGGCATGTTGTATTGTTGGACTTGCATTTTGCATTATACAAGGTAGGAGTTATAAATCTAGTCAATGTTTAATAGAAAAAGATCTCCATGTGTTTTTAAAGTTAACAAATATGAGAATTCATGTTTCCCTTTCTCTTTAGCCTATTCACACTTGTATATTTATATGCATATATAGAATCCTACCAGGTATCACACGTACATCTTTATGAGGTGGCTGACTTGGCAGATACAAATTGTGAGAAGAGATCACTCCTCCTAAATGCTGTTGGAACTGAAAATTCAACCTATAGGGAGCGTCCTAGTAGAACAACATTATACGTAAACTCATGTTCAGTAAAATAAATATTTTTGCATCTGTGGATGATATATATTTACTGATGAATTTCGATTGGCATTTATATTGCTACTTTTTAATGTCTGTGAGTGTTTTGTGTGTGTGTGTGTGTGTGTGTGTGTGTGTACACTCTCCAGATTTTTCAAAATATGAAATATATGTGTCTAATATACACTGTCTAAATTCATTTATGTTCATGTATGTGGATTTTTAATCAACTTTTCACAAGATTATTCTCAGAAATATTCATCCACCTGAAATACATATTTGTTTCCTAGTACTGAAAACTAACTTCAGGGAATGATGCATACAATTCCTAATTATTCTACAGTAACTGACCCAGTCTAACATCAATGCAAGTAGATTCCAATGGGACATGATATGTAATTCTTTATTCATTTGTATTCAACACTTTTACATTATTATTTCTTCAGTTTTTGCACATCATAGGATATACATTTCATCCACAAGTTCACAAATTTGTAGGCATTTTGTTTCAAATTTAATCACTTTTTGCTTCAGAACACATGTATTGTCAGGGTTTCTTTATTGGTATTTTCATGAGTCTTCTTTCCAAACACATTATTTCCATAGTCACTTTTGAAGCAAAACTCACACACTCTTTATGATAAACCAAAACACGAATATTACCATTAGATGTATAACTGCTTGAAATGAATGATTGTATATCAATATACGATTTCTGTGATTTTTCAGATATTAGATCAATTCATTTTTTAAAGTTGAAAAAAGTTATATTATTCATTCACATTACGGTCTATTCATTCTTTATCTCTATATTCATAGACACAGGGTACACCTCTTTGTACCCCCGATTCTAATTTTACATTTCAATATATTGCTTGCAGAAATGGTGGAAGACATACTCATGTCACCTGATGTACATATACATTTTATCAAAGTAATATTCTGGACAAAAAAAATGTAAAGGTCACATTTATGATTGTACCAAAGCCTAAATGTAAAGTGTACATGAATTACTAAAAACATCCATGTCCAGGTTGCCTAATGCTGTCAATTGTCAATCCTATTGGTGACTACATATTTGTTTCTTCCTAATTTATATCTTCAAACTCAACCCTGTTGGAAATGTCTAATCCTATCACTCACTTTATACTTTGCCTGATTTCATAATGTTTCTATTGATATCTGCTTTTCAACAAATTTTCCCAAGTTGATCCTAGTGACTGACACTTCATATGTGCTGACATTTACATTCACTCTATAATCGAAACCCTATTGCTAAAGAACTTTTGGTCCAAATCCTATACTCACTCTTCATTCTAAACCTACCGACTATCTTCCTAATCCTACCGACTATCCCTTTTTGACTGGATGTTCTCTTCTACATTCAATAAAATGTCCTATGCCGTTGTATATCGAATTATCTGAGACAATTTTGCAGAGCATAATTCAAAGCTAAGTATCCCAATCAAGGGCCCAATGTCCTTCTGGGCTTCAAATCATACCTAGATTTCTGTTTTCATACTTATATTTCACCTCTATATTCTTGTAATATCGCAGGTTCCCAATAGCATTATTCATCGCACAGAATGATTCGTAACCCAAATCAAACCTGTTATTAACCCTAAACATACTCTGTTCCCTCAATCTCATTTTACAGAAGAGCAGGGACAGAGTGGTTTTTACAATACAGGAAACTTGGGGACCTTCCACCTGCTGAGAACTTCAAAGGTCCATGCAGAAATGATACCTGGAGAAGTTGTAGGCAGGTATGAAGGACCTGAGAGAGCAAAAGTCATCTTCCGTGGCAAACAACCTGGTCAGAATGAAGGGATATGTATGAATCAGCCTCTCTCTTCTTATTGTAGAGAAGATGGACCAAACCAGGCCTGTGTGAGAGCTGTTCCTGGGTGCCATGGTTGATATACCATACTACCTTGTGAAAGTGTCACAGGAAGTAGGGGAAGGCTCCATCTCAAGGGACCTTTGGAAGCAAGTGTTAGGACAAAGTCGTTGCCAAGGCAGTGACCTCATTCAGTTCGAAAGAAAGTGACATACCTCATTTCCTTGGTGATGGAACTGTCTGAACTTGGTATCCAAAAAGCCAGGCACCAAGAGGCAGTCCCAGTCCCAGTCCCAGTGGCTCACTTGTTTGGATTTACCAAGGACAGAGTCAGTTTTCTTGGTACCTAATGATGTGAGGATGGCCAAATGCAGGAAAGCTCTGAAGATGGACCTTTCCTGAGAAAGCAGATAGTGGTTCACCACTGGCTCCTGACAACTGCACAGAGTTGGCCAAGGAAACCAGATCTGAGAGAAGACAGACCATTTCAGGGGAACATAGTATGGCCCACCAGTCAGAGGACACTCTGGATAGTCACAGACCTACTTGGGTGAAGGAGGTGCCTTTGTGGGCGTGTGTGTGGGTTTATTGTTTTGTCTCATGTTCTGAGAATAGATGGGAAAGGCGGTTTGGTTTGGAGTGGACAGTTTCTAGTAAGTTGTTTCACAAGGTGAGTGTTTCTATGTCTGTGTATCCCACTGTGTCCATTGTTGTAGACATTGGAAAAGAGAATGCATTAATGGATGTGTCCTGTCAAGTGTAAATCTTCCCATATTTCAACCTGCCCAATATATGAATGGAGTGCAGCTTGTCTTGTCGATGTGCAACACCTGCTATCTTTCTAAGTTGCTGTTTTCTTCCTGAATTCTGGCCACTCTCTAGAATAGGCTCATGGATTTGTGTTCAAAATATGTACCACCTCCAACTCTGTGACATGGCCATGTACTGGATAGCTGAAGAGAATTGCGAGCATCTCAGAAAACTCAGATATCAGTGTGACCAGGAAAGTCTCAGTGGAGAAACCCTGCTTTGGGCCTTTTGCTTACTTATTGTTGTTTTTCACTGAATGTCAGGAAATTCTTTGCCTCAATCCACCCCTTTGTGAAGCCTGAAGTAAACAGTTTTCAAATGGAAATTAATGGCATCACCTGTGGCTCTTTGCTTATTTGCTTTGGGAAGGGATGTGTCTGAATTAGTCTCTTGGCCATGTGTGTGGCTTTGAGTTAGATTCTCAGCACCTGATGCATCTAAAGAATGATCCCATGTGTGCATCCAAAACCATAATGGCAAAAAAATCATTCATTATGGATGAAGTCTCTTGCCTTCCTCTGTTAGGTTCCTGAACTCCATCAAGTGAGAATAGGGATTCTTTGGGTCAAATGAGTTCTTCAATTCCCTGCAGAGGTGCTTGGGTTTTCGAGTAACTCCAAATCACATAAGAAATTGATACCTGAAATCAGTAGGCCTCAAATTGGAGAAACACAGAAGTTTTAAATGGCAGGCTTATTTGATCACTCCTGGTTCACAGAAACGGTGTCCAGGCCACCCTGACTTTAGGCAAATGAGGAAAAAGCGAGCTGATTTTGGACACTGTCTTGGCTTTTCTCATGAC